>NC_042515.1:21726388-22395138 GCF_900963305.1 Echeneis naucrates | reverse complement strand
TGCCACAAGAGCAGTGCAATGTTTTCCTTATGAGTTTATGAACTCGATCTTTAGTTTCAAGTCTTCTTCAATCAAACATGATGTTCATTTTTTAAAGGATGACCACATTTAGAGGAAAAAAAAAGAGGGTTTGTATCAGGCTGTGGCTACCATGTGATTGGCAGTACAATCTGACTATTACAGTCAGATCCAGCTCTCAAGTCTCCTCAGCTCCACCTTTTCTTCCAAATACGGTTTCAAGTAGTTTAAAAAAAGACCAAGATGGCAATGACCAAATAACAAACAAAGAAAAGGTGAGACATGGAGACATGTATTGTGGGAGGTAAGAGTTATCCTTAATAATATTTAAGAGAACTTTGAGAAGTCATTTCACTATTCAAAATACCATTTCTGTTTGATAGATTTATCCTCGACAGATATGTGGAGGAATAACATGCAGACAATTTAAATTTAACAATTAACAAGTATCAAACAAGACAAGGACATATATTTTGTTAGTACCCCGTTTGAACAGTATGTGAGTCCACTAAATGGGCTTGATTTGTTACATGTGCTGATTTATTGGCTCAGCAGTGCCAAATGCCAGCAGCTGCCTGGGGACATTGCCACTGCCTGCAGATCACAACACAGGGTACAAGTTGTAAACCAATATGTTATGTGAAATGTGTGGGTTAGAGAAACAATATTGGGATGTTTGGGTGCAAAAATGTTCCTGTAACAACATACTGTACTCAAGCAGCTGGCTCACTACCCTCTCTACTAAATAAACTTGCCTCTCTTCTCTGGTGATCCATGTGCAAGAGAGTCAACTGAAGTCAATATCAATACATATTCTGTGTCTGGTCTTACAATAAAACCAATAAACCAAACCAACCAATTTTATATCAAGTCGCAATAGTATGAATACATATTAAAATTAAAGTATGACTTTGGCATACGTTGTTTGCCAAAGTTACTTTGTTACATCAGAAAGATGCTGGCTTCTAATGACTTTAAAGTGGGAGACATGGTAAATTTTGGTTGAATATGGAGTGAGGCAATTGGAAGACTGTGGATTTACTTAGCAACACAACATAAATCTGAAAAAATATCAAGGTCATCTGTGTTCTGTGTCAAATTGATGAGCCATGACCTGATGTTTTTATCTTTGGTCACCTGATGTCACAACCCACATTCAACCCAAATACAAATATATGACACCCCCGACGGGTACAGCTCAGTACCTGCAGTGCAGCCAGAGCCAACACTGAGCATGATCTAACTGCTGTAGGAGCAGGGATCACAGTCTGATTAAATTATTTAATAAATCATGCAACATCAGAAATAATGTCACCAAATTATGCATGAGTAACCAGCTCTCTCCTTGGACCTGTCACTTTTCTCTAAAAGAGCAAGATGAAAGGAAAAGGAAACAAGAGCTGTCACGGCCCTGGGACCAGATTCTATTTTATACTCACAGGTGAGGGTTGAGGAGATGGAGCTGAAGTGAGTGATGGGTAAGTGGGAGCAGATTAATTTAACACCTACATTCAGTGTTCAGCATTGATCACTGATTGATCTTTTCCTTTAAGTCAGATCATTGGTGTCTTACTCACTGAGACACACTGTCACTCAGGGAGTGAAGGGAGTTGTGTGGGTGGATTGTCTGCCTGGAGAGGGAAGAGCACACAACGAGTTTCAGAAGGAAATCTCACAAACATGTCAGACCGACTCAGGGGGACCATGACACAGTTTTTACGTTCTAGTCCACAGGCCTTTTCAGTGATCAGGAGAGACAGGGAGCTGGATTGAATGAGACAGTATAACTTGGGGAGCGAGTGGTGGAGCAGTGCTATAAAACCACTCCCAGCCACAGACACCGACAAGATGGCCCGGTCTCCTGGGTGTCTGTGTGAATTAGAAACATTGGGGGTGTGGCTTTGGCGTGTCATCCTGTGAGGTCACATTAAAGCCTCTGGAGAAAGACGTGTTCAAAACCTGAAGTAAAGGTCATTTATCCAACAAAGTCATTCTGATAAGTCTGTTGTAACAGTCAAGGATGACCAGGAACTGTTTACACAGAGGAGAGAAAAACAAACAGTTGGAGTGGAGGCTGTGGGTGTTGTTGGTCTGAAAGAAATAGGATGAATAATGACCAGTCAGTTGCATAATCAAGAAATCTGGAGTTTAAGAACCAACTGGCATGAGACTGGGAGAGTTAGAGCAACTGTCTTTCATCTGGAGCTCATTGGTTTTAAGGCCCACAGGCCCTCTTCCTTAAACCATTTCCTTGTTGAGAAAAGAAAATGTGTTCAGGCTGCATAGTGGATGGTAGCTCTTCACAAGATCCTGATTAAAACCATCTCATCTCTGAGCTCAGTGCAGAAAAGCATATGGGTGTACTGTCTTTAAGAATTGTAATCAAAAAACTGCAAAAAGATATGTGGTGTAGTGTACATGTGACCTAGAGAAAAATGAAAATATGCTCCAACTGCAGAAATGCAATACCCACAACTCAACACCTGAGCAAATTTACAAGCTGACTTTTTTGTGTTTTTTTATTTTATTTTATTTTTTTGTGTACCTTGGCAGCATTTCTCTTAATGTTTGTGGAAAGGAATGTGAAAAGATTAAGACAGTATGATAGTGTTACTGTCACTACAGTTATGTCTTTGACAGTTCAGACAGAACACTGTGAATTTTAGACGTGGTTCAGTCAAAGGAAGGGGAAAAAATGCAAAAAGATGCTAACTTCTCACAGACTAGCGTCAGCTCAATCATCTGACAGCTGCTGCTGCTGGAAAATAAAACCCAAAACAAAAGTGAAAATTCTTCGAACTAAATGAATCTCGCTTCATAAATAGAAGAGAGGACGTGTGACTGCAGGGAAATCACAGTAAACACGTGGAATCTAGAGTCAAACAATAACACAGAGGTTCACGTCTGCATTCATAGTCATTTCTTTTTTGATAAAAAAAAATGTTATACTTTATAAATGTATAAAGACTATAGACTTATGGAACAGTCATGTAATAAAGAATCACTAAGTGTCCAACTTGACTCGGCCCCTGATACCATGCAATGTTGTCACACAGTCAATAGCTTGAGCAGTGAGCGGCTGCCAGGTGGCCAGAGAACTTGTTTAGAGTGCACTGTCTGAATACACGAGCAAACAAGCTGAGGGGCCTGGAGTCAAAGGCTGCTTGACTAGAGGACAAAGAAAGGGATAGAGATTTGGAGAAGCTAACACTTCACTCTCTGTAAAACTACTCAACCAACTGAAATGCATCTGAGATGTAAAATAGATAGACACATCTACCCTTAAAGGCGACACGGGTGTAGAAAAGTTTCCCATATTCTTCTCTATTTTTCCTCCCCTCATCCTCAACCTACCTCACATCTGGTCACTTAATCACTGGCACTGGTTCTCACCCAGACTGCTCCCCATTCACTTGTTTGAGTTCACCTGGTAACCAGAGGGTAGTTAGAATTTAAACTAGCAGGATTTTTTAATTTGAGCAAAATTTGAATTGAAAATTGTTCTGGCAAGAGGACGAAGCCTTTTTGTTGTCTTTTATAACTAGCTTAGTCTGTGAGCTTTATTTGCTTTATTCTTATTTTAAGACAATTAGCTTATTTATTCACCCAAGTTTAATCTCTATTTGTCTCATTTTAGATTCAGCTGCCCATGGGCATCTTTTCTATCCTTGTGTTTACATGTGGTTAATTTTGAACAGACGTGTGTCAGACGCTCAAGGTTTTTTTTTATTCCTTTTAAATTATCCTGACCTGATGCCTATGATTGTTTATTTGATTTGAACCTCCTGCTTCACAACTGACATCCTCCCTGTGACCATGTCTGTCATTAATGACTCATTTTCCTGAACTACAGAGCCATACTGGTCCACTGCCCTGACCAAAATGTGTCCTCAGTGGTGCTGACACAGCCCTGCTGCAGCCTGTCGTCACACACCATCTCCCACTGGCTGTTTTTCAAGACTATTACACTAGTCTTACTGCAGAACCTGAATGTGTCGGAGCGCCCGTGGCTGTAGAAACACTGTTGTGTTAGAAAGATCACTGTAAAGCCACTTGGTAAATAAAGGGCGAACTGTTACTGGTATTAATGAGAAGATAACCTGTTTCATCAGCGGAACTGTACTTTATCATTTCATCAGGCAGCCTTAACATACTTTCGTTCTTACTCCATATTTACATGATGCTGACATTGTGTCTGTGCAGAGAGTTGTTCAGTCTCTTATGCATTTCCTGAACATCAAACACCATTTCACTGGTTTGGGCCATAACACCCTGCCCAAAATGGGCCCAGTTTGGTAACCCAGCCCAGTAGAAAAAGCACCTGGGCATCATGCAGCATTCCCTAAAGGCCATCTCACTGAGAAACACTGAGGCTGTCGAGCTGCCAGGACATAAGTGATGAAAACAAACCCTGTGAAACTACCTGGCATTCACAGGAGTTACTGCCTTGAAGACTGAGAAGGAAAATCTTTGTTTCATCACTGTACTCTCAGCCAGATATTTTCATTTTTATAGACATATTCCTTTTTCTAATCACTCTACTTTACAAATTTGCATAACAAATACATCAAAATATCAACTGACTCAGCAACTACATATAATCTTAGCTCAGAGAGCCATGGCTTTGGGCAATTTTTAAGATTTTGCATCTCATGGAGTCTCATCCAAACCACTACCTCAAAAAACTATTCAAATAAGATTGCTCATTAATTACTCTCTTATTTGCTTTGGAAATTGAGTGCTTCTGCTGCTGTATGACTCCTGTTTGCTTGGTTTGCTGGTCTAGCTATAAACGCTTTGTGTAAAATAAGACAGTTGAACTACTTTCGAAAAACATAAAATTTAGTCTTTGACTAACACCAGTACTAAATACCTAAAACCTGACTAAACCTATTCAAAACATAATGACTGATTCATTAGCACGATGTACAGCATTGGACAAACTGACGCTGAGATCTGAAGGTTGAGAAAATCAAAAGTTAGTCTCAAACAGTTTTCACATGATGACTCAGCAACTAAATGTAATTTTGGTCTTTAATATAGGAAAAACAAGCAGACTGTTTCCACATGACCTAGCAGGTAGTGGTTTTACATCTTACAAAATGTGAGAGATTTATCCTAGGGCTTAGCCATTAATAATTTAAAGGCATGCAGTCACATTTTGAATTCTATTCTGTGGTGCAGTGGAGGCCATGGAAAAGTCTGGAAAGAAGTCCTGATGTATAGTTTTCTACTTTCATTGCTTATGGAATAATAATTTTTGCCCCTGTGCTTTACATCAAAGTCACCTTACAGAAAAAGCTTGCCAGCTATGGGTAGGATGACAGGAGAATCTTGAAAGACACTGAGGTGATCAACTGTTTCTTGGTAGCAGCAAACACACAGTTGGAGATCTGATTACAAGGCTTATTGTATGGTGTATGACCTTGAGCACGAAACCTGCCACGAAATAAAATGCATTGTAATTGTCACAGATACGAGATACATCACTAAAATTGCAAATAAATTGTAGCACAATGTTCATTTTCAGTTACTACGGGAGGTCTGATTACAGAGTTATTTTAAGGCATTGGACAATGTTAAAGGTCCAGATTAGACTGAGTAACTGCAATGGTAGAGATTACGTCCCATGAGTCTATGCTAAATAGATTAAAAGCTTGTTCTGTAGATGCAACCTCCTCCTGGGACTTTTTTCGTCCTTCAAAGGTCGATGGAGTGCTAATTTCATTTTGAAGCCGAACACACAACTGTGACTGTGGTAGAAATGTGAGCTTAATTCTATGCTTTTGAATTTTTTTGTGTTTGAAATGCTTAAGAAGAATTATTATCCCTCATTCTTTTTGAACATAAGTATCAAAACATTTAGATCTCACCTTCATACAGATGTAATGTAACAGTAGAAATTAGACCGCACACAAACATGAATGCTGTATATTATATTTAAATGAGGTCATTTATGCCCACAGAAAACAGACTATAGGCTCCTATATTCTTTTGTTTACTGGCCCTGGTGTTCTATATTTAATGAAAAAAATCTGCAGTTTGTTGACTGACTGTACATGTAAGCCATGTAATATCTACTTTCTACTAGAGTAGCAACTCGAAACAAAATCCTTGAGAGGTGTTAGAGAACAAATTACTTTCTGTCATATCTTATCTTATCTTGAGTTGCCACTTTAAATTGAAGAAATCCCATCTTAAAAATTTATACTGTAACAATTAGGAAATGACTGAATTAATTGATGTGCCTAACTAGCTCCCATAGGACTTGGTACCTTGTGCCTGCTCCACAGTGTAACTATTAAAAACAATGCAATGCAATGCAAAAAAGAAACTCATGAATGACCAGAGGTGATAATACATTTGTAATTTCATGAAATGTGTATTAGGATAAAATTGGTGTAAACACGAGAGATGTGAAAAATTTGCAATAAAAAAATGAGATAAAGTTTTTGCTTTCTATGAATGTATGTTGTCCAGACAGTAGAATGAATGAGTACCATTGTGAGTGCCATTAAGACACTGCAGAGTTTATTTTAGATGTAACATCCCTGAAAGTTACATTAGGCCATGTAAGTGGGGCATTTTGTGTGGCATGAGGAAGGATGCTGGACTACAGTATGGATAAGAATGTTGGAGAGGAAATGGCATTTCAGCATGATATGATAGAAAGAAAGAAATAATTTGATTACTGCATCTGGCCTGTCGATGGCAGCAACATACCTCCGCTGCGTCCAAGCTGCTGCAAATAAACACGAAGAAGTTGTCAGACAATCATGGCGGAAAAACAAACGGCGACGACGAGTGACTGTGACTGTTCAGGAAGCAACGAGACACTGAAATCAGCTGACGGTGAAATCTCGGACAGCCCGAAACCTCCTGCCCAGGACCTGAAAAGCGTCTTGGTCACCAGCGTTTTAAGCTTGGAGAAGCTCGACGTGGACTTGTACAGGTAGCACGTTCATCTGGATGAATGGTGCATTCACCTTCCGTAAAAATGGAAGTCATCTTGCGTTGACATCATAAAATCAGATTTCGGCTCGATTGACGTTGACATATCTGCCTCAATAATATATTTTATATAAATGGAAGCATAAACCAAGCAAATATAGGGTTCTTTCAGGGAATTGTGCTCCAGTGTCCAATATAATGGACATTAAACTGACAGGTGCGTTTATTACTTTGCCCACACCCAATCCCATCAGAGTAAATTCAACACAAAATAGCTCTGTGTAGTGCACCAAAGCTACACTCTGGTCAACACTTTTTTTTAAACACAAACGCCACCTCCATTCAGTACACTTGTATTAGACTGCAGTAAGTTTAGATGCGAGTTGCTAAAAACTGGCAACTGTGTATATCTCAGCTGTTTCTCCGATTTTCCCCAGAGGGACACATCACTGGGTGCCTCACACTCAGCGTTTGTTTGGGGGCCAAATAGTCGGACAGGCTCTTGTGGCTGCTGCTGATACTGTTGGGGACAGCCTTCATGCCCATTCCCTCCACTGCTATTTTGTACGAGCAGGTAAGTTAAGCAAACCCTCTACGCCAGGGTTCGGCAGCCTTCGGTGCGATGATCCTCTATTTGCGTGTGTCCTGATTTTTGGGTTGGAGTGACAGCTCCCACCCACGATCTCTGCAGCGCACTTTGAGTTAGGTTTTCAATGTATGGAAAATGCAATAGAAATGAAATTTGATTAGATTAGTAGCCGCAGGCTCATCCCCTGGATCTGTGCCGGATCTCCGGCCAGTGTCGTTAGACTGCGATTAAAACAGAGTCAACATAAAAAAGACTTGATGATGATGATGATGATGATGTCGATGTGGGATTGGAATAAGAGTAACTCAGCTTTCCCTCTTAACCAATCAGCCAATCAGAAGTGGGGTGGGGCTGGGTCTTGGAACAATTAGTTTAGACCCAGCAGCAGCATGTAGCATTTAAAATACTTGGAAAACATGAGCTCTTAGCTGTCAAACTCGAAAATTACTGCCTCAAAAATAGAGAGAGAGAGAGAGAGAGAGAGAGAGAGAGAGAGAGAGAGAGAGAGAGAGAGAGAGAGAGAGAGAGAGGCATTGGAGGGGGGGGGGGTGTAGGCAGGAACATGTTGTTGCATGAAGTTCATGGAGTTGAGCTGTTGTACAGAATTCATGCCAAACTTATTTTTTCTCCTCCAAGTTAACCTGTAGCGTGAACTCTGTGATATCGAATCAGTGGACTCTGCCGACCCAACTGAAAACAGATAACAGCCGTTATAAAGACTGGTTCATATGAATGAGTTCCCTTTCAAACAGTCTGTGCGTCAACCATAATTATATTGTTATATTGTCAATAGAATGCGCCAATAACAAGTCCACATTGCTCTGGTCACTGTTTCTCAACACACATCTTATGGCTGTTTTCCAGGGGATCCTAAGGTTCCTGTGCTGTACCAAGTGGACCACACAAGAGATGGCCGCAGTTTTGCAGTGCGGTCTGTGAAGGCCATCCAGCACGGACAGCCTATACTGACCTGTCAAGTGTCCTTCCACATGGTGCAGCCAAGCCCCCTGCAGCATCAGTTCATCATGCCGATGGTCCCTCCGCCTGAAGACCTCCTCACTGTAGAGGAGCTTGTACACCTTTATCTCAGGTAAAGGGCTTTTGGCATGACATCAACAAGGGACTAATATGGACAGAGGCACAAGGCTAATATGTAATTTAAAGGTTAGATCGCTTGCATTAACAGTGGCCATGCCAGATAATTCAGTTCCTTTTTTTTATTTGAGATTCTTGCCCTAGCCCTAATAAAATGGAGGTGAATGGAATTTTATTTGAGCCGCATAAAACTGAAAATAGAAAATTGCATTTGAAAAACACGGGAATCTTTCCTGTGTCTCAGTTACTCTGAATAATTCATAGTCTTTGAAGAAAAATGGAAATTTAAAAAATGAATAGAGCCATGTATATTGAACTATAAAAATTGGAACATGCAGAGTGAGGTTATTACAAAAGTGTATTACTCATAAAAAAAAAAAAACATCATTGTGTGAATAAGATATGAGCTCTTGTTCAATGAGTGATAGTAACATGTCTTATTTAAAGACTGAGGATCTTTTAATGTGCAGTACTGTGGCTGTAAAACGGCTCTGGGCTCTGGAACCATTTTGTGGCTTTGTTTTTGAATTTCTGGCGTTCTAGCCTATTTTTTTCTGTCCATCAGAGGAGCTTTGATATTGAGCTTTACACATTCTGCTGGTCCAGGAAATACTGCAAAATGTCATAAGATAATTAATGAAATAGTGTGATTATTATTTTTTTGACGATCTCATTCAAGTAAAAATCTGCTCTCGATTAGTCCAACTAAAAATGCTGACTCATGCTCTATTATATAAATGCATTTGCTGGAAAAAAATTATGAATTACCCTGCAGATGATGGTCGTTGTTGTCTGTTATTTTACAGTAAACCAGACCTGACAGAGAAAGCAAAACAAGGCCTAAACAAAATTCTGGCTGCTGAGGTCCCCCTTGAAATAAAGCCAGTCCACCCACCACACATCTACAGACTTACTGCTGCTGAGCCAAAGAAGCTCTTCTGGGTGCGAGCTGGAGGACTTATTGGTAAAAAGCTCTCAGTTAACTATGCTGCACTTTATGCACTTTATGCAGCATATATATATATATATATATATATATATATATATATGTATATATATATATATATATATATATATATGTATATGTATGTATGTATATATATATATGTATAGGGAAAAGTGAGAAATTGCAGAGAAGCTTCAGTTAACTCTCAAAATCAAATCATATCAAAAATATGTGAATGTGAAAATAAAGAAAATGTTAGCATAAGGAAGATATGTTTTGTATATTAGGATAGTTTTAATTAATTATTTTTTTCTCTGTGGCTGTAGGTGAAGGTAACATGAAGCTACATCGCTGTGTTGCTGCATATGTGTCAGACTTCGCATTCCTGGACACTGCAATGCTGTCCTATCCCAACTATAGGGCCAAGTTCATAGCTTCTCTGGACCATGCCATGTGGTTCCACAACACGTTTCGTAGTGATGAGTGGATGCTGTATGAATGTGAGAGCCCATGGGCAGGTGAATCTGTTATTTACTTCTCATCTGCTGTACTTTGTTTGCTGTCTGTGTGCTTCTGATGTTATGGTTTTATCAGTGCAATGCCAGTATGATAAATTCAGCACTGTTTGAAAAAAAATGTTTTGATACAGTTCAGTTAGATTTTAATTGTCATCACCTTAGAATGTTAGACGCAAAAAAGTAAAATCTAGTTTCATACATACATAATTTTTACACATTTGCAAATTCACTTTTAAGCACTTTTTTTTTTTTTTTACGTCTGGCTTTCATCAAAATTACAGCATCTTCTTGAAAATATCTTATGTTCTGGTATGCTACTGTTGCAATCTGTTTGTATATCCTGCTTTGCTTAAAAGTGGTCTGTGGTTGTGATCGACAGGGGGCAGTAGGGGACTGGTTCAAGGCCGACTGTGGAGGAGAGACGGGGTGCTGGCTGCTTCGTGCTCCCAGGAGGGTGTCTTGCGAGTGACACCTGTGACACCAGAGCCCAGCAAACTATAAGCAGTTTCCTAGATTTTTATTTTTAGACATAAATTACGAACAATTATATGTTTGTGAAACCATGCAAATGTTTCATTATAAAACAATTACGTCATTCTAAGGCTATAATTGATGCCTGCTTGTCATTTGTATAAGAGGACATATCACATGTGATTCCACAGCTTTCATTATTCAGCCATGCTTAATTTTTAATATTCTTGTTTTGTTGCATCACCTACCATTAAATCAATGAAATTTAAAGCATGGGAATAAATTCTATTCAGTTATTGCTATGGTACTGCACAAACATAAGGACCATATTGAATTCCTTAAAAGGGTATAAGGGGAAAGTGCCCTGGCCCATGACAGTAATGATATTTTAAACATCAAAAATAAAAAAATGAGGCATGGAAACAATGCAGAGAGAGCAAGACATGAAAAAAAAAAGACTCACCTCATCATCCTCATCAGTAGAGCATGAAAAAATGAATGAGGTCGACACTCACAAAGTTCACAATGATGTGTAATCATAGAAAATGTACAGCCTGATCCTCAAGATACAGTGACATTTATGGAGCATGACAGCACGAAGATGAACTGATTGTTCTACCTGTAGTAGCATTTTGAAATCTAATCGAACCGTTTCTTGTTTTTGTTGTTTTGATGCATCTATCAAAGTGGCATGGTGCATCATAAGCTGACTGAAGGAACTTGAGCACTGTTGTACAATTACGGTTGAAAGCGAGGACCTGGGTTTTCTTTCTTTTGCAGCCGTAGATTAAATAACGTGATGAGGACTAGATGTAGGTAAATATGTGGATTCATTTCGAGTTACAGTACAGTGTGCAGCTTCTGCAGTTATAGTTTTGTTTGTTTGTTTTTTTTTTTTTTTTTGGACATAGTGCTTTTATTTTGAAGGATTCTTCCGGAACTTGACATGCTTGTCCGTCGCCCAGCCCCACCTGTGTGTGGGCCAACACTTGGTGCACTGTAACCTGCAGGGATAATCTGTGCCAGTTAATCGGAGATGCCGCGGGTGTATGTCGGCAAGCTTAGCTATCATGTTCGAGAGAAAGATATTCAAAGATTCTTTAGCGGTTACGGTAAACTATTAGAGATCGACCTGAAAAATGGGTAAGATCATCTCATTTTCTGTAATAGCTAACGATTTAACATTAGTCTTAAAGCGTGGTCCACACCAGCATTACCAAAAACAACAGCAACAACCCAAATACAGAGGTAATGTCATGTTATTGTCTTTTGTTGTGGACACAGTTGTTTTTTTTTACTTGCTAACGCTAACATGGCGCAGTGGAAACACGCCTCCGTGCTGTCAGCCGTGCAGGCTTGTAAGAAGTACCTTATCTAAAAATATGCTGCCGAATAGATTATTCAGCTCTGTTTCCAAAGTGGGACTGGGGCACACGGTGGTTTTGACAGTCCGAGCCGTCATGTTGCTAAATGTCACTTGTAACTTGTTAGCCACGCGGAGCAGTAACGGTAACTTGCGTAACTGACGTGAGGAATCCCGAACAGCGGTAAGGTGACCGAACATTTCCGTTGACGCCTAATGAATGGTGCTTGGACTTTGTCCATTATAATGTAATAAAATATCCAGTAAATAGCTGCCTTGCTTAGTTATTTAAATGTATAAAACAATGAAATATCCGATAAGGTTAGAGTAACTGAATAGTAATTATAGAAAAATTTTTTCAATTAGCCCCCCAGATAAGATCAATTTTATAAAATTCCTGGTTGATCGCTACTACGCAAAATCATTAGATGCGGTAGCTAATCCTTATAAGGTTGGCGATAAAGTATTAAATAGTTATTTGCCACTTTGACATTTCTTTATCATTAATAATGAAACAGTATTAAAGTAGTAAAATACAAAATACAAGGACAGACAATAAAGGTAATGCCCATTTCTTGCTTTGTACCCTGCACATAAATCCCTCACAGGTATGGCTTTGTGGAGTTTGAGGACATGCGAGATGCTGATGATGCTGTGTATGAACTGAATGGAAAAGAGCTGTGTGGGGAGCGAGTCATCATCGAGCACGCCCGTGGACCACGCAGAGATGGATATGGCTATGGGGGACGCAGTAAGTTCAGCACATCTAAGTACACCCTCATTCACCTGCTTTCCCTGACTCACCGTACAACCAGAAAAATTTGTCAGTTACAATCAGTCACTCAGTACTCATTTGACATGTCCTATCTTACATCGTGGTTTTTAGAATTTAATTTTCAGTGTTTACTCGTTGGTAGTCACTCTTTTACAAAGGGATAATGTCCACAGCCATCTAAAGGATGTGTCCCTGACACCAGGTAGAAACAGAGACTTAATGCAGTGAAACATGTGTAACAGTGATTAAAGAAAAAGGTAAGACTTTTGAAGCTACAATGTGTTCAGTTTGAAGTCAACGTTAACAAAGTGCTTGATGTTTTAATTTGAAAGAGTCCACTGCGGGCTGAGACCGAGTCCAATGAGGGTAAAGATGACTGCCTGACCCGTTTGGCCTGGTCTTTCCCCTTACAATGTGTGTGTGACCTTTGCCATTTGACCATTGGTTGACATAACCGGAAGCCACGATGACAGCATCCTTTTCCAATAGACCAGTGTGATGGTGAGGAATCCTGTTGGTCTTACTGTTGCAAGACATTGCAGAGGACCAAGCCAACACATGTTTCAGCCACTGATTTGGCTTCCAGTGCTGTGTAGTAAAACAAAAAGGTTTGGTAGGTGTCATCTTCATCCTATTATGTTAAACATGCTTAATGTGCAAAACCACAAATATTGCATTATAAGGAAGACTTGGAAGTAAGACAAATTCCTAAATATATAGTTGTTGGGGGATCATCAGATGTTTGGAATATGGACTTTAAATAAAGATTGTTGAAACTACTACTTAAGGGGAAATAAAAAATAAAAAAGGGTTAAATATCCCATTTTACATGAAGGACAGTAGTAAATTCTCTTCAACTGAAATAATTGACATCAACAATAAACAGCAATAAATTGAATCATAAAGAATAAATGATTGCATAGTAAACCCATCAATTATGTGAAATACAAAGGAGAGGTACTAGATTTTGTTTCCTAACCACACAAATGAATGTCTTAGTTTGTAGTTTGTTCCATTTAGTAAAGTTGGTCTATATAAGTTCCTCTAAAGCTGTGCTAGCATGACATGTTGTTTGTCTTAAAAGCAACCCCTAATACACACAAGTAAAAAAAAAAATGCTGTCCAAACTGTAATGAAGTGCTTTTCAATTCTGGTCCATGGGGTTTCTGCTGGTTTTCTAGTTGTTTCTGCACATTTACTTAAAACGGCCCATTTCAATAATCCTTAAATGCAAATACTTAAAAAATCCACAAGGCTATGGGTCCAGATGTGGACTAAAAAAAACACAGCATCTTTAACCAAGTGTTTATTCTTTAAGGAAGTTAAGAGAGCTTAGAAGTTGTTAGCGAGTCCAGGCTGTTCCGAGTCCTTACCTTTCCAGAAGAGTGTTTTTTCAAATAGAATTTTAATCTCCTTGTCTCCTTTGAAGGTAGTGGCTACAGCAGCTGGAATCGCTCTGGCAGGGATAAGTATGGGCCGCCAGTACGCACTGAGCACCGCCTCATTGTGGAGAACCTGTCCAGTAGGTGTAGCTGGCAGGACCTTAAGGTGAGACAGATGATTTGAAATATAAATATGCGATGTTTGTTTGTCTGTTGTTGGGTTTGTGTGTGTGTGTTTGTGTCAAGTTGATCTCCACATATTAGTCCTACTGATCATGTTATTACATGATGAGAACCACAGTTCAGCAAAAATGTATACGAGCAAGAAGTGGCTGTAGAAAAGGACTGGCAAATACTGGTCCCCGCTGATGTCAGTACTGCCAGCAAGCCTAACATTTTATGCACCCATTAAGAGACAATAAATGATTTTGATAAAATTTGGTTCAACAAAACAAAAGGTAACTGAGAATAAAATAGTTACATTAAAATACATAATATGTTTATATAAATATTTAATGCATTTTTTATTGTTTGCTCTTTAAAAATGTAAGTCATAAATGAAACTGGGCCTGAAAGCACATCTTTAATTACAGTACGTCCTCATTGAAAAATCTGGAACAGGATCAGCCATTTTGGTCCCCACCACCGCTGCCTCTACAAGGTGGACATGGCTCAGTGCTGATCAAGATGGTTAGCATCACACAGAGTGAGCCACATGTTTGACTGTCAGATGGAGCCTCAGATGAGGGGAACATTGAGACCAGGATCAGAGACTGGCTGGCATATCAGAATGGTTAGCGTAGCAAGTATCTTTTATTTGTTTACATTGTCAGCTTGTAACTGGCAGTGGCTGTTAGTGGTGATAAAAGTTGATAAGATTAGTTCCTTAGGCTGTATTATAATACATGACTGACTGACTGTCAACATGACTGTTTGAGCAACACATTAATTTGATTACTTTTTTTAGAGTTTGTCCACCAGACATGTATTGTTCCTTCATAGGATTTTATGAGGCAAGCAGGTGAAGTAACCTACGCTGATGCTCATAAAGGCCGCGCCAATGAGGGAGTCATCGAATTCCGGTCCCGCTCAGACATGAAGCGAGCTTTAGAAAAGCTTGATGGAACTGACGTAAATGGACGAAAGATTCGTTTGGTGGAAGACAAACCTCGCCGTAGGCGCTCTTACTCTGGCAGCAGATCCAGGTAAAGGAAGTCAGATGCGTTACCAGGTGCTGCTTTTTGTGTTTTATTTTTTTCCCTCTTGCTCTGTTTATCTAAGGTTGTCATGTTGAACCCACAGGTCTCGCAGCAGGCGGCGCTCTCACAGCCGCAGCCGAAGAAGCAGGAGTTCCCACAGCCGATCCAGGTCTCGCTCGCGGTACGTCCAGCTTTGTGCTTGCCCACTGGTCCAAAAATTTGGAGCGTCCACCTTTTTAACTTTATTCATGTTTATTCCAAGGTCAGTCTAGTTCCTAATATACAGAAGTGTAGCTACAGGAATTATTGAGGTATTGTGGTATTGTAGCGGAGATCACCCACTATGGTCGGATGGTAGCTGCTCTGAGTGCAATTTTTCTTGATGACAAAATCCTAAATTCAAACCATGTGTAGAAACTGTGGAATTTTACAAAGTAACATGCCCTAAATTGGTGATGCCGTTTTATTACCTTTTACAGCTCTCAATCTCGGAACAAGCGCAGGTCTCACTCCAGGTCAGGACGGAAATCCGACTCAAGATCTAAGAGAAAGTCCAGCCACTCTAAATCCCCAGAGAAGTCTCATTCACATACCCGTAAATCGCACAGTCCCGCCAAGGGCAAAAAGTCTCGCTCTCACTCA
This sequence comes from Echeneis naucrates, assembly GCF_900963305.1. NCBI lineage: Eukaryota > Metazoa > Chordata > Actinopteri > Carangiformes > Echeneidae > Echeneis > Echeneis naucrates. Next base: position 22,379,189 of record NC_042515.1, on the reverse strand, counting down.
AACACTCACAAGTCACGCTCCAAGAGTAGATCCAAAGGCAAAACTGAGAGTCAATCCAGAAGCCACTCCAAGGAGAAATCCTCCAGTAGGAAGTCGCGAACTCGCTCTCGTTCCCACTCAGAGAATAGAAACGAAAAGCATGCCTCAAAATCTCCTCTGGAGAAGGACAGTCAGCTCTCCAAGTCCCCAGCCAAGCACTCTGCATCCCGCTCCAGATCTCGCTCTTGATCCTGGTCAGCATCCCAAACACTGACTCTTTCGATAACAATGTACTGAACAAAGGTGAATGATGAGCAAAAGTGCAAACCCCAGACCTATGTTTGATGTCTCCACATCATTTTTTTTTGGGGGGGGTTGATTTTCCTGTTTGAGCCTCAGAAAGCAAAGGGATATTACTGATATTCTTGTAACTCCATGGGGACAGTGTTTCGCTTGTTTGTCAGCAGCTGAAAGCAGGGGCAGAAGTTGCTTGTTATTTCGATGACATATGTACTATGTCCAAAAAGAAAGTGTAACAGAAAAGGCTAGTATACTTAACAGTTTGAATGCCCTGTGATGATTGTTTTTACCTGTTTGCCTTTTGAAATCTTTGATCTTCCTGCATTGGGAATTACATTTTGAAGCAATTTGCAGCATTTATTTCTAATGACATATTGGAATAAAATAACCTATTTAAGAGATGCCTGCCTTATTTATTTATTTATTTTTTTTTTTATTTTTTTACAATCACCATGATCGTTATTTCCCAAAGCCTTCTCTAATCTTTGTCCCATCAGTGAGGGAATCTTAGACTGTTAGGAGAAAAAATATCCCCTGATCTTTTACTGCAGCAAGTAGTGAATTCCATCTAATCTTAATGTCATTAAACTGATTGTTTATTCTCATATCAATTGGATTAAGAAACTGATAAATGTTATATAAAAACAATTCTGATTTTGAAATTTGAGATTGTATGAGAGTAATTGCAGTTTTGAAAATATCTGTTGGGTGTTGGTGATTAAAACCTTAAAACAGTTAGGTTTGAAGCATTTGTTGGAGTGATATTTAATTCATTCAATTATTCTTGTTAATGGATGGGTGATATTTAATCGTTAACACGATTGTGCACTTTTTGATTAATCCAACCCATTCCCATCCGATCCTTACCCCAAATGTAAAAGGCTGAGAAACAACCTACTCAGTTTTGGGACAGACGTGTAGAATTCATTTTTCCTGCGAAGCCTGTGTGTGAAATTCGACACCTGGTCGAGTCCAGCGAATACTGAAATAGAACAGGCTTTCATGAAACTTGTGTCTGAGTGTGTTTAAAAAAAACTGGGCCGATGGATATTTTTTTTCACGGTGCTGCCCGGTTGCTATGCTGTTAGCGCCCCTGGATACCACTTGTTTCCCACAATGCATCACTTCTGGAAGAGCCTTTGAGGTAACTTGGGAAACGCTAACTTGTTCATATGAAATTGCCACGGGCGGAATTAATGTTACAAGCGAACAGTTATGCCTATTCTCTGTATAAATAAATGAACAGAAGAAAGCCGTATTAGCGCTGAATGCTATTATTAGGTTATGGTGTTAACAGCGAGATCGCTATAGCATCGTATAGCTAGCTCCTTAGCATTGTTTGCTAACAATAGCCTAGCGCATGATGGTTGACGCTGCTACTTTTGTTCGCAATTCAATGTGATGTTATTATTTCAAAAGAAAACCCCTAAATCGCTAAGATAACAATGACACCAACAACAATAAAAATATTGGTGATTTACGATAGCTTGTAAATAATAATGTGGAATCTCATTTCAAGTTGAACCTGTTTCCAGGTGTATGGATACAAAAAAGTGTTAATAAACTTGATTTAAAAAAATGGAGAAGGAGTCGTATAATGCTGTGGTCTTCAACGCTTCAAAGAGAGAACTTTTTACCACGACCAATGGATACAAGTGCATGCAGAAGAAGTTACGAGCTCAATGTAAAATCCAGAGGTAAGCTTTTGCGCAGCACTAACTAACCTATCTGGGCCTTATTTGCTTGCACACATAATCTGCTTGCGAAACTTTGGTGTATAATCGCCATGTAAATGCTGTCTCACAGCTTTAAGGACGAGTTGTCTGCAGAGAAGCTGAAGGGTGTCAAGTTGTGGATAACTGCTGGCCCAAGAGAGAAGTTCACTGCATCAGAGGTGCTGTCTCACAAGCTTGTAAAAATTTTCCTGTTTAACTTTCTCTAACAAAGCTTGCAAAGCCCCACGTCCAAAAATACTTGTCCACTTATCACACAAAAGTTTTCCAACTGTGATTCAATTTTATTTCAGCTTGAGGTTCTGAAGCACTACTTGGATGGAGGAGGAAACGTCCTGGTCATGCTTGGTGAAGGAGGGGAAATCAAATATGACACTAACATCAACTTTCTCCTTGAGGAGTTTGGAATAATGGTTAACAATGGTGAGTACTGACAGTTACCATCATTATCATTAACATCAGAATTTCTTTACGATCAGTTTTAGCAATGTAATGTTATTCATTTTCTTCCTCCACGACGCTGCTGCAGATGTCGTTGTGAGGAATGTGTATTACAAATACTTCCATCCCAAGGAGGCGCTTGTGTCCAATGGTGTATTGAATAGGTTTGTGGTTGCACATTAATTTTCTAACACCAACATACAAAATAACTGATATATTCTAATAAAATGCATTTATGACACATTCACATCTCACCGATGGTTTTCTGCCTTTTTTGTCTAGAGAGATCAGTCGTGCTGCTGGAAAAGTGGTTACAGGAATGATTGAAGATGAAAATGTTGGAAACAATTCCCAGTAATTTATGTCTTTATATTTATATTCATGCGTCCTACATTGGAGTGCTAAGATTAAAGGTGTGTGGTATAAACATGTTTTTTTTTTTTTTTGGCTGTTGGCGTAGGGCTCTCACATTTGTGTACCCATATGGTGCCACACTGAGTGTGATGAAACCAGCCGTGGCTGTGCTTTCTACTGGCTCAGTCTGCTTTCCCCTTAACAGGCCTGTCCTGGCCTTCTATCAAGGAAAGGTCAGCAGCACAAACCCTTTTCGTCCCAGTGTATTCAATGCTTATGAATGCTTGTGAGTTAATGTTGACTGTATCACATCCTATGAAGGAGGCTGGGAAACTGGTTGTGCTGGGTTCCTGTCACATGTTCAGTGACCCATACATTGACAAAGAGGAAAACAGCAAAATCATGGTGAGCCCTGTTAACAAACATTTGTGTTCTTAATCAACATTAGATTATTCTGTCAAATTTGTTCAGTGCCAGCTTTTGTCCGTGACAGCCTGTTATGACATCCTTTTTCTTTCTAGGATGTCGTGCTCCAGTGGCTCATGACTGATAATATTCAGCTGAACCAGATTGATGCAGAGGACCCAGAGGTGAGAAGGTATACAAGTTAGGAGCAATACTCATTATCATGTAAATTAACTAATGCCCATCTTGTCCTTTTTGTCTCTAAGATAACAGATTACACTATGTTGCCAGACACCGGGTGTTTGTCAGAACAGCTCAGAGTGTGCTTACAAGAGGGTGATGAAAATCCCAGAGATTTCACCTCCCTCTTTGATATGTCTTTGTTCAACTTGTCAACTGATACTTTACCTCAAGTCATCAGGTGAGAATGCAAAATAGACTGGGGAACATTATCCCACCATTACAGCGTTGTTTAAGATACAAGAATTGTTTTCTGCAGCTCGTACAAGCAGCTTAATGTCAAAGATGAGCCACTGCAGCTAATCACACCACAGTTTGAGACCCCTCTGCCTCAACTCCAACCTGCTGTAAGTTTCCATCCTGCATTGTAATTCCAGCCAGTGTTTTGCATACATATTTAAATTATAGGCAGCAGTTGAAAATTCTTCTTTACTGATTGAGATGACCTGGAAGTATTGAAGCAGCAGCTGTTCAAATTCTGGTCTAGGTGTTATAAAGAGCTTCAATGCTTCCGGCCTCATCTTCCTTGGATGGGAAAACACTATCTTGTCACAGCAATATTTAAAGCATCGCAACTATGATTGTATTTGATGCCGCCGGAGTTAAACTTTGGCAGACCAACTCAAAAACCGTAGTCCAGATCCGTATATAAATATTTTCCACCCACTTTGTAAAGCATTATATTACAATGGGAAAGTGCCTACAGGAAGCACTAGTCACATCTATATTTGATTAAATATCACATCTTGCTCTGTTTATCATTTTAGTGGACTAGCTTTGTTTTCCCAATTACAGTCCTTTTGTTTTAGTGATTAGGAAAATATAATTTACTTTGGGTGAAAATTTAATTCTCTGCACCACCACTGTCTCCCCCCCCCCCAAGTGCTTTTGAAATCTCTTTAAAATCTGACCTCATGTCTTTTTGACTTCAGCTGTAGTTACAGGCTACTTCAAGCCTCGTCTGAATCCAGAAACTAGCATTGCTTTGCCCTTTAGGTCTTTCCACCTGCGTTAAGTGATTTACCTCCACCTATGCTGGACCTGTTTGATCTTGATGAATCATTCTCTTCTGAGAAAGTGCGACTGGCACAGCTCACCAATAAGTGTATGTTCAGCACTTAATAAAATAAATTGGTGACACTTAAGATATTAACAGTACAACTGTATAACTGGATTCTCATGTTACAGGCACTGACGACGATCTTGAGTTCTATGTGCGAAAATGTGGTGAAATTTTGGGTGTGACACCAAAATTGGATAAAGATCAGCGGGATGCCAAACACATCTTGGAACATGTTTTCTTTCAGGTTGTGGAGTTCAAGAAACTTAATCAGGCAAGTATGTCCAAAAATCCCCTAAAACTAACTTACTCATTAATGACCCTAACCCAACAACACACAACCCTTGTCTGAAAGTGAACCTCCTCCTTGCAGGAGCATGATGTCGACACCGGGGCGCAATTCACTCCAATTTGATTGAACTCAAGTCTCATGTTTAATATTCAACCCTGCCATGACCAAGCAAGAAGAATTCTAGTAAGACACCGTTATGTTAATAGCAACACAATACTGTTGAAGTTAAACTTTTATACTGTTTTTGTATTAAAAATGGAATATATATGTAAAAAGGTACTTGTGCAAATAAAGTAATTTACAATTTATTTAAACATTAAACAATTTTTATTATTTTTTTTTTAAAACATGACACTTGCCAAGCTGTCTGCACAACTCACACATGGACCCTGTAGAGAAAGACATTGAGAAGGCATGGATTGCAATAATCAATATTGAAATTGCAGCGCTGTTTACACTTACATTATCAGCCTGTATTTTTGAAATCCACTTTGATTTGAGATTAATGTCTCTTATCAGGGAGAAACTTCAGCTAGTGAACGTTGTTTAAACTGGGACCTTGGGCTCCATGTCGGTTCCATAGCACTGGACTCTGTGCAGAGTTTGGGGCTGTTGTTCTCTGGTTTAATTAGAGATACATCCCATGACATTTGAGAGGCAGTAAAGTCAGTAGACTGGTCAAAACGAGCAGGCTGTTTTGGTTTTTTGAGGAGAATGTACGGGGTGGAGGATTTCCCTTGTAAAGGAACTGCCAGGTTACAGTTTTCAGGCTCTGGACTATTCAAGCAGTCAGCTGAAATCACCTGAGGGGAAGAAATGGGATCCGATGATAAGCAGAGAAAAGCCAAGGTGGACAGCCTTGTCTCAGAGCCATCAGTTGCTGTTTCGTTTGATACTCTTGATGCTGAAAGTTGTTCCAGCGACAGAGCAGATAGCAAACTCTGTTCCTCATAAAACTTCCTGTCAAACTCTGATGGAGATGAGCACTCAAAGCTCTTCATATCTAAAAAAAAAAAAAAAAAATCATATATATATATAAATAAAAATTGGATAACCCAGAGTTATTCAAATGGTCTGACTGAATAAGCCAATATTTTCAGAGAAGTTTTAGTCATCTTACCTTTAATGACAAAAGGCCTTTCCATTGTTTCCCTGGACCCAAATAACAACTGACATCCAGCTGGGTTTTAAACTGTTCAAACTGCATGTTAATTGACCCAGCTGGAGTCTGAGAAACTCATCAGTCTGCAGGGTGAACAACCTCTTCCTGTCTGCTCTTTTCAAAATAAAAGGTGTTCAATTTTCTTGATAGGGCTTTGAGCACAAGTGAAATGTTACCATTCCGAGAAAAAATATTTAGTGTGTTAAATATTACTCAAGTCATTTTTACAATCTACATTGAAAATGTAAAACAAACCATTGCGACTAAAGTGACTAAAATGTGTTCAACCTTGACATTAAAGCTCTTTTCCAGGGACTACACATCTTGATTTTGGGGTTTATACAAGTCAAAATAAATACCAAGGCCAAAATTCAATTCAGAGCTATGAACAAACACATTGAAGTCCTTTCAACTATATGGGTTGAAAAGCAACAAACACAGAGATGTACTTCTGGTGTTATATGGTGTTGAAAAGCAGTAGTATGAGTATCAGTCTCCGAAATGAATATTTAGGAAATTGATGCATTGAATGCATCTAATGTTGGTCTTCCAGTATTTCCATACAAGACAGTTGATTGAGTGGAGCATGACATTATTCTTTGTAAGTTTTCCTGGCAACTATTACTACACAAGCTCCCTTTTGTATGAGCAGGAGCATTTCACAACCTATGTTGCCGAAACAACATGTCTGATGCTTGTATGTTTGTCATTAAAGAGGCCATAGAGTGGGACCATATGGCCTTGTTTGTGCTTGAGAATATAGCCATGTTCAGGTCAAGTAAATAACTATTTGTGAAAATATACCTACTTTTGTTGTCGTCCTCCACCTCCTCTTTTAAAATTGTTGTTTCATCAGCTTCTTCCTTTTACCTTGTTGCCTCCATTTCATTAGCTCTGTCATTCCTTGAGTATCATCTGAAAGAAAGAAGATAGAAACAACTAGAGATAAAACCATGTATCAGCACCTCTGTGCTGGCGAGAGAGCGGAAAGTGTAGACTCTCGCTATGCTTTTAAGGTGGTAAAATCATATTTATTTTTATTATATATTATGATAAGTGGAATAAAATTAAGCTCAGACTCAGACAAAAAGAACGCCCAGGTTTTTAAGGCATTGTAGCTTAAAATTTGAAATTATGGCAGACGTTTCTGTCTGTTGCCTTCAGGATCAGTGTTGTCCCGGTTGAGCTGTACGAAATTATTATGTTATTTATTATTATTACGATTATATCTAATCTGAAATGGGCTTATTAACTGTCCAACACGTTAATGTTATAATAATAATGTTACGATACATTGATATTATGTGAGGAAAAGACATTTTTTGCCACGATAAGACGATAAAATATACTTATTTACCGGCTCAGTGTTTTTTTTTTTTTTTTTATATATAAAAATAGTATTTATACTCACCACAATGCCCTTGTTGGCTAGCATTAGCTGAGCTAACACTTGTTAGCTTTGGTATTAATTAGCGAAGCTAATGCTAACTATTCGACCATTGTGTAATACCTTTGCTCCAGTTCAAACTTACCTTTGAAGGTGTCGGTGAAAGTGACTGCTGAAAGTTCTGTACCTTTATTTATATGGCACCAGCGTTCGGATTCGGGAATGCAGTTGCCATAGGTGATCAGCAACTATGTTCTAAAGAAATATATTGTACTTATTTTACATATACAGAATTGTATTTACTTTACAAAATGATTTTTGTAGTTCCTAGTATCTGTACATTTTTAAAAATGTTGACGTATGTTGAATACTCGGTTGCTATGTAAACCCTAAGGATTCTTCTATTATGACTATTTTTTACTGACATGTTTTTCCTTTTGGCTCTCAAAGCTAGGTTATTAAAAAAAAATAATTGTTCGTTACTGCCTATGCAAAATATTTTACATTTATCATTTTAAGATCCCTCAAGATATTCAAGGCGTAGAAAATATGATATATTTTTTCATATATTGTTATCATGTATGATTACTACACCTCCTCGCTTTTATATAATGACCAGAGACCAAGCGTTTTATTTAAGCCTACTTTGCTGTTATATTATAAATGTGTATGCTTCTCAATTTTCCTCTTTATGCACGTAATCGCAGGATCCGTCCGGAAAATTATTTTGAAGGACCCCAGCGGAAGTTTGCTTGACTGTGCGCGTACGGCCAATGCGCAACTACGTCATTTATCCGTTTTGCACTAGAGAGAAGGGCGCGAGATAGAAATTCAGGAGCGCGTAGAATCCGGGCAGTCAGCTGCAGCTGTTCGAAGACTGTACGTTTGTCATTCAAGCCTCCAACAGCGAGACTCCATCGCTATTTCTGGCTGGTTTATAAAGATAACAAACACGCCGAATACAACTAGATAACACCGTATATAAACGCACATGACGTGCAACGGCAGCAGGACAAATCACCGTCGTAGCGTAAACAACAGAAACAGAGGGAAATGTCCTGGCGGCCGCGCGGGTAAGATGTTCATGCTTGATTTCTTCAAAAAAGTCTTTAACATAGCGGTGCTTTTTCTGCCAAGGACGTTGATATTTTACATACTAAAGTCTTAAAGACACTAGGTTTTCTCCATAAATGGTTTCCGCCAAATTTGTAAGCAGTTGATGGACTCTTTTTGTGCCGCCCTTTTCCGGACAGTCACACATAAATAGGATTCAATAGCATTTTACTAACGCCAGTCACATTTTTATTAATCATTTCAATACGACATCCGTAGTGTATGTGTGTTTTCATATCGCCTCTAAGTGCCAGATAGCCTAAAAATAAACCTGAAAAGCAAGTTGCCCTCGTCACCCCGTAAGGGCGGGCCAGTGGCTGGTTTCTGCTTTCACTGTCAGCTGCATTTAGCACAACGCTTTGTTTCTCAGTGAGGATGGAGAGGAGGCCATGCTCCAAGACACTGATTCTGATGTGGCAGAGCAGAGAGATGGGGGCAAAGTGAAGGTGAAATGGACCCAAGAGGAGGTGAATCTTAATGTCTTGTCCCAACACGTTTTCTCACTGACTTGAAACCCTCAAAGCAAATAAGGAGTCTGTAGGACAGGGAATGTAAACACGCTTACTTGTTTGTGTTACTAGGATGACAAGCTCAAGGCTCTGGTTCAAAAGCTGGGACCAAATGACTGGAAATATATTGCCAGCCACATACCAGTGAGTTTGATCAACTTCATTGTAAATATATGGCCATCCTTGAAAATGAGATGTCAACAGAGAATTTGTGCCTTGAGCCATTTGCAACTTGCTTTGTGTCATGCAGAATCACACTGAACTCCAGTGTCAGCACCGTTGGTTTAAAGTCCTAGATCCAGAATTGGTCAAGGGTTCTTGGACTAAAGAGGAGGATGAGAAGGTAATTGACTTACTATTTAGCAGTGAGGGGGTTTGAAAACTGGTTCACTGAAATCTGATTATCCAATGAGATTAACAAATTGAAATTCAGATGCATACCCCTCGTTCCCCAGGTTATAGAGCTTGTAAATATGTATGGCAACAAACAGTGGGCAATGGTAGCCAAGCACCTGAAAGGCAGACTGGGGAAGCAGTGCAGAGAGCGGTGGCACAACCACCTCAATCCCAATGTTAAGAAGTCATCGTGGACAGCTGAGGAGGATCTCATCATTTACAAAGCTCACTGCCTAGTTGGAAACCGTTGGGCTGAGATCGCTAAGCTGCTCCCTGGGAGGTAGAGTCCATTGCAAAATCAAATTATTGAATTGGTTTCATGACCTTCTCTTGGATTCATGTTCTAACACCTATTAACAGAACTGACAATGCTGTGAAGAATCACTGGAATTCCACCATCAAACGCAAGTTGGAAATGGGCTTTTATGCTGGTGAGGTATTTAAGCCAGATGAACTTGAAGAGCTGTTGGCCCGTGTGAACAAAGATCTACAGGTGAGATATCGTTCCACTGTGTTCTACTCTGAGATATATGTTGTATCAAACACAATGAACTGTATTGGAGATTTTGGTTTCTGATAAAACAGATGCCAAGTTGTTCTCAAGATGGTGCTAGAGAAGACCTAGAGCCGAAAACACACCCTTCAGTAAGTGACCTTCTGTGTCAAATAGCACCTTTTCAAAATGCTAGTTTAGTTTCTGTCAGCTGATGTCATATATTAAATTTACAGGAGAATATCTGCATTACTCTGTAGTTATTATATTCATAGCATCAATATAAATATACATTCATTTTTTCCCACTAACTACAGGAAATACCAGTTTCAGCCTCTGTTAAAGCCAGCCCAAGCAAAGCAGGGCCATCTAAAGCTGCCCTCTCACCTAAGGACACCTTAAGCCCTAAGACTGAAGCAGACACCTCTGGAGAGATGACCTGTACCAGCTGGGTGGTGGACAGCTCTGGTTTTCTCTCTCCTAATGGCGCAGGACTGAAAGAAGTGCTGGACATGGTGGATGGGGTACATGTCTTGTGCATAATATTGCCTTTAAGATGACCCATAATTGTGCCAAAGTTGTTTCTTTACGCTGAACCAAACAAACTAGCATATTACTGCCACCAATGTGAGACAACATGCCAGTGCAGCATGCAAGATGGGCTGAAGTGACAATATTCCTGCCTGGAAGAGGTTGTTAAGAAGGGGCAACAGATGCACATGGAACAGCATAGCATTAATTTTAAATATGTATTAAGTAGGAGAAGTACCTCCTGTAGCCTGCTTTGTGGTAACTGGTTTGATCTACTTATGGCCACCAGCATTAAAGAGTTTAAATGGATACTGAGTAAGGTGGTAAGGTACTATTTCTAGTACTTATTTATTGATATGTTTAGTTTTAGTTTGTTTTATTATCTAATATGCCTCTTGTATTAACGTAGCTCATAAAAAGGTAGACTTCTATTGGTGTTTAAGGACATTGCAGAGCAATGACCGGATGTAAGAAGTAAAGTATATTGTACAATGAGTTGCATGTGTCTTTTGCTATCAGGACCTAGATGGGTGGTGCAACCTAGCAGCCTTTGACCTGCCTGAGGAGAGTCCGAGTCCAGAGCGCCACCAGTTTCGCTTGGAGGCCAGTGCCTTGCAGGAATTGAGCAAAGGAAGCAAGGGGGAGCTCATCCCTATCTCTCCCGGTGGGGTTACATCGCCCTCTATACTGAACCGCCGAGGCCGCACGCGCCTTGTTGCCTTGTCTCCTGATGGCAATAAGTCCATGACTCCCAAAAACACTCCTGTTAAAATTTTGCCCTTTTCTCCATCTCAAGTAAGGTCTTAACTTTAATAGACTAGATATGAGTGTGATATAGATTTTGTTATATGAAGTGATCTGCTAACTAACATGTTGTTTCAGTTTCTCAACATGTGGACCAAGCAGGACACGCATGACCTGGAGAACCCGTCCCTCACATCTACACCTGTGTGCAGCCAGAAGGCCATTGTTACTACACCACTTCAGCGAGATAAGACCCCCCTCACTCAAAAGGAAAACTCAGCGTATGTGCTCTTATCACTAAATCCAATAGAAGGTACTCACTTGGTATATATTTTGACTAAAAGTCTCATTGTTCACGTTTTGTTTCCATGCAGATTTGTTACACCCAACCACAAGTCTGAGCTCTGTACAACACCAAGAACTCCGACACCATTCAAAAATGCCATGGAAAAGTATGGCCCTCTGCAACCTCTGGTGAGTATCTGTGATTTATACACTGGTGATTTATCCATGTAATCCCCACTGCATTCACACTCCTCCTTGATTTATTGCCTCAGCCTCAGACTCCAAATCTCGAAGACGACATAAATGAGGTCATCCTAAGAGATGCTGGAATTGATTTGGTTGTTCGTTCAACACCACCTGAGCAAAGACGCAAAACAATGGTAACTATGAAAACATTTTAATACTTACCCCAAAGTATTTTTTAATCCTTTAATCCCTGTTAAAGATGTACCATACCATTTACTTCTTGTGGGTTGGATCATAGAGAGCTCAAGAGATATTGTTAGTAACAAAAAATAGTGACCGGCAAAAATGTGTTTAGTGTAATATACAAAGTAGCATTCAAATACAAAATAGGGAAGTGAGGAAGAAAAGTGTCAGCTGTGATCAAGTAGCTGTTGTAGCTTTTACAACAAATAGTTGTTAGTTTGACTACTTTGGAGCACTGAATACCTGCTGTTTGGTTTGTTCTACACTGTTTCATGTAGACAAATTCACACCTTGGAGTGATGCATTGCAGAGACAGTCTTTCATTGTTGGTCAACAAGCAGCTCTAGAGGAGCAGCTCAGTGTGAAAAGTCTTGTTTGCGCCATTCCCCATTACCAGATATTTCTAGGCAAATACTTTAAACAAATAATTCCTTTGAGGAATTTAAGAAATGCCATAATTGTCCTGAGACCTTTTGCTATCAAAACAACATTAGGTCTTCATGGCATGTGTCCAATAAGATGTTGAGAACTTTCCACTTGAGATTTGCCTCCGTATTGTCATGTGTACATCTTACTGCAGATTTGTCAGTTGCATGTTCATGCTGCGAGTCCCTTGTTTTATCACTTCCCAAAGGTTTTCTGTTGGATTCAAATGTGATAACGAAGGAGGCCATGAAAGTGTGCTGAAACAGTTGCTTTGTGACATTTTTCATTAAAATGCTGGCAGTAGACTGTAGGCTTTAGGCTAAAGCATTCAGATGATGATTGAATGGCAGCATCAGGCCCAAGATACATTACATCAGCAGCAGCAGCAGCACTGCATTGCTGCACTGTTCAATCCATGAACCCAACAACAGGTTGGCACCAAACTCTGACCCCACCGCCTGCTGCCTCAGCAGGAACTGAGAACCATTGGGCCAGAATATGTTTGTCGGATCTTCATCTGTCCTGTCTAGTTTAGTTTATGGCCATTACAGCCTCGGGCATCATTTATTGTCAGATAAAGGTGGTAGAAATTAGATCACTGAGATCTGAGAACACCCTGAAAACTGAACAAACTGAATTAATTTTTGCACGTGGCTCTAATTAGTTGTTCGTAATTTCTCTTGCTGAAGCTGTTTGGACGACTCTAATGACTTTTTATCCATCTATTTATTTTTATTCCCAGCATCGTCCTCCCATGAAGAAGGTCAGGAAATCATTGGCCCTTGATGTCATGGACTGTCAGGTGATGCCTACATCCAAACGCAAATCCATGAAGACTGAAGCTAAACGCAGCATCAAGGTACAAAGCGTTTGAATGTGTTATCAGCCTGTTTGTAAAATATTTCCTTCTAATTTTGGCTTTTTGTCCTCTTTTTTTTTTTTTTTTTTTTTTACACAGAAAGAAGAACCTATGATAGTTTCTCTCAACTCATCATCATTATGCAGCAAGCGGCATGAAAATATTTTGGATCAAGGTTTCCTTCTGGGACCAAGTGACAGTGCCATATTTCCCAGCACAGGGACCCCAGTTCCAGTAAGCTCCATCTTTCACTTTAAAATGAACAAATATCCTTTGCGATAGAAAAGTTATGTTCCAACAATTTGTTTTTTCATTCTACAGATGTCAAAAGAATGGGAGATGGTTGTTTGTGGACAAACTAAAGACCAGCTCATAATGACAGAGAAAGCCCGTCGCTACCTTCGAGCACTAAAATCCCATGCACCCAACCGGGCTCTGATTCTGTCCTGAGATGTTGCTCTTCTTCTTCTCACCAACATATTACACATACACAACGCAATGTTACAGTGGCTGTTTGTCTACAAGTTTGACTGTTGTAATGTTGAAGTACATGTTGTGCAGGTTTAGTTTCAGTTTTTTGAACAAGTCAATAGAAAAATAGAACCTTTGGAATGAGTAGCTGAGTCAATAATTTGAGAGAATGGTGCTTTTAGATTTAGATTTACTCCAATGACCTTGTATAAGACAGTTATGAATCATATTCCATTGTCGTTGCTTAAACATTGGGGGGAAAAAAACAATGAATGTAAACTTTAAAAATCACAACTATGTATTCTTGCTATTCTGAAGACATGGGTTTTACACAACATAATGTGTCTGTAATTTAACTGTTTTAAAATTGTGAATAGAAAAAAGACTCAGGTTCAACCTCCATATCTATATTTGCTACAAAACAAACTGTAGTTTTGATTCAGACAGGGTGTTTAGTAACCCACGTTGAAATGTCTGTGTTAAAAATGTTAAATGAACATTGTCTTGTCGAAAGCTGTGTTTAGAATATGTGTAGATTTATCATACAGATATCAATACACGTTAAAAGTCAGGAGCATTTGGAGGAAGTCTGACATCTTCTCAAAATATAACAGTGACTAGCACACATCAAGGTGACTTACAACTTATTAACAAAGTGATGAATGCAACTGAGGAAGTTGTTTTTTATGCAATATTCAGCTAGTTGAATGTTATTGGGGCATGGAAGCTTCACAAACATTTGGTGGTAATTGTATTATGTTATTTGGCACTGTTTGTAAATATTTAATGCTGTATGTTTCTACTTTAACATGCAACATTTTGTTAAGAAATTTAATAAAGCAAATGCTATTTCCTGTACAGTTTCTTCCTGCTTGTCTTTTTTTAACTTGCCATTTAACTTTGGTTTTACGCTTTTCTAATCAGTTCAGATAAAACAGTTATGCAAAATGGTACTGAGATAGGTATGTGTTGAACAAGACTGAGTTTTTGTGAAGTTCCTCAAATTGTTAAAACGTAATAGGATTTGCCTTTCCGTGTTTGCTGTAGTGTTTGGAATCTGTAAATCCCCCATGCATCCTATATAAATAAGTTCAGTTCCCTATGAAACCATTTCATATGACTATACATTATAATCCAACTACTTTATCATTAAACATTATTAACTGCCGACTAATATACCTGATAAATTATTATGAATTATTAACTGCTAGTTGACGTGTACTTAACCCCCCCCCCCAAACCCAGTTAGGGCTTTTATTTTGAAAATTAAGACGTAGTCCCGGATGTGTTCCTTGTTGGCAGCGATTGCTCTCTAACACCCCGGAAGGAATCGGCGGTTTTGGTGACGCTGCATTAGACTGTTAGACATGGATCGCCCTCGTAAGTGAATGAATTCGTTCATTTTGAATATAACGTGGAAAGTTTACGTAGCTTTTTTTTTTTACTCGGCTTTTGTGTGCAGCTAGTGAATTAAAAGTGTTAGAATTAGCGGGAAAAATGTCGCCCGGTGCATGAAACGGGCTGCTCTGTACTGACGGTAGCTAGTTCGCCTCGTAGCTAAACCTGCAACGACCAAGAGAGCGTTAAATGAATGAATGAATGAATGAATACATATCATTGTGTGTTATAAAGACGTATTATGGTTCCCATCGTCGGTAAAGTTTTAATACACATTTGGGTCAGTGGTCCAGTTATGTTTTCCCTGCTGTGTGTCGGCAGGACTGCTCGGGTGGTTCCTCCTTAGCCTGGCTCTAGCTGGAGCTCAGGGACTCACACCGGCACACCACCTCTCTCTGCCTGATGTGGCCCGACTGCAGAGCCTCCTAAGCCAACAGTTCACCGACCTGGAGTCAGCGTACTACTCTGTACTAGGACTGACCAAGCTTGGAGCGGCTGTTTCCGACCACAAGGTAACAGTCACTCCTTTATGGTTATTATCTGTACGATACAAGCTTGGGCGCTATATAAAATGTAATCATTTGTAATAATTTTTATGTTTATCGTTATGCGTTTCTGTTTGTAGCAAGTATGCCGGTTCATCAAATCCCAGCTTGATCCTACTAGTATTGACTCTGTCTTCTTTGCTGCTGAGGCCAGTCAGGCCATTTCAGGATGTGAGGTATGTAAATAAGGCTTACATTTTCCCTATTGCTTTTTTTTTCCTGCATCAAAACCATTGGAGTACATAAACTCTGTAGTGCGATTGGACAATATGTAAAAATGAAAAAAAGAAAAAAAATATGTGCAACAAAATGATTTTCATCTCATAAAAGTCACAGTAGTGCAACAATGCATGTTAATTCCACAAGATTACCTTATGGTGAACTCATTTGAATGATTCCTTTATATGTAGATGATATAATGGTAAAATAATGGCCATAGATACTTGCATTGATACTTGTATGTTGATATTGAACTGTGTTTATTCCTGCACTGTAATACAAACCCTTGAATGTAAGATTTTTGTTCACTTCATAGATCCCTGTCTCCAATGAAACCCGTGATATCCTTCTAGCAGCAGTAAGTGAAGACTCAACCATGACCCAGATCCACCGCGCCGTGAGCGCGCTCAGCTC
Organism: Echeneis naucrates; assembly: GCF_900963305.1. Taxonomy (NCBI): domain Eukaryota; kingdom Metazoa; phylum Chordata; class Actinopteri; order Carangiformes; family Echeneidae; genus Echeneis; species Echeneis naucrates. Next base: position 22,363,004 of record NC_042515.1, on the reverse strand, counting down.
TCTGGGACTTCCTGTGGCATCTCAAGAAGTCGTAGGTGCTCTGACAGCTCGCATCAACAAGGAGGACAATGTGATGGCGTAAGTGACGTGCCGCTGGTTTGGGGGTGTGTTTACAGCCCTTTTAGAGGGTTGTGCAGCACTCAAGAGTCTATAGTATGAACATTTAACAACACACTGGCCATGTCTTGTTTTCCAACAGTATCACCTCAGCTTTGCAAACAGCAGCTCGCCTGTCCAAACAAGCAGAACTTGGAGGAATACTAGAGGAAATCGAGGTGAGCTGTTGAATGTCCAACAGGTGGCGCTGTGTCATTTTTCTCCGACTCAAAGCAGGACACATTTGTTCATTCAGCTACGACTGCTTATCCATTTCCGGGTCATGGGTTTTGCTGGAGCCAGACCCAGTTTGCACTGGGTGGGTGGCAGGTGGGTGGTGTAAATCCTGGACAGATCATCAGTCCAGTTAACCTACACCGGGGAAACCCGCACAGAAAGACCCCAGGCCCAGGAACTGAACCCACAACCTTCTTGTTTTGGGGCAACAGCGCTAACCAGTATGGTGCAGTGCTGCCCACAAGCAGGTCACAATGAAATATGTGTGTTTTTTTTTGGTTGGGGGGGGGGGGTGTGTTTGTTTTTGTTTTCAGAATTGCAATTTGGGGAAAAAAAAAGTGATTTAATTTTAATTTTTCCTTTTTCCTCTCTCTCTTTCAGGATCTGACAGCTCGTTTGGATGACCTCGGTGGCATCTACCTACAGTTTGAAGAGGGACTTGAGGCAACTGCCATGTTTGTGACCGCTGCTTATTCCCTTTCTGATCATGTGGATATGGAGCCCCCCCTCAAGGAGGTATGGTTTATCAGGTGTTATTTCAGGTTATTTCTCTTAACACAGTTTTCCATGTTTTTTGTTTGAAATTGATAAAATATGTTTTCCCCACAGGACCAGGTCATCCAGCTGGTTAATTCCATTTTCAGCAAAAAATCCTGGGACTCTCTAGCCGAGGCCTTCAGTGTGGCAAGTGCCGCTGCTGCACTCTCTAACAACCGCTTCCATGTGCCGGTTTTTGTCAGTGCTCAGGGCCCAGCTACAGTATCCCACAGCCAGCCAACCCTGCAGGTATAGATGCTGGATATTGAAATTGTACATTTAATTTTATGCCTTTTAATCATCACATAGTGACACTGTCTCTCTGCTGGATTCACAGCTCCTTGTTACTGATGTCATGTCTCAACCTCTGGCCTCAGCCAATGTGCTAGTAGAGTCTGCATATGCTGTGGCCTCGAAGAGCATCATCCTCAACCAAGCACCCTTCACACTTAATGAGTATGTACTGTTGAAGAAATAAGAGTTTTACATTATTTCAACACCTACTTTGATTGTTTATTAATTTATCTCTTTCTTAATTATAATTTCTTACGACTTGCTCTATGAGGAAATGTTATATGTTTTTTTTGTTTTGTTTTTGCTTTTCAGTGGCGTCTTTGAACTGAACTTTATGTCCAAACAGCCCGCCAGTGGATATTACCAGTTTACTATCGCAGTGACTGGAGATAGCCGGCTGGTTGCCAATCACGTTGAGGTAATTTTGTTCTGATAGTTATTAAATTTAACTTAGCAAGTGCAGTCTTATCCAGTGAATCGGATGTTTATTTAAATTGAAGGGACGCTACATATTTCACACATGAGTTTGTTTATTTTGTCATGGAGGGCACCATTTAGCTTCTAGCATGCAGTTTTATTATGTAAGTTTACAAAGGACTGCATTTATTCACCATAAATGGAGCTAAATGCAGTAAAAGAGCCCAGAAACATTTTTTTTTTCAAGCCCCGTAACTTAGTGGAACTGAGCAGCCCTACGGTAAAATTAAATGCAAACAAAAAACTGTGAGGTTCATCAACTTATTAAGGCCACAATCTCCAGTTGTTTATATGTTTGTTTGATGCCCTCAAAAGTAATTAAAAATAAATTATTCTTGAAGGTCAACAAAATTTTTGCACGTCATTGCACATTTAGTCAATGTACTCATTAAAGATGGAGAAATGTGAAAATCATTTTACAGATTTAAAAAAAACCCAATATGAATTAAGGATGAGGACCGAGTGTTTTGCTACTTTTTATTGTACTATGTCCAGGTCTAATAAGCAATGTACCCATGATTTGTGTTCTTACTCTGTCCACCTGTAGCTCAAAGTAAAGGTCTCAACTGAGGTGGCTGTTGCTAACATGGACCTCTCTGTGGTGGATAAGGACCAGAGCATTGGCACAAAGACCACCAGGTTTGAAAACGAATATTGCAAATTCCCCTCCGGTGAACGTAAACTAGAGTCATACTAAATGGAGTTCCCTGCCTTTTAAATGATAGAGTGGATTATCCTTCCAAAGCCAAGAGCTCCTTCACCGCAGACAGCCACCAGAACTTTGCCATGTCCTTTCAGCTGGTTGACGTCAACACCGGAGTAGAGCTTACCCCTCACCAGGTATGTAATCAAAGTAAGACATGGGCCTGTGTCGCCAGTGAGGTCTGTTCATCAGTGGTGGTCATCTGATTTCATAACCATTTTTTGTGACCACCCAACCATTATATTAAACTTTGCTTGCCAAAGCAATTATAACCAGGTCTCAGTGTCGTTTAAAATTAAATCCAGTTCATGCTCTCTGTCACAGACTTTTGTCCGGCTGCACAATCAGAAAACTGGCCAGGAAGTTGTGTTTGTAGCTGAACCCGACAGCAAAAATCTGTACAAGTTTGAGTTGGACACAGCAGAGCGCAAGTCCGAGTTTGACTCCATCTCCGGAACCTATTCCCTCTACTTAATTGTTGGAGATGCCACCTTGGAAAATCCCATTTTGTGGAATGTGGTGAGTTCTTGATCCTTCCTGATGGTGTTAATGATTTTTTTTTTTACTGGTGGGTAAGCAGTGAGAACTTGATGCTGAACTCTAAAGTTGAGATGAATCTCATTTTAAAGGCTGATGTTGTTCTGAAGTTTGTGGATGAAGAGGCCCCAGCTACCATTCAGGCCAAGACCCTCTATGTGCCCAAACCAGAGATTCAGGTAACGAAATTAGTGTTTTGAGTTGTCTTTACAATAGGAAACTAATTAATATGTTCTTTGTAGCTGTTGAGATTTTCAGAATTTCCTTCTCTCTGCAGCACTTGTTCAGGGAACCAGAGAAGAAGCCGCCCACTGTGGTCTCAAACACCTTCACTGCACTTGTCATGTCTCCCTTCCTGCTTCTGCTCATCCTGGTAATACCGCAAAATTGGTGCAAAATGCTTCTTCTTCTGATTTTTATTTTGCAGGTCAAACAGAAGAACATGTTTGGGAAATAATTTAAAGATTATTGATCTTGCTTAAGGACACACCTAAAAGCCAACATCCATTATTAATCAACACTTTTTAAATAGAACACTCAGCTTTGTTATTATGGTTGTATACACAGTGGTCTAGTTTTTATTTTCCAGAAAAGCTCTTCAGTCGGAAAGCTGCATGCACGGTGAATGAGGCTTTAGTACTGTATGAACATTATGCTTATTTTAATTTGAAATCACAAAAGCTGTTAGGTATTTTCTCCATGGCATTTGCAGTGCTGAGTAATAGTTATTGTTACAGTGGTTCAATGCATTGTGTGTGAGGCTGTAAACAATTTTTCAGCCCTTTTGTTTGCAGCTCTTGAAGGGGATGGAAATAACATTGTCTTTATTCTCCCTCTCTTTAGTGGTTTAAGCTCGGAGCCAACATCTCCAACTTCAGCTTCTCTCCCAGCACCATTCTGTTCCATGTGGGGCACGCAGGTTAGTCTCCATCTTTAAAAGTAAATGTTTCTAATACTCAGTCATTCTCAATTTCTCCATCTGCTGTTGGTTAAGATCAAAAGAGAATCACAGTAAATGTAGTGTATGTGTATTATATTTTGAGAAACTCGCCAAAAGAAAATTTAGTTGGTCCTATAAATGTATTTTTATTATGTAATTTTTTTTTTCAATTGGATGCCATTAAATCTTTGCATAAGAGAAACAAAATGATGAGCTATGGAAATTTTGCAATTTAAATAAATAAATAAATAAAGGATTAGGATTTGACGTGCTAGGTTTTCTTCATTGTCATGGTTTTACAGCAAAAAACAATGCAAGCAAATTCAACTGATTTTTAATGGTGCTTGTTTTGACAAACTAGACACACATACTATGTGCCCTCCCCTTTCCTGGCAATTTTAATTCCAGACTCTTGTTCACCTGAAAGTTAAATGTGACAGAAATCATGTTGCAGTACTACAAAAATCAGTGAGTTGCTGTGGCTAACAGTTATTGTTGTTGTTATAGATATTGTCAATTATTTAATGTCATGATTTCCTGCGTTTTTATCAACCTGAAAGCATGATGCGTTTGATGTAAATGTTTTATTTATTGCGGGATGCATTATTCTTATTGAAAATATGTCAGTTAAGATGAATAACTACTGAACTGGTAATATTCAAAACGGTGTTCTTCTCCAGAGCTGGTTTGTTTGAATTCAAATATTCTTGGATTTCAGCCATGTTGGGCCTGATGTACGTCTACTGGACCCACCTCAACATGTTCCAGACTCTGAAGTACCTGGCAATTATTGGTGGTGTAACATTTCTTGCCGGCAACCGTATGCTGGCCCAGAAAGCAGTGAAGAGGTATGTCTCCTGATGGATCCTGGCACAAATGGTTCCTGGAGGGTTCTCAATCCCAGAGAGGAAGTTCTTGTGATAAGATGATAAGGATTTCTGCTCTCTTGGTGGTTATTGGCGCCAAAGCTCAGGGAGGTGCATGTTCTATCAGTAGCTCTTCAGTCCGTCCCAAGAGACTGTGCTGGGAGGTTTTGTGCCTACTTGGACCAGAAGGCATCAAAACCTGGATGAATGATGATCTGAGTGGGCAATTTTCACACCCTCAGTATGTAGAGTCCTCCAAAGGCCAGAGCGAGCAATTTGTAGCTTGTGCCTCTGACTCAAGACGTCACTCCGTAATTGTTCACTTTTCGTTCTTGCCTTCCGACAACCAATTTAACCCTTTTAGGCACATACAATATTCCAATTACTGACTTCACAAATGTCATTTTTTCCAGTTAGGACTTTTCTTCCCTCCTTTCTGTCACTGTCTCTTTGTAATCCCTCTGTCTACTCCTCGCTGTCTCTTTACTCCTTTTGCAGGATTGCCGCAGAGCAAAGTAGTAGGTTGGCAAAGTATAGGAGCCTACGATAAAGCCCCCCCTTTTGTAACAAATGGCCTGATGGTGCTTCCAGGCTGAAGTAAGGGTGTCCACAGTGCATCTCCATAATGGCTGGCAGCATGCATGGCTGTGTGGTGCTCACTCATTTGAGTGTTCACATATCCTTGCTGCCCTCCCCCCTTGGTTTGCCTTATCACTCATCCCACCATGATCATTGCACCAGCACTTTGGTAATCCCTCCATTGTGGTCTTATGCGTGGTTCTGGTTGTGCCATCACATTTGATTGGTTTGTTGTTTGTTTGTTTTTTTTTGTTTGTTTGTTTTGTTGTTGTAGGGGTTTTTCTTAGGTGACATTTGTCTGTTGCTCTTTCCAAATGACATTGTTTGCAGTGGAAATTTGCACATTAAAATGCATGGATCAAACCCTAACATAACAGTGATCAGGTGTTAAATAAAGCTAGGAAACCATTCATTTATATGGTGATTATTAATATCCTTCTTCTCTTTTTCCCACAGAACGGAGAAAAAATAATGTCAAGAAAAATTCAACGAAGGCACTGACAAAGATCATTTTTAAGTTTTCAAGGAGTCACTCAGCGAAATCAGACTTTAAATATGGCGCGGCAGTTCAAGAGTCCATTCAACAGTTTTAATATGCAGTCTATCTGTGTTGCCAAATGGAAGAAGACCTGGCAGCGATTCTCCCACTGAGGGCTGTTAAGCTACTGATCATTGCACTTCATCTTCCTGTGAGATTTGTTTTCTTACTGTCCATTTGCCAGTGCTTTCTATGTGAGTGGGGTTCTCATTTGTAGGTCTTCTTGATGCAATTTGGATTCAGTTGCGTTTTGCTTTGTTTTGTTTTGGGTTTTTTTGTACATTCCTCTGTTGTGAAAGTGTCCCTTTCACCTTCTTACTGAAATCTGAGTCACGTTTAATGGCAAAACACCATTGGTAGCAGCACTGACACTTGGAAGATCACTAAACTATGCCAGTGTGTTTGCCTGTTTATGTCAGATGCTTCAGAGGACCTGAAGTCTCCCCTTTGACACAGCGTTTGCGCCACCCCCCCAACACACACACAAAGAATCTAAGGAGGATAATTGTTAATAATTAATAACACGCAATTTGCAGATGTGATGTTTTTGTAACGAAGAGGAGGAAATAAAGGAAATGAGGTGAATCCAAGTGTGTGTCTTTGTGCTGTAGAGGAAAAAACAGGAACACTGCATAGTTCAAGTGAGATGAATTACATCTTAAGTCATTACGTGGAGGCCTCTCTAATGGCAGTCTTTATAAGAGACACCTGTTGCTATTTACCACAGAAGCAGTGGAGATAGAGGTGTTGATAGACAAATTTCAGACATAAAAATACAGAAATACTGGTTTTCTTTGCTACACTTATTAATTTACTGCATCTATTTATTTTTACTTATGTCGTTGACCATCATAATTACCCTCCTTGTGTTTCTTTTCATAGCTTTGGTAACATAACGGAGGAGAAAAGGTATAAACAGAACCACATTTTATTTATGACGGTGAAATCATTTATTCCTTTACGCCAGATATTTTGAATCACTGTAACAGAGAAAGCACGTGTAATTAACAGACCGAGGACCGTTCCATTCCATATGAACATGCCATTACACTAAAACACCCTGGCAGGAATGTAACAGCTGTTGATGTTAATTTGACCTGTTGTTGTCCTGTAATGCTAAATGATCTGCATCGAAGAGCTCGCCGGTCTAAGTGCCACCAAGCTGACAGCAGAGTGACAAATGCAGATGAAGCACATTATGTAAGCGCCCACACAGCCCTGAGAGAAGGTAGATTTGGCAACACAAGTTGAAACAAACGTGTAGAAGCTATGAAAACATCAAGCCCTCATTAGTAGACGTCATCGTTAGATCTATTATTGGATGACTACCACTGATGCAATCAACGTCACTGCAATTTAATTTGGTTGCAATGGAGCTCAATTTAAACACATTTCTAGGTTTGGCTTGGTTGATATGCATTTTTTATCAATTGCTGAAATATTTTTAAGGCTACACAGCTCATTAAATTATTTTGTTTGGTACATCACATCCTGAGGCAACAGATTGAAAATCTAGAGCTATGAACGGTGGAATATTTTCCTCTGAAGAGTAAATATTTTACTTTGTTTTATTTCCTGCCACTGCCTCATTTAGCACAACCACACTGGTTCTAAGATAATTTCATGAAGTAGGCTTTTCTTTATTTTTTTCTGTATACCTTCGTATAAAATTACATGCCTGATATTTCTGTTAAAGCCAGATTGCACACTTTCAAAGTTCCTCAGTGACGTTTTTTCCCCAACAGTCACGAGTTGAGTTGGAGGTTTTCTTCACAGCTTTTATTGAGAATAATTAAAAAAAAAAAAAAAGTGACAATATAATTTTCATTTGTGAAGAACAGGTTGGAGGAAGTGTGATAAGACAAGGAGTGGAGTGGAGAAGGTGTTTTCTCTTTTTCCTTTCCACAGCCCTCAGCTCAGTAGTCTGTGAAGAGGAGAAACTCAGGTAAATCACAGAAACATGTCATTATTATTGTTACTATTATCAGATTAGGGTGTCTGGATGTTTGCTGGTATTGCTTAACCTTGGCCCTATGTCGTTTCCATGCAGCCTGTATCTCTGATTGCTCTGAATGGATGTAAGATCTTCTTTGTAGGTCCCCTCATAGATATCTGATTGATGCTTCATGACTCTTTCATTTTCATCGCTGTGGGGAAATAAAAAGAACAAAACACTCACAACTCATTTGGAAAATGTTCTTGACCTGCAATGCTGTTGGATCACAACACGTTCACTCCTCCTGCGTCACCTACCCCAGCCGTTTGCCCATGATTGTCTGAAGGAACTTCCTGGCCGAGATTTGGCCCAGGACTTTCCTGTAACTGTTGGTAAAGATGGCATCAGCGTGACGCCCTGAGCTAAAATCACACAGAGTGGACAATTCATGTCAGCTCCATTATTTCATGACAGCATCATGGGGTAGTTTTTCTTTAAACTAAAAATAGTGATTAGAAGATTTATTAAGTTCAAATTCAGTATATATATATCTTCCCTTATAAATGATCTTACTTTGCAGGTAGTTTGGCTTGAGATTGAGCTGTTACCATCACGTGTTGTATATTTTTGTGCAAACAATCTACTTTTAATTGAATAAATTATCCTTGTTCACAGTGAGGTGTGCTGCTGGCCAGTTCAGTGAAAAGGAAATTTAAGGAAATACTGTATGCACCACAAAACCTGCATTGCACTGGGGTGGAGGCAGAAATCCTAGGAACACATTTATCTGTATTCTATTGGAAAACACCACTGAACATAAATGAGAAACAAAAAATGTTTCTCATTTAATTTAGGTCAACAGAGCCTTTAAGCAATCTTTTATATTGGGCACTCAATCCATATTAACATACTGACCGCAACTCTGTTCGCTCCCTGGGAGGACTTGTGTTATCCTGCAGCTTCTCTGCTGGATTATTTATAGAGGATGTCATCAGGATGGATGTGTCCCCCTGGCCGAACCTGAGAAATATTTCCATTAACTAAACAAAACTCACGCACATTATACCATGCTGGTATATAAATACATTCAATATTTCATCCCAAAACAGTAACTGGTTTATTTATTCTTATATTTAGATGGAGAAAAATACCCCTAATCCTGCTCTATCGCTTGTAAAACAACACATTCTGCTGCTTTGACACAGGATATTTTCATGAAGGTACTGTGCAAATGTTATGCTAATGTGACTTATTCAGACATCTTGACCCTTTTTCGCATAAATAGTGCGGAGGACAAAGCTTTGACATGCAAAGTGACACCTTTAACAATTCATACGCTACTGACATGAATGTGGCATTAACATCAATCTTGACAATGGGAGTAAAACAGCAAATGTTTAACCCTGAACTGAATTCTTGTATTGTTATTAGTTTAATTTCACTTGGTGAAGCCATAAACTGTTCTCATTTAATGTTTCCGCTGACTCTCTGAGTGTATTTAGAGAAATTATTACATTTATCTTTTTGAAAAAATTTAAATAACTCGAAAAGCACTAAAAAAGAAAAAGAAAGAAAAACTGTTACAATCCAAATTCAAAAATAATTTCAGTAAATCTCCCAGGACTTACCTAATAGATGGGTAGAGAGGGGAGCCTGATAAAGACATGACCAGGCAACAAAACAGGAGCAGTGCAGCTTTCTCCATCATCACAGCTAGTGCTGGAGAAGAATGAAAGGCTAGAAAGAAATGACAGGAGCAGAAATTAGATTCGAAAAAAACAAAAACTGCTGAAACTACAGTTTCCCTCAAGCTGCCTTGTTGCTCTGCACAAGCCTTGGAAGTTGCAGCAGGAAGAGATGTTTGATATGATGGAAAATATCAACAACGAATTTAAAATGTTAGAAAGGATCAACCCACAAACATTGCATTAATACACAAATGCACAAAATATATATGAATGTACACGGCGTTGTCAGAGTTACCAAAGTGTTTCCTTTGAGTTCTGGGCGTCCCTGCAGTTCCTCTTTATTTAGTGTCCTGATCACTCATTGTCGCTGACTACCAGAAAAGACTAGACAAAACAGACTCTGGAGCAGTACTGTGTGTTGTCCCTGCGTCCATGGTCAATTTATACTGAACCTGTAGCTCCCAGTCACTCCCACATCACACATGATCTCACTTTCTCTCTCCCCCACCCTCTCTGTTTTTTCACTCTCCACCCTCTTAAGCTGTATTATCTGCTTTCTATCTTTCACGCTTAGTTTCTCATATTCATATTTGTCTCATTGCTGTGAACTAAATTAAATACATAAATGCTAAGTCAGTTGTAGAAGGTTTTGAATATAGGTTGAAAAAAATGATTATATCAAGAAAAAAACACAACGTTTGGCATGTTATTGTATGGCATACTGAAATAATTACAGGCATGCTATTTTAAACAAATACAACAAAATAAATTGATAAACATAAACTATGTATTGAGAATGTGTATAATTTGTTGTTTGAAATGTATGCAGATATTTGTCAATGTATTTGCAGACTTAATTTCAGAAAACTTTGTTTAATAAAGCCTGGTGAAAAAAACTAAACTATACTAAACTGAACAAAAACACTATTAGCACATTTAAGTGTCAGAAGATAACAATATACTCAGTCTTGCTATTACAAATACTAAAAATACCATTTACCATTTTTTACAAAAACTAAAAAAATAAAATAAAAATAAATACATTCGAATAAATAATTCCCAGAACAACTTTGTAAAAGTGAAGACTATACTTCATCAACAGTGCTTGTTTGCAGGACAGCAGTTTGCTTTGTTTAAGATATGTGTTGTTAATCCAGATGGAGTGGATAGCGTTAATTACAACAAACAGAAGTAAATACCAATAATCGTCCATGGCACTAAGACTCCGTCCATCACTATAAGAATATCTCTGATCTTTACATCTCACACAAAAAAGTTAAATTATTTTATTTTCCCGACCCGGAACGTTCCTTTCGGTGAAGCGGTTATTTCATAGACGGATAATTATGGTGGAAGTACTAGGGGAAAACTCCAGCCAACGGACAACGGGGACTAAAGAGAGTACCCTGTCCTTCACTTTCCTTTTTGTTGTGCAGGACGTCGCGAACTATTACATTATTTTTGATACGACCTCGAGTTTAGTAAAAAAAAACAAACAGAAAAAAAAAAACTATCTGGATAAAATCTTAGGCTGGCACATTCGCCATGTTTGTATATCTATGAAGTAAACAACGCACAGTTTATTTAACAACACAGAGCAAAACAAACAAACAAACAAAAAAAACCCAAACATGATATTTATAATGCTCGTATTAGTTTTAGCTGTTAGGAATTTCTGTCTCTTACTAAAACTATGACTGATGTATAAAAACATTTGAATTTGAACGCTCTTCCGGGTTTGTGAAACCTTTCTTCGGAAGAGGGAGATGCTCCTCTCGTCTTTAGCATATCTTTGGCCCTACTTGCCTTGCGCCTGAATGACATTAAGCTAACGCTACTCGCCCACATGCAGAGAATCAACAGTAAGGAAAAGATGGGACAGCAGTTTAGCTACAGGTCGGCGCCATAGAACCCTCCTGGGTGCCTCAGCTGGCCCAACATGGAGTTAATCAGGACTGTAAAACCTCTGTTTACTGTCCTCCAACAGTGTGCAGCCCTCAGGTGTCTCCAACTCAGACATTGTTCTAATGCAGCGAACAGGAATGTCTCCTCAAGACAGAGCAGGACACGTGTGGACAGGTTCAAGATTCAGCTGTCCTCTGGTCCGAGTCTTCAGGATTTTATCAGAGGAGTTCCAGTGGACGGCTCTCATGCTGCAGATGGAGACGCCTCAGACACACAGGAGTACCTGGAGTACCTGTGTGAGGACATGGACTTGGGGAATTCAAGGAAAGGTTAGTCTGAAGCTGTTGACAGAGTTGATTTCCATAGTTTGGAACAAATGCTGATCTTGGGTTTTTGCTCTGCTGCAGTGTGTTTTGAAACCTATGGATGTCAGATGAATGTAAATGACACAGAAATAGCCTGGTCCATTCTCCAGAGGAAGGGATATCTGCGCACAGTGGACATAAACGAGGTACAACCCAGCCTTGGTTTTATTCTCACACCTCTCATGTCAGCTCAGTCACATGGAGACGACTTTTGTCCTTGCAGGCAGATGTTGTCCTGCTGGTTACCTGCTCCATAAGGTAAGATAATGCTGCAGCGTGCATTTGATAGACTCACCATGTTATAACCCAAAACAGCTTTTAAAAAATAGCTTACAAGAGTTTCACACTAATAAAAAAAAAAAAATGCGCCAACTAACAGGGAACCCTTAACCTTTCTGTTACCAGAGAAAAGGCTGAACAAACAATTTGGAACAGACTACAGCAACTAACAGCGATGAAAAGAAAACGGTTAAAGACCCACACACCAATGAAAATTGGGATTTTAGGTAAGTGAGTTCAGTAATGTTGACAATTTTTCTGTGAAATCAGAGAGAAAAAAACGTTTTCAGTCAACTTACCAGCTTTTTAACATCCAGTAATTATCTGAATATATTTCAGTCAGTATTCTGTGCAAATCACAGCACAGAAACAACCCTCATGAAGGTTTTAAATGGCGTCCAGTTTGTGTTAATACTCCTGACATCAGTTTTAGCATTACTAAACCTCAGTGTAGCTTTGGACCAGGTCGATCATGATATACATCTAAACAGAATGGAACACTGGACAGGCGTCTGAGCTACAGTGTTAAACTACCTCAGATTTTATTTATGGGACAGGACGTGTTGTGTTTCCATTGGAAATAACACCTAAACACCAGCGTCCTTGACATGAGGTGTTCTCCAAGGGTTGATCCTGGGGCAATTGTTATCCAATCTGTGCATCCAATAGATCAGCCGCTACACTGGCTCCTAGTTAGCAGCAGAATTGATTTTAAAGCTGTGCTACTTGTTTAAGTCCCTAAATGTAACAGGACACATGTGTCTCATGAACATATTTCATCATTACATTCCCACAAGACCTCTTAGATCATATTAATCTTGGATCTTAGTAATATATACACTCAACTGAACATCCTTTGGCTGCTATACTGCTAAATACTGGAATAAACTCCCAGATGGCATCAAAGATGCTCCAACCATAGCAACCATAGTTTGAAACCTTGATTTAAGACCCAACTGCTTTAAAATGCTTTCTGTTAACTTATCTTACTGTGTTGGATTGTATCTTGTCATGACTTTATTTATTTAATTGTAATCAGTTTCTTGTTTTCTATCAATTAAATCTGCTTACTTGTTTTTAGGCCATATCTGTTGTTTGCTACTATTTGCTTATGTGAAACACATTGAATTGCCTCTGTGTATGAAGTGCACTATGTAAATAAAACTGCCTTGCTTAATGTACACGTGACTGCGCCCACTGAGCTGTATTAATGTGTGCTGTCTCTCCAGGCTGCATGGCAGAGAGGTTGAAGACCGAGTTGTTAGAGCAGGAAAAGCTGGTAGATGTTCTTGCTGGTCCAGATGCCTACCGCGACCTTCCCCGTCTTTTGACTTTAGCTGATGGAGGTCATCAGGCGAGCAATGTACTGCTGTCATTAGAGGAGACCTATGCGGATATCATGCCTGTCCATCACTCTCCACAGGGATACAGTGCATTTGTGTGAGGAAGTTATTAGTCTCCACATCCTCTTAGTCTCATTTTCCTCAGTAACCCTTTATGTTTGTAATATACTCTCTAATGGCCTAATGTGTTTCTTCTTCCGGCAGGTCCATCATGCGCGGTTGTGACAACATGTGCAGTTATTGTATCGTTCCCTTCACCCGAGGCAGAGAGAGGAGTCGACCTGTTAGCTCCATTCTTGAGGAAGTTCGTCTGCTGTCTGACCAGGTTTGTTGTGACCTCAATGCTTGAGTAGGAACATTGCTAGCAGCATTGGTATAAGAGGACAGCTTAGGGCTTTGTTATGACTGAGGAGTTTTATTACAAAGGCAATCATATTTTTCTATTCAGGGCATTCAGAGTTCACATTTGAAAGTTATTGTCCTCAGAAATTACGTTGGATTTTAGTTTAATTGTGTATGTGTGACATCTGCAGCTGGGTCCATAAAGATTAGACTGACATTAGACTCATTGGTTTCTGGTTTCTCTGATGTGTGTTCTCTTCAGGGTGTGAAGGAGGTGACGTTGCTGGGTCAGAATGTGAACAGTTACAGAGACACATCAGAGGAACAGTTCTGTGGCACAGAACTGACCCAGCTCAGTCGGGGCTTTAAGACAATCTACCGAACAAAACAAGGAGGTCTGCGCTTCTCTGACTTGCTGGACCGTGTTTCGCGCATCAATCCGGACATGAGGATAAGATTTACTTCCCCTCATCCCAAAGATTTCCCTGATGAGGTCAGTTTCTGAGTCTCAGTGGTGATTTCCAGCTTTTCAGGTTGCAAAAGTAAATGTTAATATAAAAGCCAGAACCCCGTCCACTTCTGTGTATTGGTTGACTGATGGACGCGTGCAGACTTGGTTCCAATGATTGCTTTCACAGGTTTTGCAGCTGATTGCAGAGCGGGCAAACATTTGCAATCAGATTCACCTTCCGGCTCAAAGTGGGAGCAACCAGGTCCTGAATGCAATGCGTCGTGGGTACGAGACCACCCAACAATTCATATTGCAAAACTGTTTGTACAAAAATGTAACAGGGTTGATAACATTTCTTTTCTTAAAAAAAAAAAACAAAACATTTCAGCTACACAAGAGATGCTTACCTTGATCTTGTGAAAAACATCAGGAAAATCATACCAGGTAGGATCCGGAATTCAAGTTTTACTTTTCTCGGTCAAACTGTCAGTAAAACTGCGATAAATACACATTCTAGCCAGTGAAATATTCTCTTTCAATTCTGTTTCATAAAGAGAAACCCTCAGCCCTCAAGTTTTGACTTAATTTATGTCTCTATTTCAGAGGTGAGTCTCAGCAGTGACTTCATCTCCGGCTTCTGCGGTGAAACAGAGGAGGACCACCAGCAGACTCTCTCTCTAATCAGAGAGGTGGGCTACAATGTGGGATTCCTTTTTGCCTACAGTATGAGAAAGGTTTGTCGTGCACAGGTACAATATGTTCCACCAAAAGCTGTTTGCATCATGTTTTGAGAATTAAATCCCAGTTTCCTTTGTCTTGCACAGAAAACCCACGCTTACCATCGGCTACAGGACGACGTGCCAGCCGAGCTAAAGCGGCAGAGGCTGGAGGAGTGTATCAGTGTGTTTAGGGAGGAAGCTGCAAAGGTCAACGCTGCTCTCATCGGCAGCACACAGCTTGTCCTGGTGGAGGGAGTGAGTACTGCAAGCACAACCACCCTACTGTGAACCTGCATAGGATTCATCAATGATTCACAAAAATGGCAACTTTACTGCGTTACTACGACCTCCCAGCAGGCACCACTGCTCATCTCTGGGTTCTGTTTTTACGCAGGAAAGTAAAAGGTCGTTTCAGGATCTGTGCGGGAGAACGGACGGCAATATGAGAGTCATTTTCCCCAAAGAGAATGCAGAATCCAACATGGCACTGATCAGTGCTGGAGACTACGTGTTGGTGAAGGTAAGGTTTTGTTCATACAGATGGTAGCACACACATTTTTAACCAACAAAACCCATAAGCCTAGCAATGTTATTGATATGAGATCTAAGTGGTTCTGAGCAGCACGGTGGCAAATGGTATAGTGGTTTGCCCCACAAGGGCCTTTCTGTGTGGAGTCTGCATGGGTTTCCTCCCACCATCCAAAGACATCATGTTTGAGTTAACTGCTGACTCTAAGTTGTCCGTAGGTCTGAGTGTGAGTGTGAGTGGATGTTGGTCTGTCTGTCTGTCTGTTGGCCCTGTGATGGACTGGTGACCTGTCCAGGGTGACCCCACCCTCACCCAGAGTGAGCTGGGAGCCGTGACCCAGAAACGTATAAGTGGTCGAAGATTAAGTAATATTAGTGGTTTAGAAGTTGCCACAATGTGTGAGAGCAAGTTGCTCTATTTAAATCCAAAGATATCTAATGGACATTTAGAAACATTATCTCTCTGAGAGCAAGAAAGATTTTAAGGCAGTTTTCACCTGAGAACTCTATAAGAATAAAACTGAATTCACTCCATTGAGGTAAAGTAGCTCAGCTGAGTTTTTCAGCGTTCAAACAAGATAACGTCAATATTCAATAACTGCAAATAAAGTTAATATGATCTGTTTATCTTGATGTTGATTTGTTCAGCCCATAAATGTTTATTTTGATGTCGCCCTCAAATTCCCAGAAATATCTGGCTGTACTTGGATTAGTTTTTTATTCAGGTCAGACACAGAGGTGCAGATGACTAATGGAGATTTAGAAGTGTCTCCATCTCAGACAAAATACATTTCCTGGCACTGATGCAGAGGCACACTTTTAATAGTCTTATGTCGAGCTGTGACATATAAACCATGAAAACAGGTTACAGATGGAAAAGGTGTTTGGTGTCAGCTTCACTGTGGGACAACATTTCAACAATTAGTTCATGGTATTTCATCTTTCATCATTTGTTTTTTTTTTCTTGTTTTATCTGTAGATATTGTCAGCCAACTCCCAAAGCTTGAGAGGTCGGGTCCTGAGCCATAGCTCCCTCAGAGGGCGAGTAAAGCACTGAGACTCTGAGACTTACCCACCAAACTGATGAAATCATGGCCTCAGACAACACCCTGATTGAAACCGCCCAGTGACGGACAAAGATGACACAAACAAACTGCCACTTGGACTTCTTCTCCCACCTGACTTTGAAGAAATTGAGAGGCTATTTTTGCGCGTGAGATGGACAGAAACTGTCAGCACAAACTATGTGAATGTACTTATTGAAGATATATAGATGGATATCGACACCTATATGGATGATGTATATTAAAACAGTACTGTGTGTTTGGCTGTGAGCAGTGGTGCCTGATTGATGTTATAGATAATGGTGGTGTGTTTTGTTTTTTTTTTTCTTGTGGAAATTTTCCAAACTGGTTCAAAAATGTCTTTGGGTCAGCACATTTGTACAATTGCTGCGTGAGCTACAAAGTCAGAAACTTTGAGAAAGAATTTGCCTAAAGTCAGCAGGAGAAAGTGCTGCGATCTGCTTTGGAAGGAGCATGTTATTTCATAAGAGATGATTATGGTGACAGCAGCAGACCGTCTCCTGTTATAACAGGGCTGCAGTAACCCCCTGTGGAAAGGTTCACTGCTTGCATATACATTTTTATCTGGAAAAGCTGTACACGGTTCAGATTTAAAAGAAAGACAACATAAAAGCACATCAATAATATAAATCTGTGGTGACATCTACATATAAACCAGATATCTGCATTTCTTAGGCTTGCAGGGGAGATAATTCTAAACAACATGCAATTTCTTAGAATTCCCTCTGTCAAGCGGCAATGTGCTTGCTGTAATTGCAGCTTTATAATGGCATGCTTTAGTGCAGAAAGGAATCCTGGGAGTTTTAAGGCATGCAGTTTAACCTTAAAACTGAACATCTGTCCCAATTAGCACGTAGTCCTGGAAAAGAAGAAAGCATAACAGTAATTAATAACAGCTTCAGCAGCATAAAAGCAAATCTATTTCATTCTGACGATAATATTTTGTGTACTTTGTTCAGGCCTCATTAAAATTCCAGTTATATAATAAATCCAACACATGTAGCGAGTTATACAGAGAATATCGTCTCTGACCTTTAGGATTTGAAGATCAGTGTTCATGAGCTTCATCTTTCCGGTTGCGGGAAGTGGGTATCCCCCTGAGAGTTTAACTGGGGAGCCAAATAAAAACATTAAGATCTTGCAGATATCCAACATGGCAACCAATATGATGCAATACAAGCAAATACAAGCAAATGTAACACATTTCATGTGTTAAATGCAGATAGAAGATAAAATGAAAGACAAATATAAAAGTTAAAATAGTTCAACAGGAAAGGAATGAGTCTCTCATGGTTGAAATCTTATTTCAACTAAAATGAAAAAATTACACATTTGAAGACCTTCAGTGTTCAAGGTGAGTATATGAAAAGAAATACTAAACTGTATTTTTCTTGGGTGTGTTTGAAAAAAGACACATACCCTAGTAACTAGTAAGTTGATTTTTTTTTTCTATTTAATATATACTTGGTGTATTTTTCATTCTGTCAATTCTGTCAGTAGATCATTCAGTAAGACCTATGAATCGATTTCAGTACTGTAGTCCACTGATTCCTGACCAATGATAGATCTATAATTGAGTAGGACGGGTGTGAACAAACATCCAGCTTCTCTCTCAGAGTAGTAGTTGAAGTATGAATGATATTTTTTATATGTTGTTTATTAGATGATGGTGTTAGATATAAAATTCTTACAATGCCAGTGACTGAAAAAAGCAATCCAATAGTTGTTGTTAAATGTTTAAATAAAATATGGGAAGTGAAGTGATAGGGAGTATTATAGCCATGAAATGGAAACTGGCGATGCATACATTTGACAAAGAGCACAAAAAGATTGGGACCCACTGTTCTAGTCTGCTTCAAATGAAACTATTAAAAAGACTGTGGATTTGAAATGTAAATGGGTCTAAAAATTCCCCCTGGACTCTGCCCAGGGTTGGCCTTGCACGCTTGAGTCCTTTACACAGCAGCTAATTCATATTAGCTGAACAAACTGAAAATGCAAAAACTCACCGTTCACCAGGGGTATGATGACCGCTCTGAGCACTATCTCCAGGATGTTGTCAAGTGCTCTGACCTGCAGGTGACACATTGGGGTTAAGTGGGGAGTTGGTGCTGTTCTTCACTCTGAGACTCATGCTAAATTGCATCTCTCACCTGAAATTGTCCCACAGAACTTGTCCCCATTGTCAGATCCAGTCTGTGCAAATGAGGTAAAATTACATTGATGTTCATCTCTGATGAATGAGGACCTTTTGGCCTCAGTTTTGTCCTCTGAGAGCAAGTCCTGAATTTTAAATAACTCACCTATTGAGGGAGACTTTTCCAACCACCTTCATTCCATTGATGGACAATTTGGCGCTGACACTAGTGTCCTGTAAAGATTAACATTGTGAGAAACTTCTGGTTGTTTTATTTGTTTTTTTTTTTTGCTGAATAATGATAGTATTTTGTTGTCATGCCGGCCGTTAAACCCACAATGTTCAGGACAAAGAGAGGGGAAAGTGTTGTGTTGCGTTGGATGGCGAAGGCAGTTATTGTGCCAATGGTCTGAACGGTCGCGTTATTGGGTTGGAAGGTGATGACAGGAGGTTTCGCTGTCTTCACCACCATTTTCACCAACAGACCTGGGAAACGCCTTGCGATCTGAAAATACACAGAGATAGACCTGACAAATTGCCAGTGAAGGTTGTGCTTCTCGTGAAATCTGTGGAATGTTTTCTCACCTCTGGGATGAAGGTCCCTAAGGCCCTGGTGTTGAGGCGGATGGGAGAGCTTTTTGGGATCTATAGGAACAAAGCAAAAAATGGTGAAAGTCAGTGCCATGCCATTCATCGTCTACCATTTATCCATTTCCAGGTAACAGGGGGTGCTGGAACCAATCTCAGCTCACCCTGGACAGGTCGCCAGTCCATCACAGGGCCAACACAACAGACAGACAGAGACCAACAACCACTCACACTCAGACCTACAGACCTACAAGTAAGGGGCACCAGTTAACCCAAACATGACACGGGGGAACATGCAGACTCCACACAAAAGCCCCGGGCCAGGAACCAAACCCACGACCTTCTTATCGTGGGGCAACAGCGCTAATTGCTATGCCACAGTGCTGCCCCCGTGAGATGTCATGAAAGTAAATTGATCAAGGCACCAAGAGGGTGCAGCTCACCATGTCATCTGTGATGTTCAGGGTGAGGATTCCAGCTCTGTTGTAGACAAAGCCTGCAGAGTTGGCAGTGAAAGCAGACATACCAATGTATGCCATTTTGTTGACTTGAGGTGGCAGAGAAAAGGCTGCAGGGGAGAACGGAGGTTCCTGGTGCCTCCCAATGTTGTAAAATTCACCCTAAAGGACACAAGAAGAAGACACAGGCAAAAAAGAAAAAACCCAATGCCATTAAATTTTTTTATCATCTCACTCATTAAATGCAGAGCAGTAAAAACATGTAGTAACTGACGAGATGCAAAACTCTTTACCTTCATGTTCAGGTCTATAGAAGATTTTGAAATTGTGGGCGATGAAGTCATGGAATAGTCAATCTCTGCAAGCTTGTCCACCTTGGCCAAAACTGCATTAAGGCAGGAAATCACTTATAGGCTCAGCATCAGTGAAACAACTAAACATATTTGATGGATGTTGTTTTTCTTAAACTGTTTTACCATTGAGAGTTTGCAACTGAGGGTTTACACCAGAAATAGCCCTAGACACCAGGGGGCAGATCTGCAACAAGGAAAAAAAAGGGAGAAACTCCATCTCTTTGTTTGTCCCAACAGTAAATGAAATGAAATGAGTAAATCACTAAAAAACAATCTAATGATACTTTATGCACAGGAGCCATTTTACTGCAGAACCAGACTTTTGCTTTAAGACAAGATTAGCTTTTTCGGACAGTATTTTAAAGATTTTATCTTGAATTATTTTCATTATACATAGGTACTTATATAGGAATAAAGAGATGTAAAGCTGTGGTGTCATCTGTAGCAACAGGCTAATCCCCCCCACCCCCCACACACACACTAGTAGTTGTAAATATTGATGTAGTCACTTAGGAAAGACCCACGTTTTTCATTATACCATTTTTTCTCCGGTACAGCTAACGTGCTCATCTGACATGTTGAAATTATGTTTTAAGTGAACTACTGGACAGTGTTTTTTAAAATCGTGCCGCTGATTATCCCCCCCACACACACAGTTTTAGCTTAGGGGTGTCTCAGCACAGCCTAGAGAGAAATCTCTTGTCTCGATCTGTGTTTGACCCCAGAGATGGAGGAGTTCATAATGACTGATGGGTATAAGGCTGGTGTCCCCTCACCTGTTTCTGCATGGCCTTTCGCAAAGCCTTGTTAATGAATTTGTTGAAGAGGTTGTACAACCAGCTGAAAGAGAGAATAACCACAGGAATTAAGCAAGCAGGCAGCACATCCAGCATGTGAAGATGAACAGAAAGTTGGCATCCTCCTGGGTTCAAATGTTCAAGTGTCCTGCACGGTTTATTTTACCTGGCTCCTCCACGGAATTTGACTCTCACGCTGCCAACTGATGCAGAGCAGGAAGGAGTACTAACTACTGGACGACCAGTTGAGTCACTCTTGATGGCAATGTTTGCACTGACGCCAAGTCTATCTACGTTCAAATCAAACGAGCCACTCTTCCTTCTGTGGGGAGAGAGGACTATCAAAAAAGGGTCTAAACATATCGCATGAAAACTAGATCTTGTCCCACTCACATTATTCTGAAAAACTTGACCCTCCAGTTTCCCCGCATGCTGATTTTGGCATTACTCATAGCCAGCCTAACACCAGTCCCCGGGACAGGATCCACTGCAGACTTTGGTAATTCCACGTTCAATATTCTCATACTGGAAAAACAAAAATGCCATGTTAAAAATGATCTTTCCAACAGAATTTCCAAGAGTGCTAAACACAGAGTTGCCTTACTTTGACAGTCTGTACTTGACTTTGCCAATGCGGGAAATTCTCTTTTTCCCTGAAATATCTGGGATCTTGATGGTTCTGAGGTTCTGCTGGATCGCAGCCATGCCCACTTGTCTGCCTAAACAAATGTAACAGACCATCATGATGAGAGATTGAAGGCACTTTAAAGAGGAGAACTAAAAAATAAATAAATAAATAAATAAAACCCAACCTTTTATTTCACACCTTACCATATTCAAGGCCTTTTGCTGTGAGCCTGACCTTCACTCCAGGGTTGACACCTGAAGTTGTTGCAATCAAAAGCACCACGATGATCCAAGAGAAAAGACTCATATTCACTGTTGTGATAAAAAAAAAAAAGACACAAAGCAAAAGCAAGACTGTCAGCAAAATTGGTTGACAATCAATTTTTACAGTGAAATAAGAGTACCTAAAAAATAAAACAAACAAACAAACAAACACCTGCATTAATTATTATTATTATTTTTTTTTAATCAGTTCATCATCAAATTTTAAATCCTGGTTCAATATTCCCCATTGACATATCCCAAAACATACATTACATGTTACAGACTCCCACTCTTTCTGTTCTCTCCATTTCAATCTCTTTATGATGATCCACAACAGCAGCTCTAAAACTGATTCACCCAAATGGACACAGATTAGACCAAGGCCTAGATGTTTGCTCAATGCTGCTGTATTATTACAGAAATGTTTGAAATTCATGACCAAAATAGTTTCATATTCTGAGTCCCAATGAAGTCCTCGGCTAAGTGGACAGAGAAATACTCATTATTTTCTGCTTATCCAAATAAATACACCAATATAACAATGTACTAATGCTGCAAAAGAAGTCCTGCATTCAAAATCCTGTTTACAAGTAAATGTGGCATATCAAACTATGCCAGAAAATGTACAGAGCTTCGAACCTGGTATTCCTGGGAAAGGGATACCTGCCTCAGTTGAGGCCTTGAAAGAGCTGACTGTCTGCACTGTAGAAGAAGCCACATGACCCCTTATAAGTAGAGCGGGCAAGCTGGAGTTTTATCAAATTATGCTGAGCCTGAAGGCCAAGTTTGCCATTTTTATAAGCCCATTTTAAGTGTGTTTTTATTGGATCTCTGTACAAGCATTGAACGACGATGTATGTGATATATATTAGGATCTAATATAATACAGAAATATGGCCTTATCACGGTGCTGATCGATCATCAATCAGTCACCATTGATTCAAAATCTAACCAGATTTATTTATTTTTTTTAGGTAATGATTTCTAATAAGAGCATGACACACAACAGAACAGTAGACTGGCACAGGGCTTTGATTTTCTGATCAGTGGAAAAAAGAGATTCTATGCATGAAGTGAAAGAGAGGCTCAGACAACAAAAAATTATCTCTCCAACATGAACATCCCAACATCAATAGAATCATCAACAGTCGAATAGAATACTAAATATTACACCTGATACTTGCTATAATCTGAGTCTACTTTTAATATTTCATAATACCTTTTTTTAATCAGAACACAATAAATGTAACACATTTTTTGTTATTTCTCTGCTTTATCTACATTTCTCAAGACAGCTTGTGCATACATACAGTATCTATTCATACCCTGAAACAAGGAGGCGTGACCCTGCAACTGAAGCATTCCTACCAAACAAATAAGAATCAATGTAGCAGTTTAATCCTGCTTTTTTGAATTTGACCTAACTTTATATCCATTGTCATGATAAAACTTTCAGAACAATCACAAAATCTCCAAAGCAATCTGTCACAGTAAATAAACATGCAGTTTTACCTGAGCAGCAGCTGGTCAGGAGCAGAGACTGACTCCTGATGGGTCATAGTGTCTGCTTATAAAGCACAGTGAAAGAGGAACAAAATCACATGGCCTCTAATTCACTTACCAAATCAGGGAGTGAGCCGGGTTAGGTATTTGACATGCAGTGAATTCCTCACGTCCCTCCCCTCTCATCAACTCCACAAAAAACATATAAAAGACAAACAATGCTCCTTGATCATAACTCCATGCACTCAGGTTTTGAATTCTCAACAAACTTATTTTACCAATATGCCTTTGCATGTTTGTCTTATGTTGTGTTGTTGCTCACCTGCTTTATCACCTCCCTGTATGGAGTTCCAGTAAGCTCTTGTTCAAGGAGCTAAACGCAAAAATTGGGAAATTTTTTGTTGAAGCCATTTTCTGACATATGTTTGTCAACCCAGGCAGCTCACAGCTCAGCGCTGTGTATCTGCACATCATCATCTGAAACAGAACAACAGTAAATATTGGACATTTTTACAGACACAAAAAGTGAGTGGCATGTTTATCAAACTATCCAACATCTACTGCTGATACACTGACAGATCTGCGTTGCTGTCAAGTGTTTATGTTCCAATTCCCCTCTTCCAGTGTTTTCCGTCATAACTGACACATTAGGAAAGGACAATAAAATCATGCTCTTCCTTTCAACAGACAGGACAGGGCCTACTCGTGCCTCATTGACATTCAAGAACACACACACACACACACACACAAAAAAAGATTTTTGAAAGTTTATAAATTTTTTATTTAGAATTTTCCCAACATTGGAAATATATAAGGTCAAAATGCTCTTCATTGACCCTAAAGGGGTCAATTTGGTTATTGGCCCTGATGACAGGGTAGTGACCCGAGATTTACAATTTTTAGTGGATATTTCTGATTATTAATAATCATTCCCCTAAATTATATTAATTGCCAATAACCAAATTGCCCCTAGTAGTGCACAACATCCGTATAAACAAACTAATGATGCTTTATGCACAGGAGTGATTATACTGCAGAACCAGACTTCTGCTTTAAGCCAAGATTGGCTTTTATCTAGCTAGTCCAGCAGTGTTAAACTCAAATTTACAGTGGGCCAAAATTAAAAACTGGGACGAAGTCGCAGGCCAAACTCAATATTTATGGAAAAATGGACTGCAACTGTGCTTCTTTTCCCTTTTCTCCAGATATGTAATGTTGAGCCTTTTCATATGAAAACAACTTTATTTTTGCATAAACATTGAATCTGGAACAACCAAAGCTTAATATTATTAACACATGAGAAATTAAATTTGAAATAAAACATCAAATGTATTCATTTATGTTTCTCTCCATCTGTAGCAAAGTGCAAAAGACAATATTCAATCAAGCTCAGTTTGTTCTGATTTACTCTGATGCACATTGGTTCGAGCCCGATACCTGACATCTCTTCTTAGATGGAAATCCTCAGGACTGGGCGAAGATGTTCATCAGTGAGACGATTCCTTCATCTTCAATAAGAACAGTTGCTCACATAGACATGAGCAGCATTTGAGCACGGAGTTGGGGCAGTGTTTCGGAGGAAAGATGGAAACTGTGCAGCACCCACAGACTCATACTTTGGTGACTTGAGCATGTTCAATTAGTTCCATTTGGAGGTTGGCTGGTGCACTTTCCACGTCAACCTTAAACACATTACTGAGCAGTCAAAATCTGCGTTTCTGGGTTTTAAACCCAGTAAATCTCTGGGTAAACTTAGCGCTGGGTATGCCGAGTTTTTTCAGCAAACTGTGTGTAACCTTTTCCTCAATCTTCCTGAGTTCCTTCTGGATTAGCTAGATTTGGGAAAGGAGATTGGCAGAGGTACTCCGCTTGCGAGCGATTGACCCCCAGCCCAAAGTAACACACACAACACGGAATGGGTTGTGACTGTGTATAATCAAATATTACACAACAGAAAATGTTCAGCTTTATACACATCAAAATAATGTGGTTCTTCTCACATGGTAGAAATGAAAAATATTTGCTAACCAGGTAAGTGTCAATACAAAATAAAAAAAATATATCAATTGTCCTTCAGCGTCCTCCAGGGAGAAACCGTTTCCTGACCTTAAGCCTACCACACTGCGTGGTCCGCGTCCGGGCAGCAGAGGCGGCAAAATGGGACAGAAGAATTCGTCCCTTAAAAAAAAAAAAAAAAAACAAAAAAACAGCCTGCAACAGGCAGTCCCATTACTCAATAGTTCTGTTTAAATTGCATTTTTTTTCACAGTGCACACAGTGCATTACATTGCATGGAATATAAACGTACAACACACCCGGAACACATAAAACATGAGAAACACATGAAATAATGTCAGTTGCTATCTGAGCTACAGCGACAGCGTGGAGCTGTGCCTGTTAGCAGAGCTAGTAGCTAGGAAAACCGCTAGTCACAATAAAACACAAGCATATTATGAAAGTATCACATATCGTATCACAATCATTAAAGATGTTCCGACTATTCTGATCGGCTTTTGTTTACTGGTTGAATATCAGTATGATGCTACAAATCGTGCTAGCGGAAAAGCTAACTCACCAGAATAGTTCAGAATTTCGCGAAACCTGGTTGAAGTCGCTCGCGTGACCGATTCCGGATACGCCGGGTAAGTACTTCTCCGTGTCCACTTACAACAACAGTTCTTCACAGTTTCTAACCATTCATAATATCTTGGGGTCGACACGAGGACACCTAGCTCAGCAGCAGTTCTTTTCCCTCCTTTTTCCTCTATCCCCCTGGGCCATTGCTTCCCTTCACAGAGAGCTGCAGGTAGTACGTTGAAGTAAGCTCGGGAATTCAATTAACAGAGGAGAAACAACTATGGTGCATTCAAGGGGGGTTGTACTTTACAGTTGTACCGAAACTAACCAGGGTTACATATGCACTAGGTGAAATAAATCTGTCCAATGTGCCTGGTAGAATGGATGCTAAGGATTGTCAACATAAAGAGAGGGGGCGCTTAGCGTCTCGGCTGACGCGCCAATACAAAGCATTCTGGGATTTGTAGTATTAGCGGTGTATGCGCTATATACTGACAGGCCGGCTCTAATACACATTTGGTATGATCTCGCAGGCCAAATATAATAACACCGAGGGCCAGATTTGGCCCGTGAGCCTGAGTTTGACACATTTGAGCTATTAGTATTTTAAAGATTTTGTCTTTAGTTTTCTTTTTAATGATACATAGGTACTTACTAGGAATGAGTAAGTACACGACTATTAGATCCGAATCTGTCCAGCCATCTACATTATTTGTACTCGTAAGAGGAGGGACTTAAACCAGAAGAGGGCGTGGTTTACACGCAAATTGCATTTTTTAAGTCTGAAATTGATATGAGTTGATCAGAAGTTCCCATATTTATTGTAACTCTCAATATAATCTTATTTACAGCTTAAATTGTATTACACCAAGGTAAGAAGAGCGAGCCGCTCGGAAAAAACCTGACCTAGTGAAGAAACAGCGAGAATGAGAAACGCGATGCCGGCTGATCCGAATCAACTTTTTACCCCATAACCCATAAAGTGGGCCAGATTTGAAATGTTTGAGTCATAAAAAGGTATTTTGAAATGATTGCATAGTAGTGTGGATGTAGTAAATGATGATATTACCGGGGGACTCGATCAGGTAGTTGTAAATATTGATGTAGTCACCTCCGCCCATTCAGTGGTATCATTTCTCCATGGAAATGAAGGCAAACAGAAGAGGCAACGAGAAAGAAAATATTAGTTTTTCATTGTACCGTTTTTTTGTCTAATACACACAATACCGCCACTCACACACACACACACACACACTTTTAGCTTAGGGGTGTCTCAGCACAGCCTAGAGAGAAATCTCTTGTCTCGATCTGTGTTTGACCCCAGAGATGGAGGAGTTCATAATGACTGATGGGTATAAGGCTGGTGTCCCCTCACCTGTTTCTGCATGGCCTTTCGCAAAGCCTTGTTAATGAATTTGTTGAAGAGGTTGTACAACCAGCTGAAAGAGAGAATAACCACAGGAATTAAGCAAGCAGGCAGCACATCAACTGTCAACTGATGCGGAACAGTAAGGACCACTGGACGACCAGCTGAGTCACTCTTGATGGCAATGTTTGCACTGATGCCAAGTCTATCTACGTTCAAATCAAACGAGCCACTCTTCCTTCTGTGGGGAGAGAGGACTATCAAAAAAGGGTCTAAACGTATCACATGAAAACTAGATCTTGTCCCACTCACATTATTCTGAAAAACTTGACCCTCCAGTTTCCCCGCATGCTGATTTTGGCATTACTCATAGCCAGCCTAACACCAGTCCCCGGGACAGGATCCACTGCAGACTTTGGTAATTCCACGTTCAATATTCTCATACTGGAAAAACAAAAATGCCATGTTAAAAATTATCTTTCCAACAGAATTTCCAAGAGTGCTAAACACAGAGTTGCCTTACTTTGACAGTCTTTACTTGACTTTGCCAATGGGGGACATTCTCTTGTGCTTTATTACTTTGACCCTGAAGGGGTACTGTACAGTCTGGCTGATATTACAGGTTTACTGTTTAAGAAGAGTATTTGAGCAAAGCTAGTGCATTATCAATGAGCACTGGCAGTATATGAAATATCACCGTTGATAAATGTTGGTGGGCTATTTAATTAGGTTAAAGGACACACCATAAAAAAGTTCCAGTCATTGTGGTTTTTCTTGTCTGTGCTTCAATCAATGCCACATCCTGTTTTGAAAATAAGTTAACAGTTATTGGTTCATGTCTCAGAATAGCTGCAATGTACTGGGATTACTTTTTCTGGACTCAGTATCATCATTGTTACAACCCAGCTCTCGGGGGAAAGGGAAGTAACCCCAAGAACCCAGGTGTTAATGGGTATCATGTTGTTTATTGTAATTCAAATTAGAAAATGTGGAAATTGTGGTTAATGGGCAAATAAAAGATAAAGCAACAGAATATAACCAAAAGAGGACTCTCTAAGAGCTAAACAGTACCATTAGGACTAGTTCAAAGTAAAAGGAAAACAAAGACTGGCTAGAGCTAGCTAAAAACAAAAAGTACAACAGAAAAAGCGCCCCTGAAGTACTGAAGTACACAATAAGCCCATTGGCTACACTGGAGACAATCAACAAAAACAGACAGTCAATAATTAAAACTAAATCTGGCCTCTATTTCCAAGGTTTTACAGAATATAAAATTTTCACAAGCTATAACGAGGTCTGTTATGTTAGCTTTTATGAACCACAAAGGTTCGAACTGTCACGCACAGTCAGCCGCCCAGACTGACAAGCTGGCAGGGGTTTTAAATAGTTGTTCCTGTTTGGGGCGGCTGGGATTGGCCAGTCTGCTGACAGGCCGCACCAATTAGGGATTCCAGGTGGTGATGAAGGTGGAGTCAGGTGCCTGGAGGCCGCACCAATTGGCACAAGGAAGGCAGCTTAACACACACACACACACACACACATCCTAAAAATACAAGTACCTCAGGGTGCATACTCCCCTACATTACCCTAACAGTTAAAATACTAATAAACAATGTTAAAAAACCCTAAAAAGTCCAGCTTACCCGAGCCACAGGAACATGTGAAATGTATTACAAAACCCATTTCAAAAATAAGTAAACAGATGTTTACAAGCTGTGATACAAATTGTGTTAGATATCTTTAAACATTGTGTGAATACGTTTTCTGTACATTTTGAGCAAGTAAAGTCTTGTTGAAACCCAGAAAAATTAGTTTTATTAGTTTGTGCTTCAGTCAAAGCCACGTCCTGTTTCAAAAGTTAGTCGACAATTATTGGTTAATGTCCCAGAATGGCTGCAATATAATAGGATTACATTATCAGTCAGGGGTCATCAAAACCTACAAGAATTTCTGATCTTGATCCACATGTTACTTTCAAATTACTGAAGGGATGTGTAGAATCACAAATTTAAAGTATTAAAAGTTCAAAAGTAAATGAATGAGATTTAGTTTTGAACATCAACCACTTAGGTTCATTGTCCCCAACCTCTCCAGGGATGCTAGAAAAGCTCCGCCAAAGGTGGGAGTTGAAGGTCTGTTGGACAGAGGCCTCCTCGAGACGTTCCCAGTTCACCTGCACTACACGTTAGGGCTTGCCAGGTCTGTCCCGAGTCTTCCCCCGCCACCTAACCCAACTCACCACCAGGTTGAACTTGAACATGGTGTTCTTTATGGACAGTCCATGGCTAGAATCATGAACGATCTTCTCAGCTTTACTCCTAATTAATTCATCGTAAAGACTACTCAACTGCTTCTGTGGCTTCCCTACAATCTTGGAGGCCATGCTATGCTATGTTTTCTGCAGTTTTTTTCTTTTCCATACCACATGATCATATTAAAAGGGAAACACTTTCCACCAGGCTCTTGTAAACTGTTTCTAAAATATTCTTACTCACTCCAAAATTGTTGCGCTTTCATAACAAATGGAAGCATTGTGAACATTTTTAAAAAATGCGATCTGTATTCATTTGAAAGGTAAGTCAGCTTTCAATATATGTGCCCAAGTATTTAAAATCATCAACCATCTCAGCTGTTTGTCCATGTATGATTACTGGCTTTATAAACTTTTCATTATTTTGTAGAACTAACCCCTTGGTCTTTTGGACATTTATTTCTAAGGAGCTGGTTGAGCACCAATTTTGAAAGCTCAATATGTGATTAAGATACTGATTCTCTCTTTCTATATCACCCTCCTGATACGAGCAGCATCTTGGTTCCAGACCAACAAAATTAAAGTTATGGAGTGGGCAGCCAAATAGCCGGCCCTTAATCCCAAAGAAAACTTGTGGGGCGAAATCAAAAATGCTATTTCTGAGGAAAAACCAAGAAATGCAGAGAAAACTGTGGAATGTTGTCAAACCACCCAGGTCTAGAATATCTGTTCACAGGTGCCAGAAGCTGTTCGTCTCCATGTAACACAAATGCGAAGCAATTCTCAAAAACAGTGGTTATACAACTAAATATTAGTTTAGTGATTCACTGGAATGCTAAATCCTAAAGTTTTTCTTTTCAGTTTATACAGTAAATATTTTAGTTTGTAAAGAAAAACAGAAGACACTGCTTTTTTTTTTTTTACAGCCCAATATTTTTCTTCACTCTCTGTAAAGTAATTTAACATTTGATACATATTTCATGTTTTGATTTATAATATAACGTGCAGTGTTCCCAATGCATGAAATAAAATCCATTATAAGGATTTTGAGCTTTACTCACATTTTGAAACACACTGCTATTATATTGAACATAACTGTATTTATGAGTATAGAGAGGGGGATGGCAGAAACAGGATTCAGGATTCAAAAATTGTTAAATTAAAAATGTTTGGACACTTTGGAGGAGAAATTCATTATGCTCAAGGAGGAAACCATAAAAAAAATCTAGACATCATTTTCCTGTCTGCTCAAAATCAGTTTACGGTTAGTCTCAGTAGATTCACAGCAGTGCCGCATGAAGGTCGGAAAGAATCAATGCATTGTGCAAGACATAATGCAATAAACTGTGTTACACATCTTTAGGCATTGTGCAAAGAAATGTTCAGTTCACCATGAGCAAATTAAACTTGGGTGAAACCTTAAAAAATTCAAAATTCCAGTCATTCTGTTCTTCAATCAAAGCCACATCCTGTTTCAAAAGTAAGTTAACGGTTCATCTCCAAGAATTGCCCCAATGCATTGGGATTACATTGTCTGGACTCAGTAGCCTGTAGCTTGACTTGAGAGGTAAAATTCTTCGATTTGTTTGAAACAAAACCTGTTAAAATATACTGAACAAGCATATGAAATGTATCTGACAGATTCAGCGCTGCTCTCCCATCGAAGCCGAAGCTTGGAAATGACTCGACATTGATTTGCAGGTTAACGTGTAGTTTTATTGGGCCATGTTTCAGTCCCAATTTCAGACCGTTGTACTGTTGTAAAACAGATACAGAAAACATTTAAATGAGAGCAGCTTTTCAGGAATTTATGCTTTATTAAAATACTGTATATGTAAACAGAGAGGAAGAGTGGAGAAACATGATTTGCATGTTAAATTAGCAATTGTTGCATTTAAACTACTAGATTGTGTGAATATGTTTTCAGTACATTTTGAACAAGTAAAGTCTTGTTGAAACCTAGAAAAATTATTTTTTTTTTCTGTTTGTGCTTCAGTCAAAGCCACGTCCTGTTTCAAAAGTTAGTCAACAATTATTGGTTAATGTCCCAGAATGGCTGCAATATAATAGGATTACATTATCAGTCAGGGGTCATCAAAACCTACAAGAATTTCTGATCTTGATCCACATGTTACTTTCAAATTACTGAAGGGATGTGTAGAATCACAAATTTAAAGTATTAAAAGTTCAAAAGTAAATGAATGAGATTTGCTTGTAGGGTCTACTTGTTATCAGGGCTTAGTGGGCCTAAATAAGCAATCATACTTACATGATCCAACAAAATCTAAATGACAGGCCATGTTTATTTCACACACATTTATCCCATCTGCTATACAGCACAATAAATTCTCTCTCACCCTCTAAGGAGATAGTGTTATGGAGACATTATGTTAGTTTGTATCGGCAAGGGTTTGTATTTTATCTTCGGAAAACTAGTGGATGAAGGATGATGCTTAAATGAAGAACAGTCCTTGGAATGAGAGCTGCTTCTGCGAAAACCTGATTAACTCCAGTGACCCCTAGTGCCCAAAAATATACCTGCATAGAACTCCAAGGTCTTCCGCTTGTCTCAGGGTGCATTGCCATCTATCTGTTTCCACACATATATGCTCTTGGTAGATAATATAAATATGCTAACTAGAAACTGAATTGAGCTATAGCATTTATTGGGCATTGTCTAGTAGTTCATGTCTAGTGTGATTCAGACAATCCAAAGAAGCCCTGCTGAATATCTCAGCAAAGTAACTATAACTCATATAACAATGTAGTGGTACAGTGAACACTGAATAGGTTTGGGATACAATTGGTAGGAAACTAGACTAACATCAGTCACTGAAAAAGCATGTGCTCACATGTACAACTAAAACACTCACACACATACTAGCACATCCATTTCCAGATATTTGGGCGAGAGAGTAGTGTGTGTATAAGGGTGTGTGAGGTTTTCAGTATTGTATGTATGGAAGAGTTTTTATATACATGGTAATTCTAAAAACAGCCCCAGATGGCCCCTCATAGGTGTAATTTTCTGTGTATGGGAACATGCTACACTCTGACCAGTAGGGCCACTGGACACTACTTCATCAGCATCCACTGTCACAATTTCTGTGTTTCTTCCTTGCCTTCTACTAATTAAGCTAATTGTGCTACTTCCTCGCACATAATTACTTCTCTCATTGCTGCTGGCAGTTCCTACCTGCAGCCAATTACAGCAAATAAACTCATAACAAACCTTGAAGAGATTTTCCTGCTCCAAGAGGAGGTTTCAAATCAATTGTTTGTGTCTACTGTGTGTTGCTATGATGCTGTGTTAACCTGGGAGTCCAAAGTCAGCTAATTTACATCCAGCAGAGGTGGTTCAAGGTTCTCTGCTGTGTTGTTTATTAAAAAGACCTTTCAGTAATTGCAGCATATGTCAGGTTTCTAACAAATTAAAACTAACACTAACTTTTTGGAGGACAAGTGTCTCTTGCTTCTCGGCAGAGGGAAGGCGGAAAATGTTTTTGTCTGACTGAGATAGCCCCAATTCTTATTTATTTTGGTGTAATTACTGGATGAGATAATGGGTGAGCTGGCTGAATGCTGGCCGCCAGCCTAGCAACCTCCTGTAATGTAAATGTGCTGTAAACTCAAAAGCCCTTTTTAAACCCACACTGTGCTTTCACTAATTTTATCTAATAAGAGCTCTTCTCAGA
Organism: Echeneis naucrates; assembly: GCF_900963305.1. Lineage (NCBI taxonomy): Eukaryota > Metazoa > Chordata > Actinopteri > Carangiformes > Echeneidae > Echeneis > Echeneis naucrates. The sequence continues at coordinate 22,329,943 of NC_042515.1, read as the reverse complement.
AATGTGCAGGCATGACAGTGTGCTGCACTTTCCTCTTACTGCGTTGTACATGCTGCTGCAGGACAATTTATGCTTTTATCATCCAATCCAGTCCAGTGATCTCACACGATCTTCCACACAACTGTGCCACAGAGGTCTAATTCTTGATCTACATGTCTTGCTTAATCAAGCCTCTTGAACTGTGGACAAAAACATGATCAGTATGCTAATGGAATACAATATAGCTGTCTTTTATAGGAAATGTGATATCTATTTCAGGCAACACTGCGGCGTGGTGGTTAACACTGTTGTTGCCCCACAGCAAGTAGGTTGTGGGTTCGGTTCCCGGCCTGGGGCCTTTGTCTGCATGGGTTTCCTCCCACTATCCAAAGACATGCTTTGGTCAATCAAGCACCAACATAGTAATATATATTTATGCTAAGCTTTTATTAGCAAATTGAATTCTGTCACAATGAAATAGTTTTGCAGCACGTTGACTAATTCATGAGACACCAGAGTAGACATTTGGCTCAATTAGACACATTACTTATGACATACACATTAATCATCTAGTCAAATTTTAATGTTCTAGACGATCGGGTCACAGTATCCATCAAAAGTGGTCCAGCAAAGGAACAGTGGTGAACCGGCAACAGGGTCATGGACAGCCAAGGCTCAGTGATGAACCTGGGGAACCAAGGCTGGCCCAAGCTGTTTGAGCCAAGAGATGAGTTACTGTTGCTGAAATTGCTGAAGAAGCTGCTGGTTCTAACAGAAATGTGCAACGCACTTTGTTGTGTATGAGGCTGCATAGTGGCAGACCTGTCAATGTGCCCAAATTGATCCCTGTGTACCATTGAAGGTGCCATCAATGGGCACATAAGCATCAAAATTGAACTACCAAGCAATGGAAGAAGGAGGCCTGGTCTGATGAATCACGCATTCTTTTATATGGCTGCCTGCATGTGTGTCGGTTACCTGGGGCCCAACCTGCGTCAGGATGCACCATGGAAAGAAGGTAAGCCAGCAGAGGCAGTGTGATGGGAAACCTCGGGTCCTCCATCTGTGTGGATGTTACTCCGACACGTTCCACCTACAGAAGCATTGTTGTAGGCCAGCTACATCCTTTCATGGAAACTGTATTCTCTGATATCTGTGGCCTCTTTCAGCAGAATAATGTGCCGTGCCACAAAGCAAGATTGGTTCAGGAATGGTTTGAGAAGCACAACAAGAAGTTTGAGGTGTTGACTTGGCTGCCTCCAAATTCCCCATATCTGAATCCAATCGAGCATCTGTCGGCTCTGCTGGAAAAAGTCTGATCCACAGAGGCCCCAACTTACAACTTACAGGAAGCAATGGATCTGCTGCTAACATCTTGGTACCAGATACCACAGCACACCTTCAGGGAGTCCATGCCTCCACAGATCAGGGTTGTTTTGGCAGCAAAAGTGGGAACACAATATTTGGCCAGCAGTCATAATGTTATGACTGGTTAGTGCATATATACAGTATATGGTGTAGATTTAATGGTTCTTGGCATTGAGGGATGAACTCCTCAATTTCTCAAGATATATCGTCATTTAGTTTTGATGAATGGGGTACAGAACATTAACAAACCAGTCCAATAAACTCCCACAGATATCTGGAGGCTGTGAAGGCTACAGTGCATGATTCACATCCTTGTTATACCCATCAGATCATTCAGTGACCCCTCATTGTCTTGCCACGGCCTCATTATCACCCTGTTTTCTTCACTAAATCTTCAGGTTTTTCCTGTAATTTGCCCTGATCTGTAGTTGAATGGAACACCTGTCACAGTCAGCTCATTATTCTGCCTGAGAAGGGCAAATGTCAAACTCGCTGAAAACACAAGAGCTGAATATAAATTGTCTTTAAATGCAGTGATTGCAAAAACAATTTGTAAACATCCTAAAAAATGTCAAAATGGCAGCTCGTCAGCCAATACTAATGTCGTGTTGGGCTGACAGTGACAAGCTGGCTTCTGATGCTGTTCGTGTTTGTGGAAGAGGTGGAGAAACACAGTGAGAGGTAAACAAGAACTGGTTGCTACTTGTGCCCTAAAAACCCCAAAATATTATATATTTTATTGAATCTTTTACTTTTATGTTACATGAAAACGCGAGCATTTAGAATGCATGAGGTTAAATTAGGACTCATGTCAATGATAGGAAGAAATCTTCACTGCAAAATAAATGCTCTTCAGAAAGTGCAACATGTATGTGAAGAAACTGGGATCAGAGATCTTACATCAGTATAAAACTCATCGACATTTATGATACAGCTTTACCTGGATCCACAATCTAGGATTAAGTGCCACGCTTCTATGACTTGATTAGTGGCTTGTAACAGAAAATTGGAAGCATTGGAACATTATTGTAAAATACATTTCTTTTCAAAGAAAAAATTTGAGTGTTAATTTGAAAATGATACATAAATATACACTTCCGCTGCCTAGACACTATTAATGGGTATATATATTTGAGTATTTTTTCTGTTCTTTGTAAAAATGGAGCCTTCAGACATTTAGCCTGCTTCTGTCTAACTGTAAAAACGCGGTATCATCACTGAGATCCAGAGCTGCTGTACTTCAGGTTTGAAGCTTACTATGACGCAACAGTGCAGAATGTACATTTATTATTTATCAACCACATGCCATTACGAAATGGAAAAAGACATCCCGTGTGTATCATGAAACTGAGTCAAACTTCAAGTGTTTGTGGTGCAGTAGATAATCCAAACTCACTCTGTATCTCAGATCTCTCTTCCTCATCAAACTCTCTCAGGCACGCAACATTATGTTCACCTGTGAGAGATGAAACAAGCCGGAGATGGTCTGCAGCTCGCTACAGAGGAGGAGCAAGCGCAGTCTGATAAGGAGTTGAAACAGCGTCCTTTGTTGTTGTCAACTTCTTCCCCTGCTTCTGCCTCCAGGCTGCACAAACTCTACTACAAACAGGCCTTTGTCCTTTTTTGGTGTTCCCAGCGTGCTGAGGTGAACCTGTCCACCTGCATACCAACACTTCAGAGAACAGTGGACTGACTGTGAGCTTTGTAGAAGTGTTGGTAGAGCGAATTTGTACAACCAATGCAATTCAGTGCTGACATTTTAATCTGACCTTTTAAATGTGGTTTAGCAATTTGACTGGGTGGGTGATTTTTTTTTTTTTTTGTGTTCATATGCACATGAAACACATTTAGAACATGGATCTACTGCATCACCCTTTTACAAAGCTTCTTTAATTATCTCCCTACCTCAGAGCTGGTACTAACGTCTTGGCTTCCAAACCCAAAGCTGCATTTGAGCCAGATGGTTCTCCTGCAAGTGTTTTGACTTACAGACGTGTTGCACTCCTGCCCCCCTGAGGATAAAGGAAGAACAAATGCAGGACATGGCTTCAACTTGAATAGCAGCACAACTCGTCAGTGGGTAGCTAAGCCCCATTAACACCATCTGAACTCCATGTTAGTTCTAACGTAGTCTGTTATTGGGTGTATTATCAGTTTTCATGGACCACTACACAGCTTTCATGTAAAAATAAATAAATATTATTCTATTTAATAAATGAATACGTCTATCATTGCAATCCATACTTTTGATTACTGTCCATCCTCCAATAGTTATATTAGTGCTCATTAATGTGACAGTTAAGGAATTCTGCTAGTAAAAAAACTAAAGTGGCAGGCAGTTGTATTTACACCAGTGCAGGGCATTGAAATTGAGATTTTCTCATTTAATTTGTATGCTGATGCAAAGCCCTGACTTTTAACTGACAGATAAAGACCTTGTGATGAAAAAGTTGGTTGAAGTTGCAGTTTAATTGTTATCTTAATGGAAAAACTGAAACAATTTGAAGACAAAGTTATTGGAATGAGAAAGAAATCAACCTGCAATCTGGTAATAATGAGTTTTAAATTTGATCCTAGTATTTCATGTAGTCATAGTTATGTTATTTTGTCCTAATATATTTGGATGATTAGATAGTTATTTACTTTATCTGAAACTATTTCAGTTATTGTACAGCTCACAAACAATTCCAGCAAAACCCTAGAAGTAATGATGGTAATAAGTTGCAATCCTAACCATCTAATTTCTTTCAATGGATGACTGTTTGCAAAGAGCTGCGGCAGGACACAACAATATGACATTATCAATTAGGTGCATTAGCTCGAGCTGCTGACAAAGACTGGGAAGTGTTTTACTGACTTAGCGAATGGTGAATTTTTTATGCTGATCCACAGTCCTATGTATAAATATAGAGTTGACCGGGGACTGGATTCGAAACTCAGACTCCTTGCAAACCTTTTTGTTCATTTACACTATTTAAGAATAATCAGTGGAACCACATGGGACTAAATACAGAAAATCAACCAATATATTGAAAAAGATGAATAAATAAAGTGGTTTGTCAATTTTCTGCTGTTTTGTGGTTTTGGTAAAGGAAAATATTGACAAACGCTCATCCGGTTTGATGGGATGACACAAATGGCCTAAGCTCAACCATGAACGAAAATATTTTGCTCTGAAGGATGGAAAAGCCTCAAGGACATGCTTAAATAAAAATATTTTCTATTTTCTATTAGCCAGAATAACTGTTTGTATTTAGTTCAGTCTTCATATTCAAATGAATTCACAGGATGCCTCCTTTGGTAACCGCTTATGTTAATAGCTTCAAACAATATCAGCAAAATGCACACATCAAGCAGAAGCAAAACGCTAAGGACAAAGTTTTAACATAAACAAACGGCTGTGGCATCTTATTGATTTGTCAAAGCTTCATTTCTTGACTATATGCACGTTGGGGAGATATTTCTCTGTTCCACCTCGAGTGAATCCTGAGGATGCCTGCGAGAACCTGCAGCCACAGCAGCAGCTCTGTGCGGCTGTCATAATGCCCTCACTGTGATAACGATGACACACTCACCTTGAGTAGGTAAAATGTCTAACATGTTCTCCATCTTAGCTCAGGGTCTAGAGGGGGAGAAGAGAGTTAGCAATGAAGATAAACATTTGCTGATTATCTTTACACATATTTGGTCAGAAATGATTGGAACAGTCATCCTGATTTTCTCGATGGTGCAAGAGGAAGAGTAAACAAGATGCTGACTTTCTGATTGACGTAACCATTTCGTCTCTCATGGACATCTATCTTTTTCACATCAGTCCAGTTTGTTGCTGAGATTTCACCAAAATATTAACCAACTGCTGGCACTGGAGATCTGGGTACTGTGGTTATCTTTACAAACCTTCATAGCAATCCATCCAATAACTGTTGAGATATTTTGGTCTGGACAGACAGATGACTGATGTGATTATCGAAAGTGAAAACCTGCACGGGTGAAGCTTTGACATGAAGACTTTCAGTCGATTGTCATATCGATATTTTTTCCACCTACACTGTGCTTCCTCTTTTCCTTGCAAACTCAGGGCCAAATGGATGCAGATGAAAAACCACAGCGCTTATTTACTTTTGTGCTGAGAGATTAAAGAAATCGCAATCACATGACATTTTTGTATTGATTTGGATCTTTACACAGTGACATTGAATCTTCTGTGTGTTGTCTGCAGAAGTTTATTTTAAATTGTAATGTCTGCAAGTGAGTCATTCAGGTGTGGGAAGGCTTTCCTCCCCTCCCCACAGAGATCTATAAATCCTTGCAATGTGGTTTGTACTTGCTGTGTGATGCATCTCTTCTGTTACTGCAACAAATGCTATGTCATTACTTATGACATTTTGTGCATCTGGAAAAAATATGCTAAGTTACCATAATGACCATGAGCCATCTTTGCAAGCTGCAAAATACATGAACATGTGAAGTTTAAATGCACAGTTTGTTTGTTGTTTTTAAAATATTTAAAACATAATGTGGATATGAAATCTATGTGAACATGAGGAAACTAAATCCAGTGGAGCCATGGCCCGTCTTAAAAGGCATCCATTTCGTAATCATGGATCAAGATGGTGCACATGGTCCTGTATTAATGCTGCAGTAAAATTCCCCTTTAATTGATATATAACATGGCTTCTCCTGAGTCTATAATGCACATATTTTCATCTATATTTAAAATGCATGTTGCTCTGCTCTTACACCATGCAGTCAGTTAATATTTTATCATTTGGTGTACTTTGGTGTATCCTTTTACATTAGCACATATATATATGTGAAGCAAATATTCTGTTCTGTTTTCCTTCAGCGGAGGCTATAAATCAGAATGAGCTAGAGGTGTGCAGATTTCTGTTTCATTAGTTTAAAACATCATTGGACACTGAATGAATGAGGTTAAGCTTCCTCATTCCAGGCACTCAGATGGTGAAGGGTACTGCAGGACAGCCAATAGAGAAATTAGAAAAGTTACTCTCCGCAATCATAAAAGAGCCTCAGCCTCGTATTGACAGGCTTCCTCCCACTGAGGTTGTAAACTGGTCAGTGTATCAGCCAGCAGAGAAGTGCCGTGAATATCAATCAGCCAACTCCGGACCAGCAGTGTAATAGCTGACCACTCAGGGAGAGACATAACGAAGGGGAGACTGGCAGGGGGTGGATTGATTTTCTTTTTCAAATCGGAAACAGTTTGCACTGAGGCTGTCCTATGGAGAATTGACTGGCTTTCAAATTTGATAGTGAGCTATATAAACCTTTACTAACACATATAAACAGTTATGCAGACATCAATGAACATGGATTTTGAAGAACTCTCTTGTAAATAATATTTTAATTTTTTATCCATGATGTGGTCACAGGGTGGAAATCATGTCGCCTGACTTAATGTTGCAGCACACTGAGAGGTAACTTTTCAAAGTCAAAATACTTTCTTGCTCTTGCCCGCAAAATTTTATAAAATTTCATAAATGATAGTTAATACACCAGTATGCTCAATTGGTTTTTCTGCTATGGCCACAGTTTAAACAGTGCAAATAAAAATGAGCACACAGTAATTTGTGTTTGAGCCTTTCTATCTCCAACATGGGAATGTGTAAATACAAAGAAGATAAAAGAAAAGAAATACAGACTCACATGCTCTAACTTAAAACAGTTTCTGCCCACTTGAAGGATTAGGGTGAGGAAATCTTTCATCGCAACATCTAGAGTGCGTTTTTTTACGCTGGGGTTAGGGGCAAATGACTTGTGAAGTGAAGTTTGCTTTGTGATCAGGCTGAAATAACACACAGACACACACACACACACACATATATATATATATATATATGAATTTCTGCATGTGAGATGTTCTGGTATATGGCATTCAGGGGGACGCTGAGGCCTGTTGGAGTCTGCGCTGACCTGAGCTGTGTCGGTGGAGCGGACACGAGGGAGCCTCAGATCAATGATTCAGTGTGTTGGGCATAAAAGGAGCAATGTGCCCCAGAGAGAAGGGCTGTCTGTGCCCCTGCGCCATGCAGCTGTGAGACCCGGGCACCCATCCATGCCTTCTGCTCCATACACTGTCAGTCTTCTGTCTTTGGCAAAAATACTTTAAAATTATTTGGATAGACAACTGCCCCTGAAAATGTATTTTACCCCCACCAGAATGCAATGTCATATATCATTTTAAAACATGTGGAAAGTGCATTTGAAAATCATTACCATTTTTAGATAAAAGTGGTGGTGATTCGCGCGCAGAATTTGGAGAGCAAAAGCGCAAATGCCATGTCAGCTCATGATTCGCTGACTTACTAACCGCGTTTGACTTATGGAGCTCAGATCCTGCTAATGCTGCCTTATCAGCCCAGTGAAGCAGCATGATGAGGGTGGGGTTTTTGCACTAATTTCATCCATTTATCATGTGTTTTAAGGTTCAGTGATGTCGGAAATCTGTTTGAGTTTGAGTTTTTTCAGAGGGAGGCAGAGCCGGGGCTGTCCTGTGACCACAGGGCATCATGCTCAATAGCACACACATTAAGCCCCTTTCAGCCCAGCGTAAGACATGTTAGGGTTTTGATTTTAAGTATTAGATACTCTGCTGTAACCAATTTATATCCCGTGTTAGTAAAATGGGGTGGATTTTTTATTTTATTTTATTTTATTTTTAAAGATGATGATATGCAGTGGATATAACCAAAACATTTTTGCTATCTATTGTACTGAGGGATACTGTGACATGGACGTGACATGGACCCCATTACTGGTGATCTGATGTTCTCCAGATTTGATAAACTTGGTGGTTTACAGGCTTAGTGGTGTATAAAGGTGTGCTGGTGAGTCTGGTATAGATGCTGACTTCAGTGATTCATTGGAGAACGTAAAGACAAACGTAAAGCGGCACTAATCAATAAACGTATACAAACCAACAAACCAACAAATGTAATGTCAGCGCAATCACTGATGAAGCCACAGGAAAATATAACCCACATACTGAACTACAAAGGGCTATAGAGTGTTTTAAAATGTTTGAGCATCTGTTTGCTTACTCTTCACAACTACCCTGTGAGCATGATTAAAAAAATAAGACATCTCCCATTTGTGACTTTTAGACTGAAAAGAAGCTACAACACAGCAAATAATGGAGCTGCATTTGCAGGGTGGAGAAAGACACAACCTTAAATGACTGCTAGTGTTGCCAAAAATAGTATAATAGTGAATAGAAATAACACCTTACCCTAATAGCAGCTTAAAGTATATTGAAAAGTAAAACAAAAGGAATGCAGCAGAAACTTTTACCATTCAAATACTACTGGGGCCATTCAGCTCTTGAAATACCTCTTTCCCCTCAATTCATGTGCGAAAGTAATCTATGTCTGACAATAATTCAAATGAGAGCGTTTTTAAAAACTTTAAATCAATATAATTATGTTACCTGTGGGAGTGAAATACACAGAGAGGAAGCACTTAGAAGACACATAGTTCATTTGAGTTTGTGTGCAGCAGGGTGTGTACACACTTATCAGGGATGGAGCTGCTTTTGAGGTTTTGGCCAATACATGAATCATCAGACCATTAATTTTCATCCATCAAGCACTCAGTACACAGACAGTAGACACTATGCTCATACGCTGAACAGAAAGGAGACACTCATGCACACAGTTTCTCAGAACAGAGTGCACTTCGTTGTTCACTCATATTATGCCATAGCTTTGTTTTTGTCTATTATCATTTCATGTATTTTCTTTGACACTGATGTAAAGTTTAGTGCTTAACCACTTCAAAGAACGAGTTATTTATTAGATGTGCACCATCTTTGACTTGAATTTTGTGTTAAATGATTACATTTTAATTGCTGCTCCAGTATCTGGCTTATGTGACATTTAATCTGGTTTATGTGACATTTGGAGACTGATGTATGTGACAACATACGTAGATGTATTCCAGTGGTGGGTGTGCAGTGTAATCTGCAGCCTTAGTGTTTTTATCCTTCACTGGGTATTAGTCTGGACTGACAAATGAGGAAACTTTGGTTTTGAACCTAACAGCTACTCAAAGGACCAGGGTTATACTCACTGCATAAACCTGCAAAAGAAGCTACTCTCTATTCTGCTGTAAAAACTTCAGTCTTTATCAATGTGACACGCCCCCACTCACCAAAACGACAGAAATTTTAGATGACTAGAGATCAAGCTAGCTTTCAGATGTAACACTCTGCAGCTGCTGCAGGGAAGCTGTAAATTACACAATGAATACAACCAGACATCAGATCCTTTTTAAGGCATTAAACTGTTTTGAGGTCGGATCCAAGGAAGGATGTTGATTTCACTTCCACTTTACACCAACAATTGACAAGACTTTCTATATGAGGACGTTTAGCTGTGTCTCCTTGATGTGCAAGATGGTCAAAGCAGTTGGGGTGCCTTGGTTGCTCACCTTGTAGTATCCACACCATTAAGTCTTTGTCTCTACTGTTGTGCAATATTGTTGATGCCATTCCCTTTTTCAGGCAGTGAAAGCTCTCCAAAATGTTACTGGATATGCCACTTACTTTTTCGAGCACAATGAAAAGGAAGCTTCATGTTTTTAATGCTTTGTGCAATTTTTACTGTTCCAATGACTGTTTTGTGCTCAGAATCACAGACCTTGATCAGTTTGCTCCATGTAGTTCTTACTGCGATTACAGAGAGCATGTAAAAAATATTTACTTACCATTGAACTGATGTTTAAAGCTCTTGCACTCGTTTTAGTACATGGTTCACATCTAAAGTTGTCTTTCAAAGTTGTATCATCATTTCAATGTGCAGATGTTGGAAAATATTGATACAAATGTTATTGGAGAGAGAAGGTTTTCCTACAAGAGAACAGAGTGGGATGTTTAGAGATATCCTGGAGCACAAATTCATGTTTTAATAATTCATTTTGGTGGTTAAAGAAGTCCAGGCCTGAACAAATGACTATACGCCCCTTTTTACAGAGGTGGATTGGCACTTTCGGAGCTTTTGGAATCTACTATATATAGCTTTATTTAAATGGAAAGAGGAGATGTACTATGTTTTAAATAATTTTAGAATTACTAATGCTTACTAATGTCACAACTTTTAATGTCTTATGTAGCAACTACAGTACATAGCGTTCTGTTCTTATCTTTACTGTTATGCTCTGTGCATCATGCATAGCTTTTCTGGTGCTTCATAGTATCCCTGGAGAGTGATGATCTTGTTGGAGTCAGTGTCACAGGGCTGTTGTTGTTGTTGTTGTAGGGATGGCCAGATGTGGGCAGGGTTCAGAAGGTTCAGGATGCCACGGCTGGTTTCCTGTGCAGCTGCAAAGGGCGCTGTGCTGCTGACTGCAGCCACTGGAGCTGTCTAGAAACACATGCATGGTGGAGCTTGATAGGTGCCATCTGTTCCCACTTCTCTTGCAGGAGAGCAGGGCAACATGTGTATGAGAACAATAAGGCAGTTTGGCCACCAAAATAAATAGGGCATCTCATTGTTGCACCAGCCGTTGCAAACCAAGCAAAGGTTGGCTGTTCATTTCTTTAAAAAAGAATTTCATTTTTAAAATATAAAACAGTACTTTATTCTATTCATATATCTATAAATCAGATGATTGGCTGTGCAGCATTTACCATTTCAGTCAAGTGCTTCTTTTCAAGGGCTGAAAAACAGGATTTGTTTAAATGTAATGCCGTCAATTATTTTGTGAGATTATGTGGCTCCATCGTCTTTTATTGGTTGTTTGAAACCATTTAAACCTGCTCCAAATATAAAACAAGCCACGATAGTGACTTTTAACAACTAAAATTGTTAACACTTAATTCCTTCCATAGTCTTTTCACCTTGTCTCCATTTTTTATCTTCTTATATATTATCCAGAGTACACTTGGAATTCAACCTTTAAGTTTGCATTATTGCTTAAGTGCCTCCCACTGCCACAGAAAAGGTCATGTGGTGGAACAAATGATGAGAGGGAAATAGCTGTGTCCTGGCCAACAGATAGCGATGGGGCACAGTAAGGAAAAAGGATCAGACAGGGAAGAGACAGGATGCTGCAGCTCTCCTCTGAGCCTTTTCGAAAACACTGTAAATCACTTGGACGGGCTCACTTTATCATTTCATGCCAGGCTTTGGGAGGAAAATTGTTTGGGATGTGACTGTTTTGCATAAACAGATGAGCTAAGTGTTAAAGGTAGCAGAAAGAATAATGGAAAAAATGTAACATTTTCCCAGTTGCTGTGCATAACGCAGGAGTTAATGCACTGTAGAGGTGATGCTATTCTTGAGAAGCACAGTGGATAAGTGGGAAGTGTGAAGGAGTTGGATTTAATTCCTGGTCAATATTAAGAAAAACAAATCAGATGAATGTATTATGCAAAATGTAAAGTTTGCAAAGTAAATGAAGAAATTATTAAAACTGTCTTTATTATTACAGAATTATTTCTTGTGTGTTGCAGTGTTTGCTGTTGTCTTGGATCCATTGAGTTCTTATTTTGGGCTTTGATGATTATTTCTAGTTTGAAACTGCAGGTTTCTTTTGTTTAAAATCATTGTATTTTGTGTTGACAGTTCTTATGTTTTCTGCCCTTGTGCTTTGAAAACCTCTGATGACAGCTCAAATAATAAATGCAGAAACATAGATGGTTCAAATGTGATGTAATGTCTACACAAAATATTTTTTGATGACAGGGAAGTGACGTTTTTGCTGGGGTAAAAAGGGGGAGGCAGTTGTTAGCTGCTGGAAAAACAGTGGGGCTAATGGGCTGCTTGGTCGCAATTTGCTAAAAATGAGAGAAAGAATATTTCTCTATGCAATGGCAGTAATCAATTTGAGGCAACACCACCCTATGAAAACAAGTGTACTTTCTGCATGAGTACATAGTGTACGCAATTTGCTTCATAAAAGTGAACTGATGGTTGTGCGTCAGAGATTGTAATCACAAAGGCTACCTGTTCGCCCATAGGGAGCACGTGAATGGCTCGCAAGGCAAGTCATCAAAACAATAAAAACAATATATATATATATTTTTATTGCTGTTATTTTTTTAACCAAAACATTTGCAATAATGTAGATTTTGAAATGACAATATTCTATGTAAAAACGTTGATATGTGTGACCTCTGGTCTGACGTCAAAGGTCAACATTGTGCGCATGTCACGCCACCACCATCTCGCTCTTTCCTGAGACAAAACGGGTGCAAATCAACATAGAAGGGAAGAACATTATTACTTGTTTTGACTCTAAAGACAAAACAATTTGCACTACTGTCAACCTTTTATTAGGAAAATTCCATAACTCAAACTCAATTCTTTAAGTTGTTCTTAAATGAAGTTGATTGTTATTTTAAGTCTCTTAAACTGATTACAAATGAGAAATATCAATGATAGCTGTTCATTCTGAGGTTTTTGGCTAGTGAGTTGTCAGAAGTGCAATTTCTTTATGTGCAGTGTATTTTTTTAATGGAGTCTGTCACATCATATTTTTTTTGTTTTGTTTGTCTTTTGTGTTTACATTTTCTTTTCTTTTCTGGAAATGAATGATTATACACTGTTCTATTTGTATACTGCAAATGTTGAATAAAGTTTAATGAAGTAAAACATGGCAGAAAAGTGAAAGAATGCATACAGTTTTCACAGTCGATGGGAAGAGGAGTTTTCTTTTTTTTTTTTTACCACAGTCAAAGAAAAGTTTGTGGGACGACTTTTGCGACAGCATGCTAACTACGATGCTAACTACCCACCGAGCAGCGCAGTATGGACAGAAAACGGCCGTGAGTTAAAGGCAGCTTTGGCCAAACAACAGTCTTATTTCATTAAAAATGCTACAGATTTTGGTGATAAGTACTAACAGGATTCTTTTAAAAGTTTTAGATTTATTTGTTTTTGAGTTTATCTTACATAAGTGATAATTTGTACAAACATGAGACAGCTCATGATTTGTTAAAAAATGTAAAAAAAACAAACAAAAACAAACAAAAACAAACAAAAAAAAAAACGGTAGTGGTCAGTACAAACCAGACATGATTTGAAGATATGTCTAAAAAATGTGAGAAGGGATATTTTGTACCAAAATATAGCAGGTGTGATTTTGAACAAAATCCTACAAAAATAACAGATGTGATACCTCAAATGTCGGAATAGATTAACAGAAATAAATGTTGCATGTTTCAATATATCTGTTTCCTACCATCATAGTTGTGGAAACCACTGTTAATAATAATTGTGAGGAATACTTAACATTGACAGATTATTCACATATTATTATTATTATTAAAAGGTGATCTGGGGAACTTTGTCATTCAGGACGTTTGTATCATACAAGTAGCCCTTTGTACTACTCATTACCCTTGAAGTAGCTCACTGTCTGAAAAAGGTTGGTGAGCTCTGTTGTAAGTGATTTGGAACAAAGCTTTAGTTTGAAGAACCAAGATGGCGAAACAACTGCAGGTTTATGGACAGATCACAGAATTATGACTCGTGTCAGGTCTAACGTTTTATTCGTTTAACAAGGTTTCACATGCATGCTGGGTAGCATTATGCAGCCTTTTTCAAATCTCCAAAACCAAGTGTTTCTGCACAGTTTTTGTATAACAACTTAACCATCAGGGTGCTGCAGGGCAGATGAATTTGACATAAAAAATTAAAGGCATCAACTGTACCTAAGTATGGAGTAATGTGTTTTCCTGAGCTTTTATTCCCGGAAAATGTGGCATTACCTGGGTGCACACCTTCTTTTTATTCCAAATGTTTTGTCTCTGGGAAACCTTATCTAGCATCATGTGAAATAGTTCATTTCTTGTTGTGAAGAATGCTTGATCAATGATCCATTACTAAAGGGTGTAGTATCTACTTTAAGCTGCATCTTCCTGCAAAGGCTGCCATTCACACACAGCGAGATGAGAAAGTGGGCTAGCAAATGCCGAAAAATGTCTCAGCAGTATGTGATTGGGCTTTGTCGTTCTCATCAACATGCATCATGCATGGACTGCTACAGTCTGTTTCACTGCACTGGCTCAGCATGACTGCAGCATATTGGCAGAACTTTTTTCCACAACTTGGTGATAGAGATATGGATTGGATCCTGAAACGCACAACTCTATGTTTTGACTTTTCCGTGGTTGTAGGATTTTTGTAGCCTTTTAATACTTCAATTCTTCTCCTGGCAGCCTTCGTATGCTTGACAACTCAGTCTGAAGAAATTAGAAGCTTTATTTGATCCAACACCTTTTTTATTCCCAAGATAAACTGTATATCTTCTTCCAAATGATCCACTTGGCCAGTGAAAAGCTTACCATACCCTTTTTGATGTAATTTGTTGTTCAGACAGTATCTTCAGCCTGAAAACTCTATAGTGCCTTTCACTATGAATGTGAGCATCTGCCTCTTTCCACTCGTTGTGCGGTAGACTACACATGCACTTATGTCTTCCTGCGCTGCACGTAAATCATCCTGGTAAAGAAAAGTGCAGGTGGGACGGGAGAAGAAGTGAATGAAACGATTATGATGCTCAGTCCTATTTAATAACATCACTAGAAGCGACACATCATATAGAACAAGCAACATTATTGCTCCACATAGAGTAAACATGCTGGCTTTGATAAGCAACCTGCAGCCAATGGCAGATGCAGGTTTGGTTATAAAAAGACCATCTGAAGGATTGCCCACACTCTAGATTTTCTGAGAGCTTGGACTTTCGGGGGAAGCAGCAGCCCAAGCTGCCGTAGAGCTGAGCTCGGAAATATGGATTAAATGTGCAATAACAGAGCAGATGAGGTGTGACAAGGATTTGTGTGATTTCAGTGGTTTTTATTGTCCACAGTCCACTGTCTTCCCTCCTGTGTTTGCCTGGGGGCAATGAAATCCTGCTTCCATGGAGTCAATAACAGACAACTGGTCTATACGAGCGTCACTATCAGCATGCTGCGGGTGTGTGGGTCTCCTTTCCCACCCCAGATAAACCATGTGTATGAGGTGGTTTAGTGAATTTCATCAAAACTTGTGCTGTGTTCAAGACATTTCCATAGTGTTGAGTATAAGGTTATGACAGGAAACAGGAAAATGTTACAACAGTCTGGTGATCAGTGTTTCATCTCCATATGAATGTTTACAGTCTGTTTCTTCAGTGACCTCTGGGTGGGGTCAGAGGTGTGTGGTATCACCCCATAACCCCATAACCAATTGGTTTGTGAGTTAATTTGACCATCTTGTAATTTTAAACCGGAGGAAATCATATTTGAAGCAGAAGGTGATTTTTCATCAACATCAACATTTCGATTGTGTGGTACAGTCTGTCTATCATGTGGTAGCCACACCCTAAGGCATACCATGATTCATGGCCTATTTCCTCTAGATGGGCCCATTACTTAAAAAGTGAAAATCACGTTATAGCGAAGAAAGCAAATAAATGAAGTGAGAAGTAGGACTGTTTTCACATAGACTTCAATACAGTCAGATATCTTTTTCTCACCAGTGACATCTCCCCCTTCTGGCAATTAGATAGAATGCATGTTACTTTCAGTCAACTTGTGAAAATTTACATTAGTAAAAAGTAAGAAAACAAACAAACAAACAAACAAAGAAAAAGAAACCAGAGTTTAAGAGGTGATTAAGTGCTCTTAAATATTTATACTCTTTGGATGTAAAACCAACAAAAAGCAGAATGTTAAACTTCCCACATAGACATCACCCCTTGGTGAAAAAAAAATTGTGGCAGCAGCATTGATTTTGTTTCACATTAGTGCTCTTGGAAACATCCTATTCAGTACAAAGCACTTTATTTTATGCCTTTTTAAGGGATAAAGGGGAATTTGAGACGCTTTGATAATGCAAGTGAGCCCAACCAATTAATTCAAACACAGTAGAAAGCAAGAAAACAGCTGAAACAAGGGTGGCGTGAGTAGGCAATCAGAACCTGATAAACAATATGTGACACGGAGAGAGGATGCCTTATTTCAAAAGGTAGAAGAATCACAAGTGCATTTGCACACAAGATATACTGAGCATGCCCTGTGCTGTGGCTGTTCACATAATCCGACAGCCTCAGTTTAGCTGTTTTATCGACCGTCATAAATGCATCGCTGATGGTGTTAGTGAGTGAGCGTTATTCAAATTACGTTATGATTTCAATCAGTGGAATCACATAAAAATTTGACACATAGTGGCCTTAACTGAGACAATATCACAGTAGGCATCCACTTTACATGTTTTCATTTTCCCCTGAAGATATGCTAAGTGTCATTAATGCCAAGCTGTAAATGTTGTAATATTCACTTGGATAATGTGATATGTCTGGAAGTGCAGCGTTTTCCTAATGTAATGGAGAGGAGAGAGAACATTTTAAAAGCTCCTTCCCTTCCCTCCCCAGCGTTCCTTTTGCATGGAAACCCGTGCAGAGTGTAAACAACGTCAAAAGACAATTGACAGCCTCACAATTCAAACCCCAGATGCATCAGATAAATTTTAATTGTCGGACTCAGTCACGTGTCTGAGAGGTTTGAATAATTGAATTGTGAGCAGAAGACTGATGAACAGCACAGTCTGCTTTACATTCTGCACTTTTTCAAATAATACATTATCACTGCGCTTATTCTTCGTCCATATGTTTATCTCACTCACTTTCCTCCAAGGTTTTGGCATTGTGTCTCATTGTGAGTCACCCGAATTGTTGCTTCCTGAAGGACATGACAGAGATGCTTCATTACTGAGCTGCCTAACATAGATGCAGTTATTATTTATCTGTCAACCAACAATTTAGACAATGCTTAGTGCAAGCTTTAAAGAAAAGCTTTTGAAAGCAAAGATCAATAGGTGAATAAGGATTTTCATTTCTATGGGATTGTGAAGCATGGTGCATTTTGTTTACAGAGCTAAGTGGCCTGAACTAATAACCAGAGCAGAACAAAAACATATCCCTTAAACACAAAGCTTTGAATTCTCGCTTGTATGTCTAAGACGCCGAAATTATTAGCAACATGGGTGTCAAACTCCGTGTCGAACAAAAGTGGCCCTTAACACCCATAAAGCATAAACCACTGAATGATTCTGTAGAGTACGTTGTCAAAAATGTCACACCTTTATTACTCATCCACCAAAATGATATGGTGATGTGATACTCAAACACAGTTTTGTGCAACACCTGCAGTTAAACCCCTCATGTTGAAACAAGGGAAGAATAAATATAAATGTGCAGATAGGTTGCAGATAAAAGGAATTGTGAATAAATGCACTGTGAAATATTTGGATGCAGATACTTAAAATGCACAGAGTTCACCGAGTAGGTGTTCAGTTGGGGTAATGAAGCCTCACGGATGTGCTTATTCCTTCACTGTA
Source organism: Echeneis naucrates (assembly GCF_900963305.1). Classification (NCBI taxonomy): domain Eukaryota; kingdom Metazoa; phylum Chordata; class Actinopteri; order Carangiformes; family Echeneidae; genus Echeneis; species Echeneis naucrates. Next base: position 22,312,253 of record NC_042515.1, on the reverse strand, counting down.
TTTACAATGAAAGCGCTTACAGAGGAACACAGGAGTGTAAGATCTTATTCTTCCCAGTGCACTTTTTCTGTTTGAAAACTGTCTGGCCCTGTGTTTTGTAATGTGGATAGTGATAAAATGATTTCTTTCTTGCATACTAACATTAGTTTATGCTGCACCCACTATGTTACTGACTGTTAGTTCAGCTGCCGCAGGGGTCCTCTGACACCATCCAACTGTGAAGAAAAACCACCTGATTCCTGCATGAACCAAGTGACAAAAGTTCCTATTCATAAAAGAGCTACCAGGAGCCTCTTCTCTCATATCCTTTCTTGGCGAAGGCTAACTTCCTGCTTACAGCTTCAGACCTTGTACTCATATAAGTGAACATGTTCTGCACCAACGTCTCCAGAGGGCGCTGACAGAACTTGATGTCAACCATCTATCAAACTCTTGTTAGGATGAAAAGTCCAGCCCCCAAACTGTGGAAGGTATACATCATTGTGGGGCAGAAATATAATGCAATATTAATATGCAATTCTCTACACTCGTCTACACAGTACTCCCCAACACCAGTGGTGCCTTTTTCAAAGATGTAACGGCTTGTGGTGCATGTGTCGGCATAAAGATGGTCCGGCAACAAATGACACATTAGCTTCATTCGAACAAATACATCTTATATTTACAAAATTGGCTTCAGCTCTGTAGGTGAGGCCACTAATAGTGGTCATCTGCACAAAATGATATTTTAAAGTCGGACTGAAAGTTTGTGTAAAGGTCTTGGGAAGAGTGTGTGTGTTAATGTGTAAGAGAAAGTTACAGGGGATGAAATCAGTTAAATGTCCTAATGTGTTGTGACTTGAGTCAGGGCTGGTTTGGGTTGAGGACTGACTTTAAAAATGAAAACATCTTTAGGGTGGGGCTGGGTTAGGGTTAGGGGGGTGGGGGGTTGAGTTAGACAAATTTGCTCCCTTTGAAGACATTGGCTCAAGGCTGCTTAGCTGCTACTAGCATGACACACTCAAGTCTCCAATGAAATTGACAATGAATGAGTTGAAAAGTAGACTCTGTGTGAAAAGTCTGAAACCTGCATTATGCCAACGAGTGTATGGCCTCAGTCTCTAGTTTCAGGTCTTCTTAAAGAAAAAAACGACGTCCATTTTTTAAATGATGATCCGATTTCTCGGAAAATAGACTATAAACCACCCAAATTAGTGCGTGGCTAGCACGTGACTTACAGACTGTACCACGCAATCATAATCGAGAACAGAGAGAGATCCAGCCCTCACTCCTCCTCAGCTCCTCATTCCCCTATGGATATGTTCCAAAAAGCCGAGATGGTGACAGACAAATTACAAACTCCAGGCTCTAAAGCAGCAGTTTGCAAACCAAAGGGTGAGGTCACAGTGGGTTGACACTTACAGTTGTGCATTAATTTGGTATGTAAAAAACAAAACAACAAAAACACGAGCCTGCCACTGTTAAGGGCTTGGATTGACATACTAGCAGAGTGGGCCTGCTCTTTTGAGGACACAGTTTTGTGTTGAATTTAACCAACTAAAATGTGTCTAATAGACAAAAAGTAGTAGTTCATCAAGCCCCTGCATATCCAGTATCATGTAAGCTAGACAATGACTATAGGAGCCCTTGATGATCTTATCTGTATTGAATACAATAGAATATCTTTATTGTCATTATGCAAGTACAACGGAATTGGAAATTGGAATATTAGTGTTTTGCTGCAGTATTTATGGGCTGCTGCCCCAACACAAACATAACAACATTTTAATGGCGCATTTGTGAGCAGGCTGACAGTGATTAATTAAATCAACAACAGAAGCCCCCTGATCGGTGATTCATCATCTCAGACCGAGCTCGCATTTCCAAACACTACCTTGTTAATTTAGCGGGCACAATGGGCGACTGATACCTCTGCATTGTTGTGTTGTCACGCCCAAGTTGCCGTTATTTTGTGTATACAGCAGTGGGCGGCTCCGGGGCCGCGGCCCTCTGTGCACATTAATCCCATCATGTCCGGGCGCCAAGGTGAAGGAGCGGAGGCTGCGCGTTTGTTAGCGCCAGACTAAATGATGAAATCAAAGGGATTGTGCCAACCTGACGACACTGGAAGAAATAGCAGCAAGTCTTCTGATGTAGTTGCTGGGGTTTTTTAAATATTTAATTAAAAGCAACTACAGAGTGAATCTGCGGAAAAATATCCAGCATCTTCACCAAACAACCCAAACGCACTGAGAGCGGGCGCCTCCTTTCATGACAGGAATCTCCGGCACGTGGGTGAATGCAGCTGCTGGAGAGACAACCAGCGGCTTATGTCACCTTGTTGGCATTTTTCCCCGCATGCTTATTTACAATCTGAGTACCTGTTGACATAGACGGAAGTGTATTTTGCAAGCACTCATGCGAGCGCAGTTTGGTTTTACGCATTCCCTCCCGAACGCACGGGCCGGGTTCGCGCTTGTGCGTGTGCGCGCATGTGTATGCTTTCCTCCGTCCAGCCTCCCCGCATCTGACAGTGTCCCTCCCTCTTTCTCTCTCCTCCTCCTTACCCTCCTCCCTCTTTCATTAGGCTTTTCGCCGGCAAAACACCGACACACTCCCTTTCCCTTCAGCCCGGGGAATAAGCTCGGAGCGGCGGCAGGAGCAGGACTGACTTTCCCCGGTGCGCGTCATCCATGGTCCTCCCCTGGATGTCTGTTTAGCAGGAAGGTATGTTGACATATTCGCATTATTCCCCCCGCTGCTAGATTGCTCACGTCGGTCCAGGCACTCTCTCGACTGTGGTAAACGATTTGTTGAATGTAGCGCTTTGACGTTTTCCGAGATCGCTCGCATTCAATCCCTTTTCCTGACACATTATTCGTCCTTGATTGCGGATCTTTGTTGTAATCTCTTTGTGCTTTTTACCTGCTGCGAAGAGAGGGCATGTGTTGAAGCCGCGGCTTTCCAACAGACCAATATTTTGCAACGCGCATGGACTTTGCACACTTGCACGTTGGGATGAATGATATAGTGGGACAGAAACGGGAGTTGCGGCGTCGTTTTGCACCCGCGGGCTCGGCCAGACCTGCAGCTCCCCAGTACCCCCGTCTCTCCTCCAGGCTGCATGATGCCCCAACCGCCTACAGCACTGACCTTGACTTCTGGATTTCTCACCTCCTTCAGAGTTGTAGCCTGCTTGTGCTCCAGAAATCAGCTGCTGTTTGTTTGTTTGAATTGTGTGTCTCAGCCTGTCAGGGAAAACAGGATCTGCTGTTAGGCCAGCTACTGTACTCTCCCAACACACCCATCCAGTAATTATGCAACAGCCAGCACTTGACAGATACACATGCACACCAAGTGACTTACACAATGATGCTATTGTTGCACCCTCTCATAAACACCTCTGGTTGGCCCACACAAAGTGGTTGGGTTTCGCTTTTAAAACAAACAAGTGGATTTTCAGTTTCCATGTTTTTGAACTTTTTAGTCTAACTCATATTGAAAGCATCTGTCAGTGATGTGTCAAAGGCGTGAAAGGCACATGTCAGCTTAATACAGTGGAGTCATTTTTTGCCTACAAGTTCAGACAAGTCCGCATATGGAAATGGCCTCATCTCTTCCCCCCCGGCTTTCACATACAGTATTGAGGAGTGATGTTTCAGCACCGCAGACTCTTCTCTGTGGTTATATTTCTGTAAATAGCTCTTTAATTTTGACTTTACATTTGTAAATGTGAATGCGACAATCAGCTCCTCTAATTGACTGCTAGAAAAGGTTAATATGAAATTTCTTCATGTATTTCTCTGTGATATCCTGGCTCCTCGCAGTCTTCTGGCCTGCTTCCTATTGCTGTGCATGTGGGCTTGTGATACTTCGTCACACTCTTCCTCTGGGCCGCACACTCTGTCATCCTCAGCTGGCAGACCTGCTGTCACGCAGCGTCCATGTCGTTATCGTCGGACACACTTCTGTGCCTGCTGCTTTAGCCTTGCCCAGTCCGTCTGCCTGCCTGCCAGCCAGCCTTCCCCTTGAGTATGCCCCGATGCTCCATCTCCCTTCTAAGTGCCAGGAAACCATCATCCCCCCTCAGCTTCGGCTCCTCTGCTGTTTGCTCTGTGATGTTTGCCTGAATTTGTGATCATATCGAACTCAGACACACTGAAGTGACTCGAACTCCAAAGATTCTGAATGGCTCTGTCTTCTTTTTACTGTGGCATATATGCACACAAAGTCTCCCTACCAGTGTGTACATCTCTGCAATTCTGCGTGAGTTCAGATGCCTGAAGGTGCCACTGGGATTTCACAGCCCAGCATGTTGCCTGCCACCATTTGCAATTCAAATGAGCATATATGAGGCATCCAGTGAGGCTGAGCAGCCTTTCTCTCCTCCACGTGTCTTATTGGAGGCAATGATTCCTTGCACTTGTAAGTTAATTCAACCATTTCTCATTGACTTCTCCAGCAGAAAGAGAACTCTTAGTGGTTTATTTCTCTAAAAAAGGTACCAGTGAAGAAGAATATTTTCAAGTGGTGATGCGAGTTATTGTGAATATCGTATTGCTTGCTTTTTGCGGACAATGTGGTACATAACTGTGTGGGGTCACCCTGATGGTGCCATGGGATACAACAGGTACTGTGTGTGTGTGTGTGTGTGTGTGTGTGTGTGCGCGCACGCGCTCCCCCACACTTGGCTGTTATTGCTGCTGTTGTTGAATGTTCTTTAACCCGCCATGTTTTTGTAGCTTGCTAAGTGCGGTCACGTCTCTTCCTGCCTACTGACCTCCAGCAACCAATCACAGACACATAAAGAAGCACACACAGACACACACACACATTTTCACTTCCATACCTGTGAAGACCCACATTAAGGCAATGCATTCCCTATCTCTTAATGACAGCCTTTAACTCAGTTTTAACCTAAAGTCATAATCTTTGATGCCATTTACTCGCAGCAATAATCATTTGTTCCATAGTTGTTTTTTTGTGTTGTTACAACGGTGCCTTTACCAAGCAGCATTCGGATTGTGTAGCTGTTCACAATGGATACACAGGAAACAACACATGCATGTTCTACATGTGATATGGAGGTCAAAAGCTGTTGCATGTGTGTATGTCACATGCACAAAAGTCACTGTTTACTGGCATGTTGGATGTCGTGCTGACTGTCCTCTCCTCCCTACTGCATCACAGAAACGTAAAACAAGAAAGCCTTTGTTTGTGTGTGTCTTTAACTCAGCCACAGATACATGTGGCAGACTCAGTAACAAACACACAGTCATGACTAGTAACCAGAGGGTTAACTGAGAGTGAACTCAAGGGTTACTGCGGTTTAATGACCCTGAGGACGAGGAAAGGGACGGATAAAAAATAAAACAGATGGTCTAAATTATCCTCAGGGTTCGTTCGGAGTATGAGTGAAGATTCATTACACGACATTTCCCTTTATATAACTCTTTATGTGAAAGGCATATTTTTTTACCTTCGCTATTAAACACCCTCATCTTTCAAACTTCTTCGCCCCAATTGATCAGTCAGGTTTTGTGGGAAATATCTGAAATCTCATGCCTAAGTAAAGGTAACCGGAGAAACATTATCAGGGATCTCTTCTTCCTGCTATCGAAAGCTGCTTGAAAACAATGGAAGACAATGTACAGCTTTTTCTATAGCGGAGTATAACTCAGCTATATATATACTGAGTATCAGTCTATACTCAGCTGTACAACAGAGTATAACGTATAAATTGACCCTGTGTGAAACAGATGTATAACTTTAACTATTCGTATAATAGTTAAAGAACTTAAAGCGCTTGGAGGCAGTCTGACGTGCCATTTATTTCTTTTCCAATTCCAATACGGAGGTTATGGATCAACACAGTAAGAAAAATAAATTTGAGTCATCACTTAATTTTGTTTATCATTGCCAAAATGAATATGTACAGCTTACTAAATCAAAGGATATTTACACACCATGTAATTAATGCCTGATACCTGATAACTCATGAGCGGCGCTGTATTATTGATTGTTGGTGGATATAGCTGTAATCGCACTACGGCAGCAGTACAATGCACTGCAGCTTTGTGTTTGTTTGCCCAACAAATGGAGACTTAATCTTGTTCTGTTTTACATGCTCTTTTATCAGCTTTGTTTGGAATAACCAAAAGAGGATAACACAACATTACAACAGCTCAGTCCCACAACAGTTCTCACAGTGGCTGTGTGCTTTTGTTCTATGGGAATAGAATTAAGCTTCATCAGGATGCTGCAGCCGCTGCAGTCCTGTCAAAATCTTGTTATGGTGCAGACTTGAGCATCATATTGCTCGGCTGCGCGATCTTTAATGGTGTGTCCACGTCTGCAGTTGCTTCCTCCATCTATTGAGGATCTCTCTCTAAACCAGTTGCAATGTTGTTGTTGTCTGTGTGATTTGGGATTTATTTTTACACGCACAGCTTTGTGCGATTTATCGCCTTCCTTGGATTTCATCATTTTACCCACACTCCTGTGAGAGAAGAGAGACAGAGAACCTATTTCATGTTGTGCGACTGTTTTATTTGACCGTTTTATTCCCCACCTTCAGTCAGATGGCTCTTCACAGTTAATGGGAAGCATCACTTTGTCCTTCTGAAGGGGAGGCAGAGAGCTTTACTCTGAGCAGCAGCTCGGCAGCCTGATGATTACAGTGAGTCAGCAGGTTCTACCCCACTCACCCCCCCTTCCTTTGGATAACTACACACATCTCCCTCCTTCTTACCCTCTCTACTTCTGCCTTCTTTGAACAAATCCCTTTGCCACACAAGGATGAGACTCACCATGTTGTTGTCTAGCTTTGATGTGGTGCAATGATACCCAATAAAGCTGTTTTCTTTTTTCCTCACCACGGTAAAGCAGAATTTACATTTCAGGCAAAGTTGGTTCACGTGGAGGGAAAGGGAATGGTTGCCACTTGTTTCCAGTCTGTTTACTCTGCATTCATTGAGCCCCACCATGGAAATATTTTTCTCTTGAGCTATTTTGGCCTCTCATAGAAAAACCAAGCCAAGCAGCTATTGTTTTCTTTGGGCCACTTCACACTTTGCAATCATTAATTAGAGCCTTTGCATTCAACAGTTGTGGAGGAAGGCTAATTCCATTGTTGGTTTGTGTCCATTTCCCTGATGATTCGAGTGTGCGACTGGCTGGCAGTGTACAAAGTTGGGGAATGGAGAAAAAAAATACGTACTGAGGTCGATCTCAGTGCAAATGATTTATAAATACATAAAACAAGACCTAAAAAGAGGATTAGGGTAGATTAGACTTGCAAAAAAGTTCAAATTCACAACAGTAACACATTCTCTGTTGCAGAGTAAATTCCTGGGTTGCTCGCTTCGCTCAAAATAATTTTTGATTAAGTTGCAGGTGAAGTGAAAATTACTTTAGATTTTCCAGGATGATGGTCCCTTGGTAACTGTTGTGTGATTAAAAGTAGTTGCCGCTGCTGTGTGGTTAATGAGATATACAGCTCCACAGGGGAACGTGGGTAGGCTCTTGACCTCTACATGATATTTCACTGGTAATTACACTGAGAGATGATTGTGCGTCAAATGGCTGGTGAAGTAGGCAGCCCTAGGATCTTGGTTGTGGCCGTGATTGTCAGTGCCGAGAAAAGCATTTTGTTGAGGGGACTGTGTTGGCTGTTGATTGCTGTGGACTGTGGAGGACCTTGTAAACAATCTATTCCCAGTCACTTTGGGCCTGTCATGTGGCTCCTAAACTGGTAAGACAGGTTGCAGGGCAGATCCAGGCACAGCCACAGCTGTTTCTTCACACTCTATACACTCATAGGAGGTGTGTGTGTTTACACCTCTCAGAAAGCATGTGACACATTTTGTGTGTTTACTGTGTGGTTCAAGCTTTTTGGTCTGTTGCACCAACTTGCTTGCTTGCCTTGTTGTACAAAGAAGACTGAACTGAACTGATGGACACACAAAAAGTTACACGCATGCACATACACAGGCAATTGGGACTATGTGGCCACACATGCGTACTGTGTACAAACTCATTCTTCCATCTGTGACAACATCATGCCATCTAAAGATCGACTCTCTGTGACATCACAATTCGTGATGTATTGGTGATGTTGCACATTTTGCACTTTAACGGATCACAGAGCCACCATACCTGTAAAAGCTCCTAGTCATTCAGGTCATCTCCTCTCTTAGGGCTTCTCTTAAGGCAGCTGGACCTGCTTGCTATTAAATGGCTATCTGGTTAGATAGACACTCTTTTTTCAAGAGTGTTTAGTAACAGGGTTAGGCTTTTTTAAGAGTGAGCTTTGACTCAAATCTTTAACCACATGGTCTGAGGTAAGATGAAAAGCTTCCACTTTTCCATGTGCCCTCGTTTTGGTTAATACTTTCCCCCATGAGGGCGTTCATGGTCTGTTCCACTTGAAATAAAGCTGATGATATTGTGTCATTTGACGCTGTCACTGAGCGTCAAATGACATGAGCATGAGTAATTTTACTTTGACTTTTACTTGCATTCACTCAATTCACACTACGCTGCGCCTATTCTGTAGTCTGAGACTAAAAAAAGCCTCATCGGTCAGACAGCGCTAAATGCCAAATGGATAGTTAACACTGGTAACTACACAAATCAGTTTAATCACATGGAATTGCATCACATTGTTAAATATGAAGAGCACATGGCTTAAAAAAGGACACGGACCAATAAATGATGGCCTAATTTTCTTAATTGAAGTAAAGGTTTGAGATAATCCTGCGACTGATTTGAAGCCCAGCCTTTTGTTAGTAACATGTACTGAGAGGAAGCAAAAAAGCGGCAGAAAATCTGGGACACTGGGAAAGAAGAGTGACATATCCAGACACACTGACATTGGCCAAACATCCTGGTTTGAGTCAATACACTGGTGGTGTACTATAGATGAAAAAAAAAAAAAATAAAAAAAATAAATAAATAAAATCTAGAGAGGGATGTAGATGACCTGTCCTTAGAAATGGCTTGAAAATTCTTTGGTGCCTTCCTGTGCTGCTTGGACATGAGAAACTTGATTCTCACCTATGAAATGAAACGTAATGCAAGAAACCTTAAAATTCACATTCATGACCTCCATAGCCACGTAATAATGTGGCCTAATTTAGCTGTCTTTGCATTTAGTTCATCTAAGATTTGTTTCTGAGTCCAGTCATTGAGGGTTGCTGTCATGAATAGCCATTTTCTAAAGGAGCTTTATGTAATCATAACAAAACAGAGAAATAAGTGCTCACTGGGATGCCCTTCTTAAGAACCTTTCAAGGAAAAGCAGGTCTCCACACAACTGAAAAAAATACATCCTAAGTAGAAAAACACTGACATTACAACCAGAAGTATTGTTAGTATTCTTGGTATGGCTGAAAAATAACACCTTGTCATGTTTGCTGCTTTAACTTCACAGGAACTAGTTCCGATTTTTAATCCTTTTATGTACAGGTATAGTAATGATAATAATCAAATGCCTGTACAGTTCATCCATCACAACCGGCACAAACTCTATTCTTCCTCTTCCTCTCTCCGCATTGATAAAACTATCGGTTTATTCTCGGAATAGGTGTGTGTGCCTGCAGCATGGTTCATTTGTAAAACTAGAGTTAAGACTACTTACAAATATCAGTGAGCAGAGGTTCTCAGCGTAAATGTAAATTGCATGTGTTTTGGTGTGTTTGCTTGAAGATCATTTGTGCGTTTGTCATGCTATCACGTCCCACAGAACACTTTCATTTCTCTTCCCCAGCTCACTCAGAGGTGTAAGGCCACTCCTCAGTAATTGAAACCTGTCGTTGTTGAAATCACTTGTTCTTCCTTTGATAGTTGGCCGTTGTTTTCTTTCCCTTCTCTAACTGTCCTATGATTTTTAGAGGATCTTTTTTTGCTGACAAGCCTAAAGTGTTTTCCCTCTTCGTGCAATGATCATTCATTGATTGTCTGTCATGTTTTTCTTCTTTGTTTTGTCTGTGTTGGCAGCGATAATGCGAGGCTCCTTCATAATTCATGCAATGATTGACATCCCACTGGTAGCAGTTTCTCTGGTGCAATCTCAACAGACATTTTTCTTCCACCAGTGTAGTGCTGCCAAACGTTCCAGTCGACAGATTCGGATGCTTGGTGTTTACTTTCAGCTGCCTTTAATCAAACCGCACTCTGTTGTTCTTATATTAAACCTCTGCAAGTGACCTGTTCAGCCGAGAAAAGTTTAAAAGACAAGTCTAAAATGTTGTTGAGTGGTATCAACATGCCTTTTCAGTCTCAGTCCCTATGCGGTTTTCCTTGTCTATATTTAAACAAATACTGAGCTCCTTGTTCAGCATCTTTACAAATCCTCTGACACTGACACCAATAACACAGAGCGCTCCTGTAGCTTCGTTTCAGGCCCAGCACTGATCCTAATAAGGAGATGAATGGCTCTATACAAACAGTGGAGTTGAGCTGGGGGCTGGATGGATGCCCACTGCCTCTCTCTTTCTCTTTTTGCTGTGGGTGAAATGCCTTTTTCAGTCTCTTGCGATCTGCTGCTGGTGAACTGGTCAGTGGTCAGTTCAGGTGTGGACAAAGGGGACCAACTCCCACAGCTCTTGGACCTGACAAAGTAAATAGCTTGATTAAAGTGAGAGCCTGAAACACACACAACCTTGAATTAAGTGGAAATGCTTAAAAAAAGTTCACTCAGTGATCTTATTTTGCAATGTCACTCCTGCAGGCAGATAATCCAGGTGAAGCGTGGAGCTGGAGGAGGGATGTTTTGGCCTTCTCACCTTCATCCTCCCCCCGTATACTTCTTTAGCAGTCTCCTGATGATTTGGTTGAATGGTTTGCTTCCTCTTCTGAACATTGGTCTATGTTTTCAATTATCAGTTCAAGAAGACACAGCTGCCAACTTTTACAGATTTTTACAGATTTATTTTTGTAAATCTGTAAATAAAAAAAAAGTGAAAATACAGATAAACCCCATATAACTACAAAAAGCTAGTTAGCTTTGTCACATATTAAAATGTATATAGGAAACAATTTGATAAGATTGATGATGTTTAGTGTGTATTTATAAAAAAATATATATAAAATTGTTCCCTATAGCTTATTCTTTTCAATTCATAGCTTTCCTCTTGGTTGCACAGCTTCCTGTTTGGAATATTAATGTTTGCGCTTTTATCCAATCATATTTCAGCTATCATGTTTGGCCAGGTTCCAAGAAATCTGCCCGAGGCCCTGAACACTTTAAGTGAGAAGAAACATACAATTGTGGTGCATGGGCAGCACGGCAGCAGAGTGGTTAGCGCTGTTACCCCACAATAAGTAGGTTGTGGGTTCCATTCCTGGCCTGGGGCTTTTCTGTGTGGAGTTTGCATGTTCTCCCTTTGCCTGCGTGGGTTTCCTCCCACTGTCCAAAGATGTCATGTTTGGGTTAATAGGTGACTCTGAATTGTTGTTGATCTCTGTGTGTTGGCCCTGTGATGGACTGGTGACCTGTCCAGGGTGACCCTGATCTCACCCAGCTGGGTTTGGCTCCAGCACCTCTGTGATCCAGAAATGGATAAGTGGTTGAAGATAATTGTCCTGATGGCTGCTCACCTCGCGCTGGTTGCTATGCCCTAGCTTCTGTAGAAACGGAGCAGCAGTTATCTGTTCAGAAATACACCTACAGAATTTTGTCCAATTTTGACCAATCAGAATCGAATCCTTCCAAGGGCTATGTTCTAACTCAGAGGTCTCCAACTCCGGTCCTGGAGAGCTACTGTCCTGCTCCAACACACCTGGCTCAAATAATCAGCACATCATTAAGCTCTGCTGAGGTCTGATAAGCAGCCACTCATTTGAATCAGATGTGCAGGAGTAGGAAACATCTAAAACACGCAGGGCAGTAGCTCTGGTAAGGTGACCCTTGTTCTATATGCTCTTAATTGTTGATGCGGGTGTCTTTATTTTAAATGCTGGAATGGTTTTTGGAGCCATGGTGTCATAATGATGGTATTAAGAAGTGGATAAATTTAAGTAGTACTGTGTAAAACATCACTGAATGCCTACATGTGAAATGCACGGCCCACCACTGCATACTGCATTAACACATGGAATGTGCAGAAGAGTAGTTAAAAATTATTTGAGCAAATGGTTCAAAGACTGGATCCTAAAGTCATCATACATTCTTAGGGAGGGCAACAGTGATTCGTTAGACCACTACCATACTCTTTGGGGAATGCAATGTTTTTGCTAACTGACATCCAGACAACTTGGTTGGTTAACTTTATCAACTCTCAAGTGTGATTTTATATGACGGATGGGGTTATCTGGCTACCAATCTCACTTGATGAGACTGATGTATGTATATATTCTGTGTAGGAGGAATCTTCGAAGACACCACTCTTTATCTTTTTTCTTTTTACCAGCCTGCGTCTGAAAACCTTAATCATGCTGGCTTCCTATGGATAGTGGATTTGAATATCCTGTTAGGGGGAATGAGCGTCACAGGTATTTATCGAGAGCAACAATTGTTTTAGAAATGGAAACAAGCTCCATTAAACTCTTCGGAAATCTGAAAACATTTAAACTGTTTAGCAATGATACAGATTTGTTGATTGCATGGAAATTATGCCACCCTTTGCTCTTTGTTGCCTTCATCACAGAGTGGAACACATTATTAATCAATGCACTACATGTAAATACTAAATGCATTCATAAATGCCTGGACTAAATAGAGTAAAGAGCAACTGCAGGAAACAAGCTCATCATGATAATAGAGATTTACAGGTGTTTATTTTAGACCTGAAGAGATTTATAACATAATGAGAAGAGATCATCACTGGGAAATCGTTTCTTCGCAAGAATAAGAAATTTATGAACAATGAAACCACCAAATGAACTGAAGCCTCTGAACGGATGTCTCTGCTCTCATTTATATCTTTGCTTATGGTGGGATCTAACCATAAACATTTCCCTTGTAATGTTTCTTGCACTGGCACATGTTGTGTAACAGATTGGAAGATGTGGGAGTGCAATGGCGCATTGGTGGGATTATATATATTTTTGTTGTTACCTGAGAGCAGCCAGTAGCATATCTGCACACTTTGTCCTTTTTTTCTACACAGAGAAATTTCCCCAAAAAGAATAATACCTCCTAAATGCCTATTTCACCCTTTCCAATGGCAGTCCCTAGCTAATGTTTGCGTATAGGTAGTTAATTGAATGCTTCTGGTCGCACAATGTTTAGACTGAAGGAAGACTTAATTTGTCATCCTGAATCATCGCTGTCCATGAAGTGTTTGCTTATGAACGGTCTGGAGATACCAGTGAGTTTTTGCAATTCTAGTCCAGTGTCTGCTCAAGTCCAGAGTCACAATGTGCTCTTCACCAGATATAATGCCATTCGCAACAACAGAGCAAGAGCCTGAACTTGAATGCTTTTTAGAAAAGGTATTCCTCCATCAGAGCTGCCATCCGAATCTTGAAGAGGTATGTGTGCCCTGATGTGGAACCTATTCCTATTTAGTTAATCCCTGAAATGAAAATAGCATTGCCACAGAACACTCCATCATCTCAACTTTGACAATTGTCTCCTAATTGTCTCATCAGGCTGCTCTCTTCCTTTTCTTCTTCTTCTACAATGGTCTAATAGCCCCTAAATGAAGAAATTATCCCCACATCAGTACTGGATGGAAATGCACATTCATTTTCTTTTTTTTTCTTTTTACTGAAATGTTCAGAATTTTTCATTACCCCATTTGCATACACACTGCACTTGTTGCCTGAAAATTACCACAGTGTTTTGTAAAATAAAAAGCCATTGTTTAAAAAGAAAGCTGAATACTTTAGGTACTTTTTTGTAGATGATTCCTTCATCCATCTTGTACTGCTTATCCGTTTCCGGGCTGTGAGGGGTCCAATCCCAGATCACTCTGGGTGAGGGCGGGGTCACCCTGGACAGGTCAGCAGTCCATCACAGGGCCAACACACAGAGACAGACAGAGACCAACAACCACTCACACTCACACTCAGACCTACAGACAATTTAGAGTCACTAGTTAACCCAAACATGATGTCTTTGGACAGTGGGAGGAAAACGGAGTACCTGGAGGAAACCCACACTGGCATGGGAAGAACCCCAAGCCCGAGAAACAACCTTCTTATTCTTATTTTGGGGCAACAGCGCTAACCACTATGCTGCCGTGTTGCCTTTCTGTAAATTACCCAAATTTAAAAAAGGTATTCATAAGTTTAGCATTAACGGCTGTTTATATTTCATTCTGGAAGAAATATTACAAGTTCAGCATCAGACATCATTCCTTTTCTCATCAAAAAGCTGCAATATACCCTCAGTCTGTACTGTCGTTTTGTAATGGCAAATCAATATTCTACTACAAGCCCTCAGTTATGAACTCAACTTTAGTCTAAGGTTTTGTCAAGCTACGAGTTCCATCACCTGCTCCACCTGTTTAACATTTGAATTGATGAGCTTAGGGGCTTTGCTACCTTCCTACAAACTTAGGCTAGCTGTTTCCCCCTGTTTTCAGTCTGTATACTAATAAAAACTTGTTGTCTCCAGGAGACAACAAGACTTATATTATATGGACAGTGTCCAAGGACATTGGGCTGAAAATGTTTGATGAATATATTAACAGGTTGAAGAACACTGGCAACCACTCATGTATCCTCACTGAAATGAGGACTTTTACAAACAACTGATTAATGTGACAGGTTATTGAATGCTGTTTGTATGTTTTGCTCTTTGCGTTTGGCAGTTAGCTATCAATTTCATGCAGCTGATTTTCCCTCTTGTCTCCTTGCAGCCTTATTCACCATAGGCCACATGCCATTAGAATTTTAAATGGATAAACAAAGCAAATTAGATGACTTCAACATTGTCTTGATGACACATTTGACATTTCACTGCGATCGATAAACCGTCATTGCAGCCACGGCCCCATGAACACAATAAGCAATGTACACGGATGGATGGAGTGGGTTCAGATCATCATCATTCACTCGTCTTTGTCTCTCTTTTTGTGTCACCACTTAATCTCTCAACACTGAAAACTACTTCACATTTATTTATTCATGTCTTTCAATATTTCATATTTAGGGGACCATTTCTCACTTATTATAGAAATCCTTCTGACTTTGAGCTGCTCATACTTAACATCTCTTTGTCTTGAATCATCAAAAAATGTACTATTAGTGTTCCCGAGTGAAACAAGGAGATGGATTTCAAGTCTGACTTTTTGAGGATCAATGTTTATATAACCCTAATTCATATTCACATTCAGTCATCAGGGTGGAAATAGGCTCACTGCACGAGAGAATGAAGAGCGATCTCACTACCAAAAGAACATTCAGTCCAATCCAACTACAATAATCTTGTACTGTGTGCTTGTCTCCCACTCCCATAAACCCTCCCGTGTCCTGCTCCAGCGCTGCTTATTTTGGATTCACAACCTCAGTGATGGTGTTCAGGTTTAATGGAGCTGTACCCGCGTTGCTCCAGTCTATTGTCCTGTTCTATCAGCTGTGAGCTCCCTTCCCTCCAGGAAACTAGCCATTGCTCTGCTTGCCACTGACCAGTCTCTACACATTATTCAATCTCACAGACCTCACAGTAGTCACTGTAACAGAATCAATCTATTCTGTTGGAAATTTTTAAATTCTCATTCAGTCGTTCCATTTTAGGTCATATTGCCTGATAGAAAAGGACATGCAAATGTATATTGCACATTTCATTCACTTTGCAACAGTGCGACCTGTGTGTATTAAGCTCTTAATTTACCAGGGCATCAGCTCAGCAGCTAATTATGCAGCCAATGCCTGGGCCTCTGCTGCAAGCCCAATCTCTGTGTGAGGGAGAGAACAGCAGTTCTAGTTCAATGATGGGATTTGTCTAAGATTAGCAAGCTCAGAAAAGAAATGAGAATGTAAGGCAGAGATACTAATGAAGTTACAAGATTCAAGAAAGAGACGCAGAGTCTGAGAGCAGAGCAGGTGGAGGGTGGGGATGGTGTCGATGCCGCTGATTTCCCACTGCAATACTGAGGTAAATACAAGTCAATGCAAAACATAGCAAAAGAGGACTTGCGAGCCTACAGTGATTTTACACTTCATTGAACATCATGTTCTAGTTAAGATTTAATGAATCCCAAATTTTTTTTGCATAATTTCCCTGTCTTGCCTGTTTGTCTGGCATTGAAGCGTATCAATTTTGCCACTGCTTTTTCCGTTTTGTATTTAGTTTAGCCTGACCTGCTCTTCAGACACAAAGAATTTTCCTTTCAAAAGTGTGTTGTGAGTCTGTACATTTCCACATACGTAGAGTACGCAGCTCCAGAACTTTTTCATGGATGGTAATACCAGAGGAGCTAATGTAGTATATCAGTGCCGTTCTCCTGCAGTTTGCATTCTTTTTCTTGATGCCTACTTGCACTTTTGCAAAAAAGACCTACAAACCAATCATTACCTGAATCAAAATTTATTTCGGAAGGATCAATTTTGCTGAAAACAATGTAACAATGAGACACAGAGTTAAAGCAGAAGTCTGTTGGTTCACCCTGGAATGGTCACAGGCCTATTGCAGGGCTGACATATTGAAACAAACAAACAGCCATTCACAATCACATGGGCAATTTAGAGCCACCATTTAACCTGGATGTGCATGTCTTTGGACTGTGGGAGGAAATTCCTCACAGGCCTCAGACATTGAGACTAGATCCACCGGGAAAATGGAAGAAACCCAGCCAGCATATCACAGGAAATCAGACTTTTTGAATGTGTTTGTCCAATAGCTGGAAAAAAATCTTTGAAAAATTCTGAATGTACCACCTCTGCTAATATGAACTGAATAGCCAATATCTGAATAAACTGAAGACATTTTAAAAAGTCAGCTTTCTTTTCTTTTATTGGAATCAATTCCTCACACCTTCTAATTTAAAGCCTGGCGTATTATCCTTACAAGTTTTAAGTAAATCAATTATCTTTGCCTCAGTCGGAATGAGATATACCTGTCTTGGGTTTGTTTACACAGCAACTGTTATTGTTGCTGTTGGCAGTTCCTTCAACCTTGGAGGGACTCAACAAGCCTCTGTCATTTCGATTTCTCAAAGAAAACATTAAATGGTCTGATTGGGGTGATTGTCTGGTGTGAAATTTCACTGGTTTCAATGCAATGGACTATTGAGTTTGAACATGAAAAATAAATGAACTCAGTCAAGCATCCACCTCTCCATGTTAGCTCATGTTCATGTCCATGTCCATAATTCATGTTTAGTAGACTTAGAACATTTTCATATTTCATGGTTCGGGGTGATTATCCGTTTCTCAACAACTCCAGTTCATGGTGTGTTTGTTGTCTTTGTCTGAATATTTCATGTCTGGAGATGGAGAGTTCAATGATTAGTGGGAAATAACAGTTTCATGTTATTTGTTTTTGAGGACAAGCTACTTGTTTAATTGAATTAATTATATCTATGACTTTCTTTCTTACAAAGTTCTGCAGAATGTCTGTGTGGAGTTCATTTGTTCATTCATTCATCTTCTACCACTTTTCTGTTTCCGGGCCGCGGGGACTAGGAGCGTGAATGCGCGACTGACAAATCTGCAGAAATTGTGTGATGCATTGATGTGAACACAGAGCAGAATCTCACAGCATGCATTCATCCATTCATTCATCTTGAACCGCTTATTCGTTTCCGGGTGGTGGGGGGTGCTGGAGCCAGTCCCAGTTCACTCTGGGTGAGGGCGGAGTCACCAGCCCATCACAGGTGCAACACACAGAGACAGACAGACAACCACTGACACTCAGACCTACGGACAATTTAGAGTCACCAGTTAACCCGAACATGATGTCTTTGGACGGTGTGAGGAAACCAGAGTACCTGGAGGAAACCCGCACAGGGAGAACATGTAAACTCTACACAGAACCGAACCCGTGACCTTCTTATTGTGGGGCAACAGTGCTAACCAAGACACCGCTGTGCTGCCCTTTGTGTCTATTAATCTTTCCAAAAAAAGGTTTTTCAGTTATATGAGAAGCAAACAGCTACAATTTCAGATTGACGACAAGGATATAATAGAATAGAAGAATATAATTGATTTTAAATTCATTTATGGAAACCCCAGTGCAAGCAATGGGGCATGCAAGCTTTTTCACAGGCTTTCACACAGCAGCAATAAAGTGGCTGTGACATGGAGCGTAATCTAAGCCATGAACCATAAGATTTGTTTTTAATGTCTCTTAAATCTGCTCTCATAAAAGCACACACACGCGTTTCTTATTCTTATTAGTTTGATACTTTTCAATCTGGAAGGATGTGAAATCCTCCAAATTTAAGTGACGTTCCACTAATTCAGCATCTTACACCTATAATCCTGTGTCTGGAAATGCATCATCTCTGCCAGTTGTGGAGAAATTTGACTGAATCTCAACTTGACAGACTGACACAGTGTGTGGTTCTTTTAGACACTTTAAAATATGTATCCTGTTTTGCCAAACTCAGGGATAATATAAACAACTTGAACTTCCACTTTGATGTGGGAATCAGGCTTTCCTGTGCCATGTTCCTGTGGTTAACACATGACAAGAGATGGTCTCTGAACCAGAAGAAGTTTAGCTCCTAAAGTCCTAAGGTAAATTTTTCTTTAAGTAATGGATTTTGGATGGATGCGCTTCTTAAATTAGGAGATACATTAGAAGAAAGTTTCCAGATGATGCAATAAAAATCCATTTGGGAGAAAAATGCAGCTAGTTTGAAAGGACACAGACTTAATGCACCTTTAATAAATGATCCCACAGTCTCTGCAGCAGGTTACTCTAACGCGTTACATTTTATTGCTAGGTGACATCTCACAATTGTAGTAATGATTACAGCAGCAAGGAGGAAAGTGGAATCTACATCAGTCCCAATCAGGAGGAAGTTTGGGATGAATTGACCTGACCTGTATGGGAGGTCATGTTGAGTTGGGAAGTCTTTTTCTGATTTCAGTGTCTATAGATGCTGGCAAAAGCACGTCATATCTTTTTGAAGGGGACGGTGCAATTTGTTTTAGTTCATTTTTTTGTCCATAGTACTATGGCTGATCCCGGCTGGGCCACTCCAAAGTATCACATGGCCAACGTATAGAGAAAGAAAGAAAATTCAGATTAGTAGCTACCTATCTAATTAGAGTCACCAGTTAATCCAAAAGTGGCTATTCACTGGGAGGAAGCTGGCATAGGAAGATCATTCCAACTCTACACAGAAAAGTTTAAACCCAAGACTTACCTGTTGTGAGGCAACTGTGCTAACCACTCTGCCACTGAGCCACCCTGTGCTTCAGTGTTGTGAATTCTCCATCCAGGCAGTTGCTCCTCTTGTCTCCCAGTGATTTTCCTGCTTCCTTCATGGCTGTCAGCTTTGTGCCCCCCCTAAGTAACATTGCACCTTTGTCACACCTTCAACCTTTCATGATTTTCGTATTGATGTGGACATTTTGGCCAGACTTTGAGGGAACATCGATTATACGATGCGACAGGTTATAAACAATCTCTTTTGTTTACCCAGCTGGACAGGCTTCAGCAGAAGTTGAGAACAGGAAAGATCAATGTCAGACTTACCCTGCAGCTTTTTTTTCATCAAACCAAATCATTCACTGGTGTCTACCACTGAGTCATCTTACCTTATTTGATAGAATCTCAATTTAGCCATTTTTGCAACACTTCCTCAATGGCCAAGGTCATAAAAACTTTTGAGTCAAAATCAGAATCTAATATTCCATTAAATTGTCATTTGTGTCATCTTTTAGCTGTCACAGCTCTTTATTAGTGTCAGAATGAGCTGATAGCTGATAGCTGATGTTTTTGCCACCTGGAAAATGTTTTCTTTTTAGCCTCTGTAGGTGAATCCATTCCTCTGACCCATCCTAATTGCTAAGGAGCAGATGTCAACCTTTTTGCAGTGCTAGGCCTATTCAGTGCAATGACAAGGGTATTTTTGATACCAAACATGCCAGACTTACGGAGTGGGAGGTCAGAGTAGAGTCAGAGTAAACCCACATAGACTCGTCAGCATCGTGCCATCTCTTGGCAGAAGACAGTACATCTCAGGGACTTCTAACAGCTAACTGCTGCAACAATGAGCTGCACAGTTTCCACGCCTTAGAGATGACAGGAATGATGCAAAAAGATGTAATGCCATCATCTTCTATGAAATAACAAGGAAATCATCTATCCTCAGATATGGTTCTGCTGCAGGAATCATCAATTTTCTGCTAGTTATATCAGGGTTATCGCAAGAAATACTTAAACACAGTCTTTAAACCAGGCACCTTTGGTATTTTGCTATTCATCATGCAATACCATCAGTAAGGGGTCTGCCAGTCATTAACCTACTTTTTAAAAGCAAATATTGATCTGACTTAGAATGTTAACTGAACTCTGAAGCTAATTTATGAATAAAATACTATGTATTGCATTTTTAAGAAATGTTCTCTTTACTTTTATTGCCTCAAGCATTTGTGGTCTTTGATAGGTAATGCAGCATTTCCAATTTATGTTTCCAAGGGGATATATTGGAGAGTTAAATCAAGAAATAAGACAATGAGGCTTGGTGGAGCTTGCGTTTAGTAAGCAAGCACCAACCACCATAAATAAACGTGACAGCTTATTTGAAGACTTAAATTAAAGCTGCACGAGGGATTTCACAAGTAGCAGTTAGAAATTGACGCCAAAATTTCAGAGAAATTCTGTACTTGCTTCTCTACAGTAGTGAGGACACTATAGATGTTGTTTCTACTCGAGATATGGGTCTTCTGGGACTGACACAGGCAGCACAATATCCCAACAACACAAGTTTGACATCAAAGTTGAAAAGGAGACGGCAGGCACCGTAAAAAATAACATCTACGGCAGCGAATGTGCATACACAAAATACACAAAGAATGTTTTACGGAGGAGTCACCTCAAACTTATCTCAGCAGCTCCAAGACAAATATCCTGGGTTGTACACAGAATCTAGTGTGTAGTGAGTGAGTTTCAGGTCTTGACTTGTGTTCACAACATGTTGAAATCCTGAGATGTTACTGTTGTTTGGGAACTGAAAAAGTTAACTGCTTCATCGCTATAATGTAATAAATAATCTGACACCAATGAATATTTTTCCAAATCCTAATGTCAGTAGCACTCATTTTCGAATACTTTCCCAGGCATTTAAATGAATGTGTCCAGACTAACACAGAACTAGATAATTAACTCACAAGTTGTTAATCAACCACATTATAAGGATTTTGCTTATCAATACACAAAGCCCCTTTCAGTCGGATTCATAGTGAACAGTGTTGTTCTGTTGCCGCATCATCTGCCAGACAAAGACGTGAATGAGCTATATAATATAGTAAATGGGAGTATCTAACATCCAATCACTTATTCTTATAGTCTTTATTGTAAATCAGACTCATTTTAGACAGTGTTCCCACTGAGTTGCCTTTGCAAATCATCCATTTGTTGTTTACAGGAGAGAGAGCCGCATTTTGAGACACTGCTGTGGTTGCTGTGAGATCCACAGCACACGGGCTTTCTTGCCTGTCTGTGTGTTTGCGTACTCCGTGTGATTCTGATACTCAGAATCATTGTGGGTCATTCGTGTTGGTGCCAACCACTAAATGGTCTGGTATCATGACATTTCTCCTCACAGGGTGACTGCGCCAACCAATAATTTGTTTAAACGATGACTCAAATGTGAGTTTAAAGTTAAAGGGGCCGGTTAATGTGACCAACAATCAAAAGATTATATCTCAGCCATGCTATTATGCTCAGCTTTATGGAGTGTTCTGGCATCTAAGCAGAGTGTTTTGTGTTTAAAGGCCACAAATGCACAGTTTGATTCACTCTCACTGCTAAATAACTTTTACATGCAGCGGAGACAGTGAAGGTAGTTTAAGGTAAATTGTTTGAACAAGCAGCAAGTCAGCGACCAGCTTATGGACGTGGAGATGGTAACAGCTAAAGAACCGCTTATATTTCTGAGCTGTTGCGAGACTGAAGCGGAGCTGGAAGGAGAGTGAATATTGATCTTTTTGGATATTGGATATTTTGTAAATGCTGGCTGGATTACAAAAAGGGCGATGAATACCTCACATCTGCGTTTGACCCTAAACGTCTGCTCACAGGAGGCAAAGACAAACAGTGAACATTGTTTTTCTATCCTTAAAAGCGCTATTAGATTATCAGTAACCTAGATTCCATGTCTTCTTATTTGAAAGATAACTGACAATATTTGCATCAATTTCTAAGGAAACTCATTGATGCAGCATTTTCAGAGAAAATTTTGCTTTTCAGTATATTCAGTATGTAAATGTGTGGTGTACAGTATTCGCAAAATACTTTTGCTTCATGTGTGTTCTGCATTTGTTCTGTAAAGAGTTGGCGGTTAACATTTGTTCCACTCAGGGAGTGAATAAATGTATCTTTAACCATTCCACTCTTCAGATACTTCAGCTAGGTTTGTGCCCTCATTGGCTCCTAAAGTGAAATTAGTTTAGTATGTTTTTTGCTTGTTTGATAACGAGTTTTGAACTGGTAGTTGGTACATGATTGGTATCAATTATTATTATGATTATTATTATTCTCCTCTGTAGCTTAAGAAGGACATTTTCCGTTGTGTAAATCTTGACTGACATCTCCTTTACCTGTTCCAGTCTGCATATATTCGTCCTGAAGCCTGCTTGAAATGAAAGTCTATATTGTGTTAAAGATTTCTAATCTGCTCTGTAAGCAGTATTGAAATTCAGGTTGTTGCACGGCAGGGTTATGTATCTGCAGACTTGTGTTATTGGAAATTCAAACAAAAAACTGGAAAGGAGAATTTCAGAGCGTCTAAATCTGATAAAAATGGCATTGTTTTTCAGCGTACCGTGTGTCCCTTTTTTTTGACTGAGGCATTTTTTACATTTTTAACTGGCAACATTTTAGCTGGTTCGACTCCCTTCGCTTCATATTATACCAATCTCTCTGGTCAACCATCTATGATAATAACATACTTGGGTATAATTATGAGTTAATGGTCCACTAAACTGAATACTAGTTAAAATAGCTGTGGTATGTGAGAAAGGACCGCTATATTGCCAACAGATGACAATCCCATAGCTGGTGTTAAATAAGAAGACAATTATATTCAGCACTGTGTTTTGGCCTGAGCCTAGTTTATATAACAGTCATGCAGCTTAGATTGTTTTTCAGTGCTGTGGCAGACAGCGCCCAGAGGAAGGCCTGGCCAAAGTTTGGGAGAAAATATCCACTTAGGGGGTTCTATTTGCATTTCTTTCAGCCACTCTCAGTGATCCACAACAAACACTCAAGCACCGAGTATTTACCATTGTTTTGTCTGAGTGTGTGTGTGTGTGTGCGTGTGACTGTAGGAGCACCTACTACTGTTCAGTCCCTTCCACAGACCAGGCTGACAGGACAGATAGTCATTTACCTACAGAGTGCTGTCTCAGCACGGTCAGCCTCTCTTATTTCAAGGCGGCAGGCTGCCAATTCTCTCATGAAATTTAGACGGAGAAAATTGAAAGGTGTTTTTGTTTTGCTGCACTGCTGCCTCCTCTCGCTGTACGAGATCCACTACGCTCAGCTGATTTACGCTCCTCTGCTCTGATGGAAATGAACGCTGACCCAGCAGACCTGGTGGTGTAATATTAATAAGTCCACATGTTAACTACACATTAAGTAGTTAAATTTGAAGCCTTCTGGAAGTAAATTTTTACACCATTGATGTGCAAATGCCCACTGAGGGTGGAGGGTCGGGGTGGGAAGTGTAGTGAAGATGTCAAAAATATGATTTGTGGCCCTGACTGTTTGAATGCTAATCCATTTGTTCCAAATGAATCTGTATGGCTGACAGCCCACGGTTTTCCCACAATCACCAGAGTGAGATTTGTGATGTGTCTTTGAAAGGCTGCAGATTATTCCTCTCATGTACATCTACTGCCTCTGAACAGCAATAAGCTGTTTCTTCTGTTCTTGGATGTGTGGCACATGGCTATATCGCTGTGTGTGTGAATACCAACAGCTGTCAGCCTCAGCAGCAGCAGCAGCAGCAGCAGTGAATCTTCAGTTCCACAGCTGTACAGCTCCTGTGATAGACATTGCAACAAGCGATGAAGGGCACTGTCACCCCCACCTCATTCTGGCTTTACCTAGGGGCTTGTTTTTATTAACACTTAATTAACTAATAATGGCTATTAATTGTGAGTAGATAGGAACTGGAGCTGTTAAGCAATTGTTCAGCACGCGATTTCAGTTTCAATAGCACACGAGTACATCAGGTAGATGCCTCAAGGGAGTGAAATTTGAACTCTGACCATGTGGCCTTTGGTCAACGATTGATTTACTTTTTAAATTTATGACTGCTGTTGGTCAATTATGCTAAAAAAATAAAATGCAATGTTTACTATGTAACTGTGAGCACATGAGAAGAAAAAATTGCTGATGCCATCATAGAAAGTGAGATATGTATGATCCTCAATTGATGACATGATTTGATAGTTTGATAACCTTTACGAAAGACTTAGATTCATAGCTGCAGACTTGATGGCTTAATAAGTGAAAATTTTTCACTCATTTTCATTCTTTATTTTTATGAGGCCCCATTAACACATTTTTCACAACCTGGCAACCCACAGGTTGTGCTTCCTAATGGCTCATGAATAATCTGTAAATAATTAATAAATTATTTATTAATCACACATGATTTCTTTATGTGGTGATTAATGCAGAAGTAGCATTGCTGTAGCCTTTCTATGCTAGCACAGACATGTGAAGTGCAACTTTGCGTATGCATATTTGGTATTTTGCCCCTTTTAACATTGCTGTCTGCTCACATATGGCATCCTTTAAAAGATTCAAGAGGACATTCAAACCGCAGAAGTCCAACATTTTGAATTTGGCTTTCATTTTAAAACAAAAAGAAAAAAAGAAGACTAAAACAAATCTTTCTACCAGCATTAGTTGCATTTCTTCTTGTGATATTTTTGGAGGCATCAGAGGGTGACTCTTCATTTGTTAAGGAGGACGCAGAAGTTGCCTTTAAGTAGTGGAATGCATTATTCAAGAGGGTGCATACAGGAATAAGGATGGGAATCATAACCACCACCGACACTGCTGATCTGAAAATTCACTGATAGCTCCTAATAAACAGAGACAAACATCAGTAGGAATGTAGAACATCATTCCACACATTGGGGAATTGAAAATCAACAAGTCGCATCACATGATAAGTAGCTTCTTGTGCAGCTGAGCATTCTTGTAGATAATTTACAGGCTTTGGTGATCCGCAGGAATTATGGGCAGGGTGCTTGCAGCACACAGACCCTCCTCTCTTCCTTAATTATTCATTTACTCAGGTTCCAATTCAGCCCTTGTTTAGCACAGAGTGATAGATTTTATAACTGGCAGGTTTTTTTCCGAACGCTTCCAATTATTCGCAGACTCGGGACAAGCATATTAAACAGGACATTATATGTAATGCTTTCTGCTACTCTGCTATTGATCTCTGAGGTGACAAGCAGTGCAAGGGAAGAGCAGGCTGATCCAAACTCATACACACACACACTGATGTTGGACCGTGACAAGATGTTAGCCAAGGGCACGGTTTGTGGTGAATTAGAGACTGCCACCCACTTTCAGCTTAATTGAACAGGGTGTGATTTTTAGCCTCAGTAGACACCAGACCAGCCTTTTTTAGAGAATGGCACCCGAGCTGAGTGGAGGGAGTTACTTCCAGCTCTTCAATGCTGCACGTCTATATTAAAGGTTAGCTTTTGTTCAAATTGTTGCACATAATTTTCGATAATCACTTGGCCATTTTTGTTGTGTATGACTCTGAATTGATTTTTCTTAACCTCCTAACCCACCTCTTGAACCCTCAGTCCCTTGTGCCCTAATAATGATAATAAACTTAAGTTATGCGGCGTCATACATACAAGAAATACAGTTTCCAATAAAGCTTCTACATGCACTGAATTCTTCACACGGAAACGAACATTGAAGTAACACAACAGAGAAACAACAATGACATGTAAGCTTTTTTGAATTGGCTTAACAAATTTTTTACAAGCAGTTATATACTACAAAACTAAAGTATCATTCATATGTGGTTGTGTTTGTGGAGACCTGGTGAATAAAGAGCCAGTAATCAGTCTCTGTTGGAGCTCTCTTTAGCTAGTAGCTGTCTGCTGTTTGGAATTGAACATGTAGTGTATTTTAAGTTTCTTACAGTTAAGGAAAAAAAAAACAACAACAAAAAAAAAACAAACAGTTACCCCCTTCCCATCATCATTTGACACTGTGCTAAGTATCACACAGCATTAACTCTGCAAGTAAGATAAATAAACACATGAAATTAACAGTGGTTTTGTTGAGAAATAGTACGCTAATGATTGAAAAGAAAATGGATTGTATATTTTTAGCTCCTCAAACAGGCCAATGCATGTGTATGTATGTGTATTAATGTAGCTCAATTATATGAATATCTCATTTTTAATTTCTTCATCAGAAGTATAGAAAGTAGAAAAAATCTGGTGTCAACAATTAGCTGTCATTGTACCCCATCTTTTAAATATAGAACTTTCTTATTTTAGATGCTTCGTTTTGCAAAAAGAAATCCTCACATTGTTGAACCACAGCTCAGAGTGCACAAAAGTTTTACGGTTATCATTTACATACTGTACAGAATCTAAACCAGTTCCCAGTTTGCTTTGTTTTTCTACTTAGTGTGCCAAGTTTTACTCACACCAAACTTTCAAACCAAAGTTTTCTCTCTTTGCAATTTGCTGCAATCAGGAAGTAAGGCTGCCTGAGATCTCCACCCACCTCCCAACATGCAGACACAACCACGTGCACACACGCGCAGTGAGGCAGTACGTTTCTTGTGGCTCCTGGCATGGCCTTAGTGGGAGGAAATCAGAGATTGGATGAGCGTTTGTGCTGTCATATAAACACAGTGCAGGAGCTGATGTGTGAAGGTGTGTTTGTCTGTGTATGTAATTTGCAGCAACAAGGTCATGTCAGTCCAAGAGTATATTCCCACACTGATGCCAAACTGTGTGTGTGTGTGTGTGTGTGTGTTTACTGAAGTCAGAATTTTGCAGTTGTACTTTAAAAACCTGGCTGTGCTGTGTGTATATGTGTGAATGTGAGTGTGTGAATGTGAGTGTGTGTGTGTGTGTGTGTGTATGTATGTGAACATCTCCTCTGTGCAATTTCAAGGAAGGGATTCATGGTCAGAGAGGCACCGACGAGTCTGCTGGGTGTCCTAATGTGAACTCCAGACAAATTCTGGAGCAACTTCACGTTGCATAACTGTGTCAGGCCATGGGTTACTTCTCCCTGTGGGTTTACAATGTTTGTCAGATTGTTGTCTTTCTCCACTTGAGATTCAAATGTGTGGCAAAATAGAATGCTTCTTCATATGTGTGACATCAAGTGGCAGTGGGAAGGTGATATGTGCGTTCAACAGGACAAAATTATTTGGAGCAAGACTTTCCTGGTGCTTTAGAAAAAGTGCGTACTGAGCTTTTGTCTGTGGCAAATGCAAGAAAAAGACTTAAGGCGACTTTGGAGCCCCTCATAAAAGTGTTAAATTTAATGGAATCTTGCCCACGGGTGGACGGATGTGGTTGATTTACAGGATAAATTAGCACATGAACTTTGTAAATGTCTTTCAAGATGATCATTTGATTTTAAGTTTTAAACTAGAAACCCATTGGAACATAATTGGACTGAAATGCCAAGATGTTGTTGGTGTTTGAAAGGCTCTATTTGGAAAATGCAGAAACCTTTTGTCTTCTCATCATCTCTCACATGCAATGCTTCCATTCAAAACATTTAACATGAGAATCCTGAGAGAGTTGTCTTTCCTGTTATTTACATTTGTTTTGTCCAAAATAAAATCTCTTAGCTCTAATCCATGATCACAGTAACTGCAAACTACTGGCTATGATAGCTGGTCTCACTCACATTCCATGTATGAGACCGAATTGAATCATTGGGCTCTCTGTTTGTCAATCATAACATTTTGGAGCGGTGTCTGGTGTTTCCAGCGTGAGGGTGAACCTGCTCTGAGGTCAGTGTGGTCGTAAATATGAAGCTGAGGCGTGAAAATCTTAAATGTAGAAGCTGCAGGAGCTTGTGTTTGACATGGTGGAGGGAAAACACTTATTCACCGTCATTACAAAAGCACTGCTAGGCCTCCAGGAGCCACGTGTCTCTTTTATTTGACACGGTCCTAATAAATGCCGCTTAAATGCACAAGCTGGGAAACTGTAAGGGTTCAATATCCTACCACATTTTCTTGATATAAGAGATCTTCTTGTGAATCCTTCTTTTATGAATTGAGCTTTCGAGACTTGTATGAGAGAAAAAAGACTTAGAAGTGCCATTATACATCGTTGTGGAGGATACCCAATTGTTTGTAATCATGTTAGTTAGAAAATTTCCCGGAGACCAAGAACATTTGAAACTTTATTACAGCCTGAGAGACTTCTTCCTCATCTTAATTAAACTAGATGAAATCAGTGGAAGCTTGAGTGGAACAGTGGCTATAGCTGAAATTGGAGGAGACAGCATCAGTCGTCCTCTCTATTATAACCAGGCTGCACATTTGCAAAAAGAAAATAAATGAGTTTTAGAGTCAATTTAATCTCCATTTTGGTTTTGGTTTGTTTTTTTCTGCGGCTAAGCAACCTCCCCCCAAAAAAACATCATAATGAAAATTTAAACAGTCTCCTGGCTGCCCTTCTATACAATACCCATTGTTTTTCACCTCTCAAGGGGATGTTGAGAGAACCCCAAAATGTGCAACCTCGTCCTCTCTTTCCCTGCAGCAGCATAGAAGCAACCAAAAGACAATTCTGCTCATCGATTAATTAAAGCCATGTATTTAATGAAAATACCAAACAGTTGCTTCATAACTGCTTCTCAAAAAGCTGTAGCTGTCTTTGGTCATAATTTTTGACATTTAAGTCAGTTAGATGAAAGCTAACTCGATTATGAATTGACTTTTCAAGTAATACTTGCAGCTTTAAAGTAGGATTAGCAGCTATCAGACACCCAATTGCCCAAAGTGAATTACTTCCTCTGAAATACTACCATGTCTGCTTAAAATGTCTGAAGTTTCTGTCTTCTATTCATTATATTTCCAAATGTCAAAAGACATTTTTAAACATCAAGCCATATAGTCAAACAGATCAGTGAACAGCAAGCAAAACAATAGCAACCATCCACGCTTGTTGTATCTACATGTTTATCTGACTCTCACTTCACTGTGTTTCTGTGTAACCTTGTGCTCAGCCCCTGCTGTCAGATTGTACCACAGATGTTGTCAGAACTATGCGATGCCCTGAACCCTCTCTCCATGTTGCTTTTTAAGGACAAGCGGCAGAGGACACTTTGAGGAGGATGGATCGATGGCAGCAAAGAGTCTGCTGTGACAAGTCCAGGTCTCATACCATAGAAAGCAAACAGATGCTTAGCTACACACATGGCCTTGTACGCACACACACACACACACACACACACTCTTTTTGATGTTTTTCGTAATGCAGATTTATCTGTGTGCCATTTGATCTGGTGGATCCTTTGAGCAGAGTTGAACCATGCGTGAGTGTGAGTCTTCACTCTAGTGTGGACTCAGTTTCTCATTTTGACTGTTTCTCTGCAATTTATGCAGGATGATAAGGAAGATGATAGTCTTCTGTTATTTCGGGCAGGTGCCTCTTATTTCAGTGGTATTTGCAGTGTTACCAATGGTGCTGAATGAAAAGGTGCAGAAAGCATCATGAGAGTAAAATGTTTGGAAAAAGGTTGGAGGTAAGCAATTTGTCCAAGATATCATAGGATATTTTTATTTTTATTTTGTGCATGAACCTCATTTATATGTTTTTCCCCTTGCTTCTACTCTTCCACCACATTATCCTCTGTTTGCAAATCGTGTCAGAACCAACCACACTCGTAGTTTACGGGCCATTTGTTTGGACAGCTCTGTAATTTATTTATGAGATGTGATATTGAAGTGTTTCGATTAGAAAAATTAATTTGCTTTCCCACCTGTCTGCTCGCCTGCAGGCAGGTCACGCGTCCCATCAGCAGACTGTAATTCCAACATCTTGGACTGCAGCGGGTGACAGTGGTTCTGCTCAGGTGGAGAACTGCCACACATTGGGCTACATCGAACTGACAGAGGCTGCAGAGCAGAACAACCTTCTGTCGTGTGGTGCAGTTAGTGGGCTTGCCGTTAAACAGTCAGCAAGATTTGGTTAGCTTGGATTCAATTTAAATATCCCAAGACCACAAGTTTTAATGATTCAACCTGTTCAATTTGTCTGAAAAGAATTTGATATGCCAAAGTGATGTCGTCCACGAGATGAGGTGGTCTGAAAACTAAGTTAAGGCAAAGTGATATTTAGCATTTAACTTGTTTTAGTCTTTTGCTAATTGCTTTTCTAAAAGAAGCAGATGAAGTTTCTGTCAGCTTTTTAAGGTACTGTTTTTCCAAAGTGTTACTGTTGTTGCTACTGCTAAACAAACTGCAAATATCATGTTGGTTCAACAAGCATGACTCATATACTGGGAATACAAAAAAAAAGGTAAGAAGTGAAAAAAAAAAAACAAAACATCCTCATAAAGTTACATACTGTATTTCTACCTGTAGGCCCAGTTGGTACACAGGTGGCTTTGAAGGGTAATCCCAAAGATACTTCCTACGTATTGTTGATTTGTCAAAACCTGCTGTTACCATGGGAACAGAAAGGGCGGTTTAAGACTACAGTTGACGCTCTTTGAGTATTTACTCTGTCAGAAATTCAACAGAAGAGAGCTGAAGTGTCTAATACATAATAACCAAACAAACTCGTGTTACTTTAATAAAGATCTGATGACGAACACATTGTCTTTCCTTTGGCTGCCACACAATGAAAGCCTTGGCGTGGTTGATCGGCTGAATCGTTTTAAATGATATCCAGCCACAGTGGGATGCTTCATGAGTTTAACATGAACGCTATCATCGTTACACTTCCTAGAACTCCTTTGTGTGGCAGTAGGCAACTTGAATTGACCACGGGCATGTTGGACTCTACAACCAAAACATCATTTATAATGGCACACGGTTTTGATGTCATGATTATCTCTTACTAATGTGGGAATGATACAAGTGTTACATGGCTACGTTTCAATGCCTCACTAGAGTTAAATGCACCCTGATGTAAACTGTGACTGTGTGACCTTCCCACTCTCTTTGCTATTATATTCAGACATTATCTGGTCATTTCTTCTTTTTTCTTAATTTTTATTGTCTTTTGAGTACAGTTTTCTGTCTGTGGACGTTTACTGTAAATTCCAGTCAGAATACAACATACACCACTTGTACCTGAAAACTTGCAAACTATTTTGTAGCCCATTTGTAGGGTTTGCAGCCCAAAATCAAATTTCAATACATTTACTGTCATCAGAACATGATCACAGATACATTCATATTTTTACAGTTCTTAATAAACCACCCCAACAAAAAACAAGCTCTGAATGTATGTGTGTCCCAAGAAGTAGCTGCGATCTTTGCTCTTCAGAGACAGAGAGAGTAGGAGAGGGCAAATGACATCCAAGTCCAGTTGATAACAGAGCCTTCAACACAACTCAAGGCCTTATCACTACAACCTTAATATAAATGCTAAAGACACCGAAGCTAATTTTAGGATTTGACGTTCTGATGATTATTTAAAGCCAAAGTCTCATTCTCAGCACATGATAATTGCATGCCACTGTGACGACTTGCATTGTTATTACGGAGCCCTGCCGCTGGGCTGCACCTGCTGAGATCATTGCAGCTTTATCTGCGTACTGTAATGGAGCAGTTAGCAGATAACGCACTAACTGCTTATTATTCTGGGCATATCAGATCACAAAGGGCATTGGCGGGAAAGCAGAAAGAAAGAGAGAAAGGAAAAAGACAGATGAAATATAATAGCCCGAAACACAGCTCTTTGCATACCTTGCGTCTTCATCTGCAGTCAAGATCAGCCTCCATCTGTTTTGCATGTAAAGTGGGATGCCTTTGTGCATATTTGAACAGCCTGGTCAAGGTACAGTGTGGTGCAGGGCCTCTGGCCTGGTTGTAAAGAAAACCTCTGAGATCATGGAGACATTAATTAGCCCGATGGACAGGATCTTTCCCTTGGTAGCTCAGCTCTCCTGTAGTGTGTTTCAGCCCTGCCACACAGAATACCATATGGTGTGGCCTTGTGCCGCCTTCTCCCATGGGCATTTGGGAAAGGAGCTTCAAATGGGCCATGACAGGACAGTGGGTAATGCTGCAGGCTCCGTTGCCATAGTGTCTTGTGTGGAATAATCTCTTGGTTGTGGATCAGTTCAGTAATTTGCTACAGAGACATCGCACACATTGTCTCCTTCCCCCCCCTTCCTTCTGTGTCCTCCACTCTCACTGTCGTAGCACTGCGGTATTTTGTATGCATGTGGAAGAGCCTTAGATAGCCATGCCACAGCTTCATTTTTTGCATCCTGGCATGGAGGATGCTAATGGGCCTGTAGCCAAAATATTTTCGAGTGTGCCCCGCTCTCCTGGGAATATGGAAAAGCTTTAGCACTGGGAGTGTGTGTGTTTTTGAAGAAAGCAGGGAGGAAGGCAGGCAAGCAAACACTCATACATTGACTCATGCACTCCAGTCGCTGCTTCTTTGTGTGGCGACAATCTGCACCTGCAGCACGCCAGCCATTCTGGTGCACGGCGCCCACAGCCGCTCTGCCTCCTCTCACTTTAAGCAGTCCATTAGCCAACAGGGGCTGAAAGCTGCTTTAGCTAGGAGGGCAGCAGCAGGATGTGCTCATCTGGCAGAGAGTGCTGCCACTAGGAGCTAGCAGGAGGCCCAAGTTTCTCAAATTGTCTCCCTTGGAGAATGCTGCAGTCGTTCTCAAGATGAATTGGCAGCTTTTATCTTTCCATTTAATGGAGCAAAGGTGAGATAATTCACTTCCTGCACAATGAATCACCACTATTTCAGAAAGGTCAACGCCAGAGTGATTAAACATTCCTGTTTTATCTCTCTGAACTGTGGAATAGTTTGAACAAATACCAGGAATCGTGCATTGATCCCAGGTTCAGTGGTATTTTTTAAGAGAAATGCTCCGGGCTTGCTCATGGAAATCCCAACATGATTTCCTGTGCATTGCCAGCTGATCCATCTCGATCCCCCTGACATAAAAATAGTTAAAGACTGCGACTATAACTCAAGCCTGCAGCCTGCGAAGATGTGAGGCCTGCTGCGAGGCCTCCTGACACTCAACATTATCCTGCTGATTTATGGGGACCTATATGACTTCTGAGGGTTAGGCGAAATTGGAAAAAATACCTTTGAGGTGACTCCTGTGTGTTAGGAGGCAGTTAGCTGTGTCCTTCTGACGAAAGATAACACGGGCTTGTGGCTTGTGGGTTAAGGTGGTCTCTCTGGATTTATTCCCATAGACGACAGCTGTCCCCGATGAACTCTGTTCCAAGGTCACACACTTGGAAGAGGCAGTTGAGCACGACCATTAGCATATTATGCATAAGCACGTTGACACAGGTTTCACTATCATTTTTCTGTGCTGGATAAACACAGAACTGACATCCTAACTACTCGACATGTCAACACTGATTGACCTTGAAGACGCCAAAAGGTTCACGAAGAAAGCATCAACAGAAGATAAGAGGATCTTTCTCATCACTGTAAATCCACACAAATGCAGCTCTCATTTAAAGTAAAGTGTATTGAAAAGAAATCCTGTGTGCACATCCACTGGAAATGAAAGCTAATCTGAGCGTTGCACCAGCCAGGTTAACACTGTGGGAAACAAAGACGGTATTGTGTCAGTACTAACAACAGCATCATGAGGCAAGACTTGCTACCTCCCAGTTGAAAGGGATAGATTTCACAACAAGCTCAGGCAGCTGTTACTATAGACAAGAAAGATGCAAATTATGAAGTTATACAAGTGCAGTTTAAAGACGTGTGAATTACTAAAATGTATGTAATGTTTTATTGACATTTTAGAAATGTATTATTCTAATAAATGGATTACAACAGTTCACTTTATTTGGCGAAATGTTAAGGAGCCTTTCCAGACATGTAATTTAACGATGTAAAATTCTTTGCTATGACTAATATTTAGTTAAACATGGTTTTAAAATGTGGAAAAAAAAAGAAAAGAAAAGGACAACTGGGACTCAAAGCACAGTTATTAAGGAATCTAGATCAGACCTTCTGCCCTGCCTGCCCCCACTAGTGTCTTAGTTTGAAAGGTGAAAGAGCAAAGGATGTAGATGGTCAAAGAAACAAATGTTTGAGCCTCAGTCAGACCCAGAGTCAGATGAAGAGTCAGCGAAATCAGTCATCTAAGTTGTCTTCTATCCTGGTAGACTGTAGTTGTTTCATTGAAGCTCCGAGGTTGAAATACTCCCGACATTGACAGCTTATTTTGCCAATGATTTTATTTTGGAAAATACCAAATTATACACGTCAACTGGGCTCAAAATATGTTTTTAATCTTTAGTGATTCCATTTGTCATTGAGACGTTACACGCTTAATTGGCAGTTATGTATGATGATGTCATGTTATTAAAATATCCCCGATCTTCTTAAAACTGATGATGGAAGTGGATCTTACTCAGATTTCACTGCACGTTTAAGCTTCGATCATCTAAATTTCTATATGAAGCAAAGGTTTAAATGCTATGGTTGATGGCAAAGGCTTTGGAAATAGAAATGACCCCAGTTTATTACCTATATCATACCTATGTCCCATCAGCATGACAAAGCTTTTTAGTGCTTTGCTGATCATTGTTTTGGTTTTAAGACCTGCCATGTTGTGGTTCAGTGTTTCGGTTCATTCTCACAGCTCTCATCAGCATTTTTCTGTCAGCTTTTCTATCAGTTGCCTAGCACCAAAGCCCAGACAGTTAGTGACAAGCTGATGGACATTAGCAGCCAAAGATTCCCATTTCCTGATTTAGAAACACGGACCTGAATGCGTATGTGGCTATATCTCTATGCATGTAAATAGATAATTGTTCACTTAAACTTGCCATGCACATTTTTTAAGGTGTAAATATGTCAGTGCTCTTCTTGCAACATTTATTAATTCAGGTTAAATGTTAGTACTAAGGAAGAATAGTCTTAAATACTCGATGTTATTGCTTTACCACTTAGTATATTTATGTTGCCATATGTGTTTTACTACTTGACAATCAAGATTGGTGTTGTGATGTTTACATTGCAGTAAATTAAAGCAAGTTGTCCTTCTGTCAAAGTGCAGCTTTGTAAGGGGCTTAAATTACAGTTTTTCTTGTCAGCAAATGCTCCTGCAATCATTTTTGACGTCAAATTTATTTAACTGCAGTTGATATATATGTATATATATATATATATATGTTACATAAAAGTTAAAAGTGCAAAATAGCCCAGGGGAGAGGGAAACATTGATGGGCACAGTTGTGAAAAATGTCATAATTTCAAAAGAAACATTGCAATAAAAGCCAATTTTACACATGAGAACAAAAAGAAAAATAAATGAATGTAGATCTAATGCAGGAAGTTAAATCAAAGGGAAGGGGACATTTTATTGTGTGTGAAGATGTCTGTGTGTGCGTGTGTGTTTGTGAATGGCTTCAAAGGGAAAAAAGCCAAATGAGGGTGAGACTGTGTGCCGTGCTGAAGCAAAACTTCAAGCAGTTTGTGTCATCAGACAAATTCCCGTGTGAGTGATGTGAATTTATTGACAGCATGACTTCAGCTCCAGCGCAGGACGAGCAGTCTCCAGCTAATGGATAACAAAAACTGCTTGTTTGGGACACTGCTGCTGTAGGCAGCATGGATAACTTTGGGCTATCAATATGGAACTATATGTCTGACGTTGAATGGGGTTGGTGCTGATGTAGAAATACTCTAATAGTCTGCCGGCAGTTGTTGCTGACAATATGCAATAGTCAGTGTATTAACTCTGCTTACCTTTGTGATCAAATTACATTTAACTCTACTAAACAGTGAAAATGCTTGCAAGTACAGTTTCATATAGGTGCTAAAAGACAGCATAACCAACTGCACCGATCTGTTTGCTTGTCTTTCGATGGAAATCACACCCAAGACAAATAGAAGAAAAAGAGAAGGAATGACAAATAGCTGTAATTGCAGTTTCTAGCTACAGGAAATCGTTTTCCTGCTTAGAGACAATATTGGTGGAAAATCTGGTTTGGTTGGCACAACCTTTGTGACAATCTCTCATTATGTGTAGTTGAAGGGGAGGCTTCGCACCGAGACCAATGACACACTGGCCTTGGTAACAGCACGTTTTGACAGGAGCTAATGAAATAGGATATACATAGGAGGCTGGGATCTGGAAGTAAGTGTGTAATTAATATGCAACATGTCCACGCACTTCATTGGTTCCAAGTTCATCAAACTATGTAGACAAAACACAAACTATGCCCAATTTGTTTCCTTTGCCATGCAATGATAATTATGCAGACATAAAGTGGGTGGTGAGAAGTAACAAAAACATCTCGAAGGCTTGTTTTGGAAACGAATTTGATAATTGTAGCCTGAACTCTTACAAGAGACAAAAGCAAAGTATCTCAAAGAGAAGCATTTGAAGGAATACGCCTTTAAGTACAATAGAAGTCT
This sequence comes from Echeneis naucrates, assembly GCF_900963305.1. Taxonomy (NCBI): domain Eukaryota; kingdom Metazoa; phylum Chordata; class Actinopteri; order Carangiformes; family Echeneidae; genus Echeneis; species Echeneis naucrates. The sequence continues at coordinate 22,275,572 of NC_042515.1, read as the reverse complement.
GTGTCATGTTTGTACTTCGTACAATTTTGCACAGTTTTACAATGTTCTATTAGGATAACAAGCTTTGTCATGCCATCGTGTGTCTCCCTGCCCTCAAGGTTCATGATCATGCCTGTTCCAGCTGCTCATGTGCTCCCACACCCATATTTAGTTTTTCCAGCTCCTTAAACTCCCATTAAAATGTTCTCAAGAAACAAACAGAAACAAAGGTCAGTTTCTATTAGATTGTAACAGAATGATGTCTCTGCAGGAATTTCTTCCAAGCTTGCTGCTGGCTCTATATGGTATCCACAAGACTGCGTATGTATTTGTTTGCTGATATTCATGTGAGCTCAAGCTCCTTTAATTTTGCCATGTGCCAAACTTTGCAAACTTTGTGCTGCGAGAGAGGTGAGGACATGTTATTCCAGCTGCTGTGGAGAGAAAATCGGTCCTCCGTCGTCTTTTTTTCCTCTGAGGATGATTCCAGACTCACTGCATGAATGTGAGGCTTGAAGAGTCCTAAAGTTGTTGTTGCAGTATTTTACTTCAGCCTCGGTCTTCCTACTCGAGGCTAATTTGTCATCATCCACTGGGTACAGCAGCTCACTCAGGAAAATTAGGTAAAATATTCAAGGACATTTCAGCTACGAGAGATGTTAACATCATCTCAGGGAAAAAAAAAAACAAAAAAAAAAACAACAGTGGAGTTGGTTCGTGAGTGTATTATGACAGCTCATGTGTTTACGCGGGATGCTGGTGAAAGAGAGAATGCCCTTGAGCTTCCCATCCCTCTCTCGGAGTGATTGCATGAACTCTCGCTGACATGGCGCAGTGTGCTTTGGATCATTCAGGACAACGCATACCAGACAAAAGTACTGCTGCTTCCCAGACGAGACAACTGTTGACAGCATGATCAGGTGTCCGGTACAAGAGCAGACCCACTGACCTTCGGACGTGGATGACATTATTACATTTTAGAGTTCTCAGCTCCCACTGATAACCTCCATTTGTGATCTGCACACTTCTCTTGGAGGAGGAAACTTGATATTAGTGGTTTTAGTGAAATGTTTTGACAACCATCAAGTGTATTTATTTTAGTTCAGATATTCATGTCTTTCTCAGAGTGAATAATCCCATTGGTATTTTATTCATCAGATTTTAACTGTGAAATACTCTTACCTCAATAATTCCACCTCAGCTGAGTAGGGCCTGCTCAGAGCTAATGACCAACTCATTAGCATATCAGCATACCTAAACTAACATGGTGAGCACGGTTAAAACAATCCCTTTTACAAATTAACATTGTGAACATGTTAGCACTCTGTCTCCCCAATAAGAAGGTTGTGGGTTCACTTCCTGGCCTGGGGCCTTTCTGTGTGGAGTCTGCATGTTCTCCCCGTGTCTGCGTGGGTTTCCTCCCACCGTCCAAAGACATCACATTTGGGTTATTTGGTGACTCTAAACTGTCTGTAGGTCTGAGTGTGAGTGGTTGTTGGTCTCTGTCTGTCTCTGTGTGTTGGCCCTGTGATGGACTGGTGACCTGTCCAGGGTGACCCCGCCCTCACCCAGAGTGAGCTGGGATTGGCTCCAGCACCACCTGTTACCTGGAAATGGATAGACGGTAGAAGATGAATGAATGAGTTGAGTTGCGTCACAGGCACGTCATAGCAACAGCTGATAGCTTTATATTGTTCAAAGTTTTGGATTCAACTTGGGTTTTTAAAATAAAGTGAAAAAACACAGTGCATCCCTTATCAGCTCAACAAGGAATGCATCTCTTAGGTTCCAAAATACAAGATGATTCTCTATTTTAATGGATGGTTGGCCACCCTTGGCAGAACCGGTCTGTTGCAACTGCAGCTCGTTCTTGGGAGGACAGTGTTTCAAGTATGTTTGGCAGCATCTCTGACGTATCCAGGCAGCAGCAGCATCATCATCATCAGCAGCAGCTGCTTGACCCCATTTACAACCGCACAATGTGTTTTGCTCCGCTAATATGAATCTGACCCTTTAAGTATGGGGTTAACATCTGAATATTCACTGTAGTAAAAGCACATGTGAAGTGCACTTGTCTTTTAAAAAGGGAATATGATGAGGCATTTCAGTTACGGATGGCAGCTGTAGCTGCAGGCCTGTGTGTAGTAATGCAAATAAGGGGATGGATTGTAGCTATTCTATTTTGTCTTTCTCTTTTTCCAGTGCAGTGTTCTTTGTGATTACTCAGCTGCGTTGTGCACCCTCTGCATGCTAATTGATAAATGTGATTAAGACCACGTCGCAAAGCCGCGGACTGGTGAATGAGATTAGAGTTGTGTGTTGGCCAAACAGTTATGGCGGTGCACTGTGAGGGCTCAGATATGGAGCAGGTTATGTTTGGAGAGGGGTTAGCAGCAGCATACTACATTTCTGCTATCAATGTCCCTGTGTGTAGCTTTTCTGCCACCAACCAGAGGGGAGGCTGCTTGACATTTCCTGTGAGCAGCGATGTCACATCAGCTTATTTCCTCCTTCCTGTCATTTCTTATCTTTTCCGTTTATCCTTTATCCCTCTGTCTTACTCGCTGCCTCTTTTTTTGGCCTCTCGTCTTTCTCCTTCCTCCTCCTTGTTCAGCTCCTCTCTCTGTTTCTCTATCACTGCTCCGAGGGGAGAGAGACAATCGGGTGTGGAAAAAAAAAGGATACTCTATACTGTTACCATGGTAACTGCATCTCGGAGCTGAGCCAGTACTCTTCCATAGACATGCGTCCTCCCTCTCTCAATATCCCTCCACTTGCCTTAGCTAGATTAAAGACTGCCTCTGATGAGAATGAAGAGAAAGAGACAGGAGGAACAAGGGGAAACGCTGCACTTTTTATGGAAGAGTAGTGTTTCATAACCCTCCAAGGAAACAATGTGCTTTTTACTGTGATGAATTATTATCACTGATGGCAGATATCAAAGACAGACACCGTCAGCGAACTGCACACTGTGTACAACAGAGGAAACGTGCAATGTAGTCTCCTTTATAAGGTGCTTTCTTCTCAGCTGCCGATGTCTCGGTCGCTGGGTTGACAGAGGCGATTGCGGGTAATGGTCTCTTACTGGAAATTAATGCATTTGCAGGGCTTGGCTGCCTTGCTCTATAACATCAATCTGTGTTAATTTGGCAATTAATCTGATGTAATTAGAAGATGTCTCCATGAGGGACACACATTTACCACAAACTAACTTTGGATTATGTAATTTGTACTCTGACATGTGCACTGGTGTCCTCTGAGAGCTTTATTCATAATTGTCTGACATGAATCAAAATGTTTTATGAGCCTTTCAGACTCGAAGCTACTATTGATTTTGGTATCGGTAGAAAACGTGTCAGGGTTGGCTGTGAGCTTAGTGGAGTAGTTCCCAGGTAATTTGATGCTGTGAACACAACACATCTGAGGCACTAGATTAATGCATTGTGTCATGCAGCTCAGATGGATGTTAAGTGGGGAGAGGGGGGGTGTGTTTTGGAGGGTGGTGGGTTTTGTTGTCTTGGACAGAATCAGAAAGTGCGCACCTGTAATGCACACATGGGAGAAGCTTGTTATTTTCAGCTTGACTGACTTGGACCGGGAGGCAAATGAGATAACAGCAAGGACATGGTGCCGCTTAACGTTCGCCATCAAAACACAAAACTTGTTCATACCCAATCTACTAACTTATAACTCAGTGCCCAGCTGCATCGCACAGTGAGGGGGGAATGGGTAGACACACCACTCCTTGCTTCACTTATGTCCCCAAAGAGGGGAATTAATATCTGTCTTATCACTGTGATTGCAAGTAATGGGATGATTGCAATAGCTCAGCAGAGGAGTAGGAGGAGGATTCAGGGGTGGGATTCGTACTTCTTCAACCACGCGCAACATGTCACAGCCTTCCCTGGTTGTGCGTTGGAGGAAGGGTGTTTCTCCCCTGAACCAGTATGAGCCGGTTGTGTTCTTGCCTCTGTGGTCAGCTGTGACTGCGCACAGCCCCCCAGGTGCATTATGTTGATGTCTTTTGCTGCAGAGGGACTTCCAGGGTCATGTAAAGACTGGATTAAATGCAAGGTCCAAAGGGAAGCCTATAATTCACGGGCATTATTCTTATGTTGATGCCGTGCTGAAGGCTCCCACCAAGGATATTGTTACACATTACATACTTTGTTTGAATTCTGTGAAAGGTCAAAAAAAAAAAAAAAAAATCATCAGCATCCTTGTAGATATATCCAACCTGGATAACAAAAATATCTATTCACAGGGGCCCAGCTACTTGAGGTTACTGGTTGATCAGCAGCTTCTTTTTCCTACTCTCTTGGATATGTTGCCTAAAATTGACAATATCATCTCAACAGTGGAGTTTAACAGCAGGAAGTTTTCACTGCATCATTGATGTTGGATGTCAGGCTGCTTTGTCTTTAGACTCACCGAGCAAAAGATTGTTTCCTAATTCACCACTTTGCTCCAACTTTTTAATATGTTACAGCAGGAAATCCATTGTGTGGGAGACTCAGAGATGGATTGGATAGATGACAATGGCACACATTCTGATGCGAAGAAATCGGATATCGAGTTTCCACAGTGGTACAAGAACATGAATTATTACACAAAAAGCTACAATACAATCAAAATACTAATTTATTGGGTTGTTTGAGATCTACAAACAAATTCTGACATAGAAAGGTCCCTTTCCCCTGGCAGAACTGTCTTTCATACCAACAAAGCCCCCACCTGTTTCTACCTTTCGCAGAAAAACAACAGTGTGTTTTGAATGTCAAAGCCTTCACGTCATTTGACATAAGTTAAAATCAAATACAAGGTATTATTTGACATTTTAGGGAATTTACATTTTGCTAAAGAGTTAGGTGGCACAAAAAGGTTAACTTAGTTCAGCATAAAGACTACAAATTTAGGGTTACAGCTTTAGCCTGGCACTGACCAAAGTACCTTTTAGACCTCATTTATCCTGTGGAAATGATGGATGCTCACAAATGCCTTCTCACTCGGACCCTTGTATACTTGTGGAGGCAAATTAACACTTTAGTTAGCAATTTAAGAACTCCAGGAGGTACCTGCTCCCAGCCAGGAAGCAGACTTATATTAGGTTAAATTATAGGATAGTTTGATTACAGTTATAGAGTAATTATAGGCTACTTGGTACAATAAAAGTTATTTAAACACTGAAGCGATTTTCACACATTATTGTATGAATAATTATAATTATTATCATTACAATAGTAAAACTTAGCAGGACTAACCTTTGATTTCTACACTGCAGTGTTGCAACTTTTACTTATTTGAAAGACCTCAGTGCATTCACCACCACATATGAGACTATTATTGATTTTATGTAACTCAGTAAAAAAGCTGTTTTCCAAAATTAAATATTTATATTCCATTTATATTTAATAATATTAAGATTTCTTTTCATTAGTCCAAAGAAATTTCTGTGCTGAATAGTTACTCAATTTCTTTTATACTTTCCTTGGAGTGAATCTTTGTTGAGACATGTTTGGAGTACACACCTATCTAAACTAACACAACACAACTGTTTCACTGCAGCTGTTGTTACTCTATGCATTCCCATCCAGAGTATAACCTACAACTGAAGGTAACAAGTGTCGGCTGAGCTCCAGGACAAATTGGCAAAGTGAGGTAGAAGTAGATGAAAGAGGCTAAAGGCGCTAAAGGCACCTTACACACCTGCTGAAGGCTGTGTGCTGTACGTCTTCACCTTATTTCAACAGCACATGGTCTTCATTTGAGTTCAATGCATGCAATAATGTGCTGCAGTACATGATATGCATCTAAGAAGCAAGCCCCAATGGAGGAATCAGACAGCAGTAGTCACACCAGCATATTTAGCTGCTAAAGCATGAGTGATAAGACTCCTGTCAGTTTTTTTTTTTTTTTTTTTGTTGAACACCTTAATGATTGTAGGATAGATAGCCATGAGCACAGACAGCTCACAGCCTAATTCAGTGATTCATTTTTTGGGGGGGTAATCATTATCATCTTAGTGCCAGAGCTGGTGCTACTTAAACAGATGATCATTATCTGGCTAAGTGAGGGATTTATAATTAAAGTAAATGTCCTTGATGCCAAGGTGAATTATGCCTGTGGAAATTGTGTCATATCAGGAAGCTGGAATTTTCAGATGAAGATGATCCTGGTCTTGTTGTTTTGGAGTGTATTGTGTGTTTGTGTGCACACAATGTGTTTTTTCCACACATGCCCTCCAGGTGCAGCTCCTGCTGTCATCTCAGCTCTTTTTAAAGTGGCATGCATCCATAATGAGTTGTTGTTGTTGTTTTTTTTTTTGTAAGTGATGGCTATATTGTGCGGGAGGAAACTATGTTGTACAGGTCAGAGAATATGCTTGAAATGGTTTTGTGTGCGTGTGCACGTGCCTATGGCTCACGGATAGGTTAAATGCGAATCTGTGTGTGTGTTAAAAGACTTGGGTGACATTCAAAAGTTATCATCACAGTGAGTTTGAGCAAATTAATGGAATAATGATATTATGTTTCAGTGAGTGCTGCAATTAATGAGCAGTTTTATTTCTCACATATAATTGCACAATGTGTATTAAACAAGGAGGGCCCGACTTGGCAGCAGGGCAAGGCAGTCTACCTTTGGTTAGTCTGCCCTGCCCTGTAAATAAACAAATGAATGAGTTTTAATATTACAAAAATAGATTTAAAAAAATGGTGCTCTTGTCTCCTCGCAGGTTGGAGTTACTTTGTTGAAGCGACAAAGGCAGGCCTCAAGTCAGAGGTGAAGAGAGCAAGACAGGAGTCCTCCCAGACACCAGGGGGCAGCACCAGGCATGCAGGACTCATCCTCAGACAGCAAGATGGCCAAACAAGTGAGCATGACATGAAATCACCTGATACTGAATATAATGTTGCTGCTCTTCTGTCATGTTACTTGATACTTGATCATAAACAGCGATACATCTGCTGCAGGTATTTTAATAAACTAAGAAGAACAACCCAAGAAGCTTGGATGCATTAGCAAAACTCAGACTGCAGCTGTCAGTGGCACAAAGCATTATTTGTTAAACCTCATGGAGGCTCAATGTATGAAATAATTCCTGCTGAATGTTATTTAAAATATCAGTCACAGATGAAGTCACAGATATGACCTCTGTTGATTTGCTGTGGAGACCGCAAATAGGCAAAAACAGAAAGAAGAAGAAGATTATTATAAATGTATTCCCAATTCACAAATCAAATCATAACTGAGCCTATATCAATCCAACTCAGCATAGAGCTAATGCTCTGGCCTTTGAGAGTCAATGCAATGTCTCACTCTGTGTTTCTTCTATGGGTTTCTTCCAGGGAGTTACTTTTCATATTCTAAGAAAACCCCAAGAACAAAAACAACAAAACACTTCAGCGATCATCATCCATGTACATCCAGCACTCTGTCTCCAAGCCAATTTTCCAATTTTTCAGCTGTAATCTAACTCTGAAATTGTTTTCTGTCATCTCTGTCCTCTGTGGATGTGACTCTTGGGAAATAATGTTTTTCGCCTATGTTTTCAAAATTACAATATTAAAGTGTTCCTTATAATATCCTCTCTTATATAAACATATGAAGTAAGAGACACAGCATAGAAGTGCTTTAGTCTTTAATTCCAAACAGAAGCAGGATGCTCCAGTTTCACTTTTGCTCTGTGCTCTGACAAAGCTTTATATGGGATCATTAGCTTGCAGTATTTTGAGGAGAGTTTTGTCTGCTCTGAAGCAGAGTTGTTAAGTCTGTTCCACGGAGTGTGGCGAGCCTGTGATATTCAGCGAGAGCGTCACTAACAGCTGCTATGATTGGATTTCTGATCTTTCTTTTGGCTGTTTGTCTCTTGGGGATATGTAGTGGGTGTTCATTGAAATGAATGCATTCCATTGTTTGAAGTAGCATCCAATGAAATATGGCCAACTTCAGGTAAACACTCAGAGAAACAAAAATCCTGCAAAGATGGTGGTCCAGGTCGGCTGGGTTTGGGGCATAACTGAACGCACTGACTGCTTGTGACATTCCAAAGTTACTGTACAGCATTCCTAACAGCTTGTTTTAGGATTCAGTTTTACAAAAGCCCAGACATACTTTGTAATCAGAAAACACACAGACAACGTCTTTATAGAGTATGGGACCGTGAAAACGCTGCTGTTGCTGCTACTCAGTATCGGGGATGCAAGATGAAGTCCATAACTTTGTAATTTTTTTTTTCTTATATTTGTAAAGGAACTGAACTCCAAGCATCTTGATGACCACAGAGAAACAGACGAAATATCTGAGAAGAATTCACCAAACAAGAACCTCAAATCCCCCCAGAAAGGCTCCAAACGACTTAAAACCACCCCCTTCAAAGTGACCCTCCTAGACTCCTCTGAGTTTGATGGAGAAATTGAGGTAAGCTTAATGGATAAATAGAACTGACCTGAAAATGCTTTGAACAAACAGTTGAAAAGCAAATCTTGTTCCTTTTCTAGTGTTGTCCTTTGTTATTATTTTTCTCTGTGGGCTGATGTGTGTGTTATATAGTGCTGCACAGAGCGGATGAAACAGGCAAAGAGGGCGCCATGCTGATAACTCACCAGGGGGGTGACGCAAAAGCCAAAGAAATGTTACGCATTTGTTGTACACACAGGCAAAAAAAGAAAAAAGTGTTCTGTTTGAAAGTCTTCATTACTCCAGCACTGTGAAATAGGACATCCCACTCTTGCTGGGGAAGAAAACTGCAGGCTTGCATAACAGAGGAGAGAACAGAAAGATGTAAGTCTATTGCCTTAGATAAATGCAATGGACGAAGTCTGAGGTTCTGAGGCTTTCATGACCAGCAGCAGCAGGATATACCTCTGGTGCAGTAAGCCCCTCTTACGTGCCTTTAGCAGGATTGGGGTGGATGGAACTCATAACCGATTACAAAACCGTGGAGGCTATGCAGAAACATTTCAAGCAATTTCAATTCCTCTCACTAAGCGTTTACTTGCACAAATCCAGGACATGACACAGAGCCACAATTGATTCTGTACCTGAGATTGAATCTGTCTGGGCCCATTGGCGTGACCAAGCCTGTGCTGCAGTCAAGTGTCCTGCCTTTACATCTCCTCAGCATGACTGTGGAAAAATAACCTGTCAAAGTGTTGACTGAGTCGGCACCAATATCTGTTGTATAGCTGTTCTGGGGTATAAAATCTTCTTCAGAGGTTTGTCATGGAGTTACAGAAATGTTAACATTTCCAATTTTTTTCTGTCTTTTCTTAAAGTTGAGTTCCAATCTTTGATCTTGAATTTCTAAAACATTTGGATAGAACTCAAAAGAAATGCTTTTTAACAAAATGAATCAAAGGCTGACCTAAACTGACTTTCACTCTCTAAGATGATTCGAATCACAAAAACACTGGATTTTTCATTTATTGATTTATGATTGATGTCTCAAATTGCAACAGATTTGCTTTTAAAAATGTGTTTTATTTCAAAACACGATATGAGTTCAGATGATGACAGTACAGGGGGCATGTTCTCAGCAAATACATGACACAACTGATCACTGAGCCTTACTTTTTGCCTAAACAGTTTGTAATGAAACTGAAACTCATATCTCGTTTTGGCAGTCATATCAAAACTCTGCAGCTGATATTGAACCCTAGTGATTGGTCACAGGAAGTTAGGTTTGTCCACTAAAGGCTCTTGGCACAGGCTGCTAAGTGGGTCTTAGGAAATCTATAGTGATTACATGTTTGCAATCCAAGTGCAGCCAAGGAGAAAATAGAAGAGCAATGTTATGGTGAGCCATCCCCCAGGATACTTACACTCAAGCACATGAAACTTTTTCTTTTTGTTCTGATTAGAGTTTAAAAATTGTGCTTGACTAAAAGTACTGTTATTTAATTGAAATTTAACTGTAAAAGAAGTCCAATTTCTTGTGTAACTAGTTCATCAAAAATATTGTGTTAAGGATGATTGTATGGTAAAACTATTAATGAATGCTTACATATATATATATATATATATATATAACAAAAAAAATATTTGCCTCTATGCAAATCATTTTTGCTGTCTGTGCATACAATTGACAGATGCATTTATTCATATGTTATCGCTAAAAACAATACAATTGAATGGAGCTCTTCTGCAATTCATCCTTTGTCGTGATGGCTGTGATGGTTGTAATGTAATGACAGAATTGCTGTGATCATAATGGCGGATGCTTGCGTGCTGTCAAGATGTCGTGCATCACACAGGGATGTGTTTAGCCTGCATTCATTTCGATAAAAGGGACTAAATGACACAAACGCATGAATACCACGGCAGGCCTTAGGTAGCAATATTAAGCTACTTAAAGCAAAGTGCTACTGCGCTTTGTTGCACAATACGTCATGATGATGTTACAATGATCCATCAGTTGTAGTCTGCTCTAAATCAAAATGTTGCCTGTCCAGATAAAGGAACCGCTGTCAGTATTTTAGCATGTGGCCAAACCCAGCATGCACCTGTTGGTGTGTTTGACTCGGGAACAGGAATCACCAGATGGTGCATTAAATCATCAGCTGCTTCTTTTCATTTGCTTCTCAAACGGTTCATCATAACTTCATCAGCTTATTTACTTTTTCTCTGTAATCATTTTGAGTTTATATCAAGTTAAGAAATCCTGAAATAGCTGATTCACTAAAAACTACCGTATTTTGCAGACCATAAGGCCCACCGCAATAATATAAGGCGCAATATCAATGAACGGGCCTATTTTCATATATAAGGCGTACCGGGTCATAAGGCGCATGATAAAACATAAAACGAAGCACAGTACGTTCTGGTATTACAAAAAGTGACGGAGGTAAGCGTATTGCGTTCTGTTCTCTGATTGGTTTATCGCTGCCAGCAATCGCAAACACCTGTAGTTAGTGTGACGTTGGAACTACATTGTCTCCCAACATTTGATTATAATTAGATTATGATATGGATTTGAAAATTGACTTTGCGTTAAAAACCTAACGTTGGCTTGACATCTGATTACAGTAAGGTTAAACTGACTATATGTTGGATGGTGGTTGCTTGCCAGCACTACATAATTAGTTATCTAACGTTGTCTGACGTTGCAACACATATCCAACCCGAGGACCAACGTTAAACCAACGTCCCTGTGTCAGCTGGGAATGCTCTGACAATCCATCAGGTGGAGCTTACCAAAGTTGCACTAAAACATTTTGACAGATTTTTGAGCGCAGTGTACTAAATAACATTGGTTCGAGGTCAGTAAGCACAACAAGAATTCATACATAAGGCGCACTGCTGAATTTTGAGAAAAGGGTTTTAATTGCACCTTATAGTGCGAAAAATACGGTACTTCTTTTTACACTTAGAGGAGTAAATGTAACTCATCTCCTCTCTGAGTTGTGCTGGGGTAGGTTGTGAGAGAATATCAGTTTGTCAATGTTACACTTGCACCCTTCTCACTCCCATCTCTGTGAAAATGGTTTGAAGTACCTTGGAGCCTTTTCTACACAACAACAATAGTTTGCATTATGGTTATGGAGGCTTTTGTGTCTTAAGTGCTCCTCCTGAGTATTCGCCTGTCCCTGAAGAACATCCAGTCATTGCCAGAGAGGGATTTACAAAGCAGTCGCTTGTCAGCCCATGGGTTCCCTTTGTTGAAGTAGCTTTAGTATGGTGAGCCCCTCAGAACTCCAGCTCATAGATGAGCTTGCTCCTGCTTCCTGTCTGTAACTGTTAGGGTGGAACTTCATGCCTCAGGAGCTGCTAATAACAGCATTGCGAGATGACAGGCCACACTTTGGGAGCTCTCTCCCTGGCGGAAGTGTAGCATCCAAGTGTTAATTAAGTGTCTTGTCATGGATGCATGGCTTAGCATCCTCAGAGGTCCTTGGGTAAGAGGGAAAGCACCACGCCCTTATCCACATTGCTCAAGCAGCCCCCCCCACTGATCACCATGGTGTAATCTGACTTTCCGTGGTCAAGCCTGGCTGGGTCGATGTGTACAGCAGAGCTACTTTGGGTGCAAGTGAATGTTTCATGTTGGTTATTTGTCTTTTCACTGACAGTAGTTTTCCCAAGTCTGTTCAGGTGGCAGCACGGTAACCATTATTGGTACACGTATGGGTAAATATTACATTGTTCTAGAGTGGAGAGCTGACGTTTCTGTTTAATTTTGCTGGCTCCAGCTTATAGGTTCTTCCTTCACAATGTTGGGCTATGCTGACTGACAGGAAGAGAACTTATCAACACCTCCCAAGTGTTGCTCCACCATCATTTTGCACGTAATAAGGCAGAGGTGACACATTTTGTCTAGTTTTAGACACCAGACATTAGAAACAACAGAGTAGATCGTATTACTGCATCTGTTTCCCTGGCAACTACATTTTCCATCTCCCTGTCACCTCACCGAAGCTTCAGGGGAGGAGGCTCCATGAGCACAACGTTCTGAGGGCAGATCAGTGTTACGTGTCAATATTGACACTTCTTCTACAATAGTGTTCAATATTTAAGGGTGACATATGAGTTCATGCATAAATGAATGTGTCAATATTTCATCCACTGCAAAAATAAATATTCATATTCTGCTTGAATCAAACAAATATGTTTGCAAGTGCTGTCTATCTGTGGGTCCAGCTACCAAGAGACTTAAAATAAGAATAAAAAGAGTTTTGTCGGGGTAATTTATTAACAGTAATGAATTAAATTACAAGATAATTGATTATCAATATCAGGGAATTAAATTACTTTAAGTGAGTTTATATGTCTTGTTTCAAGATATAGAGCCAAGACCTGGATAAAATTTGGCGTTTAATTTTCCAGTTGGGAAGCTTGAGAGCCCCCATTGTGATGTGTGGGTGTGACACTAGATCTGTAAATCATCAGCTACTGGATGGATCACCATAAAATTAGGGTCAGAAAGAGTCCTGGGGCCTCATTTAAAAAACAGTGCATAGGATCGTTACTAAAAGTGTACATACGCCCAAAAGCCATGGGTGAGAGTCATGATGAATTTGTGTAGTCATTCCGACTTGTGACGCTTCTTTAGTTTCTTTGGATTTATATTTAGGATCATTGTGCTCGTCAGGTTGCTTAGGGGTGCGCACATAGCCCAGTCAAGTCTGTATTTTATAGCTTTGCGTGCAAGGGCATAACTTTGGGTCTACCACTGGGGGGGTTAAATATTATATCACATTCTTGAACCTGATATATATAAAAAAAAACAGCGCTTAGTTAATGTTTAAACAGCCCGGTTTAAATGACAAGTGACGTCAAAGCAGAATGTAAGAGAAAGCATTCAGATATTTCCTAAAGCTTGTCAAGATTGACGAGGTGAAGTCGCACTACACTTCTAGGCCCCTTCTCCGTCACTGTAAGCCGCCTGCTGCAGCGGGACTGGTACGTAACGTCACGTGGAGCAGCGTTGTCACGGTTTCTGCTTCAGACCAAGGCAGAAACTCCACTGCATTAAAGATTTTGAAATGCCTGGGGAAATGTAGCTTTTGAGTAGGCTGTCGCGTTATTTGATCTGGAAAATAGCTCCACTACTGAAAAGATATTTGACGTGAAAAACAGCGACGTTACGACCACGCTACTGAGAAATGTAGTTAAACCAGGAACGCCACTGCGAAACACTGTGTATTGGAGCAAAGTCAGCTAAACTGACATTCGGTCCTACACAGTACATCCCTGACACTCTCTGGCTTTACCTCACAGGACACCGCCATCCAATCACAAAGCATCACCTAACTTAACGACACAGGTATTACCTCTTTTCTGTTTTTATTAGGGGTTGGTGTCGACCAACAATGAAAAATTGTTGTCTGTCCGCCTTTTCGTGCTCTTTTCATGCTTCTGCTGTCTCCATCCATGCCAAACATACAGCGAATAGTGATCATTTGGCGGAAAAGGCGGGTGATTAAACATGCTACTGTTTTGCTGGCAATTTATATTAATAAAGAAAATCAACAAGATATTCATGCAAGATAATGCGTATTTTTATTAAATCAGAATGATGTGATTATATTGGCTTGATCTAATTTTTGCGGGGGTTATGACCCCCGTATCCCAAATTACGCCCTTGCTTGCATGGAAAGACATGTTCGGACATGTGCCACGTTCATAAATGAGGCCTCTGGTCCCCTAAATTTTCTTTGTAAGAGTTGGTGAAAAGATTCATAGTCCCCAGAGGATGAGCTCCTCCTGGTTTTCAAGTAACAGGTCAAAATTTGACTTTATGTAGTCAAATATCCACAACTATGAAAATGACTGTGGCAACATCTAGTTCAGATATTCATGGTCCCCAATGGATACATTTAAAACACTCTTGGTTTCCATTTACTGGCATCATCTAATTAGAATTTTTCCAGTAGCAGTTGACTTCCCCATCTAAGACAACTTTACCTTACGTTTAGTGTTAATAAGCACATGGTAGCATGTGATTTTTGTCCATTTCCGTTTTGGCTGTCAAGTGCTTGATGCACACTGACTGTGGCACAACACCAACTGGTGTTATTAACGGAAACAGAAACCAGGAAAGAAATCTTAAAATGATCCGTTGTCTTATGCTGTCTGATATCAACAAGCCATCATAAATCTATAAATCTACGACAAAATTGAGAAATCTTCTAGAAAACCTTTCTTTTGCTTTCCTTTGACCCTTTCACAACTGTTGTGTTATGTTTGTTCACATTCACAGAAACACTCGAAAGGACAAAACCTGATGGACATGGTGTGCGAGCACCTCAACCTGCTGGAGAAAGACTACTTTGGTCTGACCTTTGCTGACTCCGACACCCAGAAGGTCAGTGAATTGTGTACCATACAACGTTGTGGGACATTTCACATTAAACATGTGGCTCACAGACCAATCTGTATTCATCTCACTTGTTGACTGGTCTGGCCCTCTCGGGGGTGGACAATCCATCATTCAACGATGAATGGAAAATGGAAATTTCCACGCTCAGTCTGGGTCTGGACAAAAGCCAATTGAAAAACTTGCACAGTAGCAGAAAATATGAAAAATATCTCATTTACTCATTTACTTGCAATATTTAGTTAGAAAGTTATTTCTGAGAGGCAGAAACAATGTCAGGTGTATGAACCCTCTATGGAACGGAGACAAGGCTCACAGTTTATCAAAAAAAAAAAATGTGAATATACAAGAAGACAGATTTAGACCTCATTCACTTTTTACTATTTTTTTAATAACCATGGTAACTTGGACTCAGACTAGCTTACTAATTTACCTTTAGCCTACAGCTACTGGAAAGATCAAAATTTCAGACAGACTCATTAGCTTATGACCAATTATTATTATATAGATCATGGAAATGCCAAGCCATAATTTCACTAGTCTTCATAGTTGTTTGTATTAGCATTACATTTTTTGGAGCTGGACATGCCAAAATTCCCTTGCTTTGGCCTCTACCAAATCCAAAGAAACATATCCAGTTTGAAAACAGCTTCCTGCTGTGATTAAAATCAAAGCCCGTTGTTTTATTCATGGTTAAAATGTAAATATTGATTAGGACAGCGTGTCTTTAAAAAAAACTGTGTTTTTATTATTCTGTAGAAGAGTAACTCCAGACTTGACTTTTAACTGTGTTCCCTGGAATCACTCTAATGTATAAAACGTCCTTGACCATGAAAATTGATGACAGTTCTGGAGGGAGTCTCAGAAAATTCTTCATAATCACATCCTTCAAAAGCTTCATAGCGTTAGCTTCCACCTTTTTCACCTCTTGTGTGTTTCCCAATTGAAATTTTGTTGCTCAGATACGCTGTGATAAACTAATTTCAAACTGAATGTTTAAATATGTTTCCCTCTGATCTTTGTTGATTTGTTATCATATAATCATGTGATTTGCACTAAACTGGTGGGTCTTGGTTGTCGGCTTGTACGGGAGCTCGTTGCTGGATGTATGTTTCTGGGTTGAGATTGATGAGTCTCCCTGAGGGCAGTTATGCAAGTCTACAGCTCAACAGGAACCTCCTGCCTTTTGAAGATAGGGAAGATGACAAGACTAAGTCTCTCTTAACATTTTGAGCTATTTTCTGTCGCCATTGTCAGCTTGTGCGCATTTTGTCAGGGCACATGTTGTGACTTGATGTTTTTGATGGCTGTGGCTTTTGGATTGAGCGGAATCTCGCACCCATATGGACCGGTGAACTGCAGCGTTTCAGAGATAAACAGGTTGAACTTCAAATATTTTTCTGTGTGAGTGTAGGTGAGGCTACATTTCAGATCAATATGTCTGGCTCATCAAAGACAGGCTTATCTCGACACAGCTTGAGTCTACCATCTGGGGTCATCGCTGATTGAGGGACCAAACAAGACAAAGAATGGAAATATAATTTCAGGTGCCCTTTCTCTGTCTCAGTCTGGGATTTAATCTTTCCTCTTCAGGGGAAAAAGTTTTTCGCTGTGATTTCTTTATGATCTACAATTTTAGAAGTCGGATTGAACAGTTAGTGATTAAAAGTTCTTTTTATCAGAGAAAAGCAAAACAGCAGATAGCTCCTACCTAATTGAGTGCTCTTTTGGCCTTGGAAGACTTAAAATAGATTGATGAGGATGTTAAATGCCTGTGGCTCATTAAAATCTTCAGTAGCCTGAATAAACTTTGGTAGAGTTTATGTTTGTCTGCACATGTGAGTGTTTGTGTGTGTGTACACATGTAGGCAGAGTTGTTGCAGTGGGCCCGACAGGACCACAGGTATGCACGGGGCTGTATCGACCTATCACTCTGACTGATGTGATACCAGCTGCCAAAAAAAAAAAAAAAGCGTCAGCTTTAATAAGCAGCTGCTGAGGTTGGTGAAGATCACTGTAAGCAACACAGGCAGTCTCTGACATCTGCTTAGGTGTTCGTGGAAGCGCAAAAAAGGAGTAACAAATTACATTAACTCTGATCACTGAAACTAAATAACCTGCTTTAATACCTATTTTTTGCTTGTGTTTTAATTAGACACAAATGAATGGTAAATGAAAGGTAAAGAATGAATAAATGAGTGCAGTCATAACAAATGCAGATCCCTTCATACAAAGAACAAGGGCTGACTCAATGCTGAGAATACAAACAAACAAACAAACAAACCTCCCTGGCTGTCTTCATGAAATATTCTGATTTCATGGATCATTTGGACACAGTATGTATAGTGGAACAACAATGTATTAACACAACAGTTTTCGTCGGTGTAGCTCTGGTCACACTAGTTTTTACCTTTCCAACCAAAAGACACTGAAAAAAATGAATGGCATTAACCAGTTGAATTGAGTCTTAGTAGTGAAGGGTAAACATGGTAATACACTCAGCTAAGGTGGAGAACATGTTCCCGGCTGACATTAACTGTGTCTCAGATGATCCAATCACAAGTAGAACTTTGTGTGAAGTGCTAGTGAGAACACTCTTGGAAGTTATCTGGGTACATATGGCCACGTTCATTAAGCAGTAAGAATGCAAATGTGTCCTGGGCCACACTTAAGGACCACCTACTCAACTGATGTTCTGAAAGTATTTTTACAATCGTCAAACTGTTACTCATATACTGATCGACCAGTATCAGTACCGACCACCCCTCTTTCTCACACATCTCATCCAATTACACTTGAAGACATGAACTGACAGCCAATAAATTCATTTGGGAACCTTAATTAAGAGTTCAAGGTAATTTTTGTATTCATTTCCGAGAAAACTATTTTTATGGTAATTAGACGATGTTGTCATTTCCAGGAGTGGGGAGAGAGGCTGAATAGTCGTGTGGGAGTTTCATTAAAATCCAAAATCACTGAATAGGTAAAAGAGGTGGGAGGAACCTGGTGAAGAATAATATGTAGTATGGATGATTAATGTTTTGTCTTCCCATGTTTTTGAACACAGTTTTAGCAGGGTAAGAGCACCTGTGTGTGTGTGTAACCCTGTTTATAACCCTGAGCCTCAAACAAAACAACCTGATTTACAGAAGCTTTTACAGCAGGAAAAGTCCACTGCATCAACGATTAAAGCGCTCACACAACCAAAGCAGAAGCAGGGTCCCTACAGGTGATGTTGCTCACAAAGAAGAAACAGACGTCTGAATTGATTCCACTTTCAACACGTTTGGATGAGCTCAGCAGGGGGCTCGGCTCCTTTACTTAACCGTATGCAGAGGCTTTCATCGGGAAAACAACACAGCAATTAGAGCAAAAAGTGACCCCCGTGTGTGCATTAGCCGCGTTTCCTTTCTGCCCTGTGTGAATTCTGCTGTCTGTCTTTCAGAACTGGTTGGACCCCTCCAAGGAGATCAAGAAACAGATGCGCAGTGAGTGTCTTTTCCAAGTTGCAAAGCTGATAAACATTTCAAATTTCAATTTGTAACACCGTTAATTAGATTTGTCGGCACATGAGCTGAAGTTGACCTTTGAGATACACTTTCATTATTGATTTGTTTATCCCAAGACAAGCATGATGTTCAACTGTCCATCTCTCCTCAGACTGTCCATGGCACTTCGCCTTCGCAGTCAAGTTCTACCCCCCAGACCCCTCCCAGCTCACTGAGGATATTACCAGGTCTCACTCTCTCTTCTACAGTATCAGCAGCTGTAGTTCCTTTGGCTGTGCTGTCAGATGCTCTTTAGAGTTGATCAAACTAGGAATTGCATACACGTCAGTTTTACACATGGTTTGTTTTCACGCTAATTTTTCTAAAGTGTTTCTGTGAAAGTATTGTAACAACTTACATGACATATTTGCCCTGATGTCAAAGAGAGCAAAATCCCGCTCTCCCTTTTGAGGATTAGACCTGGAATGCTACTAAATGCTGTGGATTAACTATGCTGAATACTTGTTGGAGCTCGCCTTGGCTCAGGCTTGTTTGACTGCCAACCCTCCTCCTCTTTTTTTGTCTTGTCTGACAGATACTACCTGTGTCTGCAGCTGAGGGATGACATGCTGTCAGGTCGGCTACCGTGCTCATTCGTCACTCACGCTCTCTTGGGCTCCTACACCGTTCAAGCAGAGCTGGGTGACTACGACCAGGACGACCACGGCTCTGACTATGTCAGCGATTTCCGCTTCGCCCCCAATCAAACTCGCGAGCTGGAGGAGCGGGTCATGGAGCTCCATCGAAACTACAAGTACTGGACATTTTCTCGCTTAAATCAGACATTCATCTGTCCACAAATCTCCTGGGGTGACGTGCTGATGAGTTCGCACTCCCATCATGCATTTGGATGACAGATACTGTAACATCAGTGCACAAGCTGTCATCGACATGTACACAACACTAGTCTTGCCAATGTGAGAAACACTCATTCAGTTTGTGTCTTTGCCATGGTCTGATTTGGTTTAAGCTTTTGGAAAAAGACCAAAACAACACTGATGGGACAGATGCCAGGAATTAAGATGTGACTATATCTGCTCCCAACTGTGTATGATTGTGTGCTTATTATTTAAGACGGCCTGTTGATGTTATGCACTGATGTGACTGTTATTGTGCCCACAGGGGAATGACTCCAGCAGAGGCTGAAATTAACTTCTTGGAGAATGCAAAGAAACTGTCGATGTATGGTGTGGACCTCCATCATGCTAAGGTTGGCTCCTCCTCAAGTCAGTTCAATTTGTATGAGTACAGTGCTGAATGCGTACAATACTGCTAATGAATTGACTCTGCCTGTGTGCTGCCCCCGTCCTCTGCAGGATTCTGAAGGGATTGACATAATGCTGGGTGTCTGTGCCAACGGCCTGCTGATTTACCGCGACAGGCTGAGGATCAACCGCTTCGCCTGGCCAAAGATCCTCAAGATCTCTTACAAGAGGAGCAACTTCTACATCAAAATACGGCCTGGAGAGGTAGGCAGGAGGCTGAAGGTGACTCAAACCTATCACTCTGTCAATTTCGCATCCATTAAAAGTCCATTATTATCTTAGTTTGTGCTGCTGAACAGGAAACTGTTGTTTAATGCCTTCTGTGGCTTTGAAGGCGCGTCGTCTGAGAAAACAATCATCCAGATGATAATGATGTATGGGCTGTAGTCTCAACCATTATTTTAATTAAAGGAAAAGATGTCTTGGCATCTGATTTGATTATATTTTCTAATGTCTCTTGCAAGGTGCCCGACTTTTTTTGAAATACAATATTCACTCACTTGATTAATCCCACAAAAACATAGTTGGATATTGTGCTTGTTTGTTGCAGACTTCAGCTGGCAGCCAGTTAGCTTATTTTAGCTTAAAGACTAAGCTAAGCTAACTAAAGCTAAAGAGATGTAGAAAGAACAAGCTGTTGGTTTACAGCTTCCCGAAGTCTCCTGGTTCCCTGGCAACCTCTCAGTGATGACTCCAGGGAATAACAACCAACAACCACAGCTCACTGTTTTTGCGCCACATTTTGTGTGTATTAAATTAACTCACATGTTAATCAGTGAGCTCTAGCACCACTGCTGGGAAGATTTTGTTAACTTTAGAGCAGGTCCTTATGCTAAGCTAACTGCCCTCGAGCTCCAGATCCAAATTTAATCATCAGGCCTGGGAGAGTTATCAATCCGTATTTAATATCAATCTACTCCTTTTAACCATGACTTCAGACAAGAGTTGCCAATGTTTTGTCGTAGCTGTTACTGTTAAAAGCCACATCATATATGATGTGTGGCCAGTTACGCTGAGTGGATCACCGTAAATCTTTTGCCTTGTACTTCCAGCATGGCTCCTCTGCACAGTCCGGATATACAGTGCGTGCTCACTCTCCTCGCCGTGCTGTGCAGAGCTTGCAGCTTATCCTCCATGCTGAGCCTCGGTGTGACAGGCTGTCTGGGCCAGACCCAGTCAAGTGACAGAGCCGCACAGTGAGCCTGTGATCAAGCCAAATAAAGAGCCCCTTTAACAGAGCTGTTGCAGCTGCAGCCAGAAAGAAGGATAAAGAGTGTAAATATAGAGCCATGAAATAGTTTTCCTCCCCAATTGCTCCCAGTGTCTGAATATCGCATGTTACACCTTCCTCTGCTTTGATCTGCTCTTTTAGTCCAGTTGCCGAAATCCATGTTGTAATGTTTCGCATCTCTTTTTTAACTTGCTGACATTTTGCTGACAAATTGTTGCAGTTGCATTTATGCAAGCACAAAGCCTGTTTTTGATTGGGTTTAATTGTCATGATTATAGCAATGAAATACAGGAAATTTATACATTTCTTGGGATACATCGGATTGCCCTGAAGGTTAGTCGACTGAGAAGGAACCCAGTGGACTTCAGAGAAACCGAGTAAACACATGTGGTGCTTAACGCCCTCCACTTCCTCCCCTTTTTCTCCCCATTCTCTCTCCCCTGTAGTACGAGCAATTTGAAAGTACAATCGGTTTTAAGCTACCAAACCACAGAGCTGCCAAGAGGCTGTGGAAGGTCTGCATCGAGCATCACACCTTCTTCAGGTAAGAATCAATCCACTCTCATGGTTGGAGGGTTTGATGTTCAATACGGATCAAGGCAAACAAAATACTAGCATGTGCATACCTTAGTCAGGTTTAACTGCATTCACTCTATTGCTTCAGGCTTTGTTAAACATGCAGTTGTCTGAGTCACTGGCTCTGCAATGGGAGAATGTATGGCCTTCAATTCGACTAAATCCCCCAGGTTTTCAACTGTTTTGCTGCCTTTTCTTCTCAGGGAAGTTCAAGTTTTATGCAGTTCAGTACCCACCTTCCCAACAGCAAATGGTCCACAAAAACAAGTTCCCCCACTATTACGGCGGTTTTTTTCCGCCAATGCAGAATAATAATGGCTGCGAACCTAGCGTTGTCCAGTGGTCGTAAGGTACTTTGAAGAATAGTCTGGCTACAGTATGTGAGATTCAATGATGTGGGGTCTCCTTTCTAAAGTTGTTTAAACATAACTCAGCAGCAGAACTGGAAGTGCCACATTTTAAAGTCACAAGCTTTGTTACAGCTCATCAAAAGGCTGATTAAATTTGATGGCCTCCTTCTGGAGCATGAAACAGTCCATCAAATACATCCACACATGTTAGTTTGAAATCCAAAGCATTCCCAATTTAAATTATCTCTTCACTGCCTATTTGTTGCGTGGTTTTGTGCAACATCTCGGTTCCACAGGTTGGTATCTCCAGAGCCTCCTCCTAAGGGCTTCTTGGTGATGGGTTCAAAGTTTCGATACAGTGGAAGGACGCAGGCACAAACCAGACAGGCCAGTGCGCTCATAGACCGGCCTGCTCCACATTTCGAACGCTCCACCAGCAAGAGGTACCTGCTGTCCAGGAGCTTGGATGGAGGTGAGAGCCAAAGTGGTGCCCTGGTACATGTACATGGGTGCTCTACATTGTTTTTTTTTAAACTTGTATTAACCTGTAATTTTTAAACTTTGGGGACATTTAAAGCAATAATTGGAGTTTGAGCAGTAAGATTTTTTTTCCTCACAGGGAACTGGTTGTAGCCAGTTTAATTCACCTTAGTTCAAAGAGTGGAAGCAGAAAGGTTGATCACTACCAAGGCTTATTATTTCACATGTCGTGTGAACAAGCCATCCAAAACCAATCAACACTTCTGTATTGGACAATACCTTAGTGAGGGAAGTCACAAGGCACAAAAAAGTAGCTCTGCACATAGGTTTTTTTGTTTGGTTTTTGTATTTGGGCTGGAGCTTCACACCACCTCATGTATCTACACTAAGCTAACAGTGATTGTGTTCCCCAAAATTTGCAACCATTACTCCAAGAAGCCACAGCAGATGAACCCGTCTGATGTTGTTTTTCATTATGATTCAGAGTTCTCGCGGCCCGTCTCAGCCATGTGTGAGAACCACGATGGCCTCTCCCACCGCAGCATAAGTGAACAGCGTCGCCTCCGCAGCCCCTCTGTGGACGAGCAGGAAACTGAGCTGGAGCCAAGCTTGGAACAGGATGAGGAGGACAGGGACCAAGAGCCGGAGCAGGAGTCCGAGCAGGACAGAGACGATCATGGCAGTGTCTCTCCAAGCAGAAAGAAGGAGATCATGGTATTTAAGAAGAGGGATTTTTTATGAATTTGCATTGTGTTCAAGGTAACAAAATTTACAGAAAGTTTAGATGTATTTCAGCCAACTTGAAGACATCTCTGACCTTCTTAGAAGTAAATCTAGCATTGCAGGGGGAACTAATGTAAATAGGTGCAGTGTAAGAGTCTCAGGACAATTGAAGATTATCCAACAGGGGCATAACGCTGCGGTGGCTTTGGTGGATTTAGCATTTACTAACTCTTCTCCTTTCACTCCTATTCACTCAGGCTTATATGCTTACACTGCACTGCTCATAAATCCAGCTAACAGCTTTACAGTTTTTAACCCTCCGTCATTATGCTGAGAGACGCAAACTCAAGCCTAGTCCTCGGTTGCTAACATGCTTTTAATTTTTAATTTACTTATTTATTTTTTTTACTCTTGCTGCGAAAAGGAGGAGGCTGGGTCACCAGTTGGCAATAAACAGGAGGTATTTGGTGATTTGGCTGGTCTGTGTGTCTGTCTGTGTGTCTGTCTGTCTTCTGGGTTTGTGGCAGGTAGCTCATGTATCATTGAAAAGCCTGTGCTGCATTGCACTGGACCTATTATTACATAATAAAATACCGAAAAGCCTGAGAAATATGGATGCCTGGACTTTTATTTTGATAGTATATTTGCATGTCATATCCTTAGTCAAGTCCAAAAATGTCTAGTGTATGTATTTTGAAGTCATCTTTGCATGCTATCAAATGTAGCCCTACAGTCTGTCTGCCTGCCTCCCTCACTGACTTATCTTCTACCATCCTGTCTCTGCATCTCACCTTGTTCCGCTCTCTCTGACCCTGCGCTCTTCACCTTTGACCCCTCTCATGCGCGCCCATTCTCCTGCCCCAACTCAGCCTTCTCAGTTGGACCAGGAGGCCACTCCTCGGCACAAACAGGAGGTACAGGTTCCTGTCTTCCGATATTTATCGTGTGTGCCGTTCTTTCCCTGCACCTGTAGTCTTCAGAGGTTTTTTACACATTGAGATTCTCCTGCCTTGGATCGAGGGATACGCTTACATTTCTTTTTGAACGCCATAAGAATTTCAAACATCTGGCTGCTTCGAGCACAGAGTACTTTAAAGTTTGGCTTTGAAAGTCTCCAGTGAAATGTCGCCATTGTAGATAAGCGCCCCTCTCCTGCTTTCCTATAAAGTACTATATCATTGCATGCTCTTCACTACTCTGCAATATTCTGCTCCCTCCTGTGGTGGCAGGATAACCAATTACAAGTGAAAGTACCTGAAAAATGTTTTTAAAGTATCAAAGTTAACTGTGATAGCAACATTATGCTCAGTGTGAATCTGAATCTGTTTGCCTCTGATGAACATTTAGCGGACTTCCAAGTACCACTTGATGTCGAAAAATGCCAATGAGTGGCAATGTTTAGTTTAACTGCCAGAGTTAGGGGTTTGATTAAAACAGGAAACTGAACATTACACTTAGATGTTTCACACATTTATCTTTTGTATGGGTTCATATTAACAAAGGGTGTTCATAAAAGAACATTATAAGGTTGCTCTTGTCACTAGCTTTAAGAGGCCAGAACGTATCAATTCTTTCAATTTGATTTGAAATTGATTATTAAACTCTTGAAAATAACTTCATATATTTTTTATGAGCTTAAACTTTGCACTTTTAAGAATATTTTTTTAATATTTAGGAGGAATACTTCATTTGATTCGAATTGCATTGTTAAGGGGGTTTTATGCCATTTTACTTACATGTAACACTGCAAATTTTATGTGTAGATCCATCAGTGTTTAAGCTGCATGTAACTGTTAGAGTTAGTTGAGGCGAAGCCAGTTAAAACTAATTTTCATATTGTGAATGGATCAGTGGTTCCTGCCCCTTTGGAGGGTCACTGATAAATCTGGAGGGTTAGACACAGCAAATATAACAACACATAGTAATATTTGATTTGTTCTTTTGTGAAATACTGGATTATTATTATTTGATTACATATTTATACTATATAACTTTGCATCACAAAAACATACTTAACAGAAAATATCTGAGAAGCCTAGAGGGGAAAATACCAGGAGCCAACAAGCTAACCTGTTTGCAGTAACAAGTAACAAGCCAAAACTGAGTCTTTTCTGCAAATACATCAGTCAGATAAATACAGTAGAGTGGATGTATTTAATTACTTTCTACCACTGCCTGTCAAATTGCAAAAAGAAGCAAATAAACCGCTAAATATACTGCATTTCCATGGTCCATTTGCTTCTTTCATATTTAGTAATATATTTATTTTCAACTAGTATCATCTCTGGAAGTGTAAATCAGAGATGTGCGGATTGTGATTTATCTGTGCCCTCTTCATCAGAATTAGCATGCAAGTGGGTCAAATAATATATCACTTATGCGGGAAATATTAATTACTTCAGCTACATAATTTACTAAGCCTGACGCTCATTTTTCACCAGGCATGAATGAGACTTTCTTTGGATGTTGATCTCATTATGATTTATTTATTTTGGGCAGCAGCCAAACGTTATTATGAGTTTTTAAACAGTTGATGTTCAGATATAAGAGCGACATTCAAAATTTTAATGTCAGGCTGTTGTCATTTACATTTTACCAGAAACAAAAAACTTTTATTGAATCATTCATGTTCATGTATTTAAACTAGTCACTGGCAAGTAATCACCTCTCTGAATTGTGTAAAATTCAGCGAGGCGATTGCACACACACGGATGGCAGCTGGCTGATTTATACATACAGTACACACTGTTGACGGCGGAAACAAATTGTGCATCACTGGTGTGAGCAGTTCAGAGCCATCCCTCAGTGTAGTATCATCTCACTTCCTGTTCAATTGTGCGTCAGAGAATGTGTGATTCGTTGATTGACCAGATGTTGATGTTCTGCTGATGCACACACTTTTCTGTTTTCATCCACCGCCTGCAGTTCCTGGATAAGTCTCAGGATGTCTTGCTGAAACACCAAGCCAGCATCAACGAGCTGAAGAGAGCCCTGAGGGAGCCCAACAGCAAGCTGATGAACCGCGAGAAGCGTCTCTCTGGAACCTCCCCAACTGGCACACCGGAGAAAAAGGCTGTGAGTTGGGGCTGAGTGTGGAGGGCTGAAGTGGGGGACTATAGATTTAAAGCTCCACTACAGTCAGTATCTCAAATCCAGAAACCTTTGCTGCTTGACAGTGCATTAAAGGACATTGACATGCCTGTCTGGAATTTCTCTTTTTGCTCTTTTACTGAAGGTGAATTAGCTTATTTCTGTCACAAGGTTTGCTGTAAGCTTTTATCATCATCTCTGAATATTTTAAGCCTGAAGTCATGTTGCACTGCTGCGACTGTAAAAACAGAGGAAATGAGCGCATTTGGACAAGGTAGTAACTCCACAAGAAGCAATTCAAACAGGTGCCTCCTGCGCAAAGACATCCCCACTCAAAGAAACAAACATGGGAAGCTGCAGCATGTATAATGAAGTGCACATCTGCCTGTCTCTGGTGCAGCAGATTAATTCTGATATTATCTCCGAGGTACTTGAGGATGATTGACAAGCAGCACAGGAGGAAACATCTTGATGAGATTAGTTTCAAGAAGTTTTTTTTTTTTTTTTTTAAGATTTACTCAATGTGAGGCACTTGGGAAATAATGATCTTTCTTTTTTTCCTTTTTTTTTTCTTCCTTCATTGCCCTGCTGTGACATAGTTTTTCTTGAGCTTGAGCTTGAGCTCTTGAGCTTCGGTCACTGTTTATTTTTGATTTCTTCGGTAATGAGGCTGTTGAAGTCGCAGCGCACAGATCATAGTGTCTGATAGGACCGTTCACGTCTTTGTCAGTGCCTGAATCATCTTCAGTCAATCTCTCATCTGCTGCCTGGGATGATCCCATTATGCCCGTAGAATGTCAAACGCTGTCTGCGTCTGTTCAGCATTATTGGAGCCTGTTGGAGCCTCTCTTCACTTTTTGATGTAATTAAGCATATGTGGCCTACAAACTGCCCCACTGACAGCATCCCCCCTCGCCTCTTCAGAGAAGTCTTTGATTCTGCTGGTGCCGGCGTCTGCTGCTGCTCAACACCAGCTTCGGCTCAGGCTGCATCCCTATAGCCCTTAAACATGCTGTGGTGAAACATTTAATTAAGAAGAGAAAATCTTGACCCCTCCATTCTTTCTAATCTTAGGCCCATATTTCAGCTTCCCTTTTTATCAAAGTTTTTAGAGAGACTTCTTCATACCCAGCTGCAGTTGTTTTCAGCTCTGCACATCATCCATGGCAAGTTTTAGTCCGGCTTCAAACCTACACATAGTGCTGAAACTGCCCTGCTGAGACTTTTGAACAATTGGATTTTAGCTGCTGTCCTGCTGCTATTTGACTTGATACAGTCGACCATGGCACTCTGCTGTAACGTCTTTAGTTACTGCCGGTTACTGCTGGTTTAACTCCTATCTGACTGACCAGAGCTTTTCAGCTTTCAGTTAGGTCACTTTTCCTCTGCTGTGGCCCCACTGACCTGCAGATTCCCTCAAGCTTCCATCCTAGGCCCAGTGCTCTTCCTCCTGCTGCTTCTAGGTTGTGTTCTTAGAAAACGTGGTATCGCCTACCATTATCTTGTGGAGAACATCCAGATCTACCTGCCATGAAAGTCCAAAGGAGATTATCCTTTTTGGAGGACACACTTCCTCAGTCTCCTTTATCGATGTCCTGAGTTCCAACATCTGTTCCTCTGTCAAAAATCTTGGGGTGTTTTTCGATAGCCACTTTAAGTTCGACTAACAGATCAGTGCTGTGGTCAAAACAAGCTTCTTCCAACTGCATCTCCTCGCTAAGATCAAGCCCTATCTCTCTGTAACAGACCTAGAGATGGTGATACATGCCTTCATCCCTTCGAGACTCGATTATTGCAACTCCTCTCTTAGCCGCCTACAGCTTGTTCAAAACGCTGCAGCTCGTCTCCTCACAGGCAGTAAAATAGTGAGACCACATCGCACCAGTCTTGGCTTCTCTCCACTGGCTTCCATATTGATTTTAAACTTATTTTAATTGTTTTTAAAGCCCGAAATGGACTTATATCTCTGAGCTTCTCCATCCCCACACCCCAACAAGAGCTTTAAGGTCCTCTGACCAACAGCTGTTGGTGGTGCCCAAAACAGAGCTAAAGTCTAGAAGTGACAGGGCCTTTGTGACGGCTGCCCCTAGTCTCTGGTCTCTGGGATAGTCTCCCCCTATATATTAGATCCTCCCAGACCCTAAAGATGTTTAAATCCTCCCTTTTTCTCCCTGCCGTTTCATCCAGTCTGAGAACTAACTTTGCTGTAATGTTCTGTAAGCTGTCATTTTCTTTTCTTGCATCTATTTACTGTTTTTGATTATGTTTTTAACCTTTATACAGCACTTGGTCGACTGCTGTCATTTTAAATGCGCTCAATAAATAAATTTAGCCTTCACCTAGACTGACAGTGCAGGGCTGGCAAAGTCCTGGTTCTCCTGACTGTTTCCAAAGGATTTAGAGAAAAAAGCAAAGCAAAACGAAACAAAGAAAAAAATAGTTGCGTTGCAGATGCCTGCTGATTTGGTTGCTGTCAGGTACAGAGGATTGAAGGTTTCCGGCTTTAAGTTTATTTAAAAAGATTTTGCAGCGTTACGATGTTAAGATTTGTACGGACTGATATCTTCTGGCTTTCCCATTTTCTGCCTTTTGCATGAAGTTTTGCATCTTACTAATTTCCTCCCTCATTTCCAGCCTGACGTCTAACAACTGTTCTCCCTTCTCTTTTAAACCCGCTCCTCGGCCTCGTGTCGGCCAGTTGGTGGGCCGAGCGGTGGGGAAAGACCCTGTTAACAGCCTGTCTGTTGAGGGTTTCGTCCAGAAGACTCTGGTGACTTCACCTGAGGTTGCAAATCTCTCTCTCTTCTTTTCTTTCTATAGTGTTTTTGGTTTGGCGAAACATTCTGTCTACTCACATGTATATTATTTTTTAAAACAACACACAACGACATTTACTTCGTTAATGCAATTGCATGTCTACCAAAACAGCTCTGTGTACAAGATATACATTTTATTCCCGTTTCTGTGATTGCAATTATTACGTAGATTTCATTATCTGCTGCTGCTGTCCGTGGCATGTCTAACTGTGTTTAATCTATACCAACATGTAGGGCTCTGAGGAATGGGTATTGATTGAAAAACAAGACACTTATCAAGAAGACCATGACTGGAAGGCAGAAGAAAAGAACAAATTGCTCTCATCTGACTTCTCATGGGAGAAAAAGGAGCTGGAAAAAGAAATAGATAATACCAAGATGATACATAAAGAGGTAACAGGGTATGACAGAAAAGAAATGAAAAGCCATATTGATGAATTTCCATCAAGGAAATCTTCCTGTGAGACAGATATGTGCTCTGATTCTTGGCCAACTAACAGAAGTCATTTTGTAATTCCGTTATCTGAGAATGCAGACACAGTTCAAGACAAATCTCAAAGTAAACCATCTCATGCCTCAGACCCCGAGGCAAACAAAGAAGTAGCCCCAGGCTCCCGCCAGATAAAGGAACGCATAGTTTCTAAACAAAGGAAAAAGAGGAGACCTCAGAGCTTGAACCTGGGAATGCCAGCAGAGCTCATCTACAGGAAAGGAGAGAGCGATTCTACTGAAGAAGAAAATGAAGGCTCGGATTCAGACATTAGTCCAGAGAAAATGCTTCAAACGGGAAATCATTGCGATTCATCCCCAGTGGTGGTGAAAGATGATAAGGGATCAGGAACGGATCAGTCCGTCAGAGCTTGTAAAGACAGCAAACAGGAGGAAAGCTTGATAGGGGAGAGCAGGGAGGTCTCCAGTCAAGGTACAGAGCAGGGGAAGAGAAAAGCAAGTCAGGTTGGAATGGCAGATATTGATCTAAGCTCAGTGAACGGACCCGGAAAGATCGAACATGATAGTTCATTAGCAGGTGTTAAAGTAGAGTGTGTGATGAAGGTGCGAGGGAAGGGCCTTATTGACAACAAAGAGCTAGCAGAGGTAAAACTGCGACAGGTAAGGACACACGAGAGGAAGATCAGTAGTTCTGGGTCAGAGGATATTGAAGGTTTCATTGGCGAAAGAGGTCAGAGGACGTCTCTCCACCGACTGTCAGGCAGCAGCTACCAGTCAGAGATCACCAGGATTGTTCCACTCAAGCCAGAGCGCTCAAAGAGTTTAGCGTATAAGGATGAAAGGGACAGGACAGGACAGGAGGAACCCACCTGGGCCATCAAAAGAGAATACCGCTGGTCTGTGGGCTCTCCGGAAGGATCTTCAGACCTCAACTGGATGGATGTTTCCACATTCCATTCAGCTTTTCCACCAGATTCGGAGGGAAATGCTAAAACAGAGCAGCCTGACGATAGCTACCAGTCTGCTAGAGGACCTACAGAGAGTCATTCATTCGGCTCAAAGATTTCAGCACTTCCCAAAATGGTTCCTCCAGCCCCTCCAGTGAAGACGCAGAAGGCCAGGGAGTCTGGACTAATACTGCGGAACAGCCGAAATGCTGGCAGCCTGGACGCAGCCAAGAAGAGACACTCGGTAACTCTGCTTGGCATCTGCTATTCAGTCATTGGAAGTAAAGCATCGCATGAGCTTGAGACAGACTCGCACGCCATTTTTCTTTTTTTCTCCCTTTTCAGTGACTTGAAACACTCCATCCATCTTACCTTTTGGTGCCTGTGTGAAGAGCAGGCGGAGCGGTACTTCAGCTCTGTCTCATGGCAAAAAAAAAAAAAAAGAAAGAAAGAAAATCTTAAAAAAAAAAAAAAAAAAAAAGTCTGGACATTCCTCACATTCAAGTCAATTCCTCCCCTCACATTGCCCTCACGCTGTCTGGCAAATCTGTACAGCTCACCACTGGCTGTGAAAGGCAAAAATCAATGTCTGGTGTACTGGTTGTTGGTTTGTCTTCACTTTTCTGACTTGCAAGCCACAAATTGCCTTTGAACTCATGTTGCTTTCTGTCAGTGTGGAAAGGATAACAAAGGCTCGCACATTATCGGCGCTGTGATGAGTTTTGCACGTCTCCATGCCATTTCCAAACTGGAAACGCAAAACAAACAATATATTGTATATTAATGTTTCAAATTGACTCACTCATATGAGGAGGATGGTGTGAAATGTACTGTCATCCATTAATTTGTTACAGACAGTGATTATCTCCCAAAATTAGAGGTAAATGGAGTATAGAAAATTGGTTGGCAAATTATTGATCGAGAAACTGACATCTTCAGAATTCACAAATATCTCTTGATCCTTCAGATTGCTGATCATAAATCAGAGACCAGGCACAATATTCCCTACGACCACACCCAGATAGAGAGCTAAGCACCGCTTTTCTATTTAGTAAAAACACTTGGTCCCACCAACTGTGAAACCCCAGCTGGCGGCGAGCAGCGAGACACCACAGCTCAGTGCCTGACACAGTCAGATTTGCTGCTTTCATTTCACTGTTGGTATCATTAGGAGCTTGCACGTGTCCTGGCACTGGAATTGAAGGAATTTGAAGTGAATAGACATGACAGCTTTCATCATTTCTCACCTTTTCATATGAGTCGAGCTCTCGCATTTATTGGATTAAACAGGCATGAGGAGAGGGGTTGTTGTGCAGCTCTTGGCGTGCGAATGTACCTCGCTGGCAAATGACAATCATATCAAGATCTGATAGAGCTGGGGGAGTATGGGAAAATAATAGGTGCTCCTCCGAACATGTGGACCCACTCGCAGTCATTCTGACAGGCTTTGAAATGCGCCCGTGCACCTTTCATTGGACATTCAACTATTGACATTATACACTATTTGAATACACTCCTGTTGAAATTCAAGGTGTGTGTTGTCGCTCAGAGAGTGGCTGCTGCTCTGCTGAAAACCTGCTCATCATACAAACTGCATGATTCTCTTGTCTTGCCTCTGCTAACTCTAACAAATGAACCAGGCTATATGTGTTGTTTTGCTGCAGTAAGGGCACCTATTTGCTGCCCTTTAAACTGTATTCTTGTGTGCTAAGTTACTAGAGAGTAGTGCTTGAGCGAAATTTGGGGCTGACTCCATGCGACCTGACTGGATCTCATCAAACCCTAGTGGCCTCTGATTGGACGTGGCTCAGTCCTTCAGCTAAAGTTTGGGTGGCAATTATTAAAGGAGTGCTGATTTGTTAGCTACTTTGTGGCAATTTTTTCAAAAATATCGATTTTGATTCACACTGAGCACCACAGCAGGATCCCAGTTCAGGTCTGGAAAGTGCTCCAAATAAACTTATATTTCCAGGCCCCAGTCAAGCTCTGCTGTGGGGATCTCACTCTGCATGGTGGCTTGTTAATCCACTCTACACTTCGGGTGGTTCTAACCTTCAGATGCTCTCTCTGCTCTCTCCTCTGCTTCCCCCCTGCAGGAGCCAGTCTCTACTCCTGCCATTTATGAAGAGCCATTCGCTGATTTCAAGGTTATTTATGTTTCTAAACTCACTTTCATTTCCTCTACCCATCATCTCTTGCCCCCTCTCTGCACCTCTCACAGGTTAAGTCTGCATATCTATATACAGGATGAAGTGTGTTACTTGTTACTGGCTACTCAGCTTCCCCCATCCATCACTATGATGAGTTTGAATTAAATGTGTGACTTGAAAACAGACTCCCAGGTGCTTGATTGTTGCTGGGACAATGTGGTTTGTACTGTGGTCTGCTTGTAATTGGTATGATTGGTAATTGATTGCATTTCTCAGCAGCTACATTGTAATTCAATAATCCTCTAACTATTTTTGGATTATTATCCTTTAAAACAGGACTGCATGCTCTTTAATTATCTACTGCATAAGCAGACTAAGTTGTATCGAGCAGAGTGACTTTGATTTTGGATGTTCCATGAATCCCAGCAAACGCACCGCCTTTAAACCTCAGGATGAGGCTTCATCCCATTCCATGTCATCTTCATCATCCATTCAGCTACGGTTAAATCTTTGTGACCCTGTCTCTGTGCCTGCCCCAGAAGGAACTTGGGGACAGGAGGCCTCAGCCCAGCATAGCATCCGAGGAGGAGCAGGAGCAGGACACCGTGTCCTGCATGAGGGAGACCCATCTGGGCATCGAGCGCAAGTGCTCTAGTATGACAGTGAGCTCCACGTCAAGCTTGGAGGCTGAGGTGGACTTCACCATCATCACTGATCTCCACTCTGGCGTGGAGGAATTCTCTAAAGGCATGTTGGAGCTCGGGGAGAGGGAGCGGCAACCCGAGGTGGGCCGGGAAGACTTTGAGGAGACCTCAAGGTTCTATTCTGCCCGTCTGATGGGCTCACGGGACAAGTCTCCCATAGAGGAGAAACTTCCTGAGGAAGGGACACTCCATGAGGTAGACAGCTGAATGCACTCAACCTTCATCAGCATCACCCACTGGATTCATCCCGCTTTGTTGGATTTGACCATTTCCTATTGTTTGACTTCAGTTGCATTTTGCCCATGTTTGATTTTCTTTTGTGTGATATAAGTTGATGCATCAGTTTGTGACTTTCACCTATTTTTACGTTTTTCAATTGTATCAGTGCTTTGTTTATATTCCCTTTCATTATCGTTTGCATCTTATCATCAGCACCAAAAATTTGATAAAATCTGTATTTACCATTTATTCTTTGAATTTAACACCATCCAGAGGTTTTCTACTCAAAGTTGTGGTGCCTGTAATTTTCCCAAAGACGTCATGGGTGAAGAAATTTCTTGCTGTTTGACTTAAACTCTGCTGTTTGTGTTTCAAACAGCCTCCTGTGGCAAGGAAAGAAGCCAGTGCTGTGAGCATGGCCCACATGCTGAAGAGGGCCGACACCAAGACAGAGACGCACACCAATGGATCAGAGGTCCTCCCCAACATCATGAATGTCTCACCACAGGTAAACCAACAAGAAGAATAAATGACCAGTCCTTTGCCTTTTGTCCATTTAGGGTGCAAGCATGTTTGACATCTCAAGGTCCAGGGTGTTTGAGTAGTATATACATAGTAAAATACATAGACATTATGCGCAAGCGTGTATGTGGAGTGTGTGACCAGAACTTCTTGAAAATAAAACACAAGGGCAGAAAAGTCATTGTCATCATATGGCGCGTATTAAGACATGATAACATATTGACACACTACCAATCATGCAATATGAGCGCAGGCCCGTGGGGGACTGGGGTGCAGTGTTAAGCATGCTCTGGAAAGGTATGGATCAACTGGGCCAAGTGTGAGTACGCCCTTAATCTCCGTCAACGACATGCATCATGATACTCATCACTCACTCAGTCAATGGGCATCATTAAACTCATTTCTCAGCATTATAACATTGTGCTTTACTTACTTTACTGACTATAGATAAAATAGTAAAGTTGTTTTTTTTTTTTTTTTGAGAAGATTTTTATTTGATTTCTTGCTGTGAGTTACTGACAATGAAAAATAATTGATAGTTCCAGCCTTTGTTGTGAAGTTGTGGGTGTACTAGAGGAGAAGATCTATATAACTCTCATGTTTAGTTCAATGCTACAATTAGCTTAGTATAAAGACTTTTGACAGGGAATCCGCAAGCGTGGCTTTTTGTGAAGGAGCCTGTGGTTTTCTGCCAGCTTGTGCATTTCACCATTTCTTCCCCAAGGGAGGTGACAGGGGTCTATATTGTTTGTTAGTCAGTCACTTAACTCTTTCCAATAGATTTAACAAATACAACAGATATAACATGCTCGACAGAGACAGGCAAGCAGTTTCCAACTTTTTTCCACATCTTATGCTAAACTAAGTCAAGCAGCTGTTGGCTGGAGCTCCATATAACACACATATACTGTATAAATGTGTTATTAGCCTACTTGTATAATTTTTGTACCCAGTTTGTCCACTGGATTTAACATTTCCCATTTTTTCTGTGTCCTATTTCCTATACTATTTCCTATTTCATTTTAAATATTAACTTGTAGTACTAGTAGGAGGGGGAAGTACTCACCATAGGATCTTTTCCACCAGATGAATGAAACTTCCAATGAAGTCTTACTCTTTTTTGCAGCGCTCTGGAGCTACTCTTCATTAGGGGATGAAGCATTTTTCTTTAGGCTTAACTTCCATGAAGGCCATATTCCCCTGACAGAAATGCTATAATAGCATCATTACCGAGTAATTAAAGTATTGACAGTGTATTAATGAGGATGATGAAAGCAGGTGCGAATCCTATTCATGTCCAGAGGCGAAGATTTGAGTGCTGGCAGGCAGTCCCACAGGTGCCTTATTAAAATGTAATCATTGTCGGGCTCTTTTGCCATTCAGCTAATGGTGTGGATGAAAGCAGACAGTGGTGTAGATATGCCGCCTTGAAGTGACAGATCAGTGTTGAGTCAAATTTTCAAAAATGTCAGCATGGGGTGCAGTCACGTGTGTGTAGCAAATGAAGGGTGACGTCATGTCCAGACACGGATGCCCAGCACCAACGTTGCCGGTCCAGCAGAGGGAGACATGTCCTGTCTGTTGAGGTTCTCACCTACAGGTTAAAAGGCCTGACTGCTGCTCTCTGCCTCCTGCCTGCACAGCACTGAGGAGCTTTGAATGTGGCTGACGTTGGCCACCAAAGTGGAGTAAAAGCAATTTAGTCTGCTAAACAATTCATCAGGTGTACGTAGGCTCTTATCTCGATTGTTTCTAATGGCTGAGAAATGTTTGGTCAATATGCACTCACAAGTCAATGCGGTAAATTATCACTAACTTTTAAAAGCCAGAGCAAGATTTTATACATAGTCTCACCATTAAAGGCCTCACCATTGAATAAAGGTATATTGAATATCTTAGATGAAATGCAAGTACAGTAGCTTTACTAGGTCTGACTTATGAAGGTGGACATGAATCAAATATATATCACTGAGTATAGATAAATTTAGTTGCTATATAGCAGCATTACTTACTGAAACACTGGCCGAAATTGATCTGTTTAACATCAGTTATAATGAACTGATCATACAAAATTCAGCAGCCAATGTGTTTTAGCTTGATTTTAACCCCCAAAATCTTTTGAGGGATATGACGCTTAAGCTGTGAAACAATTTCCTGATAACCCAACTTCAGATGGATCTGGGCATATAACTGCTGAGTCACACATTGACTTAACAACCACTCCATAAATCAAAAAAATCTAATCAGATTTATTTGTATAGCGCCAAATCATAACAAAGTTACATCAAGGCACTTTACATATAGAGCAGGTCTAGAATTCTTTATAAATTTATTTAAAGAGACCCAACAGATCCCCCGATGAGCAAGCACTTGGCAACAGTGGCAAGGAAAAACTTCCTTTAAGAGGCAGAAACCTCGAGCAGAACCAGGCTCAGGGGGGGCGGCCATCTGCCTCGACCGGTTGGGTTGAGAGAGAGAGAGAGAGAGAGAGAGAGAGAGAGAGAGACCGGCAGGCAGGCATTGGAGGGGGGGGGGGGGGTGTAGGCAGGAACATGCCATAACTTTGTCAGTGTTTTATTCCAAATGTAAAACAAGAAGGAAAGACTTTTATATCTTGCCCAGAGATTTGTTTCTTGTGTTTTTTGTGACCCATAGACTTGTGTTGTGGGGAAACCAGAGAAAGCCAGTCAGTGAGCCAGCAGCTCAGGGATATACTATGTTTATAGCAGGAAACCTGTGCTACAAACTGGGGGTTCTGAGATTTTAAGAGCAGGAATTCCCCTGGAAACAAAGCCTGAAGAAACAGACAGAAAGGAAAGGGTGCATATTGGACAATATAGGATCCAATTTGTTTTGTAATTTGTTAGGTCTTAGCCTCTTCTTCATTAATTTCTAACCATCTTTTTGTCCCTCTCTTGTGAGTCCCTCAAAGTAATGTCTTTAAATGATCAGCTAATGGATACTTTGAATGCAATAATGTATATACTCTTATTACCTGAGAGTCTGCTCACAGATCTCATCACCGTTTGTCTCTCTCCCTCAGAATTGTGAAGCTGTCAGCCCACGGGAGGCTCATGTCGCTCTTAAAGAAAATGGCTCCCCTGTAAGTATTTTTATAGAGGAAATACATCAGTGTGCTTGTGTTTGTGTGTGTGGTGGCAGAATAAGAAACTTCCACCATTGTGCTGTCCCTTGTCTTCTTTCTTTGCCTTGACCTACGAGTGATATAGTGTACCGTATATACCCAATGCTGTGGGCTGAATATAAAAGTGCAAAACCAAATGAGAAGAGAGGAACATATCTGTAGTATGAGTGTGGGCCATGATACTGGGATTTGTATTCATGATAGTTCATTAGTTTTATAGAACAGAGATTGTGGGTGGGATCATTTGTATGAGTAATCAATAGGAATATTTCCCTGTTGACTGGTGAGCTTTTTATCAATAAGTCCCATGTTGCAAAACTCCAGAAATTGAGCCTTAAGGAATCAAGAATTAATTAAAAAAAAAAAAAAAAAAGATTTGCATCATGGACAGTAAAATAAATGTGGTGAGGGTGAGGAAAATGTCTAATGTCTCACTCAGATGCTCCTTCCTCTACCCTGGCCTGTTATAACCTCTTCATACCCAACCACAGATGATCTTGCTCATTACTGATCTCATACATGTCATTTTACATCCCTGCATGTATCAAAGCCCGGCTCCAAGGTGGATTCCAATATTTCAAGATTGCTTTATTTGTCACATACACAGTTACAGTGTAACATGCAGTGAAATGTTTCCAAGCTCTCAGACTGGCTAAAATAAAGTAAATAAAAACAAAAACAAAATAAATCAACTTGTCCAGGGCATCAGGTTGACAGAGAATCTAATACCTATACACACGTTTCAGATGTGTGACATTCACCCCAGAAGAAGTACAAAAAGTACAAAAAGTACATGTTGTGTGTCGGCATTTGTGTGTCTGCTCATGTGAGTGTGTCTCCTCTGTAACGCTGTAGGTGAAAGCCAGCATTCAGGGGAGGGAGTCAGTTGGTTCCCCGCTGACCATCACTGCTGAGAGTGTCACCTCAGCAACTACAACTCAAGTTACCAAGGTAACATCTTCTCGGTTCCCATGGCTACACATTAATGATAGGGTCAGCCCACATCTGTTACACATGGTACACTTCTGAACCTTCCTTATTGAGGTATTAGAAACTCTAGTAGGTTTTTCATCGATACTAACACCACCTCGCTATGATTATAATCTCTAATTATTGGTGCTGAGTACAGAACATTAAGGATTAAATCTATTTCAATTTTGTTCAAACTATAGCCATCTCTACTGAGAAATTATCTGATGAACACTCAGGGACCTTGACGCTTCTAAAGATAAGAACTGCTCCAGAGAGTTGACAGTGATTTGTTTTTTACAACGAAGATGGAAATAGAAATGCTAATGTCTCTGATAATTATGTGTCCGTTAACAAATTTTGTCATCTGCAAAGTTGACTTTTGAAGTGTATGAAACAAGGTTATGAGTTATTGAATTTTCTTCTCTTTGTGTCATC
The DNA here is from genome assembly GCF_900963305.1 of Echeneis naucrates. Classification (NCBI taxonomy): domain Eukaryota; kingdom Metazoa; phylum Chordata; class Actinopteri; order Carangiformes; family Echeneidae; genus Echeneis; species Echeneis naucrates. The sequence continues at coordinate 22,237,155 of NC_042515.1, read as the reverse complement.
CAGACTGTGAAAGGAGGCTACTCTGAAACCAGAATCGAGAAAAGGATTATAATCACGGGAGACGATGATGTGGACCAACATCAGGTGAGAGGAGAGAGATATCACAGCACTTGGTCAGTTGGCCATAATGCACCGGGAGCTAATTTGTGAAGTTTATGACCCATGTGGTGCTCCTTCATGTCCCCAGGCCCTCGCCATGGCAATCCAAGAAGCCAAGCAGCAGCACCCCGACATGCTGGTGACAAAAGCAGTGGTAATCAGGGAAACAGAGTCTCCCACTGAGGAGCTGCAGCAGAGAGCAGAGGTATGTGTCTTTGACTGCAGCTCACACAATCGCTGTGTACAACAGTAGATTTTTTTGGCTGAAAAACTAGAAAGACACTCAAAACAACTACAACAGCACACAAAATAACCTCAAAGAGACACAGAAGCACCACATAGAAACACAAAACAATGTTTTAACGAAATGGCTACAAAACTATAGAAAACTATCACACAAGGACATAAAACAACCATGTATCTCCATGAGGAACTGCAACGATGCTAAACTACGACAAAGAGACAAAAAAGGAATAGAAACATTGCTGCATTATTTGTAGTTCTTACGTGTCTCGTGTCTTTTTCCAGTTTCGGGAAAGGACAGTTAGTCATTGTGTGCTGAGATCTGTTTGTGGTCTTGTTGCAGTCCTGATCGGTCCTGGCGGCTCCTGACAGGCAGACACGAGATGATCCTCCAGCCGTGTGTCTCCTGCCTCACCCCACTGTATGCCCCCAAGAGGACTCTGTGCCCCACTGTGTACACAATAACACAAGAAAAAGACTGCACTCCATGAAGCAGTCAGTAGACCTTCACTCCTGTCCCTTTAGACAAACTGACTGTGACCAGGCCTCCCATCCTCCCCCGGCCCATCACAGCTGTCCGACCTCTCATGGAATAGCAGGCAAAGAGCTCTCCGCTGGATAATTTATTGCTTGGAGTGATGCAAGATTGACAGAGAAACCCAGTCATAGCTGTTATATTTGAATTCACTTTTGTTATTTGTCTCAAACTTTGCTGGCAGATTATTTAATATAACAAATTTTGACTTGTTTAGACCCTCAGGATCATTTGACTTATTGAGTTTTTAACCTCCAGCGCCAAATCCTGTCCTTCAAAAACATCTTTTTTTCTATTTTAAGGTTAAAAATATGTTCCCTATGCTACTGTCATAAATGAAATAAATATATAAGAGAAGGGGAAAGCTGAAGGAAATGATCAGGATAACGCAAGTGATGGGGGTGGAGGTGGGGAGGTTGGTACCAAGTGGTAAATGGCAGCTTTTGTGCTTGTTGTTGCCACCTCTTGGCTGTGACACCTTCAGTATAATCAACAGCTGTCTTATTAGCTTTTTACATTTTTATCTATAGAGAATCTAATTTATGTCCAGTGTTTGCTTGTTTATGAAATATGTATAATATCAGATGATTATAATCTGCATGATTCAATACAAAAAAATAGCAGAGGGAATTTAAAAAGAAAAAAAAAAAGAACATGTATGTGGATATGTCCACCATTTGAAATCCACACGAAGCTCTGACATGAAGGTACAGAGAAACACTGAGACAATGAGTATTGGACACATACTAATGCTGACAAACTCTACGTGAGGAATATGGACGGTGGACGGCTGGAATTCTGCTCTGGTCCCAGTTTCCAACATAACTGACATCACTGTCCGCGTCCCATTTTGCGCCTTGTCGCCGTTTTCATTATGTTATCAACTCACCATCAACAAGGAGAAATGCTGGTCACATGTTTTGGGCAGAGTTATAAGATTTGTAGAGAAATTTTAATATGAATAACGTTTTATCTAATGAGTTTCAGGAATGTGATGGTATGTTTTTATCTTTTTCTTACTTGATTTTAGTGATTTTCTCCATGAAACAGGGTTTATTGTGTTTTTGGACGTTTCAGCCTGAAGGTGTGAACATGCCAACAGTCTTTAATAGCCAAGCTTCCAATATTAAAGTATTTTTCCTGCTATTGGGCAAGAGCCACCATCTAGTTATTTAGAGGAATCACACCCCAGTGTGATCACTTTGTCTGAACCCACTGAAGACATATTCAGTGCATTAAGAATTGGGGGACTGACTTCTTGAAACTTAGCTGCACAGAATTTCTCCGGAATCTGTTTCCAGAACCGGACCCTCTCTCAATAATCAATATCAGTGTCATACCCATTTGTTGAAACGGCGCAAGTTTTAAGCCACGAGTAGGAAGTCGTAAAAAGTTGTAAACACAATATTAGCATTGCCTGTTGGAAAAATGCAGCAGAATTAGCATTTGTCACATTTCTGCGTCTTGTCGCTCTGGTTTGGTCTCTTTAGAGAAATATTTGACTCTTAAACTGCCTCATGCTAAGCTAAGTGCTAACTGTCTGCAGCTTCTAGTGGCTAGCATGTAGCTCAAGAGGCTGAAATGCTTTGCAGAGCTCAGGGAGATGTTTCTCTGTTGGTGTTTTAACTTAAACATCACACATAGTGAATTAAATCCGTTGTCACAATACAAATACTTACTGTAACTTTGAAGTCACACTTAACGTGCAGTCATTTGATTAATTAACAATATAGGAATGTGGACCAACAGTAACTTGAAACTGCGACAACAATGTTCAAGAAGTAACAATTTTCTAGTTTTGATTCAATATGCATGTTCACAAATACTGCCTGAAAAGTTCAAAACACAACATTAACATGGGTACTTTTTTGTTGTTGTCTGTTGGATTAACTCTTTTAAGTTATGGTGTATGAGTCAGTAATTGTATTTATAGAAGTGGTGAGTGTGAGGCCTGTGTTTTTCCTCCAGTTTCCCTTACGGACAAACTCATAGTGTGACATACATGATTATCCACAGAACCTGTTGGATGTCAAGCAACATATATCCTGGATGACCTTTAATACTATACTATGCATCACTTATCATACATAGGAATCCCTCGAATGGAGCCTGACCCTTGTTAGCTGTGTTTCTGTCATTGTTAACTTTGTGCTACTGATAACCGAGGCAGTGAAGAGCACTGCTTGTGAGATTTGCAATAAGCAGCCATTACTCTTATCCTCTGTCATTTAAAGGGAGAAAACTGTGAACTGTCATGCGTACCGAATCGTAACCAAAACCTATAACACAGTTAGTGATACTCTAAGGAGCTTTTCCAACACTTGTGACCATGGCTTTGTTGCCCTCGTCGTCTAATCTCCCCCATCACCCGACTTCAAACTGTCGACCTGCTGTTGATATATCTGTGGAAACGCGATTCCCAAGATGATGAATTATATATTCCATTTCGCTCTATTTTATTTCATCTGGTCAAATGACACTGGACTGTTGTGAAGGCATTTGCTTGTCATGAAAGCAGCACATATACTGTAAACTGATTTGGAAAGAAAAAAAAAAAAAAAAAGACCTAACTTTGCTGTAAGACATACTATTGATGGAAGAGAAACAACTATAGGCATCAGAAGAGAGGTTGTGCATTCTGGGCAGGGTGGTGAGTTGAAGGAAAGAGGGACCTGTATTTATATATTGATATCCAAAACTACTGTGTATTATTCTGTAAACTATGTTGAAACCGCAAGGAGCGGAGATGCGTTTTTAGGCTGAAGGACTACGGCAGTAAGTGAAATCTGAAGGACAGCAGCGCAATAGAAATGTCACGAATGGGTGCCTTATGTTTGGAGTTGTGGTTATGGGAGTCACAGTTAAGTGCTCAGCTGAAAATGCTGTTAATCACCTCGAGGTAGATGAAAAAACAACCTCTCCTCTCAGTCCAAGGTGAAGAGGAGTCTTGAAAGTGAATTAGTGTATTGTTAAGAATGTGACACAGAGGGAAATCGAGAAAGGAGGCTGTTTGAATCTGCACTGTCAGTCCTCACTGAGATGAAAAATATTTATTGGCCCCGTTCATGTGGAAAACCAGCACAATACAAATTTATGGATATGAGCTTATTTTTCTCTGTGAAGGGCATCAAACTGCTCTGCTCTTTAGCCTCCACCTTCAAATTTCCACTGCCTTTTGCTATACATTCCCCTCGTGCTTGGTGGTGTGTATTTGCTGTATTTGCATTCAGTCTAAATGGAACATACATGCATAAATAAATGTCTCAGTATGATTCAAACACTGTCTCTGATTGGGGAAAGAGTGGAGGGTTAATGTACATTGGATGGTTACCTACCATGAAGAAGGGAAGCTGTCTTTAATGATGTAGCATGAACATTTTCATGCATTAATCATTTCTCATGGGGAAGAAAAGTCTTGTGCTGTTAGAGTAAAGAAGGGTTATGTTGTATTGCCATCTTGTGGCAAACGTCTGTACATTACAACTGGTGCATACTTGAGGTATTTGTGTATATTTAGTGCCATCTAGTGGATTTTCTGCAACCAACTTCCTCGAGCTGCAATTTCACTGAAAATATGAAAATACATTCCATTCATTCAATACTTGAGTCCTAGTCTGTCTGTGACAGAAGCTGTATGATGTATTTCTGTGCACTGGAGTTGGGGGGTTGTCATTTCTGAGAAAAACAACCCCTGATGATGTCATAGTGATGTCACCAGGGTTATTTGTGGTTGGGATAGAGGTAAAATGCAATTAGAAAATATACATCATAAACTAGGGAGTCCATAGAAAATGAGGATACTTTTACAGACCCTCCCTATCAAGATGAATTATGAGAGGTGCGGGATTTTAATAGATATGACAGGCTTTTATTGCATCTGTTTCACCAATTTAATTTCTAGTCTGCTTTTCACAAGTTCCTCTAACTATACTATGAAAGTGCCAGATGCCAAATCACAGGAATACTTACATCTCTTTACTTCTTTTTTCCTACATCGCTTCACTGCTGTGTAGTTACACCATGCAGTTCCATTATACTCTGAACAAAACCACCTTGAATAGAACCCCTTTAAATTCAAATCCCTTTACACTTCAGTAGATAAACCTGCAATCCAACAGCTAAGCCATAAATTGTCACGCTGGCATTATTTCAATTATATACTTAGCCTTGATACAGTGCGTTGAATTAGTCTGCATTATAGCGAGAGGTGTTTCTAATGTTTGTTCACCTTATTTACAACCACATTGCAGGGTGTCGGGGGAGAGCGGGCTAGAATATTAGAGGCACATTTCAGTATAATGCAGCCCATCACGTCACTGAGATAAATGCATAAAGGTGTAATCGGATTCATACCTTTGTGGGTAGTTTTAACACAGCTGCGCTAAATGTGGAACTCGTGGCAAATCTGTTGCATCGAATCTCACTCAATTGTGCAGGTGCATTTGAAGTATGATGCGTTGAGCGATGGACAAGCACAGCATGAGATTGTCGTATAAATCAATAATCTTTATTAACACAGTATAAACAACAAACAGCAACAGAGGCAACCCTCATGTAGAGCATATATGGACAGGAGACCCAGTTCTTCTCAGGGGGGGCTGACTGAGACAGAAGCATTGACATGGGGTTGAGCATGGTTCTGTTTTAATGGTTCACATATAGTATACACAAACCTATCAGATGTACGAACCTTGTGCGTTCCTAAAGCCATTCGGTCGGTTTGCAGATGGACAAAGTAGGACAAAGTACAGTCATGCTGAGCAACAGTTAGCTACAGTATGAAACAGAGTTATTACATAAAAACCAAGTAAATCATCTCTTTAGAAAGGTTCTTTTATATAAATGATTTTGAAGTGTACAAAACAGTATATTACACATTTCTTGATGCATGATTCCGAGCAAGACCCAGTAGCCTACAGTACACTTCCCTTCAAAGTACTACAAACTACTAAACTGGTTTACAAGCTACATACAGACTGCACTGTACTCCCGCAGCACAGCGGTCCCAAATGGCATCAGGAGAACATGGAAAAAGGAAAAGATCAGCAGCATCGTCTTTTATTAAGAATACACACCTATAAAAATGCACCAGGCCTCATATATTGCCAATATCCCATGCGAAACAGCAGAGTGCCATTTAAACTATCCTCAGTAACCTCAGCATTGCACAATGATGCTGCACCCGCCCCCCACACACAACACAACCCCGACCACATACAGTTCCTACCAACACAGCAGCATGTAAACATCACTGCGGCTGCTTCGTAATTCTATGTTTCTAATGTTTTTTTGATATACATATGATAAGTTAAGGCTCTTTTAAGGACCTGAGGATTTTGAACATATAATGAGGCACACAGAAGGCAAAGAATAGCTCTAGACACAGGGCTAACCGAAAGAATGAGGAGCATGAAGACAGCCATGAGGATCCGGTCACCAGTGCACTTCTACGGCCAAGGAAGAGGAACCCAGTGGAGATGCTCCCCAACAGTAGCATGAGGCTATTTGCACTAACAAGGTCAGTATTAGTAACATAAGCGGCTTGAAGGACTTTATCTTTTCTCTTTCACGTCACAAGTAAGCAGAAAGAGTTGGTCACTGTAATCAATCTGTCTGTACTGGCTGTACACAGTCCCCACCCTTTTAATGTGACAAATTGGAATTGTCAAGCTCTACAGTGCTAATACAAAGATTTAGCATCCATCAATTATTGAAGTAAAGTGGTTATATTTGTTTTTGTATTGTGTAGGTTTATAGCTTATGTCAAAGCAACAAAACTATAATGTGATTACCATTATATATGAGTTACCTCGACAGGTAAAGCCCCATGTTAACTGAACTTTAAAAGGCCTGTTTGCACAAAGATTGCAAATCTTTCCCTCTTGTAAAGGGAGCCATACGACTCTTACAGTGCATATCATAAGTTAGTCTTCTGACATATTTTGACTTTTTTGTACTTAGCGCCACTTAGCATTAGCTGATATAGGAGGAAACCAACAATGTTGATAGATATCTCTTCCTTTTTTCCCTGTAGATTGCTGTCTTAGAAATGTACTCTTGCCCTCATCAGAGCCAGCTACTGTCGATTGGAATCAATTTATCTAGACAAACCGCAACCAGCTCACTAATGTTAAAGGGGCTATTTGTGAGTTTTACCTCCACGTGCCAGGAGCATGTGGATTTAACAAGATTTTCAGCCTTCGATGTGAGGTGTAAGGTGGTGGAAATGGAGACAGCTCTTGGTGAGTAAGAGAGAATGAAGTTTGATGCTTAACTTGAAACTTTTCTTTTAGGCTATTAAGAAATCACCTGTAAATGCCTACGTAGCGGTACCAAAACTTCCCAAATAGCTCCAGTAACACATTACCAGCATCATAAGGCATTAGCATGTGCTGTCTAGAGACGTGATTTCAGATAGCTCAGACAATTTCATCTTGTCTTCTTATCTCAGCTTTTATATCCTGATTTCAGATGTTAAACGTCACACAAAATAACCCTCAACATGTGTCAGTCCTTCCTTTGACATATTGTTGAAACATTGCACAAACAGAAATGCAAAAATGCAACAGTTAATAGTTAATTCTCTTGAAGAAAATTGTACAGCAAAAATCGTAACTTATTTCAGAAGACACATAACTGTATGTTGTCGAATCACATTCTTCACCTTCGGACATGAAAATTTGACGATTTTATTTGCCATGCACCTAATTGACCTCGCCCCAACCAACCCAGACTGACTTTCACTTTATTAAGAAAAGAAAATCTATAAAAGCTCAACATGTCATACAAAAAGATGCATATAAGACATTTTTCTCTTTACTTTTTTCTTATGAAAGCTGCTTTGGTAACAACATAGTCACGACATCGGTCAATCTCCTTTTCTTAGCCTGGCTGCTGAAGGGACGCCTTCCCTGATATCTCAATGGCATTTTTTATTTATTTATTTATTTTTTTGTCAGCTTCTTCCTTTTACCTCTAAAATCTAAATGAATGGATCTAGTTACACTAGAGTGAGCTGTGTTTGTGTTCCACTGTAGAGCTGTCTCCACATCAGATGCAATGTTTTCTGGGAGCTGTTTGTCATAAAGATGTCCGCGCTGTGAAAGACAGTGCTATTGTACTGAGCGCTGATAGAGTGGAGACCTTGGATGCTGAACCGACTGCATTGGGGCCTGAAAAGTTATTCAACAGAAGAAGGCTGTTAGTTGGATGGCTATGGGGAAAAAAAACAATGAAAGAAAGCATCACAGAACGTTGAGGTTTCATTTCTTCAATCAGGAACCCCCTCTCCTGGAGTAATCATGAGCTGAAAACATTCATTTAAAAGATATTATTTGAGCAAATGAATGAGGTTTCAAAAGTATTTTAAATAAATTGGGTCATGTTGTGGCTGTGATTGCACAAATGTTTTATGCCCCCCCCCCCCCACCCCACTTTCCCTGCTCCTTCAGAGATGATGATAGCTAATCTGTCTGCAAGGCAGCACAAGGGGTGTGGATTATTCAGCTTAGCCACGAGTGAAGCACTAACTAGCTCTCCACCGACCTGTTATCCTTGGGATGGTGATCTGTCTGCTGCTGCTCCCTTCGCCTCCCTCTCCAAACGCCTTTATCTGAATGATATAATCCTCATCGGTGGGCAGGGCGAGCTCCACGGAGGTGGTGTTTGTTTCCATGACACTGGGGCGGCTGTGGCGGTTCTTCTTGTAGAGCACCTACAACAAGGGTGAATGTTTTCAAGTCAAGTCAGGGGTGAGGTGCGGAAGCCGTGATGACAGCAAGTGACTGTGTGCTCACTTTGTAACCGGTGACCTCTGACTCATTCTCCAGGGCTTTGACCTGCTCCCAATTCAGTATTATCTTGGAGTTTGACGCGTTCCACATGACTTTAACTGGCGGCTGACTCGGAGCTAAGAAGGGAAAACAGATTATTATCATGGAGCAAAAGCTGAACATGGGCAGAAAGGGACTGTTACCTCAGAATTAGGCGACTTACGAGGTTTTTTGGTGGTGACATTGACAGGAGAGCTGGGAGGCCCCGTTCCAGCTGTGTTATACGCTCTTACTGAGATGTAATATGTGGTGCTGCCTTTCACCCCATGGATAATAGTAGATGTTTGATTTCCCACAGTCCTTTGCACGCTGGCAGTATCTTCCCTTTCACTTCTACTCCAGTACCTCAGCTGGAAAGCAACAGGGCAGAACAACCACAGATGTGAATGCAGAAAACATGATGGGCACCTTAAAAGCTTTCTGTTACACCATGCCAATGAAGTGCAAGCTGGAAATAGGGAGACAACAACTCGGCTAAAAACAAGCCTTTGCAGTGTCACCCCATGCGCCTTTAGCTCACTGTGACCCACAACATGTAGCAGGTATTTTGAGATTTCAAGTTTGTCGTAAAGAGCAAGGTCAAGCATACAGAAGAGGGGAAAAAAAGAATGCAAGACAAAGAAGAGCAAGAATAAAATTCTCAAAACAATCTCCTGCCATCAACCTCAACTGAACGGATTTTCTTTGACAACCTGCTTGTCAAATCTGAAATGGCTGCCACGCTTGACAACCCAAATAAAATTTGTAATTCCTCACAGGAATGGTTTGCTCAGACCCCGCTCCTCTGTTGACTCTAAGTGGTCAACAATTTACAATTGCAGCACTTGATGCAATCTGTGGGGAAAAACAAATGCCTTTGTTCAAATCTTGAATTTCAATAATGAGCGGAATTAAAATTACATGTACTCACTGTGCGCAAAGCCACTGTCTGAAACAGCTTTGTTGTCTGGATTAGAAGCTAAACGCTCTACTCCTTGGAGTATTGCATCAGTAATCAGGGTGGTTACAGTACTTAGGTAAGCAACAAGAGAAACACAGCTAAACCCACAGGCATGGGACTAGGCAGGACCATTATGTATGCAGCAAGCTATTATCTCCTATGCCCAAGGTGCAAGAGCCTGAAAAACTCATCAATAATAGAAGAGAACAAGATTCAACGGCATTAGTTGCAACATGCTTGCACCCCCCTCCCTCCTCCACACACACACACACACACAGAAAAGATTAACATTCATTGGAAGCTCCCACAAACAAGGCATTTCAACGAAGCTCACCTCATAGCCCAGCACTCTTTTCTTGCTGGCGTTCCAGGGCAGAGCTTTCCATGAAACTTCAATCTCGGATGCAGAAAGGCTCTTGGCACGAACCCTGGTGGGCGCTCGGCCAGGCTCTGGAGTAAATGTATAAAGACTGATTTTAGAAGTAATACTGAGCTTTGATTGCCCCCTCAAAGTAGGGACATCAAAACTGTTTCAAAGTCATTTCTTCCATCTGAACTGCAGAGCAAGGGAAGTGCGGGAAAGATGTCTGCGAGTGCTGATAAGGCTGCAAAAATCACTGCTGCCCCTGTTCTGTAGACCCTGAACGGATCACGAGCTCATGCATTAATACTAGCTGGACCCGTAGTGCCTCTCTCTGACATGCTGGGTATGACAGAGGATCACACGCACCTTCCTCAGCAGAGTAGATAGTTGTAACAGGTCCAAACGGCCCTTCGCCCTCATTGTTGTACACCCCGACCTTCACGTGGAAAGGGGAGAAGGGCTGGATGCTCTCATTTTTGAAGACATATCTGGATGCCTCAGCTGATGGCACAGCAGCCTGCATCCACCCTGTGGCACCGTGGGGTCGAAAAGCCACAACATAGCCGAACCCCGGGCCGTTCTGCAGCTCCTCTGGGACAGGCTGCAGGACAACATGGACTTTGCAGTAAAACAGCGAAATCAACTGGTGATGTGAATAAAACAAATGCCTTGATTCTCTGCGCACCTTCATGCAGTTTGTTAACAGATATCCCATTATCCGAAATATATTTTGAGATTCAGAATCTCAAATTTATTCAGCTGTATTCTTTACAAAAAGTCAAATCAGCTTTGCTACATTTATTGGTCAGATGCAATCAGCATGAGTTGCAGCTATTCTACAAATGCAGCTATTCTGTAAATGCAAATGGCCTCATAAAACATTTTCACCATTTTTGTTTCAGTAAAACTTAGAGTTAAGCACAATAGTTCATCCCTGCTAGGGCAATATAGCAGCTTTTGTTAGGCAGAAATTAAAGTTTAATTGAACTCTTGCATATTGAAACATCAATGCTGATTTTGTGAAATGTTTCTCAGCAAGCTCTGATGATTTTGAGCAGCCTGAATAAATATAAAGGTTTTGAACTAGATTGATATGCATGGGGTTTTGCAAGAATAACGAAAGAGGGTGGAGAGAAGGGAAAGAAATAAAATCAGATAAAAAAAAAGCTGGAACTTTGTAGGAGCCATTGAGTTTAATTATCTTATTGAAACCTCAAAAGCATTTTTCTCTCCCCCAGGGTGATAGCTGCAGATATTGCTTCTCTGTTCTTAAAAATGAAATGCCATACATTTATCCATTCAACTGTTATTAATGAAACACAAGCGCAGTTCCACAGAGAATAATGACGTCTCGCTCCCTCCTCCATGGGTGAGGGGTCCTGAGCAAGCTTGCTTACCTCCCATGTGATGACTAATTCAGAGCGACTGCCACCGCCTCCACTCACATTAGCTGGTGTGACCTTCGGGGCTGGAGGTAGAAGACAGATCAGCTTAGCTCTGTTGACTTTGTGCAATGCAGAGAAAGCACATGTAATCATTTTCCGTATCCCTAACGGCAGAGAGGTATATTTTTTTGGCACAATGGAACTCCAACATTTAGAAATCCTGTCAGATCTCAGCAAACGTCTCACAGCTGAGTCGTGTTTGCAGATTTGATTGACCTATGATGTTTTGTAGAGCAAAGAATAACAAAGGAACAAAACAGACAAAGGTGTTACCTCATGAATCCCCCTGTCTCCGGGTAGATTGCGCACTGCTGCATTTTATGTGTATTATTTTTGTTTTCCTAAGGTTGAAATTGAGTAGAATTCTAATGTATTGGCCAGTTAACTCAACAACAAAGCCCGATTTCAGGCACTGAAAATTTATGGTTCCTCCAATCAAGGTCTTGTTCAAAATTTTGCATTTATATCAAGAGATACGAGTGAATCGCTCTTTCATATGTGTTGAAACTACAGTTAGAAGACTGTTAAATAAACTAACCACAAAGATTGTGAATGGCGAGAAACCACTGACCTGCCTTCGTCTAGATTTAACAAAATCCACCTATCAGCAAATCTAAACGTCATATAATGGACCTGAAGTGTGCAACTTGTTTTTTACGTTAGCCTCCACATGAACTAAAATATTGATGTTGGGGGGTATTTTATGAGAATTTTAACCTCTTTAGGTTTTATACTCATTTTTTAAAGACAGACTTGAGAGTGGTCTCATCTTGCTATTGGTAAAATATGAAAATTAACAAGCCTGGAACGATGAACCAAAAAGTGTACAATTTTGGCTCGGTTGGAATCAACACACAAACATGACACATGTTGAAAGAGCCATATGGAAAAGTTTTGCTGCTCGTGCAGTACATACAGGTCCCTTTTGTCCTTGCTTGTTTGGATGGCTTGCTGGGCTCGCCGGTCCCGATGGTGTTGCTGGCCAGAACTCGAAACTCATATTCCACCCAAGGGCTTAGGTCTATTACTGTAGCTGTCAGCCGGTGCCCCCCCCACCACCTCAGGAACTGGCATAAAACACATAGTGCCCCCCTCAGTAACTAAAAACTTTGTGTGTTTTCTGTATGGGCATGTGTCAACTTAGCATCAGCTGACAGGCCAGACTACAGGTACATGGGACACACAAAGCACAAGCAAACCCATAAAACAAGAACACAATGCAGAAGACTCACATGTAAATTCATTATTCATCCTGAACTATTTTTGTTCTAGGCTCATAATGTAGTTCAGTTTGATACATATGATTCTTATGAGGGAAATCAATGAAACCTATAAAAATATCTCAGCTCAAACTGTCCTGAATATACAAAAATATCAATAGAACAGGGTGTGCAGCGTGGGCTAAAAACACATTATACCAATCATGCATGAATGCTAAGGGCTCCATTACGGAGAATGTGGAGATGTGGGCTATCGCTTAACTACACGGTCAAATTACAGACCTGGCAACAAGTTCATCATCAGGACGAGTTCCATGTTTCAGGATTCCCAGGAGTCTGATTAAATGGCGGTCAATGGTCACGCTAGAGTTGCATACCATTTGGCACTGGGATAAAAATTACATCTCCAATATTCTCACAGGCAAGACAGAATGAAGAGTGCCCCCCCCCCCCCCCCCCTCCCCTCTCCTGCATTAGGCCACTGCTGGTCAGAGAGCGGCTTACCTGTGGTGACAGCCTGCCACCCGAGGGAAAATGGTGTCCTGGCCTGGATGGTATATGCCGTAATTGGACTGTGATTATCAGGACCAGGCCTCCAGGATAGAGAGGCTGTGGTATCAGTGATGTCTTCTACATGGATGCTGGTGGGGGGCCCAGGGGGACCTGATAGATGGCATAGCCAGGCAGGGAAAAGCAGTGTAAGATAGACAGACAGACAGAAAAGAGAGAGGGGGCAGGGGGGATGTAAATCATAAAGAGATGGAAAGATGGTAGAGAGAGCAGTGCAGGTTTTAGCACCTGCAGCTACTGTATGCAGTCAGTTCAATGTGAAACCTCTGGGAACCATTTGATCTAAATAGACACCGAATTTCTTTTAAGTCTCGAAGAGAGAAATTTCTATTTGCCACCATTTTCCTTCTATTCCTTTCTATTTTCCTCGGTGAGTAGCACATGAGCACAACATGCTCAATGAATGATACATTATTAAACCGTTGTGGGCTTAAGCTGAAACATGCATGTGGTCTGCAGTCACTGGACCTTCACTGTTGGCAGCTTACCTCTGACCACCAAGTCAGCAGCTATGGAAATGCTGTCTACCTTCGTCTGCACGGCGCACGTGTACTTCCCCGCATGCCTCAGCTGGATGTTTCGAATCATGATGTCTCCTGCCGAATGCTGCTGTCATTCAACACACAAGCAGGCACGCACACATGAACACAAACAGACCTCTCTAAGCAGCATGGTAAGCCTCCAACTAATGTAATTCAACAGCAATACTGTCTCCGTTACCACATGGGAGCAAAATCAGCTGAACAGAAGGCTCATCTTCCTGCGTGCATGTGTATCTTGAAAAAATAATTCATATTTCCTTATGCAGCCTTTTCTTCCATTTGCTAAAAAAAAAAAAAAAGTTAGGGAGATACCTCTGTTCTGTTTTTATTTTAAGTATTTATTGATTTATTTTATATTTAAGTAAAGAAAAGTAAACTGAAATGACTTAATTTAGATTATGGTATTGAATGGATTCATTTATGAGTAGTCTAATGGCCATTCTAAAAGGTATTTCTTTGAAGGAGCTTTCTATTCCATCTCTAATTATAATTCCCTCTTCTACATAATCAGGCTATCAGAGAAGAGCACAGTGAGTTTTTGTAATAAGTTGGAGACCAATTGGAGATTGTGAAAGAAAAGAATACTGTGAGAGCTTAATCAAAGTAAATGTAGGTATACAGCAATTGATTAGGAAGGGACAGAAGAAGCAGCAATATCATAAAAGAAACAGGAAGGAGGGAGAACACCTTTTGTGTTGTGTTTTCTTCTTCTTACGCTGGCTGGGGGAGCCTTGAATTTTTTTTTGAGGTGCAAACCAAGTCTGTGCATCACACGCTGAGGTCTAAAGCTGTGGACCATTTTAAGCGTGCGGCAGCTGACTGAGACTGGTTACAGGGTGTGTATGTAAATTTCACTTTAAAATAAACCACGGGCAGCAATTTTCTAGCCATAAATAATACACTTGATACAAAACATTCCCTCTGCACTGCGGCTGAATTTATAATGACCCTGCTAAAAGAAGAAGAAGTGCAATAGTGATGTTTCAGTGAATCTTCAGATTCACCCGCTTGACCTTTATTCAATGAAATCTCTTAAGGGGTGTGAAAAATAAATCAATGTGTAAAGGGCACAGAAGTGCTAATGAAATTAGCATTTGTCTACGCCACAATAAGGCTTGTATCTTAATTACTTATTCTGTAATCAGGGTCAAATGGCAAACTATGACAGCTCACAGTGTGCTGAGTGACATCATGGAAGAGAATCTTTGATGGTTGTGAAGTTGTGGGGTGAGTTTATGTGGATGAATGTGGAAAAGTAATGTGTGAAAACTGTCCGAACTGCCTCTAACGAGGTTTCATTCTAGGCTCCACTCGTCCGAGTGGCCAGTGCTAACAAGTTGTGAAAAGAAAGTGGGGAAAAAGAAAGTTGCAAAGTTTTTTTGGAGAGACGCGGTCGGCACTATTTTTTTTTATATGTTTATGAGAGTTAAATTAAAAAGCCACAAAAACACGTGCCAGGATCTATGATCAGTTATTACGTTCTGTCTTGATCAGTTTGATCAGTGTGGTGGTCATTTCTGAGAGAAGGGAAGATTGATGCCTCTGGATGGAAAGATGTCACACTTCTAATTTTTTTTGAGAAAAAAACAAAAAACAAAAACAAAACAAAAGAAAAAAAACACAAAGGAGCCCGTAGTCTCATCTACTGATGAGTGAAACCTAGACTTTCTCATCATGTGATACTTTGCTTTTATCTACTGGAAGAATCGAATGAGGCTTTGCATGTATGTAACTGACATAAATGTAGCATGCTATGTTTTGAACATGAAGGACAGGATGTTCATAGAGCCTAGCTTTTTTAGTAGGGGCTCTGGCTTAAGCTGAATCCCTTGTACTTTCAAATATAACAACCTGTCATTGGTGTGGCATAGACTCAGTAGCTCACAACAATGTGTCCGCAGATTTTCAAGTGTTGTGTGACTCATTGAAGATGAATAAGCATAGTTTTGATGGTCACATGTAGATATAGCGTCAAACCAATTTCATTGGTTTCCAGCAAGTTGCTCAATATATAGATGGTGGTAATCTTGCACATCTGCTTTGTGGACCCTTATTTTGCACACATTTCTGATTGTCTGTCAATAGCTTTTAAAATAGCGCTCACAACTCACAATTCTAGCATTGGAAAAATGATGAGAGATTGTATACTTACACCCCCGACCTTTTCAAAAAATCCACCATGGCTCCCGAAGTGGATGAGCTGTTCGTTGAAGAACCAGGTGAACTTGAGCTCAAGTGAGGGGTCGTGGCTCACCTGACAGGGCAGGACCACGCTCTCTCCAACATTGACATCCAGCGTGGACGGCAGGGTGGTGATGATGGTCGGCTCTGAAACACACATTCACATCTCATCAAACTCCATGTTCTGTTCCTCCTTCCCAGGCGTTGCCACACAGCACAGGAAATGGCTTTGTGAAAAGCCAAGCCCTTCCATCATCCTTATGGATATGTCACACTCAGTTAATAGAGGGATATACGGGACAGAGCACACGGCAAAGTAGGGCGCACAGCTACAATAAATGGTATTAGTCTCAGCCTGAGCTCGTCTCTGTGGGGACTCGTAGATGTGTCTCTCCTGCATCCTGAGAAGCCTCCATATGTGTCACTGTCAGCTCAGCCTTCAGCCTGGGACTCCCTCTGACTGTCCGAAATTCCCAAAATGCACAACTAGGAAAACAGTAAACAGCAGAGAGCACTTCTTCCACTGACTACGCTCTTTTCAAGCCTGCAGTGCATTACAATAGCATCACATGGGAATTATGGCAAGCGTCCCTTATCTACACTTGTGCCTGAGCAGTGGAGGAGGAGGAAGGTGGAAGCACATGAGAGAGGCGAGATGAGAGGCACAGGCTTTGTTCTCAGAGTGCACAACACCTATCTCCCTCTTGGGGGTGCTGTGATTACTTGGTTGAAACTGCCACTCTGAGCACTTGGACGAAATTAACCATGGCAAATGATCCCTGGACAGACGTAGATTCATGTAGAAAGTGCCGGTAGTGCAGTCTTCATCCAGAGTGAATTCGATACCTTCATTGTATTGGCCCCCTCCCACTCCTCCCTGACGCACACACACACACACACACACAACCACACACCTCCAGTGTGATTTATCTAGCCATTTCTGATATCAGGCCAGAATGCTATCAGCTGGTAGGTTTTGTCATTTACACAATGAAAGTGTGCCTGAAAAGCCCAGTCCTCTATTGCTGAGGCTAAATGGTGAGCAATGGCAATGCAATAAAAAACGTTGCAATAACACACAGGAGCTATTCAAGGGCCTGCAACTGCTCTCGCCGCTCTGTTTCTACACCTTGTAGAACAAGTGCAAGAAAGAAAATAGGAAACCTGAAAAATTTAAAGGGGGCAGGGGAAAAAAAATAAAACCTCTATGAAATATGTCAGGGTTGCTTTGCAGGTTATTTCATCGTGAGACACTCTAAGTGATGCGAAGAAAAGGAAGTAGAAGAGAACAGAAGGGTAGGAAAGCATCTGTGGGGAAATTCTTCTATGGACTCACAGTCAAAGATATTTACTCCTCTATTGCTGAAAAATGGAAACATGCTCTAAACTTTGCTTCCTTTTATTTCTCCAGCAGGATTGGTGTAGCTGTCTGTTTCCTGACATGAACTCCTCCCCTCCCCTCCCTTATTATGTTCTGCCCCAAGAGATCCACAATGTGACAATGAGACAATGACAGTGGGAATATGTTCCCTTATTACCCTCCTCTGTCATCATTTGTAACAGATTATATGGACAACCAAGGTTGGTTACACAACCGCACACTGGGCTCCTGACCATAATTTGATTGCTTTCCATCATGTGTAAAGCCTTGTTACCTATTGCCACTTGAAACTGGGGGATAGTAACCCACTTACTTAGCGGGGTCAATCAAGGCTGAGTTAGAGAGTGTGCTAACACGCTGAAACAGACATGATGGCATCTCAAGGAGTCCCGCTGATGGAGGTAGTGAAAACTGTGGTGCTATGTTTCGGTTTGTGCTTGTAGTTTTTTGAAGACATTTTTTTTTTTTTTTTTTTTTTGAAAAATATTGTTTGTTGGTACAAATTTGTTTGTGAAACTGTATCGATAAAGTTGTGACATTGTGCTTCTTACATTTTTACAGTGAAGTTCTAGTTGGATTCTGCAGCTAAACCTTCTTGGTTTTATAAAGATTGGGGTTAAAGTCACAGTCCTTGTTGTTCTCAACAAAGCACCAGAACCAACCCTGTGTTTTTGTCTGACTTCTGTAACTCATATGTGCCTTATTTTTCTTCCATGTGCTTACAAAACAGCCTCAGTTCTTTTGTGGCATGAATTCCACAACATTTTGAAAATGTTGCTGTTTGGTGGGGTTGGTTTGCATGTTCTCCCTGTGCATGTGTGGGTTTCCTCCCACCGTCCGACGGCATCATGTTTGGGTTAACTGCTGACTCTAAACTGTCTGTAGGTCTGAT
Organism: Echeneis naucrates; assembly: GCF_900963305.1. Taxonomy (NCBI): domain Eukaryota; kingdom Metazoa; phylum Chordata; class Actinopteri; order Carangiformes; family Echeneidae; genus Echeneis; species Echeneis naucrates. The sequence continues at coordinate 22,218,911 of NC_042515.1, read as the reverse complement.
TGTGAGTGTGAGTGGTTGTTGGTCTCTGTCTGTCTCTGTGTGTTGGCCCTGTGATGGACTGCTGACCTGTCCAGGGTGATCCGCGGTGAATGAATAAATGAATGCGGTGAGATTCTGCTCTGTGTTCACATCATCATTTCTGCAGATTTGTCATTTGCACATTCACGCTCCTGATCCACCATCCCAAAGGTGGTTTACTGGATCCAGATCTGGTTACTGGAGAGGCCACTTAACTCACTGTCATGTTCATGAAACATGTTTGACATGACTTTTTCTTTGAGACATGCTTCATTACCATGGTGGATGTTGCTGTTGATGGTAAATTGTGTCCATGGGGAATGGAAGCAACAATACTCTGTTAATCTGCAGCATTTAAACCGTGATTCACTGCAATGAAAGGGCCCAGAATGAGCCAGGAAAACATGCCCATACCTACCAACTATTTTTCCCAAGAATTTCTGGCATCTCCAAGTAATCTAATGACTCACTCCTGTTTTGTTTTCTCCATGGAAACTTCGGTAATTTGCATGGCCCCCAACCTTTATTAAAAATGTCATATACTGATCCATACAATTTATATGTTTGTCAATTGGTATGCACATTGCCAGATTGTGTATGAAGTGAGATAGTCACACTAAACACACATACATTAAAACCCATCTGCTACCACAGCCTGCAAACAGCCAAATTCTTTAATTTAAGCCATTAATTCTTGATTGTTAAATTAAGTTGAACAAAACTTGTTACATTTGTGTTCATGTGATGTTCTCCTCTCTCACACGCTCATTTTCTACCACTTATCAGCTTTCAGGTCATGGGGGATTCTGGAGCCAATCCAAGCCAACGTTTGGGTGAGGGCGGGGTCACACTGGACAGGTCGCCAGTCCATCACAGACAGACACAGACACACACAGAGACACACAGAGACCAACAACCACTCATACTCACACTCACACTCAGACCTACAGACAATTTAGAGTCACCAGTTAACCCAAACATTTGGATGGGGGGAGGAAACTGGAGTACCTGGCGGAAACCCATGCATACACAGGGAGAACATGCAAACCTCTTACAGAAAGGCCCCACAAGAACCCACAATCTTCTTGCTGTGAGGCAACAGCTCTTACCGAAACGTTCTAATGATAACTGTTAATAGTCACGAATGAGATGGAATTTAAATGAACCTTGTTACGTGTTCAAGTATGTAAATTGATGTAAATTGATGCACTCTTTGACCCCCTTCCGCCATCCTGGAAAAAAATCCTCCTTTTTGAAGGCTAAATGTTGGCAGGAATGCATTCCTAACACCCTTACTCCACCAGCAGCCTGGACTGATGAATCAGTGGGTCACTGTCACTGTTGGGTTCATGGTTCATGCTGTTGACACTAAACTCTGACCAGACCATCTGTTTGCCTCAGCAGAAACTGACCAAAGACTCCACACAAACAAACACACAATACTTGTTAGAGGACCAGACTTATTCTTTCAGGTCCAGTTGGTCTGGGTAACTACTGACTTTGTCGATTTCAGGGGGAGATTACTGTTATTGCTAAGGTTACAAAAACATTGCTGAGGTCTCCCAGCCTTAGTTTGACCTGCTAGTAGTTTTGCCGCTGTAGAACATATCTGTCCATATTTCTGTCTACTACTGTGTCTTACTTAGATGCATTTAATTAGACGAACAGATGTTTGAACAAACAACAAATTTTTATGAACCGCCTGAATGAGACACGTAAGCAGGTGGCATTTGGATGTAAAAAGAACATGATGAGGTCTGATGATTCCTGGCTCTGTTTCATGCTCAAATATTAGCACTGGATGAATCTCTTACTGTTGAAGCCACATGTGGTTGAACGACAGCAGCAACAATCACAGTGTTGTTATTATATCAAAGGAAGTGGAGGAAGTGTGGGACCCCAGACACCTAACGTAGCTAAACAGGTGATGTGGTTTTGCAGAGGGGAACACTCAGAAGAGCTGTCCAACGAGAAAACACGGCCAACCAGAGAGAGCAGGCTAACCGTTACCAAACGACTTCCTGCTTCTCCCCCAGGCATGTGTCACATGGCCAGTTTCACTTTTTCGCAACAACAGCAGCTCTCATGAATAATGCTCAAACCCCCCTGTTGACAATCTCTCTCAGCCTCTATGGTCTGAAGCTGTAATATGTAAGCATGTATTCTCCTTGAGTGTCTGTATACTCCGTCGTTTTTCACACAAGGTGAGTGATGTGAGCTTGAATAATACATGGAGGAGCCATGGGCAAAGTGATCTGGGAATTTTAAAAACAAATTTACCTCAACCTCCCCTACCCCTCAAACTGAGTGCTTCAATCTGAAGCTCATGTTCATACGGGGACGAGTTGGTTCAAGGCAAACACAAATTTGTACAGGAAGTGCTTTGTCTGGCAGATCAAAAGGCTCTCCTACAAATAACAACTGAAACGCATTGGGCTAAGGTTGATGCCACGTATTCAAAGGTAGATCTCTGCGACATTATGCATCTAGTTCCCTGCTGCTGAAAAGCCTAACAAATTCCTCAGGTCATTTGGAACGAAAATTTGGTGTCCAAAGGGAATCATCCCTCTCCCAGCTTGACCTCGGCACCACCTCAAACAAACTAAAAAGTATGGTTTCATCAGCACATCAAAAGCTCCTCTGTAACACTGTTGTGCGTTTAGTTTTTTTTGGTTTGCTTTTTTGGGTTCGTTTTAATACCACTAATTTTCCAAAGGTCTCTCAAGGACAAACTGCAATAGCAAGGAAAATCTTCTTGTCATTGCTCAGCACAAACATACAATATGCGCCTAATGCTGCATTCGTACGCTGTGCAGTGGCACATCTGTAGCAACCTGCTGGTGATCACTGACAGATGGCTGCTCATTATTTTTCTATATGGCTGTCAGGGATTACACATCACATTTGTTTCACTCAGCTGCTGCCATTCAACATGGACCAAGTTGACTCGGCTTGGAAAAACACTTCCCAGAGCCTGGTGTATAACTGGAATAATTTTCATGACCGTTCCTCCCCTCCTGTGTTTAAAAGCCTGGCCTGTCAACTGATCAGATGATTGGACTTCTGCCTTTCTCCAAAAGCCAAATGTACCCCAAAGGCATTAACTACTGCCATTGTTCAAATCTCATCTGATACAAAAGAAATCCTTTTTATCTGGCAAATCTAAGGGTCTACGGGTATGCCAGTGGCTCTGTGAGGCCACCTTCACCTAGTGCTGAGCTAAAATGCTAATATCATAATGCTAACACGCTCAGATTGACAGCAATAACATGCTGATCTCTGCCTTGCTCACCACCTTAAGTCACCTTTGGATGTATAACAAATGCATACTTTGCACGATATCAACGTGTTATATCCGATGATGTGATGAGGGTATGTCAATTCATCTGCAAAACTCAAGGAGACCTTCTTTACGTCCCACTGATCGTGTCATAGCTGCAGTCACATTGTGAGATATTGGTCTTAAATTTATGAGACCTTTTACGCTGCTTTGGCAATCTTCACATAAACTACTGACTGTCATCCAGGTGTGATTGAGGAATTTTGAATTTTGAAATCATTATAAGAATTTTTGAAATTTCCTGCCATGCCAAATTTAATCTCAGCAGGTCCAAAATCACACATGTAAAGGGGCTTACATTGCAATCATTTGGTATTTCTATGTAGTACTGAATAGAGAATGCTGATGAGGACTGTGGTAACAATAATGTGTTGCAGGTGTTTTTTTTTTTTTTCAGAAACCAACGCATAGGATAAATGTACATTTTTACCTTATGATTTCCTAAAGCTAAAAAGGTTAATTCATCCTCTGACAATCATCAATGTGTGTAACAGCTGTCATGGCATTCTGTCAAATAGTTGAGATATTTGAGATTTTTTAGTCAACACCAAAGTGGGAGACCAAAAGCATTGTCATCTCTGGAGTGAAGTGCCTTCTGTATAATTATAAGAGTCAATTACTTTAAAGGTCCCATAGTGTAGAAAGTGACATTTGTTTTATGACTATAAAGGAAGTGTAGGTGCTATAAAGAATCAAAACATTAATTCAGTCCCCAGAGATCTCCACGCAAGCTCGTACTCATTAACTGAGGCTAAAAACAGACTGCTTTGGATTTCTAGAACTTGTGATCTCGTAGCTACATAGCCATTCTCCCAGCTCAGCCTGTTTTGTTGCATTAACTCCACACAGACACTTTGTTGCTGAGCTTGCAAGCTACAAGACAGAAAATGCTGCACAACTGCTGGAAATCAGGAGCCAATACATCATTGTACAGCCTTCCCGAGGATAAGTAATGTTAGAAACCACTGACTGAAGCTGAGTTTTTCTGAAATGACTCAAGTGATTCGAGATTTCGCACTGACCAAACATCACCATTTTTTTTATTTTTTTTTTAGTTTGCCCAAACTACAGTAGTAGGCTTCAATTCATTACCTATAGTTTGCCTGGCTGTGTGTGTCTGTGTGAAAAAAAATCAAACAACCAGGTGAGCGGTTCAGATACAAAACGCTTGTGAGAGAACCACGGAGGAGGAAAACTTTCAGTACATGAGACAACACGTGTATCTTTTAGGGGACTTAAGAACTTCACATAAAACACATGAAACGTGTGAAACAGGGCCATTAGATACAACTCTATATAGATTACAGTCGTGTGTCAGATCTTAGGAAATCACTTCCCCTGAGGTTTTACAGAGGCAAACTGCTGTGAACGCAACATGATCTCAAAAGTTTTGAGCTGATTGACCATCCGTAATGAACGGAGTCAACCCTAATTGAAACAGCTCATCTTCAATGTAATCAAAATTCAAGGAGGATGTCCGTAATCAAGAGTAATTAATCTGCTAATATCCCCTCACCTCAGTGTTGTAATAATGGAGACATTAACAGGGATCATCTGTTGTGACTGTTTGTTCGGTGGCTTATTCACAGCAGGAGGCGCCGAACGCTTTGTGACAAGTATTTTTCAGCATTCATATCACCAAAGTCAATTTGAATAAACTACTGTCATCTCCTATAAAAGCTACTCACCGTAGCACAAATTTCCCCCCACTAAATAGGTTTCCAATCCTCAATGAAATAGCGCATGTAAATTACCCCATCCCATTTCGCAAACAATATCCACTCTGACAGAAAGGCACACGATCATACAGTACACAGGAACATTTGTAACATCAGCTTTAACGTATGATGGGAGTGAATGAGGGAAGGTGCCACATAAAAACCCATATTCCCTTTCACTGGAATAATAAGTGGATAACAGGGCTGTTTATTTATTCTGAAGAGACATATGAGGGTGTGTTTCCTAGCAGCTTGATTGGAAAATCGCACACAGGCCATCGACCTCAAACTACAGACAGCTGCAGGTTTCACTCGCCCCCCACTCACTCTGATTGGCTGTGTGTGTGGGGGGTGCGCTCTGTATCAATTTCATTTCACAGTGTGTGATAAATGGGTAAAAGGAAGGCTTTGAGTGTAACCGACGGAGAATAGTAAGTATGTACGTTTCCTTCTGCCTTCAAGTCAAGTTCTCGCACTTTAAGGTTCAAAGCATTTTACACATACATGTGGAAAATATACAAAATGCAAATACTTACTGATTTTGGTGGAGAGAAAGCATCATAAGTGGGGGGTAGAGTGATGCATCAGCATAAATCAGCCGCAAGGTGCACTTAAAGCTCCCCCCGCAGTCTTCACTGCTGCTGACTTTAGAGCATTCATAATATATGACAGTTGTCTTTTATAATTTAACAGAAAAAGAAACATGCCTTCATAGTGATTTACAGAGGACGTCTCCAGTGCACAGTTTTGTTTTTTTTTTTCCTTTATTTCCTTTATATGATGCATTTACTAGTAATAAGGGAATTACTCTGCTGGTACAGAAATGGGAATTTTTGTTTGCTGCTACTCAGACAGACATTGATCAGTGTCTGTCAAAATATTTGATCTATCTGAAATACTTATGCAGGGTGAAATAAAAGTCAATTAATCCAGGTTTCTAAGGCAACATCTTAAAAAAAACAAAAACAAAAAAAACCTCTACTGATTATTTTTTAGACTGCTGTTCTATTTACATGGCATTTGAAGGGATTTTACCAATGGCTAAGTTGTTGAAGAGAGACATTTATATGGATTAAACTTTAACTATTAAACTACAATAGAAGCCCCAGACTTTCTAAAAATGCTCTAACTTTAGAGAATTGGGGAAAGCACTCCATTTCTCATCATGCAGTCTGGGGAATTCGAAGGATTTTGGCAGCACTTTATTGGATTTTCTTCTCTGACCAGGGCAGCTCATTCCCTACTGGGTGAAAGGTTTAAACCAGCACTGACGAAAAACGTGTGTGCTTGATGTTCAAACGTCTGTACATGTATTACGTATTCAAGGTTAATTTAGACAAGGTTTTCTTTAACATCTCAGAATATGCTGCTTTTGGTGAAACTAAAGTAATGTAACCACAGCTGTCTGATTTGTCCAAGGATTGTTCCATCAATCTGATGAAATATACATGTGAATCAAAACCAAAGCCTCTGAAATGAGACATGAACTTGTCTCCCTAAGGCCAGTATACTGAAGATCAATAGTTCTACAAATCTACACAAACCAGCCAGCATGGAAGATCAAGGCAGAACAAATAACAATAACGCAAACCGTGCAACCTGTGTGAAAAGGGGGTCACAGTGAGGGTATAGTTCAGTGAACATGTCAGCCAATCCCCCTAGGATGGAGGTGAGAGCAGTATCTCCCCGTGGGAAAAAGGACAGAAAAACAGCAGTGTGCACACAATAAAGCCACTCATAAAGCCACGCCATGCACAACACTTTATACCCAGCTCACATTCATATTTAATGAAGTATAATAAGTCACAGTACAACAGCAGAAATGCAATCCCCAGCACAGACGATCTAACAACACCAGGCCTTTTTCACACAGCATATCCTTTGACAGTACTGGTGGCACTGAAGCAGTGAGCTGAATGTTTTCAACGCCTCTGCAAACAGACATAGCAACCAAGGTGTCTCTATCTCTCTTGTAATGAGAGTATGGCGAAAGAGATAGAGAGAGAGAGAGAAAAATAAAAACAGGTCCTCGTGTCTTGCAAGAAGGAGAGAGGTGGTCAGATGCTTCAAAAATCATTCCCCCTTCACGACGGTGGCCATTTTTTATTTATGAAATCGAAAGCATCAGTTAGTTTTTCAGGGAGCAGAATGAAATATCAAACAGCTCTGCGTGCTGCTGGGGTGAAAAACATGCATTCGGAAAAGGTGCCCAGTACTTTATTGGTCAAGGTCCCTGCTGACTGAGCTGTAAAAGAGACAGTGATGAAATTTAAAGAGGGAGCAGGAAATACCTTTAACCGTGACGCTTCCAGTGCTGCTTGCCACACCAAACTGGTTTCTCGCCACACAGGTGTACAGACCTGCATCGGATTTGGTAGCATTCCATATCCGAAGATTTCCGTTGTCCAGAATGGTGACCCTGTGGTTAACAAAGCAAATCATTTTCTTAGTACTGTTTGCTTATACTGCTGGTATACATATAATATAAAAAATGGGGCAGCAAAAATAAAAGACTAACCGAGCAGTGAACATTTCTCAGTGTCTCTTATTTGGTTTTTTGCAGGATTGTATTTTCAGGGCTTATTAATTCAGAACATGACTTCAGTATATCTAGGACAACAGTGACTCTATGCCCTTTACACAATAGCCACAAGTGCTTCGGAAAAGGTCAAAAGGCCTTTAACAAAACTTTGCATTTTCTGAAATAACATGCAAACATGGAAATAGTGCCCTTGAGACCGAGGTATGGTGGGAAATCAAGGGAGGACCAACACACGAAGGCTGGATTTTAATTATCTGAAATGCTCTGCTGAATCTGCAAACTGTAAATATAAAATGGCATCAGCCTGATTCTGAGGGGGAGAAAATGATGTGTGGCCAGTAAATGGCTCTGTTCACTGATGAGTGAGTTCAAAAATGAGTCAAAGGAGTCAGAGTGAAAAGATTCATCTGCGTTTATACAGCAGAGAAGAGTTCAGACATTCAAGCAAACCCAAGAATCAGCTAAAGGGGAGAGCTCTTTATAAATACACGTAAATGTTGGTGCTAATGTGTTATTCATTAAAACTGCACCCATGGATATGGGGTTTGTGATGTGGGAAAAGACCCCAATGGGTCCTGCAACTGATTGTTTTGATTTAAAAATACATAAAATGAATAAACAAAAACAAAACCTGCAGAATAAAAATGTTTATTTCTGTGACCTTGGGGAAAATGAAACATAGTGTATATATATTTCGCAATATGGTAACCATTTTTTATGTCATTATTTTCTTCCCCTTTTCTTGTATCTATTTCTCTTTCTTTTTTAATCTTCTTTTAGTCAAGCTTCTTTCTTACTGTCTATCTATGTGTATTGAGCTGTTGTATGAAACACTTTTCCCTCTTTGAGGGATCAATAAAGGGTTATGTTAGAGCGCACAGCTTCACTGCTGGTTCAGTCTCATTGGTCTTGTCAGTGTCATCGTAGCAGGCAGCTTTTCACTCTCCCAGCAGCACCAAAGACCAACCAGAACATTTAACAGCTAAAGAACCAAATATTTTCCTCAGGGGTTGGTAGAGTCCAACGAAGAGCTAAAAGGACATTTAATGCCAAGCTCACATTCATGATGGAGCCAGAGATTCATCCAGATATAAATGCTATTCCATATCTGCCATGCATTCATAGTTTGTCTGAAGAGTCTTTATGCTACATAAATAAATAAATCAACAATCAAATAAAAAGCTGCTTGTAGCGTGATAAAGTAGAAATGATTTAGAATAGATTAACAGTATAAATAAATAAATAACAACAACAAAAAAATGTGGTCCATGTAGTCTATTGTTAATATCAAACTGAGATAGCTTTGTGCCCTATTTGTAAGGTTATTAAATGAAAACAGAGGTGTGTAATCATTCGCTCCTTATTTAAACCCACATAATAGCTGATGTAATCATACATGCAACAATCTAAGCTGATGTCACTATCTCAAATCAGCTGAAACTACTGTCTTTGATTGATTGAACAGCTGTTTGACAGGGAGAAATAATTGTGGATGGAGCCCGAGCTCAAGCTGAGAAAATTTGAAGAATTCAAAATGGCACATGACACAGAAAACGGTTCATCAGCATTCACTGCTGTTATCTGAGCAGGCTGTTTTGTTTGCACCAGTGATGCATTTAACTGGATGTACTTGTGAAACGCAGCTGATACAGTGTGACACGGCGTTATGTTTTTCCTACTGTTTTCATTGAGTCTTCTTGGAGCGGTAGATGAGATAAGAGCACAGAGACAGTTACTACAAAGGAACCTACTTCTGACAGCGCTTGGCGCTGCTGAGTGAAGACTTCTTGTGTTATATGAGGCTGAAGGGAAAAAAGTGCTGAATGCAAAGCAGCAAGCAGTGACCATCAGTCACATGGGGGGGCAGAGCACTTTGAGGGAGGGCCCACTGTTAATGACATTAAACCTGGAGGCTGATAAATTTTTAAGAAAATGGCCCATTAAATGGAACCACGGTCCTACAAAAGACCATAACCCTAAGCAGAGTAAGCACAATTAAAACAAGTGCTATTAATTAATTACACTGCTTTGCAGGCATTCTGTGTATATAGCTTGGTCTCCTGAGTCACATTATCTAAAACAATGCAAAATAAAGTCGATAGTTCTGCATTCAAATTGTTATTAACAATATATGCATTAGCTATCAGTTAACCAGGGTAATCAGTTAGAGTGAAAACAAACACGGGAGATGTATGATTTGAACTAGAGCAAGCTCTGACCCAGTTCCAGTCGGCCAGCACGAGCCTCGCAGCAATACCTCAACATAACTAAATACCTGCATTTGTGCAGCACCCTCTGCTTCCACAATCCCTTATCCTCACGGACAAAACAGCAATCATGTGACTTGTGCACCATGCGTTTTATGAGAGGAGAACTTCCAAGAGGTGCTGCGTGCAAGCACAATGGTTCTCAGAGGGAGTTAAATCCTCAGCAGCCCTGCTTCTTGGACGCACTGCATGCGCTTCTGCCGTCTTTGCAGTGTCAGATGAAAAATTGGGGAGACTCTTCCTTTTTATGACATAATATAATAATATAATAATGATAATAATGAATATGCGGCCGTTTACAGGTGCTCAAAGATGCTAAAAAAAATCAATATAAAGTACAAGCAAAAGCCAATTGAAAACAAAATACAAGAAAAAAATGAAACACATAACGGGAGCTAAAATTAACACACTTAATTACACATTAAAGGCCAATTTAAAAAGGTGGCTTTTTCGTAAGGATTTGAAGTTTGAATGTGGGTACAGTCTCTTGTGGGTTTGGGTAGTGAGCTCCAGAGGGTCGGGACGGAAAGACGAGAAGAGCGGCCGTCTGTATATGTGCTCTGTATTTTAGTCTGAAGCCAATGCACCTGCTGATTAGGTCAAATACAGAAGGAGCCATCCGAGACAGATTACTATCAACACATTTTGCTGCTTTCCTCTCTCCAGTCTGCCAAGGCCCAAACAAGATATCTGTGCTGTGTGCCCAGTATGTGAAGAGACATTTCCAACCTCCATCCCAAGGGAAGCCAGCAGAGGGGCAGGTATCAATAATTCACAGGTGAGATGAACACAAATGCCACTCCTTTCATCCGTGCCTCACACAGATTTAATGGACACGGCAATTATTCTCCGGCAATTATTTTGAGCACAGCAAGACAGCTCTTGTAATCCCAAAAAACACAGGTGTGTATTTTGGGAGAGATCAAGCCTCTGAGGACAGGGGGTGTACAGTGTTGATCCTCCCTGCTCTGTGACAAGATGAAAGAGACAAATAACATCAGTCACAGAGCAGCTATCATGGGCACTGTGAAGTGGAAATCGCAGGAAAGAGCCCTGTCCAAAGTAAAAGCCTGTTTTTGTTATTTCCTTACATTCTCTTTGAGACACCGTTGACAGATGCAGATGCTGCCTTTTTGTGAGCTTCCTCGCAATCAAAAAGGGCACTTGAAAACCTAGTTTTGATGTTTGATTCAGATATGTTTTGAACTTTTTGATAAACTCTACATTTTGAGGGGGGAAACTGTCGCAGTAAAAAAAACTTACTCACAAAATAATAACAATAGATGAAATATTTTCCATCAAGAGCAGTGGCTTTGCAGAAAGCGTGGGCCAAGGAGGCGCAGCAAGTTTCCTTGTGGAAGCCTTGTGGTCAAACTGTGAAATCATGCTTGTATTCTTTCTACATGAGGACACTAAATCACTAATGTCCAGGAATATGAGGGCACTCCTAAAAATTCAGCATAACAAAATGCGTAATCACAGATCAGACTCTGGTTGGAGAGTTCCAAATCAGACCATTCATGGATACTCTGGCGCCTCTGAGACATCATGGCTGATTGGTGGCGTGACTGCAGGGTGGAGGCTTGTGTGCGTCTCTACTTAATTAATAGGGTAAATAAAACAGCTTGTGAAAATAGAGGTTAAGATTCTATCAATGGAATTATTCAGCCATGAGACCAAAGGAAAAGAGCTCATCACAAGCGTATGGTGATTTCAGCAAATTATTAGTCTCAGCTAAGGCGCTGGATACACAGATTATTGCCTCTGTGCACAGACAACTTGCTGAACTCACTTGCAAATACCAGTTTACTAAATGGAAAATCCCAAGTGTGAAAAAATCACTGCAGGGGATGTGTTTGATATTGTGTTAGCCCGCTGTGGTGAACTCAGCGATAAGGTGAGGTCTGTGCGTTACTATTTCCAAACCACGCTGACTATTGGCGACCTACCCGCAGGTGATATTTCTAATCATAATTGTATCAAAACGTCAGTGTTGCTAACAGCGCTGGAGGCGAGGGGCTGTAACGTGGCGGGCGTGCAGAGAAAGAAGCGAGGTCGCCATATCCTCTGAGTTGGGACGAAGGGGTGGGACCTAACTTCAGGTGTTGATCTATGCTCTTGACTGCTTTAAAAACCCTGAAGTGCAGCAGTGGGGGGGGGGTGGGGCAGACAGAGATAAATTGAAAGGCTGTCTCTCCTAAGGTTCCCCACAGTGTGCTGTGCTGGAGAGAAACGGCCTTGTCAGCAGCATAAATCAAGCCCAGCTGTGCGGCGTAGACCCAGGACGCGAAAACCTGCCGAGCACGATGCAACCGCGGTGCAACCTCTCAGATACCTGCTTTATGCAGCATCATGGCTGAGAGAATGTGCCTTCCATTTCCTTGTGAAGTTGTCAAAATCAAGGGTAACAGTCAATTAGAGTCCACAGTGAAGGTATGGTGGTTTTTTGTTGTTGTTGTTGCTGTTGTTGTTCTTTGAGCCAACAAAGCTATCGGCTGACGCTGGTCAAATAGGGACACCTCGACATTTACTTTTGACAACTCTCCAATATAGGTGTAATTGATATTGATTTTTTCTGTTCTCAGACCTGTACCAGTGACTCTCACCTTGCCACACGGATCATTAGCTGCGGCAAATGATCAAAGCATTACCACATGGGCCTATGATGGGGGACGATTAACCCAGAATAAACCAAACTAAATCGCTTGCAAAAAACTTGGTTGATCAGTGCCCCACTTACTATTTGACATTTCATCTGGGACTGTTAAAGGACATAAATCAAATATCCCAAAAAACAAAAACAAAAGCAAAACAGACAACCAGTGACATTACCATCTTGTTTTTTCACTATTAATAAATGCTAACAAGCAAATATGTTCATGTTTAACATAGTAGATGCAATACACCGACTTGCTCAAGGTACCATTATGTTGAAACTGTATATCCTGACACAACAGATTTGGCCATAGCTTACACACATTCCTGTATTGTGTAGCCAATTGATATGAATAAACTTCACTAAACTTGAATCCAGAAAAATCTAATGAAATTCATGTAATTGAAGCATTAATATGTAGTCCTGGCCTGCTAACTATAACCCTTCATTTTCTGTGATTGTTTAGACAGGAAGCTGCAGGCGACAGAAGTCCAAAAGTAGAATTAACAAATGACTGCAGTACCATAAAGCTGCATGAGACACCATGTGACAAGACAATTTTCTCCAATGCTGACAACAGATATCTTAATGCAGAGTAAAAAAAAAAAAACATTGTGTTCAGCTTGACATGCCATGGAAGTTTGAGTTAAAAAAAAAAAAAAAAAAAAGGAAAAAAGAAAAAGCAAGGAAGGAGTTGTGCTTTAAATATTTCAGTGAGTGAGTCAGCCCTCAGCCTGATCACATTAAAAATGCCTGGAACACAAATCAGACACAAGTTATTAGGCAGCTCAATTACAGTTTACCTTACCAGTCTTTCGGCGGTGAGAGAGCATTATACCTGATAATCAATCGTGCAGAAAATGGCAGCCTGACAACAATATTTTTGGAGGTGTCAATCAAAGCTCAACCACAACATAACAAGTGCCTTTGCGACAACTGTTGTACAGAACGCCTGCTTTAAGACGGAGCAGCCGATTAAGAATGATTGACACGGAGTATTCACTCATTTTCCAAGTCTCAACAAAGCAGCAGGAAGCGGGGCTATGTGTAGTTTTTGTGTATCGGCTACATTAATAGTACTACTAAGTTGCACGCGATACTTGAAATGACTTTCCCTTTGGCTCAGTGTGAACTGACACTTGTCTCTAGGGCACTTGCCGGCATTAAAGCCTGTTTGGCAATATGGTTGCTTCATAAAAATACAGCCAGGGGACAGGGGTGCTGGGCTGCAATGCAAGTATTAATCTCTAACTCTATGAAATGCACACTACCTCCACTGCTCCACTGTGTATTACCATAATGTAAGCTGGAAAATGGCAAGTTCTTCCCCATAGCCTCAACAACTCAGATGACTTTTTTTTTTTTTTTATTATTATTATATTTTTGATAGATACAGCAGGCATTGCACACTTGTGTACTGAATTCTAATACTAACAGCCCTTGGTACAATTTGTTAGACCATTTGAATATTGTATTTTCCATTCCAGGAGCTGGTAGCTAGATTTATTTTCTAAATAACAAGAGAAGTTAAGCCTCAATATTCAAAATGCTGATAAATGAAATTAAATGTACAACACATTTTGGTATTTGGTTTCACATCAAAAATAAAAGGAAAGAAGACATAATGTCCCCAGGCATGACTCTGATGAAAACATGAACAGAAAAAATAAGCAAAATTCTCTCTGTCTCCTATATGTGTACGCACACGCACACACGCACACACACACACACACACACACACACACACACACACACAGTGTGCTGTCTAAGGACCTTGGTGCAAATGAACCTTCTGAAATAAATGTTGTGTAAAAGTGCATTCTTTATAGGAAGGTGTCTTAATGAAGCAGGCTGATTGAGAACGTCTGTTGAGCATGATGTGATTGTGTTGATAATTGCATTGCAAGGAGAGGACTGCACGGACTGCACGGGGGGTTAGGGTGTTCTGTATGTTCTTCTGGAGGATTCCTTTAATCACAAACTGCTCTCCTGGTTTATTCTCTCTACAGAGATATTCGTCTCTCCTCGTGTGCTGAGGTATCCCTTCAGGAATAAAGAGCACACACATGTTCCACAGGAAATTGTCAGAGGAACCAAGATGGATTACTCATGCTGCGCTGGCAGATTCTCACTTTGAAAAATGATATCAGCCACAGCCTTCCAGATAAAAATAATCCTGGCGAACAGTACATGGGTAAAGAGGGATTTGACCTAATCGCAGCTAACATCTCAAAATTCACTTTTCTCTGGTCTGAGATTTATTTAGTTGGGATTTATTTTGTTTAGATGGATGGCAACGAATTCTTGGAGATGTGTTTCCCTCCCCCTCCTCTTCCAGAAATGGACAAACTGCTAAGTAAGCAAATGGACAATCTGACCGATTTCCAAATTTATAGCTCAAGACCATCTGAAGTCCTAACAGGATATGCTCTGCCTGTGACTGATGTGTTGGGATGAGAGAGGTTGTAGAAGGTAAACTGCTAATCACTTTGATGCTCTCCAAACACAACAAGGCCAATTAATGCCCATGATCATGACTGACAATAAAGGCTAATGTACTGTCTGTCCATCAGCAAGGAGCACTCTGTCCAGAAGGTATAACCTTAAACTGTTTAGATTTCCATTTTAACCATGATTTAGTTACTACGAGACCTTTTGAAAACTATTCTATTCAAAAGTGATACACAGATAACCAAAAACCCTTCAAGACAATTAGATATTTTTTTTTAATCCTTTCCATGATTTCATGCCAAAAAAAAAAAAAAAAAAAAAGTCTGAATCAGCATCATCTGATGGAGCTAATTTGAAAACATTGATCTTGTACTGTAGTGAGGAAGCTGATCACAGCATTCGATGGAGACATTTGGATAAACAAATTTATGGTTGCAGATCTATGCTTTGCTGTTTTCAAACAATAAGATTTTATTTCAGCATGAGAAGAGAAAAGACTTTTAGCACAAGGGTAAACCTTATGTCTCTGGAAACAAGTTGGCTGGGGGTTGCTCCTTGGAAACTTGTGCACAAACTTCTCTTCTGCAATTCAGCTACAATTATGTAACAAGTACCTCCCAGGGGACGCTGGGTTAGGTTACCTGTATATAAGCAGGAGGCTACTTAGTTTAGCATACTAACATTTAAAACTTTCTCTTTGTGGTTTCCAAGACAGGCAGGTTCTAACTCTTGATGTGCAGAATATAACTGTGCCAGGTACACAGCTTCAGTGTTCTTGACAGGCCTGCAATGCCTCCAGGGAGGAGTTCAGTGACTGGTCAACTGACCCACATCAGGTATGAGTTGGACAAATCAGCTAACTGTGGAGAGAGTTTGGATGACACTGTGACTCACATCTCAAAACTCCTAAAACCTCCCGAGAAAAAGCCTGAATCCAAATTGTATAAAGAAAAATACCACATTCTCTGTATACCATTCTAACTCTAACTTCATGGCTCAAAAACTCTAATTTGGTGATTCAGTGAATTGCACACACACCAATGAAATATATCTGGAATACAGGCCCACAGTCCGCCCTTGCAAGACCACGACGGGTAATGCTGGCTGCTCATTTATCTCATGCAGATTTATTTCTGATTGTATCATGTCAAACAAGAGGTGCATTTCCTGCCTGCTCAGAGCAACAAAAATATCGAACTAATGATTCATTGTGTGACTTTCTGGCTAACCGGTGGGTTGGACATTTCCTGAAAAAAGATGAGGAGGTTATATGGAAATATGAAAATATGAAATATGTTGCGATTGAACAAATAGTTATAAATACTGTCAAATTATTTTAAGTCATCTGAATAGTCGCCCATGTTGAGCTTAGTTCTATTTGCCATTAAGAGCCTCAATCTTCTTTTATTTCCACTAATTAAAAGAGCTGTTACTTGACCATCCCTCCGAAACAGGACTTTGGCTCCGCCCACTGATGCTCAAACCAACCAATGAGATTACCAACCCCCTTTCCCTCTCCTGAGCAGCTCTGTCCCTGAGACATATTTGGATAAATAAAACATTTAATCTGCCATGCGAATGTGCGTTCTGGTAGGTACCTCCAAACATTGTCGGGTGTTGTCTGCAGCTGCCAGGATCAGCAAAGCGCTAATCCTCGGTTTTGCCCCCGTTCTCAGGCGAAGGAAAAATGTGCTTTTCACAGCCAAGGTGGGAGAGGAGTAGGCAAAGACAAAATGAAAAGCACCAGTCAGCTGTTCACAGCAGCCTGGTCAGGAAGTAAAGCGTTACTCGAGGCAAAGCAATGAAATAAGTCCTTGTGGGCACATGAGCTGTCAGTATTCAGGCCTGGCACTACTCACTCACGGCTAACCTCCACAGAGTCAGAACTCCACTTTACCAGCAGATGTTCAATTAGGAGCAGATGAGGAAATTAGAGATCTGATGAGAAAAAATGGGAAGTGACATTTAAACATGATAAACAATGTTTTTAATAAGCATAACAGCATGCAGCCGTAGGATGAGGCGACTGAAAATAGCAGTGCTGGGTTGTTCGCTCACACAGATCCTTTAATCACCAGCTTTATTAATACACCTGTTTCCTTACAGAGTTTATTAATTCCAAGTCCTCATAAAATTAAGCCCTGAGACATTTGACAGGGCTCTTATTAAAATTTTATTTAAACTGAGCAAAGGCATCATGGTAAGATAGGGAGATGTGCGATAAGTAAATTAATGCAGAGTTCCTCTGCAGTTTTGGTGTTCTTCTGACACTGATTCTTTCTGGAGTATGTCTGGCAGAGCAGATGGACCTATAAATGGAGATCACTCTGCGAGACATCTCTTCATTTACGTGACAGCCATGCTTATTTTGCTCTGCCTATGTAGAAAAGATATATAATATGCATGAGGGACAGTTGTAATAGTGGGTCATGACCACAGACAGAATCTGGCCAATCTAGCTTGAAGCAAGTATTGCTCTCCCTGCAAACTAATGGAGTAATCAACATCCTCGCCACACACAGAGAGCCTCCTGAGTTGTCTTCACTTTAACTCAGTGAGCCACTCAGAAACTTGTGGTGCTAGGTTCACGCCTATAGAGCCGACATTAACAGATGCCACTTAAAGCTATAAACACCTCACAGATGCTTCAGGCACCAAATGAGTCAGAGCACATCCAGCAATAGTAATTTCCAATGCTCGCTGATTCATGTTATGCGACCTGCTCCTTCAGTGGGCATGTGTGTGTCTTTTTTTGTGAGTCTCAATATTTTAGGTAAAAAGTGAAAGTTGAATTAAAGAAGCCTCAAAGTTGAATTCCGAGCTCAATTTGTGACAAGTGATAAAATAAGAAATATGGAAGGAAATGGTTGACAAATTAGCGTGTCAGGCTGCTCAGATGTGGCCATTTTGAAATATGATAGTGTTCATTAGTGTTTTTATTCTGAGGGAAAGTGTCATTTTGACATATTAAACATGGAATCACTGCACAAGACTAAATGAAGCCAGAACGATTTAATGACAAGAGGTCCAGACAGAAAAAGAAGAAGTTTATAAGCTCTTCTTAGGTGTTTGTATCTCAACCTGAGGCAACACTAAATAGACAAAAACATATTTTATATGTTAATAGGACATTTAGACATCCAGCACGATGAAGGCTGAACTGTCTTGCTTACTCTTTGCCTGTCCTGTTGCTCTCTGTCCTCCTCCCTGTGTTTTTTCCCAGTAGGCGTTTCTACTCCTCCTCCTGGCTGACGAGGCACACCTGCCCGGCATTTACCGCCAATCAGCCCACTATATATACCCTCCTTGGCCTTCGTTTCAGTGCTGGAGTGTCCTGTATGTTTGGTGATAACGCATGCCTATTATTATTATTATTATTATTATTATTATTATTATTATTATTTCTTCCCAGTTTCTTGGGACTGTGTCTCTGTTCGTGTCTCTTCTCTGTTTTTGTCCAGGTTATGCGTTGTGCCTCAGTCAGCCTTGCCTTTGCCTTGCCCTTGGTTCTTTTTATTTATTTATTTACTTTTTGGGTATGTTTTTTTGATTCAGGCTTGTTTGTTCTGCCCCACTTTTTGTACTCTCCTTCTGTTGGTACTTTGTTAGTTTTTTAGAATGTCAAGCTCAGTCTCCGTTTCCTCTTTTGGTTGTACTTTGTGCGTTGTTATTGGTATACTCATGGACAATTACTGTTGGACTTTGTTAACTGTAAATAAAGACTTGGTTTTACCTGATCTGTTTCTGCATTGGGGTCCTCTTTTGTGACTCAAGACATTGATTATACCACCATGGTCATGCCCAGCTGTTACAATGCATTATAGGTTCTTTAGAGCTCCGCTTGTAGCTAGTTGAAGTATACATTTTTACATAGATTAGTTCTTCTCCAGTATTAAGATGCAAAAATATAACACAATGTTAGCAATTGCTTTCACCGTTTGATGAAAGTCGAAATACAGAGTCGTGGTTTTGTATCATGACACCTGCAACAGTTTCTTTTTGTGCAACATGTTTTTGTAGGAATCAAAATCCTGACAAATGCAAATGAGTGGAAATCATTCAATGACATCTTTTTTACTGGAACAGACGAAGGACAAATTCATCTGTCAATCAGCCATGAAATGACTCACAAAGACCTTTGAAACCTGGTCTAAAATAATCTTGGAGAAAGATTTACTCAGCCCACTTCTGAAAACCTGTAAGCAGAGCGTGTGAGAGTGATAAAAAGGGATTTATATTCTGCTAAAATATTTCATGATCCACTTTTATGAGAGAAAAGGCTTCAAGGATGAGGACTAGCTGCTCTTTGACTCATAATACAGGAGCAGTCTGTAAGTGTGAGTCATCTTAGTGTCAGGGTTGTCAGGGTTATTTGGCCTTATTCCACTTTGTTTGGACACTGAGAAGTGAAATACAAATGGATTAGATAATCAAGTTCGCTGTATAAGGTTTATTAAAATATCAATCAATTGAAGCATTAAAACTAAAGGCTAATTTGGTGCTGTACAATACACAGATTTTCTTTGAAATGAGTGTTTGTCTTTAGCCTTTAAAGATGGCCAAAGAAATATTCTGCTCACTTTTCTTTGACAAGAACACCCTCTTTTTGTTTTAAATCACTTTTATGCCTGATATCCTAAGGACTGCCACAGTTCGGGCCAGCGATGCCAGGAACTTCTGGCATGTGGTCAGAGGACAGTGGCGTAAACATTTCTTTGCCGGGCTAATTGTCATGTTTTCTGCAGCCCATGGCCGTCCCGGCTGATTGTCTGAATAAGCAGTGATTCATTCGCAAAATATGACAAAGAAGCAGCTACCGTAAATGTACTTACAGATTAAGACAGTGCTGTATCAGACTCTTTAAACCACTGAAGAGGGGAAACATTTTCCCAACAGGATTAGTGTTTCTGTCTTATCATTGTACAACCAAATCAGCCAATAAAGGGTATTTTTGATCAGAGGCCAGGCAAGCCAGAGACAATGGTCTGCTGTGAGATTTCTTGGCAGCAGAGTGCAATTTATTTTTGCCCAAGCTTTTAGTAAATGCTCATGCATCACAACCTAACGATATCTGCTTCATGCTCACTCACTCATCTTCTACCACTTATCCATTTCTGGGTGACGGGGTCTGCTGGAGCCAATCCCAGCTCACTCTGGGTGAGGGCGGGGTCACCCTGGACAGGTCGCCAGTCCATCACAGGGCCAACACACAGAGACAGACAGAGACCAACAACCACTCACACTCACACTCAGACCTACAGACAGTTTATAGTCACCAGTTAACCCAAACATGATGTATTTGGATAGTGTGAGGAAACTGGATTACCCAGAGGAAACCCATGCAGGCACAGGGAGAACATGCAAACTCCACCGAGAAAGGCCCCAGGCTGGGCACCGGACCAACAACCTTTTTATTGTGGGGCAACAGCCCCTCTATTTAAGACCAAGGGTGAAAATATGAAAGTCCTACAGTTTCTCTGACTGTAGACTATAGAAATAATAGAAAACTACACACTTTTAGGTCTGTTTTGAGTTTTTGAGTTTGAGTTTTGAGTGAAAAAAAAAAAGAGAAGCAAAGAAACGACGTGACAGCTCCGCTGCGAAAAACAATGATATCTGAATTTTAATATTGGGGAGATGTTTTTATACACCAACTTTTATGCTTCCTTTATGTGTCACTCTATGTGCCTTGGGACTGTGCATCTGTAGTTGTTGGGAACAACTAATCTGGGGGCAAAAAGGAGCTGATAAAACTTTGAGCAGATGTCACCATGGCAACAAGGTTCTTGTAATTCACCTTGATCAAAAAATTCACTCAAATAGTTACACTGCCAAATGCACAATGAATGGGTGCGCCCTAACCCTGGTGTATGGTTTCCCACAGTTTGCCATTTCAATAGGTGACTGTTAACAGTAGCAGCCTGTAACCAGAAAAAAGGACAAATAAAGAACACAACATAAAAGCATTCCCAGCTTCCTTAAATCACCTGTAGAAGGACACAAGAAAACACACTGCATCTTCTGCCTGTCAAATAAATAACGGCGACGAATAAACCATTACGGTACCTTTAAGGACTATCACACCATTTCAGGCCCATCACACCACTATTTCCTCTCCATCAAAAGTCACAGAGATCATCAGAGCAGCCTGTCAGTGCTGTGTTACTGTTATTTTAGTTACACAAAGTTTTTCCTTTCAAACCAAAAAGAAGGATATAATTAGTACAGTCCTGGGACTCCTGTATGTCCTCCTGTATAAATATTTTCAACATGAGTTGGCCCTGTGAATGTCCATCCATATGTCCAGCCTATGTAGCTATAACAGCTTCAACTCTTCTGTGATGGCTTTCCACAAGGTTTGGGAGTGTTTATGGGAATTTTTGACCATTCCTCCTGAAGCGCATTTGTGAGGTCACACACTGATGTTGGACAAGAAGGCCTGGCTCCCAGTCTCTGCTCCAATTCATCCCAAAGGTGTTCCATTGGATTGAGGTCAGCCCTCTGGAATTGTCCAAAATCTCTTATGGTGGCATACCAAGAGATTTTTGGGCAATTCCATGCTCCTAACTTTGTGGAAACAGTTTGGGGATGGCCCCTTCCTGTTTCAACATGACTGTGCACCAGTGTACAAAGCAAGGTCCGTGAAGACATGGATGAGAGAGTTTGGCGTGGGTGAACTTGACTGGCCTCAAACACACTCCTGACCTCAAATGCACTCTTAAAACTTGTGGACAGCCTTCCCAGAAGAGTTAAGCTGTTACAGCTGCAAAGGGTGGACCAACGTCATATTAAACCCTGCGGATTAAGAGCGGGATGCCACTTCAATTCATATGTGAAAACTTTTGTACTTGTGTACACCACAGCCACAGTCTCATGCAGAAGGTGAAAGAGGTAGTCTAAGATGGATATTAGATAAGGTATTTTGAATAAATAAATCAGTTGATCAAATACAGCTCTAATAGGCTTCATGTCTGCATCAAGCTTGTTCGAAGCCCAACTGGGCAACAATTACCTGGATGGACCTTGTTCTTGGATGGAGTCTTTTCTTACTGCAAAAGTGCATAACAAACTAAACCCTGCTTCACAAGAATCCAGCCACCTGCAGGTTTACCCTCATCCTGAATACCTTATTTGAGAAACATGAGGCCACAATAAGAGCTAAAAACAACAAAAATCACACAATATCATAAAATACATTTCAGTATTTACTTTAATGGTTGGACCTTTTGGATTTTGTATGCATTAAAACAAACAACAAAACAACATGTATTTGCTGCGCAGCCTTGGGAACACACTGCAGCATCAGCGTGACAACAATGACAGCGGCGGGATTTGTCCCAGCCACACCCAAACACCGCCACTGCCGACCCTGGCAGATAAACACTCCAGGACTCGAGTATTTGAGTAAAGAGGGAGCAACATCAAGATATTAGCACGTTTCTGTATGGCTTGAGAAAGGACAGTAGTTTGCGTGTCCAAAGTGAGCAGACCTAACAAACTCTATTTCATCCTGCCATTTTTATTTAATTTTTTTTTTAAAAATGCTCTCTGCGGCTGACACGGCCCACTTACACGCTCATCAGCAAGACCTGCTCTGCTCTGCGCTCTCAGCTGCTTTGTTCCAGCTGATGTCATCTAAACCTCGTCCCTGCAGGGTTGTCTGGGGTAGATAAGACATCCCCTCCCTCTGCTGGTCTCCTGCAGGAAAAAAAGGGGGGCTGCTGCTATGAAGATGGATTACCAAGCTGGTGACACGAGTTCCCTTTCTGCCAAAGCCACTGTGGAGTGCTAAGGCAATTAAGACAATTAATCTTCAACAAAAGGGGCTCACAGCTACGTCTTATGATTTCGCACCTTTCTATACAGGTGCATAACCAAACAGACGTGCTCAGACATGCAGACATACGCAGACTCCACGTGCATACAAATATTCTAACTAGACTTAATACATGAAAGAAGCATAAATGAAAGAAGAAATGCAGCAGGTTTTCTGACAAACCACCTGGTGTTTAAAACAACACTGCAACATTTACATTCACTCATTTGCATGAGTCACGCTTTCACGAAAGATTTTCCAAACAAACAGCAGGATGAGTTTCCTCATTGCATTCAACCCCACAGGGCAGGTCAGCTATTAGTGGGCAGCCGTGTAAGATACAACTGACAACCATGACATGCTGAAGAGTTTTACTGCGTGGTGTACAACACATGGGTATATGTGTGTATGTCACAGATGAGAGGAAAGGGGGATAATAGAAAAGAGTGGGGGGGAGCTGTTATCAGCACATTTAAAAGGCTCTGGCATGCATTTTCAAGCTCTGAAAACCATTGCTCCACTCAGTAGCTGGCAACGAGGTCTGGCATCAGGGCAAAAAAAATCCCTTTTAATGTAATACAGCTGGGATGAATTTTAATTTCAAATCTGTGCCTCTTTCTTTTTCATTTTGGAACAGCGCAGGTGGCCAGAGCCAAATATCATCTATTACTTTGTTCCAGTAAAAGCCTTTAAACATATTTCTGAACATCAAACAGACTTTTAAAACTACCAGAAAAAGGGAAGTGTGAAAGAAATCTGTCAACTAATAGTCCACCATGACGTGCCTCTTTGTTCACTAATGAACTAAATGGCTGCCGTTTTATTTATCTCAGCAAAAAAAAAAAAAAGGAATCCCTGGATTTCCATTATTCCCAATTAATTCATTAAATTAAGTTAGACGATTAAAATCTTGTTTCCCTCATTATTAATCACAGCAGTTGCAAATGAAAATAATTGTATGTGCAATAAGTGTGAGTATAAAATATAATATGGATGCCTAAGTGCAAGTCCCTCAAAATTATAAAAAAATACAGGAAGTGTAAAGACATGGATTTTAATACTCTTCATTAATCCAACCCAGAAGATTAAAAGGGGTGTGGATTATAAAAGATAATATTTAAAAAGTAAAAGTAAAAAAAAGAAAAAAAAAAGAAAGTAGACCACGGGTCACACAAAAGACTATAATTATGAAATAACAAAATAATAAATAAAATGGTGTTGCTACAACCACAAATCCTCCGATGCTTGTGACTGGGCAGTAGTGTTTGCCTAAAATATATATTGATATTAGTCATGAAATGCCAGGTCAACACTGTAAAGGGAAGGATGCATGGTTGGCTAGTTAAAAAGAGTTGGCTAAACTGTAACTTCAGGCTCAAGTTAGAAACGAGAAAGAAACATTGCATTAGCGTTCATCTGTAGATACCTGACACCGTCTAATCCAGAAAGAAGCTGGGTTAGTTGGTGCTACACGCACTTAGCTGCAGTGTTTCACTTTGCTTGTGTGACAGACATGAGCAGAGAGTTGACAACAGAGTAGGGGGAGAAATTGCACAATCCACTTTAGACGTGCCGCAACTTGACATGCAAGATTATTCCAGAAATATATTGGAACATCTACAATTACAGATAAGGATATATGGGGTTTATAAATGTTTCACACCCCAAAACGTTTTACTTCTTTTTACTTTAGTGATTAATAAATCAAACTTGACGTGATTCGTGAAAATAAATAAGCGAGACGACTAAGGATAGCAACATGCAAGGACAGAAATTTGGGAATACCCAGCATCTGTTAAACATTGGAACAGAAACAGAAACAGACATTTCATTTATCACTTCACCTGGACATCAATTCATGTCGCATTGAAGGCAAATGTAAAATCAATCTAAACTATGAATTGAAAACAAAGAATCGAAAAGGCACGGCTGCTGAGAGGCTAAAATGTGTGATTGAAGTGGCACAGGGCGAGTGAAGGACACCAACAGCGAAACCACTATGCAAATTCACCACCACTTTGTTTGACAAGCAACAACACTGCTTTGTGTACATGCAAAGCCTGGCAAGACACTGTGCACATAGGCCTGCTGTCAGAACGGTGTCATGCTAGAGTGGTGACACCCAATGGGTGACCCCTGTCTTCAGTGAGGCCACTGGGCCAGATTTCACACTTCACTCCGACACACACAAACACTCATCGTGTGTGGCACACATCACATCTCAGGGGTCAAATGTGGCAGGACGTGACGGCTGCCTCCTGTTCCTCAGAAACTTGGCAATGTATCAGTTCAATAAATAAGTTAAGTTAATAAATAAATAAGTCAATAAGAATAAGTTCAATAATGTGATTTCTGGAGAGTTTATCATTCCTGCTGAGGTGAAAAGTACTTGATTAGCACTTTGGATTTACTCAGCAGCTGGTCTGTTTGGGTACCGCTAAAGAGCTGCAGATAAAACATGGCAAACCCCATTAACCATTGCTCAGTTAGGCTTCATGCTGCTTTTCCTCTTAGCTGTTCAGCAAGAGTTCTTACACAAGCATCTGGGGACTGAATCAAAAAGCGCTTTGTGGACACAGCAAGAAAATATGCCACAATGTCTGGAGTCTTCAGGTGCACCTGGATCCAGAATTTTTGAATTTTTATTATTCAGTGTTAGAAATAGGTAGAACATACAAAATTTATGTTGTCATTCCAAATTCAATATTCCGAGAGATAAGTAAGGTAAGTCGAGAGGTAAATCAATTCCTGTAAGAAGCAACACGATGAATCAACAACACAGCTTCCACTTGTCCACATTTATTTTGCAGCAGAGAAACACATAGTAACATCTAACTCTTCCGCATCTAACATCTAACTTTTGTAGTCCAAGCTGTTGCTGGTTTTACATTATAGGTTGTTTCAACTATGAATAAACCTCTTTCAGATACTTTTATTGTGGTAAACATATGCTAAGCCACCTGTCACTCAACGGATTACATTCCAACAGATAAATTGTATAAAAATGACATTTGCCTTTAAGGAGCAAATTAGCTATTGGGACCAAAACAGTTTTTGCACTGCACTGTAAACATGTTTATTTCTCCTGTAAAGTTGGACGTTCTCACATGGGAGTCTATAGGGACTGACTTACTGTTGGGGCAAAATTCTGGAGGTGGCATTGCAGCTTGTAGCACTTCCCTGTTCAGGTTGATGGGTCACTGCTGTTTTTTTTTTTTTTACTATGCATCATATTACATTTCCAAGAATTGGCACAAGAGTCTTCTTTCAAAAAAACACTGGCACTGTCAGGCCAATGCTAAGCTAACTGATGATCATCAGAGGAAACTCTTAATCTCCTGAGCATGATATGTGATTTTATTGCGACCATTCTGGGGGTGACACGGCATCAGAGACCTGAAAATGTTAGATCTGGAAACAACGTTGTCTTGAACACAACACCCAGGGATTTGTAGTTGGCTGAAAGTAATCAGAGCACGTGCAGGAAACAGTCAAGCCATTCCTCACAGCAGAACAAAATGTACGAAGTGTTGTGTTACCTGGTACTTTCTCGGAGTGGTTCACTGCCCTTCCGCCAAGAGATCACACCCCAAGGAGACATCTTGGGTTTGCACTCAATGAGCACATCTCCTCCCACCTTCACTAGCGTCTGGCTCCTCAGTTGATTGTGAGAGAAATCTGGGGCAACAGCTGAGACAAGAGCAGAATAATAAAGCCAGTGTTTGCAAAAGTCTCACATCCCCTTTCTTTCCTTTTTCTGATATTAAATTTATCTCATCTCAGAATTAGAATAATTAACGCAAAGCGTTAAAATTGGATTATTCAAAGACATTAGATTATGTTCGTAATCTGAACAATTAGTTATCAGAAAGCCAAATAGTCGTACAGGCAATTGATACATACAAGCTGAAAATCACTGTGGCTTTTTATCATTCTCAGTAGGGCTATGTGTGATTCTTTGAAACAATGCCACATCAGAAAGAGAAAAACTATTTACTTTCTCAACAAGCGATTATTCCAACATAATAACTTCCCTTAATGTGGAGGCACTTAGAAAATGTTTGGCCTTTCAAAAAGGTGTCTGATAGTGATATTCCCTTTTAGAAATCTCCACTTTGAGTTTGGCAGCCTGTTCCGGATGAAATGTGTTCGGGGGTTTGCTGCCAGGTCGGAGTGGACGGTGACAGGCTTGACAGGGCAGATGGGCGAGGCTGGTGAACAGAGCAGCTCTGGCATACATCACTGTCAGCTGGACGCATTCATCTAATAATTAATGCTGTTCAATTAGTGCCCGATAACACAGAGGCCGGAGGTCAGCCGCCACTGGGCAGAGGAGGAAGATGATGGACCCAAACTTGAAAACAAGTATGGACATCCGCCTGCGCACATTTCTCCATGCCAATGTACATAGAGTATTCATGCATGCGTCACACACGCACACACGCGTACAGTCAGTGTCTTACCTATCACTCGCAGCTCAGCATTGGAGTAGACCTCGCCATGCTTATTCCCAGCCACACACTGGTACATTCCTGTGTCGGACAGGGTCAGACGACTGATTGACAACGCCCCATTTGCAACCTGTACTCGCTCCTATGGACATAGAGACAGAGGCCTTTAATATAACTTATTCCCAGAGCTCATCTACATAAAAACAGGCAGCCAGTGCAGCAGTGAATTATGGTTTGGAAGTGACAGACGTGGCTATAAATCTAGGTTTTCATCACTAATGGAGGGAAAGGCTTGGGTGGATGGAGGCAGGCTAGCAGAAAATGACCCTAATCAATCTGCATGTTTATGAGAGTGAAATAAAACCATGCCCTATTTATATCTCTGACTGCACCACAGGGCCTGTTTCCCCTTCAGCAGGAGGAGGGGATAAGGAGGGGGTGGGGTGTGGTGGGGTGGAGGTGCGGTGAATATCGTAGCATCTGAGGTATACTGCATTGTGAAAATTGCTTTTCCGATAGGTATGCCCTATACATACTAAATGCTGTGTACATGGTCATGCTGTTCCTCCTCTTCCTCTGTTTGGACTACGGTTTTTTCGCTGGCCTGCGGGGGAAATCTTGCTCATCACTGAGCCATCAAATTAAGATCTATTTAAGGATGGTTGGGTCTGATGAACTAAAAACTCAGTTGGATCGGTGCATTTAATCCTCAATATTTATTCAATATTTATCTCTCTGAACCTGGCTCCTTCACTGTGGTATTTAAATCCTTGAGAAGTTTTCGTACATCTCTATGCTGCTGCATCAGGTTGTGCCACCCCGTGCCCTTAATCTCCTGTGTTCTCCTCAGGCTCACTTATAATGTCATTAGAACCCATTTCCGTGGGGGTGTCTCGGTGGCCTGAGCTCCAGTCGCAGGAGATTAAGGTAGTGTCACATGAAAAGAGAGACTGAGACCTCAGTGAAAGACTGCATACTAATCCCATGTTTGAGCAGGTTGTGCTTGAATTTCCATAACGCTTGGAAGCTCTGGATGTGCAGGGACGAACATCCCTGCCGGCAAAAGAGGCAAATGGTGGCGTATATCAGTCTGTGCATGGAAAGCACTCCTGTTTACGGCTGCTATTAATTAACCATGACGTTCCTCTCAAATAAGCAGTTTTTCATGGGGGGACCTGGGGGGACCATCTGCACGCCTTATGCTGAATGAAAATGATTGGCAATGTCATTTCCCAGCAACACTGGGGTGATTCGTTTGATATTAAAACTGCAAAAACATGTAAAACAATGAAGGGAATTACTTCAACAGCGCACATAAGAGGGCTTCTTGAATTTAATCATATCTCTCATGCCCCAAAATCTCTGATGACTGGGAGGATTTGTGAGAATGATGTGAAACAACTGCAAAATTCAAGAAAGCTAGATTTTATAATACAGTATCACCAATATATGATCCGCAATACTTTATTTATGTCAGGATATAAACAAGGGCACAATTCTTTTTACTTCTCCTCTTCATTTTCAAAGATGGAGATGAAACAAAAGCAACTAATACATCAGCTCCACATGATTTGAATCTTGAAAGTTTGATCTCATAAACAATGAAAGGAAACTCAGCCGGTCACTCAACCAGTTATTATTGCTGCTCACTCGGTCAGAACTGAGGAAGAAATCTGGTATGCTTCTATTGACAGACATTTTTTAAATTTACTCCATATGCATGAGAAAGGAAGCAGTACGGACAGACATGAACTCAGCTACAACCTTGTCTTTGAACGACGTCAATGAGCAATATCAAAAGCTCGGCCTGTTTGCTCCACCTGAACTGACTAACTTGTGGAAGGCAGGAAATACAAACCACTACCTGTCTTCTTATCAGACTGCCATGGATGTTGCTGAAATTACTTCAATCACTCTTGAAATGCATAGTGCTTTGACTTTAGAAACCTAACAAGAATAACATAATAAAGTGCTCGACATGAGCTGTCTGTAGGGTGGTTGTTTCCAAGGACTAAATCCTGTTTCATGCTGGAGTTTCCCTTTAATTGCACAGTCACTTAATCTTGCCAGCCATTGTCAATAAAGCACCAGAGAGAGAATGTGAGAGAGAGAGAGGTCCTGAAGAAGAAAACAGCCACAAGAAATAAAGCATTCCAATAAACCATCGCTATTTTGACATAGGGTGGTAATAAAAAGCAACACCATGAGTCTCATAATGTGCGAGGGCTGCCTCTGAAGCAGGGACACTGCAGCAACATGTTTGCAGTCTGCCGAGCAAAGAAATCCCACTAATTGTAAAACTAGTTTGAAAGCTTGTATCATTAGAGTGAAGTAGTAGAAATTGTTGGGCTTCTTAAATGCAGTATAATTGAGTGCATATACATTCAGCTTTAAAGAGCTCATACTGTATAAATCGAGATGTCCATGTCTTCTTTAATGATGAATCAGGCCTAGGTTCTGTATTAATCCTGTGAAAGAGCTCAGCCCACAGAGATATGCGCCGAGCCCTAAAATACATCGTCGGGATTTTTTTTAACATGGACCTGCCAAACTTTCATGACTCGGTTCACCCAGAATCTGCTGCACTTTGACTGGCTCGCTGAGAAAACAGTAAGCCAATCAAAGGAACCTCACTTCTGAAATTTTACAGAAGAGTATGGCAGCTCTTATATTACTGCGCTTGCACGAAGTAATCGACCTGTTCAGATTTAAGTCTGTAAGCACGGCGAGAGCACTCGAAGATCGTCTCCCCTGATTGGCTCGACAACCTGTTGTTGCTAGAGCTCCAGAGAGAAGACGGAAAACTACAGTGAGGGGATTTTTGGCTCTCTTCTTCTTATGAATGTCAACACACATGGGACCTTTAAATACCATGAAACCCTTTAAACCTACTGCAGTGCACAGCCAACATTTTTAGCTACAGATACTAAGAACTAAGTCTTTGTACGTTTTTTACAGGTTGATTGCTCTGCTTCTCTTGGTCAAAGTTCGAAAAACTGTCAGCAGGAATAAGTTTCAGTGAACTATACAATCAGAAAGGTCTCAATTGATTCACTGTTATAAATAACAACTAACGGTGCATCCTCCCCCCACTGCTCCTTACATCATTGACCTTTCCCTCTTCCACTCATTAAGCCTCTGTGGTTAATGGTGGCATTTCACACAATGTAACACCTTTGCTGATTAATCCACTCACCCAGGCATTCTGAATATATCCATTTATTATGTCAAATGTTAAGGGGGGGGAATTGGCAACACAAAAGGCAACACAGCCATTCTAACCTTAAATCATAAACTATGAATTCCAATGGCTTAGCGCGGTGAGGGCAGACAGTAGTTACAATGCTTGCTGAGGATATTTTTAAAGCTCACTTCCATTTTTTCAATTGAAAAGAACTGAAGAAGAAGCAGGAGTTCGGCTCTATTATCAAAAAAGCTAATAAATGATGATAAACTGGAATACCTTTGGTAATATTTTTACACAAAACAGCTGTTAAGCACGAAACAATCACAAGATTATTGCCCTTTTAAAGGGTTTTGATAAAAACATTAGCCACCAGCTAAACAGATTGTTGATTATTTTTCCCTAACGGCTAAGTTGTATCAGTTTTTTTTTTTTTTTTTTTTATGAGACAGAGGTTTTGCTGTTCAGGGTCTTGTTTCTGCTAATATAACAACAGACTGGGTTGATTCCCATGACTTCCAGTACTGATCGATAACCCCTAGGGTGTTTGTCGCCTTCTTTTTGCATAATGAAGCTAATTAACATAATGGCTGTTTATTTATCAGGTGGAAGCTGTGCCTGGGTGTCCAATCAATCTTTCCCAAACAGCCTGAGCAAAGCATCCAAAATAATAACACAAACATAATGAATCAGACCAGAACAATAGATGGTTAGATGCACAAGTAGGAGGTTTGGAGTCTTCATAACACCCATAATGGAAATTCATGGGGAGCTAAACCAAAGTGAGATACACTCTTTTTAAGGAGCATCGTACTTTCTTGCTTTTGGTGGCACAGGATTAATAACTGCACTCAGCGCGTTGAGATTTACCAGAAGATTAGGGTAGCTCTTACATCACTGTGCTTTCCAGACCCGTGAAGAATTCTTGGCCTATTCAGTCTGTAAGCACAACAAAGTACAGCAACTAATTCCTTTAAAATAAACGATGATGTGTGGTAATTAGTCAGTAAAGCCTGAACAAGCAGCACAATAAAGCTTTGAAAATACAGGACATGGTTGCTCACATTCTTCATTGAGCCACAGGAGATGCAGCAGTAATGAGGGTGCAAGAAAACATCAATGCTGCCATTGAACGTCTAACCTTGGAAGCAGAACTTTATCTGCAGCTCAAAAGATGTGCTCTCTCTTGGCAGGTCTCACCTCAGCAGATTCCAGGTTCTCTCCATTTTTCATCCACCTGTAAGATGGCTTCGGTTTCCCTGTGGCTTTACATTCCCACACCAGCGAGTCGTCAATGAGCTTCTGCACATCTTGGGGTTTCTCGATGAGATGAGGAGGGGCTGGAAAGATTAAAAAAAAAAGAAAAGAAAATGAACTCAAGAGTTTGAACAGTGGCAAAATTATTTAGCTGCGAGGAAATGATTAAATTGAAGGACACATCATTTTCACTGACATTCAAAATCTGTCAAGATTTTACAGTTTGAAACTGATGAAGTGCCAAAAACGTCTATATAGAGTCATCACTGCCCAGCTGTCCTCTCCCTGTGCTCACTGCGATTGCGTCTGAGAAACAGTAACAGGTACTTTATGTACTTTATAGTCCTGGGTTGTGCCTGACAGGCTTCTTTCAGGCAGCAGTATCTATTCGCTGGAAGGTTTTGAATGAGTGAATCCTTTATTGCCCCTCAGGGAATTTGCTTTGCATGGAGAGAATATAAAAAAGAATCTAAAAAACGTATCAGCAGTCATACACGGCAGCACATAA
This sequence comes from Echeneis naucrates, assembly GCF_900963305.1. NCBI lineage: Eukaryota > Metazoa > Chordata > Actinopteri > Carangiformes > Echeneidae > Echeneis > Echeneis naucrates. The sequence continues at coordinate 22,186,703 of NC_042515.1, read as the reverse complement.
TATGGCATAAAACAAAAGAACGTAAAGATAGCTTTAAAAGCATACTGTAGAAGATTGATAAAGACCAATTGCCAGTTCTGGGTATTTATGAAGCCTAGGAGGAAGACTGCAGGGGCCAGTTCACGTCCTCTGCATGTTTTTGGCTAGCAAATGATTATTCTTCTAAATATTGCCCAAAAAAGCTGTGATGATTGAGAATCAGTCAAGGATAATATACTGTAAAGGACAATACGGTGGGTGACAGGAAACTTTATTTATCATGAAACGGGTAAGATTCAGTCATTCATGCATCGATATGCAAGTCATTTCTAATAATGATATCGTGGAAAATGCAAATAAAACTCACATTATGGATAATAATTCACTGATAATGTGCTATTTGACAGATGGATATAAATGCATACAAAAACAGGAAATTTTGTTGCATGTATTAAAAGACCAATCATGATTTAAGATTGATCTGCGGTGAATTTTAGTGACGGCGACTCTGAAGCCAACATTTATTGCACATTTGGCTGCTTCTTTCTGTTCTCCCAGTGCGCTTTTAATAGAACAAAAATGATGAAAACAAGATCCATATACATTAGGAGGGCTATTGGTGCCATAAAAACTCTCCCTTCGATACGATCCCAGTAAATGATGGTATAGTTATACGGGAGCCGAATTGATTCCTGCTGTGTCTTGCAAATAATTCAAGGCTAGTTAATGATTAAGCCAAAAGAAAGAAAGAAAGAAAGCTACATAAAACTATATCATTAAACCTCTCTCTGTGTAACTTTTGTCCAGTGGCAGGACAAGAGTAATGGTTGACCACTCTTCCATTCCAGAGTCCTCACCTGATGCCACACTCAAGGACTTGACCTTTGCAGAGGGCTTTCAGTTACCATACATACCCTGCTCTAATTGGCTTCTGCAGCAGCGTTTTGTCTTAGAGTATAAAGCAGGACAACACAGCGAGAAATTCAGCAACCACAAACCCATTACCGCACTATCTCTGTGCATCAGCGGCATGCGAGTCAGAGCGTGTGCATGTGTGGGTGTTCAGAAACACAGGGAAAAGATTGAAAAAAGTGTGGCAGGTTGAAAAAAAAAAAAAAAAAGAAAAAGGATGTGGGGTATTTGTGCGGTCTTGAGTGCTCATGCCGGAGTCCAGAACAGTGGATCATGTGTCGTACTATAGGTCTCTAAGATCACTTTGGCTGCCGCGGCTGCTGCACAAGGGTTGGCTGAGTCTGTGCGGTTGCTATCTGCTATGTATGCTATCTGTGCAAACAGTGAAAAGGGTTCCAATTTCCTGTGACTGAAAGCTGCAGACAGATCTGTTATTTATCCTGCCGCAGAAGGAAGACATTTATTCTCCATCTGTGTAATGCACCATCTACACAGACCTTGTTTTTACTTGATGGATTCTCCACACAATAAGACATTTTTTAATCAGTGCAAGCCTTCCTAATCAGCAGACACGCTTGAATTGTGTGGTATTCGCCTTTATGTGTGCGTTTGAAAAGTGGCTGCACAAGAAAAGGCACTGGCGCGATGAGGCTCTACCATCATCAGTCATTTAACATCAAGTCCATTCATGCTGCTGCAACCCTCCACCAGAGCCCGGATGAAGGACCCCACCCACCTTTCAAGATCGCATTGTTGTTGTTTTTCCCCCCTTTACCGTCAGGGCCCTCAGTCTATCCCTCACCCACAGTGAATGTATTGACTCTCAGTCAGCGCTCACCAAATGAAAGCAGGCAGGCCACCTCTGCCTGAACAGGGCCGAGAGCACACACAATCAGGCCAAACGTCAGCGTGGCTGCAGCAGAGGAAGGATGGGGATTTGCCTTATCAGTGAAATCACAGCGAGATAATGCAGCGGTAAGTCTGCAAAAACACAAATGTGACTACGACAGGGAAACTAAGCTGTCACACCTCTGCACTTACCCTCCCTCTGAGTAATATCAACATCGACAAGGAGACAAAGGGCCATTTCTTTTCAAAGCTTTTCTTCCAGAGGAGGAAATTTGACATAACTGCTTGTCTTTGGCTTGAAATTAGTTGAAAACTACTTGAAGTGCAGAGATTTATGACAAGCAGAAATGAAGATGGCAGCTAAATGCACCCAACAACTTCTTTTGCATTCATATATAATGACTCTAATTTTACCTACCTGCTAAAAATCACAAACGCAATTCTACGGCAGTATAGATAATAAATTCTCATCTCAGTTAACACTTTTATTGTTATGAATAACTACATCAAGGCACGCTAAAGAGATGGAGATATTTAAAAAAAAAAAATTAAAACAGTACTTCAGATTTGATCAAAAGGAACAACCGTATTAAAGGGAAGAGAAGCAGTATTATGCATTTTCATACACTAACTCTGGCAGAAACCTGTGAAAATGTTTAACGGTGACCCACACCTCCATCTCTTCCTGTCTGACATGAAGTCAAGCTCTCCGTCCACTGGAGCTTGCGTCACTGTAAAAGAGATAGCCTTATCGATTCCCCGATTGGCTAACGCTGCTGACGAATGTCTCAAAGGTTTAATTCAAAGGGAGTTCAAAATGAGATTACTGATTTTTATCCACAGACAGGAGGAGAGAGAGAGAGGGAGAGTGACAAAACCGCTCAAAGGGACAAATCAACCCTCAGTAGATCCCAGCATGCTCCTGGGCTGGCATAGCAAGGCTAAGAGCTGAAGCGGGCTGCTGTAAATAATGACAAATTGTTTAATACCCCAAATGAGTTATTTCCGACAGCTGACAGTGTGAATTGAAAAGGGGAAAATCACAAGGAGGCAAACAGAGGATGAAAATACACGAATTGTTCAACACACCACTTCCAGCCTGGCAAACGTGAGCTCATCAAAATGCGTAGCTTATGTATCTGTTGTAGGCTTTGGAGCTTTGACTATATAATGTGAAGGATTCATAATATATGTCCCTATCTCATGTTGAAAAGTTATCCAATTAAAAATCTTTTGTTGGCGTGACCTCATGGTCGAATGGTTAGAAATCATTCTGAGGCTGGAACAGGTAGCCTCTGGTTCAAATCTGACAGGCCTCCTCTCCACTCACTCTCCTGCATTCCCTGTTTGAATCTGGCTTCCATTAGGCTTGAGAAAATATAACAACGGAAGTGTTTACTTTTTTTTTTATTTGAATGTGAAGGTAACTCTGGAGCTATTCCATCACATGTGGATGAATCCTTATTTTTCTTCAGTGTATTTCACTCATTTCTATCATACATACACAAAACTCTAATCAGAAGACACTTTCATCCTTGCATCCGTCTTCTATGGCTTTTCCATTTCTGGGTCGCGGTGGGGCTGCTGGAGCCAATCCTAGCCAATGTTCCAGGTGAGGGGCGGGGTTCACCCTGGACAGGTCACCAGTCCATCACTGGGCCAACACACAAAGACACACAGAGACCAACAACCACTCACACTCACACTCAGACCTACACACAATTTAGAGTCACCAGTTAACCCAAACATGATGTCTTTGGATGATGGGAGAAACCCAGGTTTGGATTTAGAACATGGAGTTAGAACATGCTAACTCCAGAAAGGCCCTACGCCACCATGCTGCCTAGAAGACACTTATTTATATCTATTCTTGTATTGTCCTGTTTCTTTTACATCTTATCTTATAGCCTTTTTCTACATTTAATTTGGAGAACTTTGAGTGTCCTTGTTGTCAAGGTGCTTTCCCTTTCAAAATATGTTTCCTGAACTACTACATTTCAGTGCCACCTTGGACAAATATTTTTTTTTTCTCCACATAAATCAACAATAGAGAGCATTTACTTTCCTGTTTCTAATATTTCCTGCCTTACTGAAGCATGAAGCAGGTAAACAAAGCTACTATGGTTGGGATAAAAAGAAAATGGGACATACATGAACAAGTTGTGCAATAGCTTAATATTCTAAGTCAGCATGAGTACACGTTTAGAAAGGAAAATATGTCTGAAACCGAAACCATGCATCGGCGTTGCCTGAGTAGCCTGTACATATGTCACATAAAACCTGAACTGGGGGATTACTCACAGCTTATTTTACCAATTTCATATATTTAATGTTCATTCATTCATTCATCTTCTACCGCTTATCTGTTTCTGGGTCGTGGGGGTGCTGGAGCCAATCCCAGCTCACTCTGGATAGGTTGCCAGTCCATTTGTAATGTCATTATGTGAATTTTGAATAATCTGCTGCATTACATGCAACTATGCTACAAATGTCAAATATAAATGCAGATATAAAATAATTACCAGCATTGAGCGCTTCTATCTATAGAAAGAACTATTTCGTTGTCCATCAGAATTTGACACAATTTCCATTCAGGAAGGAAACTCACTGCTGCCCTTTGAAAAATATATATAAATGTGCATTGTCCATCACAGTACAAGAGCATTGTGGAGCTTTAACTTTGCAGTGAAGTGGGATACACGTCCCAGTCAGTCGTCCTCAGGTCTTCTTGGATCTGAGCTTAGCGGGTACAATCTGCAACAATGTCTTAATCTGCTATCCCCCTTCCTGTCGATCCAGATGCTGCGGTGCAGATTATGTCCCTGACATATGTGCCACTGAACTAAGTATAATACATGCAACAGCTTTGATCTCCAGTCAAGTTGGCTGTCAATCACAATGCCATCTGGTGGAACCCAATATAAGCAACAAGGTCATATCCAAGAGCTGAGCCTCATCCGCATCCTTCCTTTAATCAGGATCAAAATATTAGAGGCATCATGACTGACGGCCTTTAATCATTTTGATGTGCTGTTAAAACGAACCTCCCTCCTCATGTATGGCACATGAGCCACCGTTGGCTTCAGAGCACTAGCTGTGTCTGCCTCTGCTGCCTCTCAGCCTGAGCGGCAGATGTGGCGCACACTGGTCAAATATTTATACATGACAGGATCACCTACCGTAGAACGAGAGCTTTCCTTTGACCGTGTTCATCCCCCTGGAGTTCTCAGCCACACACTCATACGTGCCGGCATCCTCCTGCTGGAAATATGGAATTTCCAGGACGCCGCTAGCTTTCCTCATGTCCACTTTCCTGGGGAAGGGTACACCGTCCATTCTCCTCCAGGTTATAGAGGGTACAGGGCTGTGAGAACAGAGAATTCCCGTTGTCCGTGAAATGCAATCTTTTCAGGTAAAAGGTAAAATGTGTCTCAGCAGACCACAGATGTGAGTTTTGGTGCTACGGAAATGCCTGCCAAAATTTTATTTTTACTTATTTACTGTCTTCTTACCTTCTTCTTTGTACTCAATCTGCATAGCAAAATTTCTAAAAGGTAAAATATACCAAACTCAATAATTAGTCAACTGTCCTTAAAATAGGCTTAAAATTGACTGATTTGCCGATATCTTATATTTGTTGTGATCCTACACTTAAATATTCTTGTTCCATGGCTTTACAATATAAACACAATACGGAGAAAATAATCCACATCAATATAAAATAAACCAACCGTGTACAGTGTGAATAGGCATGCATACATGCATGTGCTGTACATAAGCCACTTACGGTATACAGCGTATAAGTAAATTATTGCAAAATTGCAACACTCTGCTCTTCCACAGAACCATATATTGACATCCTAGCTACATAAAGAGGCACAAGAAGACAGATTCAAAATCCTCGTGTCCATCAACATACATAGCAATAGCTGATTCTGATTCTGGTAACTGATATTATCCTCAGTACAATCAGATGATTTTATTATTTAGTTTATGCAAATGTAAATTACACACAGAAAGTCATTATTCTCACTTCAGGGGCTGTGTCGCAAAATGAGACAATTTAAGTGAAGATTTTTACACCACAACACATGCTCTGTGATTTTTTTTTTGATGTGCAGCCTGGCTTGAAACACATGGGGATTGTAGCAAAGCGGAGAAACTCATGGAAAAAAAAAAATCTCAGTTCCTGTTTTCATTTTCTAGTAATATTTTTCCATTTATATGCTATTCAGTATGTTGAGCCTTACTTTCCCAGGGCGAAACATTCCAGCTTCACTGTGGATCCTTTGGCAACCTGAACCACCTCCGGAAACTGAACTTCAATCTTTGGCTCATATTCACCCATCACACCTGAAAGATGAATGCAAATGAGCATCTGTATTAGTGAAAAAAATAAAAAGTTGTATTTTCAACTCACGAATGGAAATAAAAAATAAATAAATAAATAAATAAACACAAAATGAGGCTTCTGCTGTTGCTACAAAACCACTGAGAACCTTTTTCAAGTGCAGCCGTCTTTTCGCTATAAGCTGAGACGTTTTTCAACCTCCACCGCTGCTGTGCGATCTGAGCAGCAGAATCACGCTCCGCTCTCAGTGCTGTCACAGAACACTCTCCCATTGAAAATAATGTGAAAAAGAAGCCAAAACACAGCTCTCCAGTGGACGTGCAACACACTGATGTCGAATGTGAAAAAAAGAAAAAAAAACAACTTTGAGAATTCATACATGGTTTGAGCTCTTACATCCAGATGAGTTTCATGTTGTTGTAGTGCTAACAGCTGTGAACCAGAAAATGGGCCCATAAAATCCCTGTGGGTACTGCCACTGTGTCTACAAAGCCTCCCATTCACTGTTAGTGAAGCAGCTCTGGTGGATTATAATATTGCTGCTGTGCATGCTAAAAGTCTCCGGATGAAGGGGAAGACAGGAATGTGGGCTCTCTGGTTTTCCTAGCTTCGGGAGAAACTTATTCATAAATCAACACTGGAGTGTCTAACATCACTGGAGAGACACGCATGCCGGCTACTGCGTTCTTTCCTTAAATAGCACAAAGGTACATCACATCAACAAATTTGTAATTGGGTACACGCTCCGAACTGTGCCAGCTCTCACTGCTCGGGTGAACAATAAGGTGTTTTAATCTAACCTCCATCACCAGTGTAACAATAGGTTTCCCCCCCATTGCTGTAATTCAGGGCTGTTTTTCTCAAATAGCTCTGGAGATGGAGGAAACAGGCCAATTTCATCTCGTTGATTTGGTGAGGCATGTGTTATCGGGATGGCTCCCTGAGTGACTGTGAAAGCTAATTCAGATCCTTATCACAACTGTCTCATACTAGAATGTAAGCACAGCACTATCATCCATGTGAGAGCAGACAGGTGGAAGTGGACGGGTAATTGTCTCATACCATAACCTTTTGTAGGGGACACCTGGTTAATGTGTCTGCCTGCCTGCTGCCCTCCCTCTTCACTTGAGCTACCGTGCCTGTGAGGTGGGGCTGGTGTTTTGTTGCCTGCACCGCTGCATCACTGAGATAAAGGTGTGGTGAGAAGGGAGAGAGAGGGAGGAAAGAGAGGAGAGAAGAGGCTCTGTCTCTCTGAAAATGTATTTTAAGGGAAAGCGCCCCTATTTGTTTGAATTTTATATTAAAAGCTAAAAGCGTGTCGACAACCAAATCCATTGCTTTCTCTTTATGGGTGGTATCTGCAGGACACTTACTCTACTGATATAATTTGAAGTATGCCAGGTAATTCCCCTGAAAATTGCTTTGTCCTCTCTATTTATTCTGTTGCTCAGATGAGGTCTGTATTCCAACGGCAGCTACCCAATTACTTTTAAAGTTCACTGAGACTAAAGCTTCTAGCACAATGTATTTGGATTCTTCTTGGATCTTTAAGTTTAGACTACTGATACTATTCCCTCTACTAGTGTTAATACTAATACCCTTTTTTCCTTTTTAAGTAATCAGTTCACTATTTCGTGCACTGATTTGTCAAATATCACTCCTTTTCTGAGGCACACACACAAAACAAAACAACAACAACTACAGCAACAACAAAAAAAAAAGAAAACTAACACTGCTATTTCTATTTGCCAAATGTAATATGTTCACCCTATGGCTTATTCATATTATTTTTTCATATTATTATTTAGCTTAAAACAAACTAACTAACACATATGACATATGTATATATGAGTTAGTGTAAAACTATTCAACATTGATAAAAAAATAAAATTTAAATAATTTTGATGGTGCAGTGTCTTCCTCAGAAGTTACAGTTTCTATGGCTTCATGAGTTTAAAACATTTCTAAACTGAGACATGTTGAGAAATGTGAATTAATTCTTGTTTTACAAAAAAAAAAACAAAACGTAAGGGCTAGTACGAATGAAGACCGTGTTACATAGGAGTTCTAACTGTTGACAGAAATATTTGAAACAATTACAAATTGTGAGTTAAACGTTCATAAGCTGTCTTTAAGTATGCAGTTAGAGAAAAGACTGCTTTAGATTGCTTCCTGTCAACATCATCTCCTCCTCAGTGCCTTGGTAAGACCAACCTAAACCATTAGAGCCACATGTTAAAGCACATGTTGAAATTAGCAAACAATTAGATAATTAACCTTTGACTTTCATTTGTATTCCTTTAAAAACCACTTGTCCTACCTTTGGGTGCCAAACAGACCAGTTTTTTGTTTATCATAACCAGGACTGGGACTCATTTTCAGCACTGCTGCATTAAATCATCCCAGGAGATCTCAGCACAGAATGGATGAGCTGCATTTTTTTTTAGCACTAATATCAGAAAAACTGAACCCCCCCCCCCCCCCCCCATGACAGCCTGTTCTGATTAACAGAGCGGTTCTAACCCTAACCAGGACGATGTTGTGCCCACTATCTCGAACTGCTTAAAAGCTGGGCTCACCATCACTGCGGAGCACCAGCGGAGCCGGTGGACCCTGGACGCGGCTCTTCGTCACGGTGTTGGTCACCACGCAGGTGTAGTTGCCAACATCTGAAGGCTCCACCTTGGCAATGTACAGGTTCCCTGTCTCCTGAGAGATGAAGCGACGGGTGTCCTGCTTCACAAATGTTGGATATTCATTAAAGATCCAGGAAAATATCAGATCTGTGGATAAAGAGAAGAGAAAGAGAATTTGCAATTGAAATTAAATTGAGGGAGATTTTGTTTGTGTGGTCACTTTTGGACTTCCTGAGGATAGTGGAGATGATGACAAAGCCATATCACGCTAAGGTGAAAATTGACAGGGCCTGTGAGAGGCTAATGACTAAGTTCTGAGTGCGATACACATCTTGGGATGCTGAAGTGTGTGTGAGTAATTATAGATCTTCAGAATCAGCAACAGCTTGTTTTGAAAGGAGACTTAAAATTAAAACCTAAAATTGAACTGTCACAATATCTGAAGTAATTAGTTCATAAAGAGGCAATTTAAAAGGATAACAAGTCCAAACTGGTTCTGGCATCAGAATGAAACCAACATAATAGTGAGGTGATGTTTCTGACACAGATCCAGTGATCATATGAGTGATAATGATTAAAATTACTCGTGAATTAATGAGAACGAGTACATTATCATTTTCTTAGCCAACAAAGCCACACGATCTGCTAGCCAGACAAACAGAATGAACTTTCTATTGTTAGACTGCCCAGCTAAAGCTAGATTGTCCCATCACTCTGTTTCTCCAGGAACAGCAACTTGCCTAATGGCTTCCAGCTTGTCGACACTAGCACATTATTTAGCTGTAAAGAATTTATTATTGTTAAAAGAGCTATTTGTTACATTTCTTTGCACTGACTGTGGCTTCTTGCTAGGATTGGCAGATGGTCATCACAGAGCTATACCTGTTGTTGTCTTTACGCAATAAAAGTTAAAATAGTAATACTTCATGGCAGATTTGAGACTACGGTGAGTCGCTATCAGAAAGCGATAAGTCATGAAGCTAACATCAGCACAGAAACAGATAAGAGTTCACATCAGTGTTGCTTTTCACTTTTGTAGATTTTGGTGACTATCAGAAGGAAGCTTGATGCTGAACTTTGCCCAAACGGCTAGCAAACTGTTCCAGTCTGGGGCTTTGCTGTGGTGTATTTTCTGTTTTGTTGTTTTTGGAAGGAGCACGGCTGGTCTGAATTTCCCGGCCTGCAGCTGAAACACACCTGTCATCTATTTCACCTGCATCAAGCTCTCCATAAAAGAACAGCTCACACTCCGCTCCTCTGCCAGATATTTCCATCTCGCCCCGTAGTGTCATGGTTATTTTTTGCATGGCTTGCCAACGTTGTCCAGTCCTCTGACTGAGTTTTGTTGTTTCCCCAGTGTTGCCCCTGTTCTCGGCCTAACCCATTTTTGCCTGTGCCTCCGGTGTCACCCCACTTGCTACAACCAGCCAGCCTCCACCACTGCCTCCTGCCTCCTGCCTCTGTGTTTTTGTTTTTTTGTCCTCAGCGTTCATTTTTTGGACTTTGGTGTCAATAAACACCTTACACCGTGCGCCCAGTCTCAGTCATCTGCTAATTTACAGCCCGCATCCTGCCCAGACCATAACAGTAAACAGTGGACAGCTGCAAATGTTGACTGTGTAGTAACAGCAAAACAAATCAAAAGCTCCTTTAACTGAACAGTAAGCAAATGCTACTCATATTCATATTAGAGATTCATAATAAAAAAAAATGCCTTTATTTATATTTATAATTTATAGATTGAATATTTTTGCTGCAGCTGAACAGAAGAGTCTTTGACAAATGTGTTTGTTTGCCTTTGTTTTTCTGTGTTATTTGTTTTTCTCTATGTTCATCATTTGAAGGGAGCTGAAAAGTATGTGGCTAATGTGCCTCTGTGAACAAACTTAACGCGATGCATATAAACCCAAAAACAAAGCAGTTGCTGGTTATCGGCTGCGCTGCATTAATCAGCCCATTTGGAGTTCTTCAGAAATGATTCACTGGATTATCCTTATCGGTTAGTCGCTGAATCATACATACTCTTTTAAGCAACTTATAATCACACTGCTCATTAAAAATGTCTCCAGCAGTCTGTTCTCAACTAACTGATAACTTTCATTATCTCATGTCTAATTCCTTTTTCAGAAACATTAAGGAAGTCCTGCAGATATTATTTCCTGTTCTTCTCCTGGCGCCTTTAATCTTACCTTTCCACGAACTCCACAGCACAACATCAAATAAGTGTGACTGACGACCTGATGCCCCTGAGCTGATACCGAATGAAAGTATGTCTTTAAGGACCAGACACATCTTAACCCACAACCCCTATCCATGCTTCATCCACAATATATTTCACATAATGAATTCTTCTTCCTCCCTGACTGAAATTGGTGCCGTTTGGTCAATATGGCGTGAAAGCGGCGAAATTCCGAATGCTTACATTTAATTCCTCATCACGATTTGTACAGTTTAGATGAGGGACCAATGAAAACAGAGTCAAGACAATTTTCTGTTTCAAACTTTTTCATTCGACAGGTGTTTGACACACATGCCGTTATGAAACTAAATACGCGACTTATTACGAACAGGAAATGAGGCGTCATGTTGGCAAGTACATGTCAGGCTGTTAAAATCAATGATTTTAAATGTCAACTTTTTTCCGCTGTGAGTTCATTGTTTCAGAGTATTTCAGAAAGGATAGCAAACACGTTTTGATGACTTGAGTTAATGTCTGTTTTTCTCTCTATTCTTGATATTTGATGTAAAATTTTTTCTTGTTTTTCTTTTATTGTAATTTTGTGACTTCACGCTATCCTATTTAATTTAAGCTGTACATTATGTTTGGAAAATGTGATTGTTTTATTTTGTTTTTCTTATGTGTTATGAGATAAATTTTGGTCAATATAATATATATAATTTTAATTATATAATTATATAAAATATAATAATATATAATATATATTTTTTTAAATATGAGATCTTTCAAATTACTGGTGGTCTGATAAATTATAGCATTAAAGTAAAGTATATTAATAACTAATGACTAACTGTTAAAAGTATAGGGTTGTGAAACTTAATTAACTAGGTAAATGTGCATTAATTGAAGCAAATGTTCTGCAAATTGGCAGATAAATTCTGAACAGCTCACATTTACAACGGTCACAACTATTAGTATCAAAGCTGTCGATTTCAAACTAATATCCTATTCTCTTCATCAACTCTCCTTTGAAATCATGACATCATTTCATTCAACACAACTAGTTTTGTGTTCAGTTATAGACTCTAAACAGTTATTAGAGCATTTTAAACATACATGCAATAGTTTGCCTCTATTTACGTTTCAGTAGCTGTGGTGAATAAGTCAAATGCAGTATCACTTGTTCATGTGAAGATGAATGCAGAATTATTACTTTTTAAAATGACTGATTTTAACTCATCAAAACTGAATGTTGTGGCATAATCTGCTGCTGAGTTTTGTGGGCAATCACATGCTATTTTCCTGCTGTGCTTAATCAAACCTTACTACTTATTACCAGGCTAACAATTATACAAAACAGTGTTGGAAGAACCTTCCCTAGCTTCTTGGCCATTTATCACAGCGTGAGCACATCCTCCTGCTGGCTGAAAGGGACAGGTATTGTACCAATCAACACCATTTTGGGCTTGGGTTTATGGTTTGGCTGCCATACGCGTGGAACACAGTAATGGCACAGCAGAGGTCCATAGGGACACGAGACACTTCAAGGCAGGAGAAGGCTTGTTGTTTGTGTTTCCCCTCCAGTGCTTCTGGACTACGGCTGCACCTGCTCTCGTTCTATGTTTAAAACCCCTATGCCTGCACGGAACAACATAAGCTGCACAATACCACAGAGAGCAAAAACATAATGAGATGTCTCACACAGCTGGCCAAACAGTCTTCATAAAATCATCCAGGGCATTGATTTTATGGGTTACACAATGCTCCCTAGTATAAAGCCAGGGAATATTTAAGACAAATTGTAGAGGAAATCCAGCTGCCCGGGGAGGCAGCATTACAATGACAACTGCCATGGTAACAGGTAATCAACCTTCTTTGTATTATCCCAACAGCAGCCTTTGCACATGACATAAATAACTATTTTAGTCGTTTAATACTAAAAATCTGCCAAAACCTGACGTCATAAGTATGAAATTATGCAGAAGCCTTACTGTTGCACTCTTTATTCGTCGGTTCAAAAGCATTACTCTTCCTAAAACAGGTTCCTCTGAAGCAGGGTCTGCAGAAGTCCCAAATGACTTCTTTGTGGTTTCTGTCTAGGTTAAAGATCGCTTTGCAAAAGTCATTGAGAATACAGCTGCTTTGCTCACATGAGCAGACACAGGAGCATCTTCAAACGGCAGATCTCACTGAATATTCAAGGGCTAAACAAGACATGCAAGTCAAACAACCCTCACCCCCAGACTGAGCTGTGATAAAAAGACTGGCAGTAATCCCAAAGTTAGTCTGTCATTCTTTATAAAAAGAGAGTCTTGATCAACTTTGGACAACTGAGGAACACACAACAATATAATGTGAACAGGTAATTTCATTTAACGCAACAAAAAAAGTATAAACATGTTATATCTGTGTTTTATAAGCAAATAGAACCTTAAATATTCGAATTTTATTTCTTAGTTTAGTTGTACTCAGCCTTTGGAGGAATACTCCCTTATCTCTATATTTAGTCCTTGAGCGAGTGAGTGGAGTCCCCTTTTAAAACCCTATTCTGTCTTTTCACCAGTGAATACACTGAACATGTTTTATTTATAGTATCATAACTTTATTTATACATCGTCTACAAAGAGGCTGAGTAAAACAGTCTAAATTGCTGACGTGCAGCTCTCACGCAGTATTTCATACAGCTTTCATTTTTTCAGTCCCAGTTTTTAACTGGTTGAAAACATTGATATTTTCAGTGATTTACAGTGGCAAACAGACTTTAAATGACGGCTGTGTATGAACAGTGAAACTATATATATTGTCTTTGCTAATTAAAACTTTTCTATAATAATGTAAGCTTATTGATCGGGCACTTGCCTAATTTCTTATTAAACCTTTATTAAATTGAAAAAATGTTGGGTCAGACCCTTTGTAGTGGACAAAATTAAATGATTGCTGTTTTTGCTTGGCAGTTCCAGCAAATAATATGTCAGCGTGCTCACTTATCAAACAGCCAACACTGGTGCTCACCAGCACTGAAAACACCTACTGGGTTAGCTGCTGCAAAAATCTAAGTATTACACACCAGAATATAGCAGCAATTTGGTGCACTTCCAAACAGTTGGGGAAATGGTCAACACAGATGTAAGAAAGACTTATTTTATATAATATTCATCCTTCACAAACCAGGTACTCCGGTTTCCTCCCCCCGTCCAAAGACATCATATTTGGGTTAATGGGTGAATCTAAATTTTCCGTAGGTGTGAGTGTGAGTGGTTGTTGGTCTTTGTCTGTCTCTGTGTGTTGGCCCTGGGCCTGTCCAGGGTGACCCCGTCCTCCCCTAGAGTGAGCTGGGATTGGCTCCAGCACCACCCACGACCCAGAAACGGATAAGCAGTGGAAGATGAATGAATGAATGAATGTACATCCTTCAGCAGCTACTTTTAAAAGCCCACATCTTTTAAAACTTCCCACCTACACGTTGGAGCTCAAGCATCCCGTTGAAAAAATATCCATAAACAGGATCATGACCTCTGTGTTATTTTTCCAGCTTTCTGAAAGATGACATCATGCAACTTTTTTCTATTCTTTTTTTTTTTTTTCCCCCCCACAGGCTGAGCTTTTGGCCTCAAGATGTGTAAACGTACCGTCAAACTGTGCACCCTTAATCTCAGGAAGCACTTGTCTTTATGAACAATTTGACTGCATTTGTATGACCCTATTCACCGTTACCATGCACACCGTGCAGTGTAAAATAAATAAAGAGGATAGCTGCATCCATTAGAGGATGTTTGCAAGGTGCCACAGAAGCTACACTTCAAGTATATGTGTTAAATTTACCGAGACATACCATTTTGCATGCAGTGTGCATGCAAAATGCATGCACACTGATCACAGCTCACTTGATGAAAAACAACATGCAGCAGAGGCACCCAAACAGGGTGGCATGGTGTGACGTTTGCATGTTCCCTATTTGTGTCCGTGGCCTTGCTGTAATATATTTCTGTACTGTAGTTGTCACAGCATTTGTTGTTGCAGTTTGTAGCATATTGAAAAGATTTTATGCCGTTACCAATGTTGAAACTCAGCAAGGTCACTCATTCACGTAAACCGTGATAATTTTGCATTCTTTTATCAAATAGGTGTTTTATCAATTATGTGTAATGTTATGTTGGTGTGCAAACTAGCTAACTTGGCTAACATTGGCTCCGTTGATCATGTTATGTCAAATAGGCTCTCAAAGCACCAAGGCTGTTAAAAAAAACAACAATGTGACCAAAGATTGCAGCCCAAAAAGATGAGTTCAGTTCAGGAAAAAGAATTTGGTTTGTAAATAGCTTTTAACTTTCAATTGACCATTTTAAACACTGCTTACATTTTACAGTTGTACTTCAACAGCGAATGACAATTTTCTACAATATAATATTTTCTGTGCTCATGCTATCGCACTGAATCACGTTCACAAAGATGCTATTTACGTGTTGTTCAAGTGTTATTTACAAGTAAAAAAAAAAAAAAATAACTTTGATATCTATAAAGTTCAAGTCATACAATAAAGGAAATCTTTGTGGCCAAAATGGTGTCTTCATTTTATACTGTGTAATTATTTGCACTTATTACTGTAGACTATACTAGCTAGCATACTAGCTAATTATTGCACAGTTACTGCACATGACACACTGTTCTTAATACAGTTCTTCCATTCAGATACTCTCTACTTCCTCCAACAGCCCAATAATTGCAGTTAATTGGTGACCCTAAAGTCGTCCATAGGTGTGACTCTGAGAAGGATGGTTGTTCATCTCTTTCTCTTTTTGTCATCCCTGGGATAGACTAGAGTTCTGTCCAGGGTGTAACCCTGCCCTCGGCCAACGTCAGCTGGGAGAGGATCCAGCCGCCCTGTGACCCAGCACAGATACGCTGTATAGATTATGGATGGATGGACAAGAGAAGCAGTTGAACGTTTACGACTTTTACGTTGCGACTGTGTGGACAGCAAGCTCTCATGCGTCTGTTGCGGTCACTGACGTCCGCCAGCCGCTGGGAAACGAAATAAAAAAAATTTAATTGTTTTCTTTTTTCTTGTAGTCTAATTCATTTCTGCACAATGCAGTCTCTGTCCTGCTTCTCATCCTGCTGCTGCAGCCTCATGCCAAAGCCAACCATCGCCCCTGTCCCCAGGGGCCTTTGCTACCTCCCATAAAGCAATACGTATTCATTTCAACACACGCAACATTTATGACAAGCATTAAAACTAAAAATATATACATATATTTTGCTTACAAACAAAGCAGCCATCTGTCAATACAAATGAATGTCTGAAGTGTCGCGTCAGGATGGTTGGGGATCATAATCCACATATTATCTACATCAGCTGCCACGTTACTCGATATTAATAATACACGTAAGGACACACTGTGACAATGACATGTAGTTTTGATCACCAAATTACAAAGCAGTAGGAATTGAGAATGCTGCTAAATATACAAATTGACATCAAAACGCTGCACACTTGTCCTCCCTGGGGCTGAATTAATGTCTGAATGCAGGCATCGGGTGTGTGGTACTATGTTCATGAGTGGAGCTGTTTGCTTGGTACTGTATTTTTCCTAAAATCCTTGGAAATACAGGGAGGGGGGCACTAATCAACCATTCAAACAACATGGCTGCAGACTTCCATCAGAATCTTCACATTCGCTGATGAAAGCAAATCTTTGAAAAGCTGCTCTTATCGCAGAAAGAAAAACACACTGAAATAGAAACTCAGAAGAACCCTCCTCAGTTAAACTCCTGTCATCTCACATTGTGTTTCTCACTGCTGCACTCCCATATCTGACTGCAGGCTCAAAGATTCCTCTCTTCCACTGTTTCCATTACAGGATTGGGCAGGATGCACATGCTCCGCGCTCTCAAAGCCTTGGGTGGGAGCACAAACAGGGTCAACACACATACACGCACAAAAAAAAAAGAAAAATCCACTCTTACTGAGGACGCACACAAGTTATTTCAGTGTTGAGTGCTCCTTAAAGGTCTCTCTCCCCATTAGAAAATAGAGGTCAGCAATATTAGGTCCACGACTAAACACAGTAATCGTGTAGTACAAAGAGTGCGGCTGGGTCACACTGGCAGCCTATTAATGCAGTTGGCTTTGAAAAAGAGAGAAAGTGACAGCCTCTCAGCTCCTCTGATCCACAGAGACAGGCAGAGGGGAACTGCAGTGCACATTCAGAACAAAAACAAGAAAAAATTCTG
The DNA here is from genome assembly GCF_900963305.1 of Echeneis naucrates. Lineage (NCBI taxonomy): Eukaryota > Metazoa > Chordata > Actinopteri > Carangiformes > Echeneidae > Echeneis > Echeneis naucrates. Next base: position 22,169,563 of record NC_042515.1, on the reverse strand, counting down.
AGGCAGCCCCTCGTCTTGCAACCAGGTTGTGTTAATCCATTCCTCTTTCTTGGACTGCGGATAGTAATTACCATATATTTCTGGCATGCTCTGACATTGGCCTGTCAGCATGGGATTGAGTGTGTGGCTGCAGTGTGGAGGCAGCACCCTGCTCTGCCTTTGTGCTCGAATCTGGCCTGGCAGGGTGCGTGATGCCTGATCTGCACTCAGCCCCCCACCCCATTGTCTGTCTAGCGCTGATTGTAAGACCAGGAAGGATCTCTGATGACACTAGACACATTAGGAGATATCTGTCGGAGACACCAGCACCTTGACCGCTGACCATGTCCACAAGGACCTTTTACATATGTAAATGCATTCTGAAACGCCTGACGTTTCTGACAAAGATTCAAACTGCCAAAAAAAAAAAATAAAAAAAATAAAAAATATATATATATATATTGGCAACAGAATAAAGCAGTCTGTCAATACAAAAGAATATCTTACTTCATGCAAATACTCGTTATCTCCATAGATCATTGCCAAGGTCAGAAAGTTCATCAAAGTGATCTGCTCATTATTGTTTTTATTTATTTATTTAATTTTTATTCAAGGCTGAAACACCGACGCAAGACAAAAGGTAAGTCTAAGGTCACATCTGCAGAGGCACTACAAATTTAAAACACAAAATCGTTACACACATTACTTACCAACTATTAGTTCGTGACTTGACAGTCATATTGGATAGAAATGCAATGTGACAACTTTGGGGCGCATTAGTTTTGAAAATTTGAAAATTTTGCAGCATTAATTCTCCGAGAATGTTGTTCACATCCCTGGAAGTCCAAGTTGTTACTGTAACTAAACATGCATGGCATAATTTATAAATTACTTTCATTATTGGTTATTGAATGAATGAATTTGATAATTAACAGAAGAAATCATTGGCAATAATCAGTAAAGAGAGGCAGTGCAGGCCTATATTCACACTGGGGACGCCTGCTTACCAAATGCTATCCGGCCGTTGGGCAGCCACATCTGAAAATTTCTCACTTCAGTGCCCTCTGAAAAACAAACCTTCAAAAAGGTGGTAACAGACTTCACTAGCTTTTTGCCTGCATTATTTTTACTTTATACCAAAAACAAAAAAACAAAAAACAGATTGTTATGAAAATTTCCTGAAAATAACCTTGCTCCTTCAAAAAAAAAAAAAAAAAAAAAGGTCCAGTTGACACAAAATTATTCCTTTAATTTAACTGGGCCTGAAGTCAAAGCTAATTATTACACCATCTTTGGACAAATTATTTGAATAGGTTATATCCCTTTTAAAAACTCTGTCCATATGTCAGGGCACAGTACTGAATTTTCTGTTGAAAATGTTATGCGAGCTCTGCTCCGTTCCACAGGAACAATTTGAGGTTCAGCATACTGACAGAGAACAAAGGAGGGAGTCAGGGCTTTTATGTCCATCTCTTCTGCTGATGACTAAACTGGAGTCAGGGACTTGGATTGGGAGAGGTTGGGAGGTTTTCTCTTCATGTCATGTTGAGATGCTACAATACAAATTTAATCTAAATAAGGAACAAAACTTTGGCATTTGAGATTGAATAAAATGTATTTTATCGTAAAAAGTACAGGTTGAACACTTCAACAAATAATATGTATAATCATTTTGTAAATTTTTGTAAAAATAGTTTGTTGTAGGAAGGTTGCGTTTGCCTCTGTCTGTTGAGCTGGAGGGGTAATGGGGTAAAGAAAGACCTTTTTATTTTTAGTAGGTACATCTTTCCTTTCTATAACAGTGACTTCCGCTTCTCTTGCCCAATGTTCAATGAATAAAGGATGACACTCCTGCTGCTTCATGGGTGCGTCTATATATCTATATATATACATGCGCATGCATATGAAAGCAGAAAAGAGGTTAACCCATGTTAATCATTTGACTATGAGTTAACTGAGGACATTGCTCAAGACTCACTTCTTCAAATATGCCTTTATTGTCTGGTTGTCTCCATGTCTTTATTATTTTTGTTGCTTTTTGCTATTGTTTTTATCCTTCTCTGCATGTTGCTATTGTTTTGTCTAAAAGCCATCCATCTTCATCCGCTTATCCGGGGTTGGGTCGTGGGCTGTTAAAAGCCCTTTCAAAATAAAAATTATTATTATTAGAACTGAAGGTGTGACTAGCATGGTTTCGTTATATCCTCTGCTAATTTATTTATTTTGAGTTTTCTCACCAAGGCACTGACATCTCACTCTAACCTGTGATCTGTTACAGTGGTGTGTGATAGAGCATGTGTGTTGTCAATAAAGCATCATGCACGTCGTGTTGTTGAAACAACACAACTAAACACTGGAATCTAGAGAATTTTTATTTACAATGGTGTTAAACACAAACACACGCACACACACACACACACACACACACAAATCCAGTGAGTAACAGTTGAAAAGATGGAAAGACCGAGTTGATTAAAAGGTCACAAAGGAATGACCATACTGGCTGGAGCTGACAAGCTACGGTAACTCAGATAACCACCCCTTACAACCGTGCTGAATGGAAAAGCTTCTGAGAATGAACACCACGTCTAAGGCAGAGGAGCCATAAGAGCTGAGACTGTGTCGGTTCCGCTCCTGTCAGTCAGGACCAGAAATCGGAGGCTGCAGTGGACACAGGCTGAACTCAGCTCGGCAGATGAACACTGGATAAACGTAGCCTGCTCTAATGAATCTCAGTTTCTGCCGAGGCAGCAGATAGTGGGGGTCAGAGTTTGATGTCAACAGCGTGAATCCATGAACCCAACCTGCTTTGTGTCAACAGCCCAGGCAGGTGGCGGTAAAGGGAACACGGTCTTGGCACACTTTAGGCCCCGCAATACAGATCAGAGTTTTGGTGTTAACTTTGGTCCAAAGACAGAGTTGAAGATTCAAAGAATCATCCTGAGGCACCACTGAAGACTAGTTGGCCATCTTGCTCCTTTGCTCTTGCTTTTTCTTGTAATCCAAATCTTTTTCGTATTTATTTTATAGGACACTCACTTTGTCTTGGGTAGCTGAGATAAATACTTGTGGTATGTCTATGAACATTCTCATTCATCCAGGTCATCGTTCTCTCTCTCAAAATTGATTCGTAGGCAACTGGACTTGTATTTGTCTTTGAAGACGTTTCTCCTCTTATCCAATGGGCTTCATCAGTTCATGCTTGTTGGTCTTCTAGTCCGCACTAATCTGGCCAAGGCAGTGGAGAAAGACCCAGATATTTAACCTCTGTGGGTGTGTTCACCAAAGTACCTGTGAAAGTACTGGTTTCACTTTTCACCGTTGTTGTGGTCTCATGTGAACGGCAGTCATTGGGGTCAGGTGTACCACTGGCAGACGACGATCGTTGAGAGTCGTCTGAGGTTAAGTTGTAAATTCTCCTGGGTACAGACGAAAGGGCGACATTGTAAATGGGAGATAGGTGGTGCCACCCCCTCCCCCGTTAAGGGATGGGTTTTCCACTTTTACATAGATGGCTTCTTTTACTCCTCTTTCAAACCATCTGTCCTCTCTGTCCAGGATCTTGACATTGCTGTCTTCAAAGGAGTGTGCCTTTTCCTTTAGATGGGATCCTGTAGAATCTTCTGCAGACAAAAGCACGGCTGTGCTATGGGCTCACCACGGACTAGTAGACCAACAAGCGTGAACTGATGAAGACCCTTGGATAAGAGGCGAAACGTCTTCATAGACAAATACAAGTCTAGTTGCCTACGAATGAATTTTGAGAGAGGGATACTTGTGGTATTAACTTGAGGTATGTGGCCCTTTGTTGTGCTACATTCTGTCAGCATTTGTTGAATTTAATTTGCTGCGTTAAGTTGTTTAAGTGTCAGTTGCAACTTTTGTGTATAGTGGCTGACTATGACTATGAACATTTTGTGCTGGGGCTGTTGCTGTACGCTTTTGGTTTGGCCACTGGTTTGTTACAGTTGTGTTTAAAAGGAGTGAAGTCAGTTTTGTTTTGACCTCCCTGTTAGTGCGACGTAGTCAGTCTGCACATCAGTAGTCCTCAGTGTGTTGGGGTTGGCTGCCCAGTTTTTCAGGTCAGTGTGTGTCTTGCTGGTTGACCCAATTACCACAGATTTGCAGAAATAATATGATGAAATTATGCAAACATCTTGGGGATTCCATGAGCTGGCGCTGCTTTGAGAACAAAGGGAGGAACTACTTAGTAATATCATGCATTTAAGAATAAAGTGCTCGATCACAGAACACAGCAGAGGCACATCCCACTTAGAAGCCCAAATATTATGACTATCGTACCTGTTCCCTGAGGGAAGACTGAGATTGCAAGATACTATCTGATGCAGCTGTAGCACAGGCTTGCATCATTCTTTCAACAGGTAAAAGGGAGCGCATTGGGATGCATAGGACAACATGAATCCTCTCAGGTGTCGCACACCTGGGAAAGCTGGTTCCAGTCACACAGCTCACACAGCTCCTCTAATTCTGCAAGTCAGTTCCATCTTTCTAACTTAGATAAAAAAAAAATACAAAAAAATTACCATATATGAAAATACAAAACTCATGCAGAAAACATATAGGCATATATGTCTGATGTTGCCCTGTATCTTACCTATATCGGGATATAACGTTGCCACATATATATGTGGACATGCGAATTTAGTACTTCATATATTCTAAAATTTCTACATGATTATTTTTTATATGGTATAACACATAAAGATATGTGTTAACAATATATACTGAATTTATATATCAAAAAATATAAACATGCAAGTTCAGTTTATTGACGTTTTCTTATAAATCAAAAAAACAACAACTTTAAAACGTAATTATTTTCCTATTTTGGGAAATGGATTCAGACAAATATCTAAAGGGTTATGGATAGATTATATGCTAATGTATCATATGGAAATTATTCCAATTAGTGACTAATGCCATTAATTCATTACATTAATTCTGTACATGCACATAGACCTATTTTACATATGCATATGGGGAGCCAGAATTAGTAGTTTTAGTTTTTATTCAGCACCCCACTGATTTGATGTTTCACTGACACAACACTGTCAGATGGAAGGAATAAGCCAGGAGAAAAATGTATGCAGCAGCACCGGAGTTATCATCTTTTTTTTCGGTCTGCATATTCTTCAAAACCCGGTGCCTGGGTCCTGGAACACCAACACTTCAGCCAGAGAGTCAGCTGCGTTATGTTAGCAGTTTCTCATGTAGCCTTGAGCCGCTAGCCTCAAGCAGATATGGGGAGCAGGCTACAGAGGACAGAGATCTGGAATATGCTCATATCTGTCAGGCTTTACTAAACCTTTTTTGTTTTTTTTTTTGTTTTTTTTTAATTCACCTTTATGTCTGCAATCTTCAACCCAAAGAAATGTTGACTTAGGTGGGATCTAATGAGGACTTAAGCAGTGTACCTGAAGGTTATTTATCAGATATCACACACCTCCCTCTGGAGCCACAAAGTACAACTTTTATACAATTCTTTTCACATATGGAGCTGTATTCCCCAGATTTTAAAAAGGAACAGATTCCCTTCATTTTGTTCTTATTTTGATCTTAACTACAAAATGAGGACACTGTCACTGATTAATGGGACCTAAGCTGCAGCTTCTATGATGAATTTCCCATAAATTTCAGGGGATATCAGAGTTTTTATTTATTTCTTTTTAAGTGCTTCCAGCAATTACTGACCAGATAATGGAGCAAATACTGATCAGGTGAATCTAAAATAAAAATCAATTTACCTGAGAAAGCAGGAGCAGTGATTTAGTTAGAACAGTGAAATGACTGAGCTGGTAGTCACATGGCAGCACAGAGTTTGCAAGTTGTTGGGTTAATCGGTGACTCTAAATTGTCTGTAGCTCTGAGTGTGAGTGGTTGTTGGTCTCTGTGTGTCTCTGTGTGTTGGCCCTGTGATGGACTGGTGACCTGTCCAGGGTGACTCCGCCCTCACCCAGAATGAGCTGGGATTGGCTCCAGCACCCCCCACCACCCGGAAACGGATAAGCGGTAAAAGATGAATGAATGAATGAATGAATGAAAATATCAAGATGTTCCAGACCTTATACTTTAATAATTCATTTGGTCATACAGTCTAACAACTGTGAACTATCCCAATAATCGAGTTACCCTCTGCACAATAGCAGAGCACAGTAACTCGGTTATAAAGCTTATCCAAGCCATAAGGTGTTGTGGATATAAGTTAAAACTGCAGTCCATTTCTCCGGACCCTGAGCAGGCTAAGCACAGTGGATGGAGCTGTCATGTTTTCAACAATTGTTGTTTTCCCCTTGCACAGCAGGTGACAGCGCATTTCTTCTCGGATGAAATCCCCATGGACACACAGGGATTTGTGTTTATGTAGCAGCACCAGGGAGCCTGAGGACATGGCGTGCGACCGCAGCCCAGCAGACACACCAGCAACCACAGATACGTCTGATTGAAGGTCTCTCCATGTGTGCACACAGAGTCAGATGAGCATGCGGTATATGGGCTGCATATAGACCTATACATCCCATCCTTTGATATGCAATAACAACAGCAGCTTTGTGTACTGCTAACTTTAAGAAGCTCCAAAAAAGGAGATTTCAGAAGCATGCCACTCATACATGTCTTCTGGGAAATGTGCACGTACTAGAGTCAGACTTTTCCATGACCTTTTCCTACGTGATTAGAAGCTCCAATCGACTCGGGGTGTCACTCTCGGCAAGTACAGCATATCCCATTTCATGCTGCTGTCATGTTGTTGCCTGTTTGTCACTGAAGTTTGTCTTCACTGTAAGGTAACTGCTACATTATGTCAAGACTGTTAGGGTTTAAAGAAATGCCTCTGTGAGCTCCATGTTGATGGTGTGACAGTGACATGTGATATTATTTTAGAGAACTTAAGTACCCAGACAGATGAAGTGGGGGTGTGTGCTTTGTGACACGCCCTGTCTCTCTGTCACACAAACCCTCAGCGGCAAGAGGAAGTGTGAGAACTCTTTGGTATGACTTGGTTTTCTTCATGAATTGGTCATCCCTCCTGGCAGGTACAGCTCTTTTTCTGGGCTCTGACATTCTGTTGTAGATGTACTTAAATGTTTAGTGTCATTGTCCTGCCGGTATATAGCATGTGTTCCCAATAATGTTGTAATAATGTAGCTCTCCATTGATTAAGACTTTTAAATAATTATTTATATGTTATTCTGTTTCTTTACTATTACTCATTAAACTATCTGCCAAGCTGTGCATCTAATGACTTAACCAAGTTAAGAGTATAACAGCTTCTTTCCCTCTGATCAGTTTTGGATTAAGAATCTATGGTTGCTATTGGTCTAGAGCACAAATTTGCCTGTCACAGTTGACTTTGACCTCATAAAAGATTTGTTCAGTTGCACTTTGTCACCATGTGTCAATTCAACAACAAGAAGGTATTCCACCGAAACTAACTGGGTTTGCATGAAACCCTGACCGACTGGGTGATTGGACCTTGACGAGGATGAACAGAAACCAGATCTGAGTGACCCATTTTATCATCTTTGGACACAAACTCCATCATCAAAACATCAAGTGAGTCGAAATCTTAAGGGAGAACGAGTTGACGGCCCAATGAAAGTGACTCACAGGGAAACACCCAGTAAGACACTGTGGAAACCGTGCTTTGTTTTGCCAGAACGACAGCATGTGCAGGAATGGGTGTGCATGAAACTCATTACAATTACACATGAACTTTATCGTTAACACAACACTTTGGCTGAGAACTAACTTTGTTGTAATGTTCTGTCAGTTGTCATTTTCTTTTCTTGCGTCTATTTAATGTTTTTTTGTTTTTTTAATCATCTTTTTAACCTTTGTACAGCACTTTGGTTGACTGCTGTGGTTTTAAATGTGCTCTATAAATATAAATAACTATAACTATAAATTTGACCTTCACCTTGACCTTGAATCTAATAATATCTCTATGGTGGCTATTTGAAAGTTAGCTTAAAATGTACATGTAATTATTAAATATATGCCTAATAGGCATATATTTAATAATAAATATAGGCATTGCCTATAGTATCTCTCTGTAACCTGGGATTTGTTGTGATTTTCATAACACTTACCTCTATTCTGACTTTAAATAGTAACAATGAAGAGTTAGAATTGCTCAATAGTAAGTTTATGATAAGTTCTGTATTCTATACTGATTTCAGAAATGACCTTAAGTGCAAAAAAGAACAAGGGCAGCCTGTCAGTGCTGTGGCTTGACCTGGCCAATGCATTCAGCTCCATTCCACACAAGTTGGTTGAGCTCACACTGACAAAACATCATGACCCTAGCAAGTGCAGAGACTTCATTGCTGATTACTACACCAACTGCACGATGAGGGTGTATTCAGGATTGATAACATCACGCTGGCACAAAGTGGAGATTGGTATCACAGGGTGTGCTATTGCTGTGACACTATTCTCCCTAGCCATATACATGCTCACCAAATCTGAGTGAAGAGGGCCCCTATTGAAACCTGGACAAGAGAAACCCCCCCATCAGGGCATTCATGGATGACCTCACAGTCATGACTGAATAAGTCCCAGGCTTCCAGTGGATTCTGAAGGGACTCGAAATGGTGTTGGAGTGGGCCCGGATGTGATGGGAGAATGTGGTTAAGAGGAAAGTGACATGGGCTGAGCTGTGGAAAGCCGAGTCTCACCGCATCATCCAGGCAGTGTACGACATACTTCCAAGCCAATCAAACCTGCACACATGGGGCATAGCCAAGACACCAGCATGCCCATTGTGTTCCAAGCGAGGAACCTTGGAATACATCCTAAGCTGCTGCACCAGGGCACTTGGAGATGGGTGGCACCACTGGAGGCATGATCAGGTTCTTAAGACCATCACTGAAGTCATCAGCGAAGGACTTATGTGGGCGAAGTGGTTCCGACCCTCCAAGAAAACCATCGCCTTTGTCAGAGCTGGGGTGCAGCCAACCCCTGCCGGAAGACCATCTGCAGTAATCCCAACCTCTGCAGAAGACTGGCAGCTGTTGGTGGATCTTGGACATCAGCTGAAGTTCCCCAGCCACATTCCAATCACCACCCTGCAACCAGACATTATCCTTGTAACTGACTCCAGCACGCAAATAATGCAGCTGGTGCTGACCATCCCATTGGAAGACCACCTGGAAGAAGCCTTGGAGAGGAAGCTCTCAGAGTACGCAGGACTGGCCAGTGACTGTCAGGGGACTGGTTGAAGAAGAAGGTCTCTCCCAGAGGAGGTTAGATGCAGGGGTTTTGCAGCCCGTTCCGTGACCGGAGCCTTCAGCAGTTTGGGCATTGAGGGAGAGAGAAGAAGGAGAGCCATCCACAGTACTACCGATCAGCAGAGAGGGCCTCAAGATGGCTGTGGCTCAGAAGAGGAGAGCCATGGAGTCATGGTAGCTAGCTAGCCATCTGGACACAAGCTGGTGTCTGATCAGCCCCGGATGTGCCACCTGGAGGAGGGCATATGATGTTGAAAGACCCGAAACGTCCGATGACAACAGGCACATCACTAAACATGTGTCCAGAGTCAGTACACAAAGCGCACTTCAACATCAGTGGTTTAGGTGAGCTTTAACAGATTTAAAGAAAAGTGTTTATTAATATTAAAGTGAAACCAGTGATTCATAAAAAAACCCGAAATGTTCAAAGTCTCAGATGTGTTTTTTTTTTTTCATGTCTCTATCTGAGTCAGAGGCTGAGAAATAAATGTTATAGTATCATAAGTGCATCAGGTGAATCGGTGTTGAATCTGACTCTCCTCATTCTCCTCCTCCTCCTTCAAAATGTCTTGCCCAGAGCTTCGACTACCTGGTTAGCAGCTGAGACAGGTCAGTGTTCGAAAGTGTTCTTTCAATTGTTTTCATCCAGCTATATGCTGTAATTTGCTCCAAAATTGCTCCTCTCGTTGGAGAACAAGAAGAGAACAGGTTGCTCTCCATTGTCTGAATGGCAACTTGACAAAACTAATTTCCCATGATGGATTTCAATTTCCTGGAAAAGATTTTAATGAATCGTAAAGGCATTTCATAGATTACATATCCTGAAAAATCTGTAACCATTTACCATGCATTTACCTTTCATTTAGACTTAATGGGAGCTCAGTGATGTTTAGTGTAAATATATTTGTCAAAAGCAGCACTGACACTGATCACTCTTCCTGTGTGCGACAGCACTGTGTGTGAAAGCACTGTATTGGACAGAAGGTAAAAGTTGTGGCTTATCTCAGTGGAAAGGGTTTTTTTTTTTTTTTTGTGCCTTTTCCTGCAGGTATTCAGGAAGCAGCATGAATCTGTAATCGTGTTATTATTATATTGCAAATCTATTTGGCTTGTCAGAAAACATGTAACAGTGAATGTTTCAGCCTAAATTGATGGAAAAGAAATAACTAATGAGGAAAAGGTCAACAACATCATGGTGTGAGAGAATGCAGTGCACATCTCCAGGAGGTGCAAATGGGAGTGAGAAGTGATGATTAGGGTTGAGCCGGATTCTCGTCTGAAACAGTATCCGGTGCGGATATAGCAATTTTGATGAGTATGAGTACCATACGAGTAATACGAGTCAATATCCGTGCTGGGCTGAAGGAAAATCCTCCTCAGAGCGTCCTGTGATAGAGACAGAGCGCAATGGGTCATACTCCGAAAGCCACGCCCACCGGAGCTGAAAACTATCGGCGGCACAATTTAAAAAACACTGTCCGGTAGTTCGCTTAAAACATTATTTCAACATGTCGGATTTTAGCAGCGTCAGACTATTTTAGTACATTAGCTGTACAATGAAAAACTCACATATGTGGGTCTTTCTCTTTGTCCCTTCTGTTTGCCTTCATTTTCATGGAGACATGATCCCACTGAATGGGCGGAGGTGACTACATCAATATTTACAACTGATGATGATGACAGATACAGTTGGTATTCATTCTTTCATCTCACTCAGAGTGAGCTTGGTGAGGGCGGGGCCACCCTGGAAAGGTCACCAGTCCATCACAGGGCCAACACACAGAGACCAACAACCACTCACACTCACACTCAGACCTACAGACAATTTAGAGTCACCAGTAAACCCAAACATGATGTCTTTGGATGGTGGGAGGAAACTGGAGTACCCGGAGGAAACCACACAGGCACAGGGAGAACATGCTAACTCCAGACAGAAAGGCCCCAGGCTGGGAACTGAACCCTCAACCTTCTTATTGTGGGGCAACAGCACTAAACACTATGCCGCCATGCTGCCTTAGTTTATATTCATGAAATGCTTTTTTTTTTTTAATTTTAGGGCTTTTTTTTACCTGAAGAGAAGATTGTCCTGTCCCGACTATTCACAATGGTCTTTTTTAGATTGTATGTTAGGTGACACTGCTCTGGTGTGGTCATTTTTGAGTGCCAATTTTCTTGCTTCTGAAAAGAGAATATTTTTGGCAGTGTCATGTTGCATCAGAGCGCTTTGAGCAGGAATAATAACACATAGCTACCTTGCCACAAACCCTGAATAATATATGAGAAAATGAAACATGACAACAGATGATGATAGACACTGCCTGCTTGTAGTGCTCCACTACATACTTAAAGAAATTCTCATGTGAGGTCATGTTCCATGACAGTTCTTAGAGAGGCGATTTATCTCAGTGTGGCTTAGGTAGCTTTATATCAACAAGGTAATAATGACTGCCAGGCCACCTCAGCCACCTTCCCTCTCTAACAAGGACCTCATTGCATTTTAATCACATCCTGCATGTGGGTGGCACATTCAAGGAAAAACACTGCACATCCGTATTCAGTGCCATATGTCTGTAGACCTTCCCATAGCGGTGGGACCCTCAGAGTACCCACAGAGCTCTAGTGGGTTTCCACCTGCCAGAGGGGGCTCTCAGAAGACACATTATGCATGGCAGGCAGCTGTCCTGCCCACTGTATGCAGCATGAGCTCGTCCATGCTGAAACACGCACCGGACAGATGATGAGCATAGAACAAATAGGTGGGGCGTGGTGATAGAGGGAAGGATATTTTATGGGAATACAGAAAACTGAACTGCGTGCTGGTACAAAGAGATCTGCAGTGCAGACTACTCATCATCATCATCACATGTTGTGTTAAATATTCAGTGGGCTGTGTACTGTACCTCTGTGCCAGATCTATTGGTTTTATCTTCTTCAAAATCATGTGTCCACCATAACCAACCTGCTACATTTTAAATTTATGTTCTTATTCAATTCCAAACATCTCTCTCCTTCCATTCATTTTTCTACATTATAAAGATCTTACTAGTCTTATCCCAGAACTCTTGATTGCAGATGCAATTTGTAATTCCATTTCTAATCTTGAATCTAGAAGTACTGTAACTGACTGATTAATGCAGACCACACATTCATGATTTGAATTTAAGAGATACATCTGGTGTCCCCTCAAAAATCGTCAAGGCAAGCAGAAGGCCAGAACTGCTGGATCTTGCAGGAGACTAAAAACAGATCACAAGTTTATGGTTTCATGCCCCAAAAGATTGGAGCAGTGTGTCTTAAGGTGCACTCATTGTGGACAAATTTCAGCTGTGGATTAATACACATTTGATGCTCAATTTACTGCACCAGACAGGTGTGAGAGCACGTGTGTGTGTGTGGCTGGGTATGTGTGTCAAAATAAAGTATGGTGTGTGTAATGAGGGTAATGAAGGAGCAACAATTAAAAAAACGATTACAGCAGCGAGGAGAGAAGTATCAGGTGAAACTATTAAAACATTTGATGCCAAGGGAATATAGCCAATATAGCCAGTTTTATCTTATTTTGTTTTATTTTAAGGAGCAAAAAGTAAGTTTAAAAAATCTGACACACAACTAATAAATGTACATTGGCTATATTACAACAACTTGGTTAGTTGAAGAAACTAGTCAACAAAGTTTAATTACGTTTACTAAGATGTTTGGATTAAGCAAAGTTTATGTCACTCGTGTCTTTCCAGGCCAATGAAATGTAAATGGCATGAAAATCTAAAATGAAGCTGCATTTGGCAGATTAATTAAAGAGCTCCGTGGTCAGTGAAGGTAAAACTAGAACAAAACTGCAGTTGGCTGATTAATGACAGAGCCTTATGGTCAATGAATATCCTACCCTCCTTCTTCAAGACAATCACTTTGGCTTCATCTTGGCGTGGAAGAAATATATCTAGGTTGCCAGATTATATCCCATTCTTGCACATGAAAGGGCCATTTGAGATGTAACAAAAGCAACATATCAGATCAAGAAAGAAAATCAGCACTGGCAAAACACTTAGCTCTTTGCCTGCTGACTGATTGTTTTCCATTGTTGCCAGTTTGAATGCTGATGCCCTGAGCAGCAGCTTGGCTGCACGTGTATTTGTGTGAGTGTCCCTGTGTGTGTTTGTGTGTGTGCTCAGTGCCAACAGCCTGGCTAAGACGTGTGGGGAAGTCTGTTAAATCTACATCTGACATCTGTTGTTTCATATTTTATTCTGAATGGGTTAGTGGATAAATCTAACTAGAGGGAAATATACTGTTGTGCGTTATTGTGTGTATTGTATGTTTCAGCAAAGACTTTCGGGTACCGCTAGAGGTTTTATGCTGATTCTGGTTTGGTCTTTGCCAAATTCTTATTAAAACGCTTGGTCTAGAGCTGCTTCAATAAGTCATCATAATTGACACAGCTTATGCTGAGGATGCACCAACATCAATATTTTAAATCGATGCGTCATCTCCCACGTATTAAGTTATTTATGGTCACCATATAAACATTAAGTGCCATATATTTATTTCCTATTTTATCAGCTGTGCTGCTTCTGTTTCTCCAGGCAAGGTGAGGCTGCAGTCATTGTATTCACAAACACGCACATAACTGAGGACTACTCAAGTAGAAGCCTATTGTCACTTACTTTTATGCGCAAGAGGCCAGCAAGGACTCCAGCAAACCAGCTGATCAACAAGCCACAAACAGGAAAGTAATATTTTCAACAGTTTATGTAACCGGGTGTCTTTAACACAACATTGTGCTGGTTATAATGATACTGAACTGTTAGAAGAAATAAAAAAGAAAGTTGCGTGCATGTGAACTGATGATCTTCGCTCATGTATGAATGAATTAAGAAATGGCTGTTCTTTAGTAAAACAACTTGTGATAGTAGACGCCAATAGATAAAAAAAAAAAAATCACAACTTTAGGAGAGTTTCATTAAGTTTTGTTGAACCAGTGTCATTTTTTTAGGCTCAGTGATAACAGTATAAATGATAACTTCATTAATCATTGCTGTATATTTGCCTTTAGGAAAAGCATATTTGGTCATTGTAGTTGAAGTTCTCTGCTGCCTTAGAATTTACATTAAATTAAATTGTTCCAGAAACGGTTTAGATCAGAATCTCTTATTGTATTTAACATTGACTTATTGCGTCAAGTTTTCTGGGGAAAATTATTTGTTTAGAGTTAGTAAATAAAATGAGAAATGAATCTTAATCAGTGGCAACCCTGGCTTGATCAATAACATTGAAACATATATGTATCAAATACACATGTGGAAGCTAGCGGAAACTCAAGACATGTTAGACTCTGCATAGACTATGGGCATTTGCTTAATGCAGGAAGAACCACAAAACAACCAGATGTGATAGCTTCTGTTACAGCTGAGGGACGTAACTCACTGAAATGGACTTTCTAATTGACAGTTTGTATTGGCTCTGTATATTAGTGCGGAGACAAGTGTCTTATGGGGGTTTTTCATGTGCCTGAAGATGTCTGACATGTTGGAATTATTTCCCTGCTGGTCTTAAAAACCAAACCTTAATTGAATTACTTCGGTGCAAATTGGCAGATATGAAAAGAGCCAGCGTAGCAACTGTTCACAGTATAGAGGACAATCAAATACAGTCATGTCAGCCCAACTATCTGCAAATAAAGCTGAAACTCCAGATTGCCACTGTGCTTGCCAGGTTTTCACCAGATAAAACCCCAAATGGAGACAAGTTCCAAAGAATCCCAATTGATTCCAGGCAAGTGTTATTTTTACCAAAGCAGGCCAGTGGATCAATCAGTCAAATGTTTTAGGTGGTTCAGTTGGAGGTGGTCCAAGCAGCTGCTGGCATGTAGCAGTTCCGGTAAGAGAAGAGAAGAAGCCATGGAAGGACACATCTGCTGCAATTAGTTAGAAAATATGAAGAAATCTGCAAGAAAATCAAGTTTTAACTCCCAAATTTAATTTCAGCCAAGCCAGCTGGTACATCCAAGACATGCCTCACATTCCTCTCATGTTTGTGGAGTGCACAGCAGCTGAAACACTCGAGGCCATCTTTGCACGGTGTCACCTTTGCAATATTTTTAGCAATTTTGCGGAAACGTTTCATTGCTGAATATTAGATGTTAGCAAGAAACTTGCCAAAACTTGCATCTCTATGCTAAATAAAAAGCTAAGCCAAAGGATGGTTATCTTAGCTGAGCATGGAGATGGATGGCAAATTACAGTCTCCCATAAAATAATGCTGCTCAGCAGCACCAGACACATCATCTACAGTGATCACAGTTGAAATAACAACTCAATAGCCATTTTAATACAAAACTGAACATTATAAAGGGAGATTTACTGCACAACTGTGGTAATAGGCTGTTACTTATGGATAGATGTACCTAATAAACCGCCAACTGTGTGTAGCGCTGTTGCCTCACAACAAAAAGGTTGTGGGTTCGGCTCTTGGTCTGGAGCCTTTCTATGTGGAGTCTGCATGTTCTCCCCGTGTCTGCGTGGGTTTCCTCCAGGTACTCCGGTTTCCTCCCACCGTACAAAGATATTTGGGTTAACTGGCGACTCCAAATTGTCTGTACGTCTGAGCGTGAGTGTGAGTAGTTGTTGGTGACCTGTTCAGGGTGTACCCCACCCTTCAGCACCCACCGTGACGTGGTTGAAGATGGATGAATGAACTTGTATCGTCAGGCATTGGTAATCTTCAAAGCTGTTATTATTGGGGACTGAGATCATGCTTATTGGAATATTCATGCATGTACATCCATTCATTAGGTGCGTACTTTTGCTGGAGTATAATCTTACACTTCTCCTTCTACCCCTTTGAACATAGTTGAAGGGTGTGTGCATTGGTCAGGCGGCAAAAATGCTGCTTTCATTTCCTGAAGAGCTTGGCTGAAGGCTAACTTAATATTTTTCCCCTCATCCTCCGGAATCTAACAGTGTTGGCCTGAGAGGTGGATGCTGCATGCCCCCTCTCCAGCTCCACATTTGATTTGAATGGTTCTTTTAACTACGCCCTGTCTGCACATTCCATCTCATTATGAAATATGTCCTATTACAGCAGATAAAGGCTTCAAATGAGTCCAGGTGTTCTGCTATACTGAACTAAGTTAATCCTGGCTCTCGCTTCAAGTATAAATGTGAGATTGGTATTTATCTTCTCATTTACCTGACCAATTAGCATGTTATTTGTACCTCATTATTCCATAGAAGTCATTCAGGACACTGTTTGCCTTCAGCAAATGATGATGAAGAAAAAATAAAGTAGAAAAATTAGACTGGTTGGCAATGCACACTCTGCAGTGAACTCATGACAGTGAGCCCTGCCCAAGAGTGATCACACCTAAGCAATGCAATGCTCACTTGGAAATGTATCAGTCCCCTGCAGCGGCAGATGTAAGGTGTTGATTACCAAGTCAAAGGTGCCACTGAAACAGCTGGGTCTTAAACAGCACAGGCCCTACCAAACATCAAGTGCTTCATATTGCAAATACCTCTCAGAGAACATTTCAAACATTACGATCTCATTTAGCTTTCTCAGTCGGCCGGCTCCTAAATTTCCTGTTTAAAAGAGACATCTGTTCTGCTGCCAGCTGGGTTGAAGAGTCTTTAAAAAAGGAGAATGGATTAGTTTTACCTCCAGAATGTGGTGGAGGGCCGCACAGCAGGACCACACCTTGACCTTCACGAACCGACACAGAGCCTCTTCTGTGGGTCTTGAAGTGTTCCAAGTCTGAAAAGAAAGAAGAAGCAGCAAATAAGATATAATTTAACATTGCATGTATAAAGTATGTGCACAAATCCCAGCCTGATGTACAGCTGATCCTTGAAAACATTAAAGTGCTGTGATGAACAAATCATGTACATTTTCTTGCTTCTCACTTATATTCAAGGTCACAGTGTGAGAAGCTTAAAGCAGCCACAGCAGGTGGGGAAACACTCACAACAGGTTGCCAGTTTATTATAGAGTTCACGCTCACACCCCACTAGAAAGTTCCAGGTCTGTAGTTCATTGGACTGTGGGAAGGAACTGAGGCTTAACAGTGGCAAATATAATACTTTTAGACTCCATCGACTTCACAGGCCAGGGTTCAAACCCACATCATATGTGAGACAGCACTGCAAACCACTGAACCACTGCACCTCCCTCATTAACGAATCATACACAAGCACAGCAGTGTCATTGCCCGTTTGCATCTTTATGGGCTAGTGGATTTTTTTTATCAATTACAAAAAAAAAACAAAAACAGGAACACATTTTACATTTTTGTGTGGTAAACAGCCTTTGGTGTCACCACGGGCAAACCCAGCCCCGAGTGATTCTGATATCGTGGATTACTTAGTCTGATTGTGAACCCCAACAGGGCAATATTTGCGAGAGTAAAAACAGAAGTGACTGGCTAAAGACTTCACATAAAGAAACCCTCTGATCCTCAGCAAAGAAAAACAGAAAATGTACCATTTTCCGAACTAAAATTGACGAACTAGCCCAGAATCAGCAGGCAAGATCTCCAAACCACAACATCATATGTATTTTTTACATGCATATATTTCTTGATTTTATGATTTAGCTATACTAAATCTTCAACAATGGGCGCATTCATTCGTAGTTCTCCTTTTGCATGGCCAAAAGAGTTTTTAGAGTGTCAGAATGACCTTATCAACTGTAAACCACTGTCGATTTCAGACGACTCGAGACGGTTGAAAAGAACCTCTTGAGAGGATTTCAAGGAAGTCTTGACACTACATCTGTTAAATTAAATGTTTGCAGGCTGATGAAAGAAGTTCAATTCCAATGGATTCTGGGCCGCGTTTCCATCCAGATGAGCCACAATGTTAAAACGAATTTACCAAAAACCTACAAAAGAAAATAAAAACTTGTGCGTTTCTAACCTGTGAAGGTTGCGTGAAAAGTAGGTGGGTTCATTAAGAGAAACAGCTGTCAAAGCCATCAGCGGCTGTCAAACTTTAGCGAGGTACAATATATGAAAACATGAAGGATCAGTTATTTTTATGTTTGTGTTAGTCTGCTGATCACAAAGGGACTAGCACTCCACATGATCTCATGCGCATGCTCTGCTTTTGATCCCTTCAGTTGAGTTGAAGTCACAGCATGTATAATAAATTCACCATTTCCCACTCCACTTTGTCACATTTTATATTTCATCTACACAAACTTTCCCACTGCAGCAGAGTTCAAAGACTTTTTGTTGAGATGTAATTGATATGTTTTTTTTTTTTTTTTTATCAATATTTCCAATATATTTGTATGTGCAGATAATCAATAGGAAAAAATCCTATTGGCTGCATCAGCATCAACTGCTTTGTGTGACTCACTGTCAGATCCAAGTTGTGTTTCTGTGCTTGCATTATTTTTCTTCTTTAATTTTCTTCTCATAGCTTAAAAAGTCACATTCAATCAGGCATGTTGCATATAGCAGAAGACATCCAATAGGATCAAACCTAATAAATAATTGCATGCCTAAATCAGAGCTATTACTGTAACCCCTGCTGTATCCAAAAAAAAAAGAAAAAAAAAGTTGAAATCAAAAGTGACACACACCCACTAATATGTGCCGAACAGCAATCTGCAGCCCCGCTGCTAAGCAGAAAGGGTAGCTGTGGCAGGTCACACATGAGGGATTTTAATAGCTGCGGTGGTAATCAGGTTACCTTTCATTCATCACACCCACCACTGCTGAAGATTACAAAGCTTTTCCTGGTATGGTCCTGACACACCACGGTCAAGTTAAACTGAAATCATTTCCACTTGACAGTCGATGGAAACAATAGCAGGCCAATTCACTGTAAAATGGTAAAGATCCCGGTGAGTGTATTTCGTATGCATGTCACATGGAGGCTTCATGTCTGTGCTGATAAGTGGATGGAGGGTAGGATTGGGGTAGTTTGGGGGTTAGTCGGTGTATGTGTTATTGGTGGAACAAGCTATTTTAAAACATGATGCAAAGGTAACATCACTTAGTCGCTGTCATTTGTTTTTAAATTAAATTGTTTCAGTTCGAACAAAATAAAGCAAATACTTTGATATGCCTTGTTCCATTTCCACTTTCAGTTTGTGTTTTTGTATCGATTAATTTGATTTTGATTTGACTCCATGCCTTGAGTTCAAAGGGCAATCATTAACGTGGAAACAAACAAAACAACAGGCTGTCGTGAATTATTATGTGAGGACAGCTGATTTAGGGTCTCAAATGTATCTATACATAGTCTCTAAATTGGATTGATTAGCCTTGATTAACCTTGCTCTGTAATACAGAAGAGTATTCTTGAGTCAGTATGAGTGCACACACACACACACACACACACACAGACATGAGGGCTCTCTTTGCAGATCTCCACCCTGCAAAACTGCAACCAATCCACTCTCAAACAAGATTGCTGATTAGTTCAGCTCCATGTGATCTAAATGTAAAATCATTGGGCTCACTGATTTATGAAGAGGACTATAAGGTCAGTTAATATATGTCATATTGGCTGTAGGACATGCCAATTAAAAAGCAGCCTTTAATTGCTTCTAAATCTCTTTTTAACCCACAAGCACAGTTCAAGTAACAGCTATTTAAGACTCTTAAGGCCAATTAAGAAACTAACTCCTTATATTGTTCCAAAATTGAGGTCAGATTTGGGTCACTTGGATAAGACTACTCCAAGTATATAAAAATCTGATCAAAGACACATTTATTTAGTTACGTTAAAATTCATTATTCACTGCACTACCACTACTACTACTGCAGTACCTTGGATTAACCGAGCTTGGAAAGTGCATCATTTTAAAAAGGACCATTAGCTTTCAGATATTTTTCCACTTTTTCTTTCGTAGACCTGGACTACGTAGGACATCAAAGAGAAATTCTTTGTGTCGGTAGATGTAATCTGAGGTTGAAAAAAAAACAAAACAAAACAAACCAACCAAAAACTGCAGGGAAATGTTTGCTTTCGTTTCTCTCTCTCTGTGTATCATCTCAGGCGGGCACATGAGTGGAGAAGAAAGTCTTGTACAGCCCACATGCCATCCCAAGTTTTGAAAACACACTTGCATTAGTCCACTGCCGAGGAAGTGTAACAAAGCAGGGCAGAAGTTCACATTTCCTCTGCTCTGGCTGGATGACAGCACAACCAGCAATATCAGTGGAGCCTGGGCCCCCTGGAGCTGATGGTAACCGGGTGTGTTTGTGCTTCACTTGCCCACCTGCTGCAGCAAAAACTGAGTCACTGTTCCGCAGTGGGTTTCATCATGGACGGGCGGCGTTTGTGTGGAAGGAGCACAGCAGTGTGACGGTGAAATACTTCAACCTTTCAGAGGTACTGAAGGAGGGCAAGGGAGACATGGTGGACTCAGAGCACTACTAACAAAGGACCTGTGAAAGTTTTCATTTCATGGGATTTGCTTTAAAAAAAAAAAAAAAAAGTTTATCTTCAATCAGCTGTCATCTGCTCTGTGGAAATTGATGGGAAGTTATTTTTCTAAAACATTATCATTAGTATTTGGACAGAAATGGACACCATCATTTCCTGTTGCCAGTGAACTTGAGGTCACAGTCAGCTTCATCATATCTCCCCCACTTCAGCTGTGATTGATGTGTTTGCTTGATGAGCGTTGCTTGCCTTTATTCTCTGAGCTGCCAGATATCTGTCGTCTGTCTTTTGTATTTCATCGTTCAGTTTGAATCCTTTACCTTGACAGCGCTCTTCTTGCAATACTGGTCCTGCATGAAGATTTATTCAACTCTCCTCTAATGGCTCTATACATTAAAGGCATGGTCCACACCTCAGTTTGAAAACCACTGGGGGACCAAAACCTAAAGGTCTAAGGAATGCAGTACATTTGAAAAGTATCGAGGGATTTTTTTTTTTTTATCTTGCAGACTAATGCTAATGTTCAGAAAACGTTTTACCTCATCATTCTGCACTCAAGACATAACAAATATGACACTGTCACCCTGACATAAGCACTGAAGCGTTTTAGCTCTTCGTCTTCTCTGGGATGCCAGTAAATCCAGCCAATCAAACCCTAACCCTAACCCTGTTTATAAAGGTCTCACAGCTGAAAATGTACATCAGAGTAAAACCAAAGATGTGTGGAGGAAGGAGGTGCCTGCAGATAGGATTGTTACAATACCGGGGTCTAGCTAAAACACTGAAAGCTTTCAGTTGTCTCCATCGTTCTTAAATGGAGGAAATTTGGACCACCAAGACTCTTTGTGGAGCTGGGCCCTGACTCAGACTTGCCTTGTACCCGTTGTTTAGCTGTCTGGTCGCTTCACTCTGATAGCTGTTTTCAGAGAAAAGCTCGTTGTCATCTCCCTGCTCAGTGCCAAGTGACAGTCAGACACATTTAGAGAGCAACGCTGAGCAAGAGCCAGATTTTGTTGACACTCAATCATTATTGTTTCAGGTTGATTTTGGAATGAGGGGACATGGGAACAAATGACTTGCTGCTTTTAAGCAAAAAAAAAAAAAAAGAAAAAAGAAAAAGAAAGAAATTTTTATATTTTTCATAAAAGAAGTCATATTTTTGGCAGCGTTAGCAAAGTATGAACGGGGCATTACTCAGGAAAGTACATTTGATGTAAAATGCCACAGTGTACCATTTCTTTTATTTATTTCTTTTTTTGGCTAATCCAATATTTCACTGTACTTGTGAAACCTGCCTCCCTCTTTCACTGCTCCTTTTTTCATGCAATGCTTAGTCACTTTACCAATCTTTTCACGCCAATTTTTCTTTTTCCTTTTTTAAAATCATCACTTCTCAAGGCAAACTGCTTGAATACTGCGCTAAGATGCTTTCTTGCAGGTTTATGACGTGTGTAGAGTTCAATCTGGCCTCTGTGCTTAAATTAGGTGATTTATTTTTATAGCTTATCATATTTAAGAAAAGTGCCACTTTCTGTGGCTTTTTGAGGAAGGCTAGCTGCCTGGCTATCTCTTAACTGTCACTCAAAGGTGATTAATGTTACAGCCAGGCTAATTGACTCCCCCTGTTGTCAGCAGGCTTTATCTCTGGCTGGTGTGGCTGATAAGAGATCACTGATGTAAGCCAAAATATCTGCTCTGCTTTTTCTTTAAGGTTTTACCAGCTTCTGTTAAATTATTTGGTTTATGCTGGCATTTTGGTCCCTTTCTCCACTCTTGGAGATGCAAAAAGAAGCTACAAATACAAGGACATTTCTTTGCCAAACATGACTTGATTTTATGCAAATTTTTTGAGAGACTTGTTGAAACAATCTTGCCACTCCAAATAGCGACAGTTCAGAAGTTTGTTTTTCTCAGGAGCCCGAACACTTACTTTCATCTGAAGGTGCAATAGGTTAGATAAAAGCACCCGAAGCTCCCTGTAAAAAAAAAAAGAAAAAAAAAAAAAAAGAAAAACTAGAACAAAGCGAACATGAGCAAGAGACATCTAAGGTATTGAATTTATTCGAACCCCCCCCCCCAAAAAAAGGGGGTCTTTTTGGCATTATTTTTGGCTGAGATCAAAGCTGTTGTGATTTGTGAAGTGCTGGTGTCTGCTTCAGTAAAGCCACTGATTGTCCCTGTCCACATCCATGGGCATGGCCTCGCCCATGCTGAAAGCCTGCTGCAATAGTGATAAAATCATATGCTCCCACCACCTTGCATCCCCCCTCATCTACCCACTCCAGCCAGCCAAAAAAAGAGCAAAAGAAGCATTGTTGTGAAAAAGGCTCGGCGAGAGTAGCAAAAAGCATAATTTAAAATATGACACGGCCAATGCCTTTAGATGCAGGGGGGACATTGTGGAGGAAGGGAGGAAGGGGATTCAGCAAAGGGACACGTTTCTAAGCACTCACAGCTGTGAGCATGTTCACTTTGACGCTGAAAGAAAGCATGAAAACAGTCTGTTTGCCCACAGGGGACATTTCAGATAATTTCTCCATTAAATTCACAACATCAAGGAACAGCTATGACTGTAACCTTTTTCAAATTTTCATTTAAAGATAAATTGTTAAATTGCTAATATTTTTTACAGCAAATTACACGTGCCTCGGTGTCATTAGCAAAAGGGAAGCGACTAACAATGATTAATAGCCCCAGAACAAGTAAACGTGATGTCCCATCTAGATCCATTAGCATCACTTATTACAAACCTGGGCTGGCATTACGAACAATGATCCAGATTAGGCTGATGATCACAGCCCAGACATATGAGCTTCTCTAATGCCAGCAGAACTTATCATACATCAACAAGCCTATCCAAGCGTGACTGGGGAATTCATCACAACCTGTGACTCCTTAAGGATGCGCTTTGTCTCCAAGTGGACGGTGGGCTGATCGGATGTTCATTTGCGTCACATTGTGTTTGTTCAGTTTGTTTGCGTGACAGTATAATCATATCAAAATGTTTGAAAGTGTGTGCTTCTTGTGATGAGGTGACAATTCAACTTTGTGCTCATAGGGGTTTGTTATTATTGAATTATATTTGGTTTGTTTCATCTCAGCTCAAAAATCACAGACTCCAAATTGATTAGACAGACAAGTCAGCACCTGAAGATCCAAGATTCAAATGAATAGGAAAGTGTGTCCAAACCTTTTGTATCTATATTTTGTAGGTCATGGTTATATGGTAAACCACTCTGTAATACAAGAATGTGAATGCCCTGGAATCTACCCTGACAGTCATTGAAAAAAATTAGATGACTCTTCAAATCTTGATTTTAAATTTTATCTTAGGAAAATGCTGAATTTTTCCCACTGGGACTTTCCAGTGTGACGTGTTGCCAAATTGATGACATTTTGCTGACTGCTAAAATGAGGTTGTTAACCAAAAGACTGCTTTCTTCTCTGGAAGAACAGCTGCCAGTCGCTGCAAAGCACAACTTCCTTTGCAGGCTATTGTTTTCATGCGGCAAGGGAGGATTGATTTCAAAGTAAAGTAAAAAGAAGTCTGTTTATATTGGATGAGGGAATGCAGCTTCAGAGTAATGTACTAATCACTGCTATAGATATCGGAAGAACTCTGATCTTTAACTTTTCTTGTCATAACACAATACGTGCACCAGACAGCAAAGAGCATCCAGTTATAGTCCATTTAAAATGCTTTATTTGTTCTTCAGGGGACTGTTTAAGACTTGGACCTGAACCCAAGTTAATTTACACACCTAATAACAATAGAAAAACTAAATATTTGTTCATTTGAAGCTTTAGAAATAATAGTCAACAAAGCACCATCTATTGTTACTTGCACATATCTCTGACTGTTTTATAAGTTGATCATTTCACAACATCCATGATTGTTCCGACAGAGCCACACAATGCATCAAACAGCCTGTTTTCACAGGCCAAAGCTCGGTTTATAGTCTCTGACATGATGCTTGTGAGACAGATGTCAGAGATCAGAAGACAAAAAAAAAAAAAGGCGACAAGCGAGAAGATGTGTTATCATTTAAATATGGGAAAAACACACATTTTCACACAGTCTCTTCGGGAAGACATTCACAGCGTTGCATTTGGCTGCCTGAAATAGCAGAATTAGAAATGAAAAGTCAACAATAGAGAAAAGTTCAAAACCTGCTTCCTCATTCATCTCTGCCACTCTGGTCAGCCACTGTGCTTGTCAGTGTTGGAAAGTAACCTTAACCCTTCAGAAAGGTTTGGATGTCGGCTGTTCGCCTGTTTTGCTGTCTGTTGATCTGATGCTTCAACCAACACCCCTGAAATAGTATTTAGCTGTATTTGCAGCGCACATCTAATTTCTTTCGGCAAATATCTTTTGAACATTATTTTTTTTTTCCACTGGAAAGTGAGGGCTAGATGTCACACAGATTGGAAACTCATGGTCTACAAACACTGGGTTCTCATTCCAATTCCCAACAAAAGGATTTCGTTCAAGGTTTGTAAAAGACTGATGAAAAATCAATGAACTAAAGTCATGACATATGGAGCATCAACTTCTTGTTGACATTTCTGGTATTTAAGAGTCTCAATATATAACAATAAACTAGAATTGCTTTTTGGAATGTCATCATGCCATCTTTTTAACCTTTTAGAGTACTGCGCACACATTTGAGTATCAGAAAGTGTTGACCTCTAACGGTCAAATTTTAATTTTATTTAATTCTAATCAGCTCATCCTTAAGTTCAAGTGAAGGTTCGCACCAGATGAAATAGAATTTCCTGTGACTCTTTCTGATATATCGTATTCACAAGAAAATGAAGTCACTCTGACCTTGAGCTTTGACCACAAAAATCTAATCAGTATATATATATTTATTTTCTTTAGTCCATGTCCACATGAAGAATTTCATTCAAATCACATTCGAGAGGACAAAGATGTGATTTTTTAAGGTCATAGTCATCCCATACTATTCCATCCTCGGGCCAAAGTGAATGTTTGTCTTAAATATTAGGAAACTGTACAAACAAGAAGATAATCCAAAAACATACTGCCTGCAGTGACAAATTTGACATTTGTCAAAAAAACATTTCACCTCCTGCAAATTGGATATTGCACTTCAAATTGTGATCTTCACGTATGATTAGATTTTTACACCCTCTGGAAACATATTTGCTGCTCGATATAACAATCCCTAACAATACCGCTAAATTATTTACAAAGAGACAGCTGAATCATGAACAGTAAGTAGATCTTTTTAACCGTTATATTGTGTCAAATTTGACTGATTTGAAAGTTTTATTTCTAAAATAACTTGTTAATTTGATCTGACTGACCTAAGATTCCATGACTTTGTCCACAAAGATGATTGTAACATCCAAAATAAACGTTATTAATTTGCATGATTTTTTTTTTTTCTTTTTTTATGATTTTCAACTTTTGTATTCTCTCTTAGTGTTTAGAAATGAAGTGCGGAGACTACAACTAGTGTAAAAAATTAATCTTAGGTACATTTTCAAATGGATACATACACACACACACACACACACATCGTCACAATGGAGGAGCGCCTGGTTGCTTTTAGGATACTGTCATTTCAAACAGTATATGCCATGTAAGCCATCTAAATATGACATGAAGATATGAGCCGCATGTGATGCAAGGACAAGTTTATACCAGCAAACCTGCGGACAGCGTTCCTGAAAAGAATCAGGGGAAGTGTGTGGTCCTGGAGATGACTGGAGCTCTAAAGGGACACAACACAACATAATAATTTCTTCACCTCCTACGTTCTTGGTCAGGAGCTGCTTCAAAAAAATAAATAAATAAATAAATAAAAATAAAATAAAATAAAAATAAATAAAAAAAACTGCCCATGGTCAGTGTGATCTGAAGAAACAAGCCTGAGCTGTCTCCAGTCTTACTTGCTACCCAGGACAGGGATCATTTTTCCTCAATATTTGCCTTCTGTCCAAACAAAAGGAAAAAAGTGCTCCTGATGACAACTCTGCACAATGATGCTGCTGTGAGCAGTCCAGACGCAGTCCTGGATTACAACAGGAACAAAGGCGGAGTCGACAACCTTGACAAGGTATGCTGATCTTTATTGTTCATGTATTTGTTTTCTATCATCAGATTGTTTGAACTGCACTATAAAAGATCAGCCTTGGTGAAGTGCACGTTATATTTATAAACAACACTGAGTCAGTTCTATGCATTTGAATATGGAAGCACAGATTAGATGTGATCAGTGAAAACGATGCCTGGATGCATCATGAAAAACACTGACAGGGTTTGAGGTCTCGGTCTCCTGCATTTGAGTCCTCACCTCCACAAACCTGACAAACACGAGATATTATTTGAATGTAAAGCATCTCAATTTCACTTTTGCAGGGAACTGGCACGTATTCCTGTCAGAGGGGAAAAGCACGTTGGCCTATCTCAGATGTGTCATCTTAAGCAGGGAAAATTTTACAGGAGGAGACTATTCCTGGAGGAGTTAGGGAAAGCCGTGGTGGCACCCTACATTCAACAGCACCTTCCCTGAACGCTGCCCTGAGCAGCATCGGTGAGAGAGATACAGGGCCCAGAAGCAAGATCACTTGCTGCAAGAGGGAGAGGTGGCAAAAGGAAGAAGTGCAGTCTGTGGCCGCCCAGAGATGTAAAAACAAGCATGATGTCCCATAAATGCAATACATACATTTGCAAAGCACATGTGACAGCCTGCTCGTATTGTCCAACGTGTGCCTGATTTTGTTTTCAGTTATTTTTCAGTTATCAGGCAACACATGTGATGATTTGCTGATTGTAATATTACTATTGTTAGTTCTTCTTTAATGAAATATGTAATAGATCTTGGAATATTTTCAAATTGTGAATTTTTTTGAAATAATTTCAAAAGTCCACAATTAAAATCACCCCTAACCCTAACCCACTTTTGACCTGGAACACAACAAGTGTTACTTTGTGTGACAGTATGAAAATGTTGTCCTTGGGAACTGTGACCCAAAGTAGTCTGTGATAAACAGTATACTGTGTTTCATCTGAAGAATTCTTAGTCAGAATAATCCACATTTCATGTTTTTTTAGAATTAAAATGAAAGATGTGTAGGATCAGACACATGGAGCACAAAGGCTGTAAATAACAAACATTAACATTAGATTAACATTTGAAACATATTGTGAGTATTGCACAATCTACTTCAAAGGTTGAGTGACTCTTTAATAACATTCTCATCTTCAACACTCCGACACTTTCCACAAGTTTCAAACACAGTTGCCATTTATTTTAGGCCTGGATGGCTCACAGAAAGCGGAAATAGGAAATCTAAAAGTATACACCTCCTAACAGGTTCTCAACAGTGATATCTTGATAGCGTACTGGAGATGAAAAATAAAAGCCAGAGTACATCCATTAGCCATTTACACCTCATTGACTAAGTCAATATTCTCACTTCACATTATCACAAGAGCTGAGAGGAATCTAGAGGATTTATTTGCATTTAAATGAGGTATTCATGTTTCCCCTACAGGCTTTGAAGCCTAGTCTGGTAACGTCAGGAATTTTCAGCCGTATATGCTTAGCAAAACATGAACAAATGAGTCACTGTATAAGTAGATTAATATAAACTCCCTTGGAGCTCGGGCATGTTCGAGGCAAGCTGTATTTCTGATTTCTTTTGATTTATTTATTTATTATTTTGTTGTTGAGCGCTGGACCTTCTTGGCATCTCTGTTTATGTTATGGCCCGGTGAAACCTCAACAAAAAAACAAGCTTGTCATTACATTCAAAGCATCGTCCCGTTCAGTGTCACCAGGATATTGAATATAAAGCCTTTCATCAGTATGAATTATGGGTGTACATCTTTTACATAATCACTGATATAGAATCAATAGACATACTAATCAAGGGCAGCGAGTATCGAGTAGGAGCACCCACTGCCCATCAGTTATCCTTGCCTCAGGAGGTAGACAGGCACAACCCTTGCAAGGAGTCGCATCATCCATCAAAAGTTTGTGACACTGAGAGCAACGCTGAAGTATCTTGACTCCTGCCATTTTCAAAGAATAACCTTGAAAGCATCGTCGAGCATGCAGACTAACAAATGTTAACTGAAAAATCTAATCTTGCAGAAGAACAGGGTTTTGTTGTACAGTATGTCTCCTCGTCACTTCAGAATACATCACATGCACGAGTTCAAGATGCGGATGCAGTTCAGCCCCTACGTTTTTAGCTGCTTTAAGCAAGGCTGTGAATATTACAGGCAAATAAAGTGAATGGTGTTATGTCAACAAAATAAACCCAAAATCACACATTTTTAATTACTTGGAAATGTATGATTTGAGAGAACCAGTACACTCACTTAAGATGAAATACTAATGTCATGCTGTGGCAAATTCTTTTGACTTCAACGACACCAATGATGTGTTTTCAAAAGATTACTCTCCTGGAAAAAGATCAAGACATCACTGATGACTCTTTAATTGAAGAAAAAGGAGAAATCCGTCCCACCCGTTGTTAAATGACTAAAGTGGAAAGCAGAGCATGTTCAATGAACAAACAGAAAACTCCCAGCAACTCTCTATCTAAATTTCATGATGGAATCTTAGGATCATGAAAATACCAGTTTCTTTTCATTTGTTTATCTTAAATCGCCTATCTGAGGGAAGTTTCTGTGTCGTGCAGGGGGGGGGGTTGCTGGAGCCAATCCCAGCTCACTCTGGGTGAGGGCAAGGTACAGCATGGACGGGTCACCAGTCCATCACAGGGCCAACACACAGAGACACACAAAGACCAACAAACACTAACATTCACACTCAGACCTACAGACAATTTAGAGTCACCCAAACATGATGTCTTTGGACAGTGGGAGGAAACCGGAGTAATCGGAGGAAACCCAAACAGGTACGGGGAGAACATGCAGACTCCACACAGAAAGGCCCCAGGCTGGGAACTGAACACACAACCTCCTTGTGAAGCAACAGCGCTGAACACTATGCTACCCAGTTTCTTTTCATGATGACATATTACAAATAACTATCGAGACATAATTGGTTTTGTCAAAACCACAACTTTGGAAAAAAAAAAAAATTGGCCACAACATTAGAAATATTCTCAACAACCTTTGCATGTATATAGAATAAATAATTTACATGACAAATGACAGCAGATCTTAAAAGATTCCAGTTAGTGATGAATTATTTAGATATGTTAAACCTTTTAATATTCCACTTCATTTCCCTGCATTCCTAAAACAATACATATGACCTAAATAAATACAAATTCTGATTGATTAACCAATTCACAAAGAAATCTCACACACTGCAGAGTTTATGCGTACTTTCCATCACGTCTCAGTAATATGGGTAGCTTTGCTGCCATTTGTTGTCAAAAAGTTCTCTTTTTGTGGAGAAACTCAGACATCTGAGCCCCGTGCA
Source organism: Echeneis naucrates (assembly GCF_900963305.1). Classification (NCBI taxonomy): domain Eukaryota; kingdom Metazoa; phylum Chordata; class Actinopteri; order Carangiformes; family Echeneidae; genus Echeneis; species Echeneis naucrates. Next base: position 22,139,509 of record NC_042515.1, on the reverse strand, counting down.
CCTCGTTGGGTCTTGTCCACTGTGACAGCAAGAGTGCAGGATGACTGAAAGAGACCAACTATTATCTGACATGAGGCGAGATGAAGGCACATTGACCTAATCCAGGGAGCAGAGCGAGCAAAATGGTTTGTTTGGAGTGCGGAGTGAAAGCTACTGCGAACTTGCTGTTGAACACCAATTGCATGTTAATTGGAAAAAGCACATCCTAAAAAAGCTTACTCTCCCATTCTGCCTTTCTGCCTGGATTCCTGCTCGTGCATACCACGCGCAATGCAAACTCCATTCACCGAGAACATCTGTGAGGCGTCATTAGAAAGCTCAAGAGAAAACTACTAAGTAGACCTTCAGTTAGTATCAACTATTTCTATTTATCACACACTGTGGAGAGTTAATGTTTCGCTAATTTGTTTTGTTGCTAGTTTTTTGGGTTGCATTCAACAACAAGCTGAACATCACACGCACATTTGATATTATAGCCTGAAACAAATTGGCAAGGCCAATGTGTATTACCCTACAGGTACATAGTTACACAGTCTCCATAAATCTAGCAACATTGGAAATTATTTGGAGCTGTGTTTCTGGCCACCTGTGAAACTGAAGCTAAATATTCACCCTTTGTTCTCTACCATCTCCTACAGAAATACCTGCAGTGGCTAGATGGCTGGCTATTTACTCATAGTTTAGTTGTTAGAGCTTTTTCACACAAGAGACACATGAGGGAAGTGAAGAAAGAGAAAAACACAAGAGCACTGAGACTGAATCAAAACTGCAATATCAAAATGATTAGCTGAGAGGTGGCAGAAAAAAAAAGGTGATAAAGAGGTCTGGTTGAGGGAAAACCAAACAACCAAAGAATAAAAAAAACGACGGAAAATCGAAAAATTATGCAATGATGATAATAATCTGATCTCATCTAAACCTCTAAACTATTTAAACAGGCCCTTCTCTCCTTTATGGGACTGGTTACATAGATCAATACTATCCAGCTGGTCTTGCGTAGAAATGAATGATGACTCCGACCTAGCAGAGGGCGAAAAATAGGAATAAAGAGAAATGGAAAGTCATACCAGCAGCATGGTGCGCTTTTGCCCCGCAACAAGAGGGTTGTGGATTTGGTTCCCCGCGTGGGGCCTTTCTGTGCAGAGCCTGTGTGCTCTCCTCGTGCCTGTGTAGGTTTCCTCCAGGTACTCCGGTTTCCTCCCACCATCCAAAGACATCATGTTTGGTTAACTGCTGACTTTAAATTGTCTTTCTGTGTGTTGGCCCTACGAATCATCTTCTACTGCTTATCCATTTACGGATTAAGCGGTAAAAGATGAATGAATGAAAGTCACTCTAGACTTTATATTCCATTTTCTTCCTCTATTGTGTAATTCAGAATTTTCAGAAGCCCTCTGTTATTTAGTTAGTTTTATTACTGCTGTCATTTTGCTAAAAGAACACAATTTTTGCATTTGGATAAGATAAAACCTTATTAATTAAAATGAAATTCTTTAGTCAGAACAAACGGAAAGTAATAATTATATGCGTGAGTAAATATATACAAATAACACCATATTATAATTAGCAGGTATTATTATTATTTATAATAATTAATATAAAATACTGTGTAGGCTATGATTATTATAGCAGTAATAAAGGGTATATATGTGCAGTGTTTAGCCTAATGACCTCGACCTTTGTCAGTAGGGTCAGTAGAAATGCTTAAAAAAAAAGTTACTTGTACAAACCGCCAACAGTTCTGCCCACATACTCCACATGCTGAAGGAACCAGGTGGGGTCCTGACCCATAAAAGCAGACTTAGTTTCATGTCAGCTCCAGGAGAGGAGCTCTGATATTTATTCGATTTGCGATACTGCCTGCCAGTCATGCAGCTTGGAACAGCACGTTCACAGGCTCCATCTTAAAGACGGAGAGAGTGACTCATGCTGGCGCACGCAGGGAAAGAATAGCTGGCAAAGTTGTCGCTAATAGGAGAAGCATTTTCTCCTCCGTCACTGAGCTGTGACATAAAAAACCTTTTAAAAACAGGTTTTTGTGTTTCAATGTGTGCGTGCAGAGTTAAGATTTTTTGACTCCACTTTTGACAAAACACATTGTATAGTTAAAAATGCATGCGCCTAAAATTAAGGTTGCTTCTTCAAGATACCCAGACATTTTCTGTTGAACAGTGAGCCCCACATTCACTGTATTATATTCTGTGTCTGCACAGTTCAATATATATTGGATTGGATGTGTGCAGCATCAATCTTTAGCTGTGTCTACTGTCATGAATACATACCATTTCTAACAAATACAGTTTCAGCTTCTGTGTCCTGGGGCACAGTTGCTGAAGGTGTGGGATTGTGTATGTGTGACAAAAACAGGACGGGTGCAGACCTTAAACCACTCCAGCTAGTTTGTTCGGAAGCACATACACAGAAAACTGTAGATTCCGCGCACTTCACACTATCAGTTTTAATCCTTGGCCAGACTGAAAATCGGTTCACGTCTTGTCTCTGTCCGCTAATATGAATCTTTCTTTACAACAACTGTCAAAGTAAAGTGAAAACTTTTCTTTAAATATCCTCTGTGCAGGTATAGTCAAAGCTTATGATTTCTTTCCAGCTAAGTGGCAGATGCTTTTTCAAATATAGCATTGATGAAGTTATGGAGGTATCACATCTTCTTAAGGGATAAGGATTTTCCACACTTCTATTTCAATCATTTACAAATCTCAGGAAAGACCAAAATAACTTAACTTCCCTTCGCTCTCCGGAGCTCTCAGCCCAACAGCCACTCGACTTCTCTGAAAATGCTAATCTTTAAAAATGAATCACATATGTATACACTTTCATTTTTGGAAATATCATTTCTTAAAGCACCTGGGCACTGTGTTTTCATACATGATGCATTTGTTGCCGACTATTTTCAGTTTTGGATGGAAGCATGTTGCATACCAGTAGAACTATTCACAGAGCTAAGCTTTATTAAGCTGTTGTTAAACAGCCAATACATGATAAGGGGTTCAATTTGTTGTCGATTTTTGTCTTTTCATGGGGTTTTAAGAAAAAGAAACTGTTATTATTCTGTGCTAACAAATAAAACATTAATTTGTCTTCCTCTGTTTTCATATCAAAACCCCATAACTGTTGGGATTAAGTGCAGATAAAAAAAAAAAAAGTCCCTCGATGAAGTTGCACTATCACATATTTCAATAACCCCATCCCTTCATGCTTTGATGCTCTCTCCCTGCATGACGTCCCATGGGATCTAACAGAAAATACATCAAAAACAAGCAAGATGCTCTCAGCATAGTATAAATTTATATCTTAGATTTGAAAATCCTTGAAAGTCGTGACTTTTGACCTCCCAGGTGTAGCAGGTCTGATTACAGATGATTCATTCCATTGTAGCTCTGACAGCTATAATTATCGCTGGGCTTATTAGGGGCATGAATGGGCTCAAAGTCTGTCTTGTATCAAAACCACTACAAAACTATGTGTAAGACTAATTACCACCAAAAGGTCACAATCTTTACCAGAGAGAAAGAGGAGAGGTCCTGAAACACCTCTAGCACCTAGGGAGTGCGTGGTGGTTATCTGACAGGTCACATTTCTCTGTCTCCTGCTCGGCAGGAGGGAAGGAGTCTTGTATTTTATTTCCTTTAAATTTCCTTGAAGAATTATGTGGCACTTTCCAGTGATGCCAGCTGACCTTTAAATCATTCGCTTGAACCTCCACCATTCGATCATGTCGTTGAGTTAATTAAGCTATACGAAGAGTAATAAAGATAGATGACACCCGGTCATACATGCGCATCCTGTCTGTGTGACAACTCAAGGCTGCTAAGGTCAGAGTCTAACGATCGATTGAACTGTCATCCCATTATTGTGGAAATCTACCAGCAGAATCTGATCGTGGATTGGCTCTCCACTGGGGTCCAAACAAATGGCCTGAGACGTATTGGTGGCCTTGTCCCCGAACGCTAAACCTCAGAATCTAATCTGAGCCAGCGATCACTCACTTGATGTTAATGTCATCATTTATGCCTGTCCGATAACTGGCATATACAGTGGGCATTTATTGACTTCCTTCCACTTTAGGAATATGGAGTCCAGAGGCTGTCAGTTAGATTCATCAGCAGTCAGGCTAACAATCTATCATCACGATGGTCAGAAATCACTATTTCAAAAGTTTTTAAAACATGGATCTGCGCCACTGAGAGTGCCGGTTTTGCATCTATGTTTTAGTTTTTGCAAAACATTACTTCATTTCTCCTCTGCACTGGTGGATATTAATGTAGTGTTTACATTAATGCCTTAAAGTGATGACACTGTTATCCGTCCAGAGTGTTGTGGAGGAAGCCACCGTTTTGAGGCTCTTCTCCTTGCCTTTGTACTAGTCTTACAATTTACTTAAGGCCTCTGGTCTTGTTCATTTAGCCATAAGAAAAAAACTTCCATTGATATTTTATGGACAAATATAAAATTGGCTAATGGCTAATTGGCTAAAATTAACTCCATTTAGAGCAACTGCAGGCCAATATGATAATGTGACACACAGAAAGGGGCTATTCTGCGTAGTGAATAATTCTGAAATACAAGTACACTCAGCTTTTAAAAGTTCTCTACTTCAGCTGAAGGCAGGATAATGATGCATTTGGGCTATTTGTGCATTGTGAATATGGCAAAAGCTTAAATATTATCATCTTATAAAAATCATTTGCCATGTTAGTAATTATTAGTGATTACATGATTCATTTTAAGCCATGTTTGTGGCAAACTGATGTATGGCAGGACAATATTCCATATTCTTTGTGATGTCACAACGAAACAGTCATGACTCTTAGCCACGCCCTGAGGCCAACGTTCCAGGCAGAGATTTGTTTTTTTGAGTGTTTACTTGAAATCAGCAACATTTTAGTTTGAACATTTAACAAAACATCTAATCAGAAGAGGGGCCCTGAGACTGATTTTCTCTGGGTGGCTCGCTGTTTTTGCTTTTATGTTTTGGCTCACTGAACTGGAGCAACAAAGAGAAGCCTGAGAGAGGGTATGTAACTCTACACTGAGATGATTTTTGGTCTGCAAATACCTTTCATGGATATCAAACCTCCAAGTAAAACACCAGAAGAGTGTGAAATAAGGGATCTTTAAGGACGAATTTGAATGCTGGATATTTGAGATTGAGTATTTTACATTGTGGAGTTTATACCTTTATACCTGATCAAGTTTGTTTCAACTGTTTCTGGTCTCTATCAGCTCCTAAGGCAAAAAAGCCAGCTCTTTGATTGTTAAAAGTCAACTATGGTTACCACCTAGTTGCTAATTCTGCCTGGCATTTGTATGGCGCTTATCGGGAAGTGTGCTGTGTCTTTGTAGAGCTGTACCACCGACAACAGCCGCCTGCTGCTGCAAAAAAATTACTTTTTGGCAAAAGTGAGAGTCAACCAAAGAACTTTAAGCTAGACGACTAAACTGTGAGCTGAAAATCACAGCGCAGCTCATTCACCCTAAGTGACCACTTTCAAACTGTTTCTCCTTGCAATTGCATGCATTGTTATTGTAAAATTATGAAGACGACATCTTTATAACAGGGAACATCACTACTGGAAGTTCAGTTTTGCACCATAAAGATACATTGCTTTGAGTTTCACCTCAAACCTTTGCAGGTTTGTGTTTGATCAGCAGGGGTGACTTCTAGTGAACTGTAGTCAGCATAAACAAGGAGCTAATACATCCCCAGAGAAGCAGAAGTCAGTGTGAGCAAGTGAGACTTGTATCTTTTCTACTGCATCTTCTTTTCCCCCAGTTTGCCAAGAGAGAGTGACAAAAAAATACAAAAACTAAAACATAGACTTACACGCAAAGGTTAGGCTGGCCTCTCGGCTGACGATCGTCCCGAAAGAATTGGAGGCAAGGCACTGATACGTTCCAGCATCTTGCTCTTTGTTCAGATGGCTGATTCTAAGGTTGCCTCCAGAAAGGCTATAGTGGGATCCAGATTTGGGATTGATTTCCGTGCCGTTCAGCTTCCACCTAGAAATAAACAAATAAATGAATAATGTTGAAACATTAACATGTAAATGAACAAATTAAACATTGTTCAGTGTAGACCGGGGCGATGCAGGCATTCCAGACTACAAAAAAAAAAAAAAAAAAAAAAAACCTGACTTGAAGATTCAATTGTTTCGCAACAGGAAAGAAATAAAAGGCAGTTTGGGCCCAGAAATCATGCCTCCCAGCTTTGTGTTAATCTAAACAGCAGTGAACCACTGTGGTGCCAAGGACTTGACTCTTTGAGAATAGATAGCATTGCAAGCCATCCATCTTGCCAGACCCCAGTCAAACTGCATAAAAATGCTGCTTAATCATGATGCTGCTACAATTAAAACAAATGCCTGAAACCTTGCCTTCACACTTGTGCATTCTTGGCCTGTCCACATGATTATTGCCGGTGTTAGGGGTGATCAACGAAGGGTGTAATTCACTTAAAATGGCAACAGACTCTCCAATCTCTCCACCCAGATGCAATTTATTAGAAGAAATGCAGGTGGGAGGGAAAGTCAGTCATTTCAGAAAAAAAAAACTAAGTTTGAAGCCATAACTTACTTTCTGCCATGGCAAAAAAAAACAAAAAACGTTAAAATAACATTTTTTAAAAAAGGCTAAGAGCTTCTGTAATTTGTTATCACTGATGTATAATCATCAAAGTGCGAAGAGGTTCTGCACGAATAAACAAACATGGAAGGAGAATTTTATAGCTTATTGGAAAATGGACAATGCATATTTGATAAGGGCCCAAGGTGATTTAGTGTTAGATTATTTCTTTGAGAAGTTTTAAATTTCTTCCTGCTTTGATTTTTAAAATTAAACTGGATGATTTAAGGTTCAGCTGGGAAAACACTGCTTTGTTTAATTTGGAAAAGAGAGCAGCTTTGATGTGAAAAAAAAAGGGCTTTGCTAAAGCCCTTTTGTACAGTAGACAGAAGTTGTGCAAAGCTGTTTTTGTACACTCCTATCTTAACGCCCCTTGTTGTGCCAATTTGGTTCTTTTGAGGCATTAAAACCTGCCTCAGGGAACACAGTCAGTGCTGTTGTGCTATCATTGCGGTCTGTTCTTGCCATATTAGTTGCTTTTACATTATAATGCCCAACAGGATTGACCCATTTGCTTCTTTTATTGGCAAAAATAAATTGTGTATATTGTTATGACCGCTGGAGTCAGGGCAGGATCTTTGCATAAGGCACAAGTAGGAGCTGATTATGTGAAAAAAAAAAAACAAAGTCAGACTCTGTTGTGTACCCGCCTACCCACATGCTGAAGCGTCTCAGAAACAGCAGAAAAATTTGTGGGTTGGGCATTGCAGCACTCACAAAGTGTTTTTACAGATATTTTTTCCTTTAATAGAAAGAATGTGTAGCACAATGGTCTTTCATGCCCCTTCTTCAGGCCTGTAATAAGTAAGTGCGCATTCTCCAGAGCCTTGTTACTACACACAATAGAGAAGAGCCTGAGGGGGGTTGCCTGCAGTCTCACAAGACTTCAGAGGCGATTCATTTGCAGCTGACGTGAAACAATACAAACACAAAAAAAAATAAAAAATCAACAAAAATATTTTACAGTTGAGAAGCACCTTCAACTTGAATGGAAAGAGTGGACTCAAAGGGTAGGAAGGGGGGAAGTGGCAATGACGCCGCCAACCTCAGTATCAGATATTGGCCTTCCCTTCCTGAAAAGGGGCCCCCATTGAATATGAAAGCAGCCTTTTCACAGTTGTAATTGCTCCGAGAAACTCTGCATTCTATCAAAAATGAAATGATTTAATTGGGCGAGAGCTTGAAAACTGAACGTTGCAAAAGGTTTTCTCTGCATGTCCTTGATTGGCTGCTCTATTGAACATCAAAATGGCTCGTTAATTGAGCCTGGAAATTTTTTTGACATATCTGAGTGAGTAATCGAGACCAGTGCTGAAAAGGACGAAGACGTAATCCATTTGGAGGAAAACACTGAAAATCTCTAAACGCACTGCATTGTGTGTTTGCACGGTCGTTAAACACATCCGTAGTCAACGATTATTGCTCCGTCAATGCTGCCATTGCTCCTTTGTGACACTCTGGATTCTCTATGACAACTATTGTTGCTTTTAGCCAATTAGATGACAACTTTAAAACCCGCTAAGTGTTATTTGAAATGTCTGCAGAACTCCCAAAGAATTTAGTCCAGTGTGGGAGAGAGAGCAGAAAAAGGGGAGCTTTAAATACCACAATCGTGTCAGTGCATATCCTCCTCCAGGAGAAGTATGGAGCAACAGATTACATCAAACACATGTAAACTAGATTATTTAATAATTCCATTTACAATGATTTATGCTGGCAAGCAGGTCACAACAGCAGTTCCATTTGTTAGGCACATGCTTTATGCAATCATGTTACAACAGGCTGCGTACACAGTGGCATAATACCACACCATCTGGCATATGAGGCTGTGAATGTAAGGCGGTCTGTTCTTTTTCTTAAGGCTGGTGGTTTAATGTGTTAAAAAAAAAAAAAAACGAAAAGAAAAGAAAAACTTTGTGCTGTACCTCAGATAATTAAACTCATAGTTAATCTAGCTCAGCTTTATTTAAAAAGTCCAAAGGAGTGATATTTACTGTGCCTTAGGTGCTTAATGAAAAACAAACCAGTGTCTTATTATGATATCTATATTTCCCTAACTGCGAATGTTTCACCAGTTGCTTTAATTACTGTTTTATTTACATTTTTTTGAGTCATTTATTGCTCTGTGTGTAGATTAGCGGGGCGTTCTGAAAAGCACTTTGTGTTACATTGTTTGTATGAGAAGTAGAAGAAGAAGCATCTCCTGATCCACCTGTGTTGTTGGATGGGAGTCTATGATGACAACTATTGACAGAGTGGTTGATTTTGCAGTTAAGTTATTCACCAATCAAAGAAAATGTAGACCATAAAAATTATTGTATTTTAAAGTTCTGATTTTGTTGTCGTCAGATAGAGCCTGGCTCATGGTCCAGCCCAGCCCCACGCCCTGATCAAACTAAAATTATCACCTTGTTGTGATAATTTTAGTTGTAATTGCCAATTAATGCTACACCACCAACAAACCATGATCTGGTCACAATCTTCACTTCAGCTCCTGAATTACAGCTTTGAATAATGACCAGTCTTATTACAGAGCATTATGATGTCACAGTGAACCTTTTACCTTTTGGGTATAAAATCCTATCACAATGGAATCAATTCAACCTTGAGTCCAAGAGGATGTTTGTATCAAACGTGATGAAATTCCCATTTGAGTACCCCTAATATATCAAATTCACAGGAACATGAGGTCCCAGTGAACTTGATCTTCGACCTTTAACTGCCAAAGTCAACTCAGCTCATTCTTGATTTCAAATGGCCATTAGTGCCAAATGTGACATTATTTCCTTGATTCATTTCCAAAATGCTACATTAACAAAGGCAAAAGTGTGTTTGGTGAGAACACAGTGACCTTGGCCACCGAAATGGAATCACTTCCTTGAATGGAACTCAAATCCCAAAAGCATAATGTCCTTGAATTACGGATGCTGGCAGAGAGGCAGAAATTTGAAAGTATTGTCACGATTTCTAACTTGTAGCTCATTCGAGGTTGAAGGTTAATTTGATATATTTCATTTCACATGAAAAGAAATCTCTACTCAGGTTAGGAAGCAAATGATAGAATAATAATAAAAAAAAAATCTTAAAATAAGCTATAATAATTAGCCCTATACTATGTGCCAAATGAAGATAGGACTAATTATTAATATAAATGACTCACCATAATTTTGAGTTGCTGATAGAGTTTCTAACTCTATCAGCAGTTTATTCATTTTTGCAGGGCATGCTTAGAGAGAGAGGAAATGGGACAGAGCATTTGCACCCCCCTGCGATGCCCCCATCATTTGGCTATTAGGTTGATCCCGTAGGAGCAGGTGGTATATATTATGATTGTGATGGTGTTTTGCGACCGTGCTATGTTTTTCGTGCCCATGTCTGGCTTTGTTTTTTATATCCTAAGCTTGTGTCCTTGGAGGCCTGCCATCGATGAGTGCAGCTCTACTTGGATAACTGATTCAGCCTTTTCAGGTTAAAAGGTCCATACTGGCTGTATTTTTCACACCTTCTGTGAATCACGCTGACGGAAATGTGTTTTTCATATTCACAGCCTTATAGCTGACAGATAGGCATATGAATGGTCTCAACCTTTTCACCCTAACTCTCGCAAGAAGTAGGAACATTTTTCAAAATGTTAAACTGCTGATTGGTTTGGCCTTGAAGAGGTCAAGTGTACTGATACATGCTGGGGTATTTTTTTTTTTTTAATCGCATTTCAGCCTGTATCTATTTAAGCATTTTCAACCAGCAACTTCAGCGCTTGGAATTGATTTTTTTTATGTCACAGACCTACCCACATGCTCCTCTGTAAAACACCCTTTTTCTTTCATTTAGGTTCAGTGCAGACAAAACTGAGCACATCTCTCCCAGCCTCCAAAGTACACACTGCAGCTTCAAACTATCGCAGCTTGCTACTGTGGTGTGTGCAATTAATAAACTTTGAACATGACTTGCTGCTGCAGCTGTTGCTACACGTCTGTAGAAGACGGCAGCCGCTCTGACGGGACTGCACAGCGACCTTGACAGGAAACAGCTGATTAGGTCAGGCTTTAAGCTGGCTCAACTCCAAGTATTAAATGTACCAATCCCTCCAAATCTTACCGCAGCAATTTCAGCGAGCAAACATGATTGATTTGAACTTTTGCTTGCAAGAGACGCTGCCACACAACACAACACCCTTTCAATAGGCTAATGGTCCATGAGAGGAGAGAATAAAGGGGGAACAAACAGCCACTCACTGAACTCTCAAGAGGGAAAAAAAAGAAAAAACACAAACAAAAACAAAAAAAAAAAAAACAAAAACAGAAAACCGTGAGCATGCACGGGTTTCCACTCCACAGACAGACAAAACATGCCAGAGTTGAAGGGAAAATCCACCACAAAATAGAATTCATGTAACACATTTATATGATCCTGATCAGCTCAGGCTTGATTTGTGAGGATGAACAAGTCTTTTCTAAAGCTAGAAACAACAGAGCCAAGACTCTTTCTCTCTCTCTCTCGTTGCTGCATCAGAACACAAATCCTGAAATGATTTCATCCAGCATGAATGGAAGAATGAATGTGTGGACACAATGATAATACCTGGTATGGTTTTTACAGGATATGGTGGCTGCCTCTGCTTTGTAACTGATGGGAGACTACAATGAATTAAGGCACACTTCTTGCCTTTTCTTGCCTTAACCATTGCATTGTGTTTGGGTGTGTTGGATACATTTTCATCTTTTCAAAAAAGAAAAATTATACGATAATTTTTTTCAAAATTGGCCTCGGCTCATTTTCTGTGAAGGACATATATCAGAACACATTTTCAAAGACCACTCTGTACACCAGCCCCTACACATTTATATCACATACAAGCGATTCCAACAAGCCTTGTAAAATCGCAGAAATTGTGTGCCTTCTTTCTGTCCTCCCGGTCGGGCCTGCTGTGTGTGTGTGTGAGTGATTGCTTGAGCGTATGAGTGTCAGTGTGAGTTTTGTGTTTCTGCCCTTGCTGCACGAGGTTGCAACTTTGTTGCAAAATTCTTGCACCGACACTGTCTGTTCTCACATTCCCCCTGGGAACGAATCTTTATTTTCTCATACTCTATCCCAGGTTGCAAATTGGGGGGGCGGGACACAATAAATATAGCTTTGTGAGTGTAGTTCCTTATCATGTCTGATCAAGACGACCTAAAGACTCTCTCCTCAGAGGGCCTAGCAATTGATTTTGGATGTGAAGCCTTTGATGATCATGTAGAGGAAGAGGTTTGAGAATGTGAGGATCACATTTCAGAAAATTCAGTGGATGACAGTGACTTTGAAGAAGAATAAGATTGAGCATCATCTAATTCCAAAACAAAGAGGAGCCAGAGGACCAGCCTGCCAGCTGCCAGCTCTAGGACCAGCACAAGCCTGTCAGCAGCTAACAAGTGAAGTAATATGGATGTCAGAAAATAGTGAAATTAAATGGTCATCTTGCCCAACAAATGAACCACCCCGCATGCCTGCAAATCTGATATCTATCAAGAATGCAACCAGGGCCTACAGTTACTCATGTGCAGGACATCAAGTCTTCTTTTGAGCTTTTCATCTCCGTCCATAAATTTACTCTGAATTGCATTAATTTTGAAGGAAGGCTCATGGATAAATGTGGAAGGATGTGGACCAAACCTATTTACATGCCTACTTCGTGCTTCCTATCCTTCCTGGAGTTTTCAAACCAAAAGGGAATTCACAGAATCTCTGAGGGAAACTCTTTGGAAAACTTCTACAAAATTTCCAGGATTATCTGCTTCTATAAGCGCAACAACAGACTAGCTCAACAGCAGAGGTATAAGCTAGCTGCCATCAGGACAGTGTGGGATAAATGGGTCTGGGCCTAATGTCAGCATTGACATGCCGCTGATGGTATTTAGGGGGCGTTGCCCCTTTATGTAGTATATACCATCTAAACACAGAAAATACAATATAAACATCTGCCTGTGATGCCAATTCCTCATATCCTTGGGAAAGCTGGTGGAGGAAAATAATCAAAGAATGAGATTTGTCCTGGACATGACTCATGACCCACATTAATTAAAATCACAATATGACTGAGTGCAATATTTAAATTGCATGAGCTGGAAAAAAATATGGAATTTATGGAGGTAAAATGTGTAACAACATTGCTGGAAGTGGTGCTACAAATGCCACAACAAATAACAGCGTTGAAAGCCTTTTACTTTTACTAAGAAATTGCAGCTGGTGGAATGTAGCCATATTTCTCAGTGATCATATAGATATTTATCTGGAATAGACATGCGGAATCTCAAACACTGGAGAGAGTATAAGATTTAGAGAAAGGTTTTTGTTTTTTGTAATGTCACTATTAAAGTGTCACTCACTACATTTATCTTTCCTGCACTGTCTGCCGTCTGGGTCTCAGACTCTCAGTTCCCTACCAAAGAAATAAAGCTTTAAAATCAGGTAATGGTTTATTATATTTATAATTTATCTGAAACAAATGCTTTTTCTTTAGGAAATGTTGGGTTTTGTTCTGTATTTGCGATTCCCGCAGCAGGACAACGTGTGTGGGATTGTTTTTCCATAAAAAACGGACAGGTTTCATACTAAATCATGTTAAAAACGGCTGACGAGTACTGCTGTTCAACTTTAACTATCACTGTAACTTTGGTTAATGTCATTGTATGCAAAGTATACACCATCATGAAATACCAGTGTGTCAAAGGCATGTGTGGAAAGCAGTTTGGGTTTGTTCCTCAAACTTAACATGACAACACATTGTCAAAACAAAGTAGAGAGCGATGTTGACGCTCCTGTAGAAAAATTTCCAGCTCCGAATGCTTTTTTGTTTTTGTTTTTTTCCATCAAACTTAGGAAGTATGAGAAGGCTTTGAAACATGCGCGAACTTGCCAAAGAGTTGATGTCATCGAATTAGCACAGATTGAAGAGAGAGAGAGTGAGCTGTAGCCTCATTGTGAGACACTTCCTTCGGTGAGTGCGTGTTTTTGAAACTTAATTCAGGGCTGCAGCTCACTCTGTCGTCCCCGAGCTCAGGCTTACCACTGCTTTGGTTTAACGGCACAGATGACTGCTGTGCATTTACGCTGTCTGTGCTCTGAAACACATGACATGCATTATAAATAATAATAATTATTATTATTATAATTATTATACATTTGCTTTTCCCTTGTTTACAGAGTGAGTGTAAAGCAGCTGCTTATTACCTTTTCAGCACATTTTAACTAATAGTCTTCAGTAGGATAATTTTGGTCACTTTATATATGATATTAGATTTTTATATTGTTTCATTTTTGTGACTCAGTTTATTAATGTGGCTCATTACTGCGTGTTTAATCATTTGGAAATAAGATTGGAGCTGAATGGCTCCAATCACAATAGGAAATACACAATATAATAACTTTCTAGTCTTTTCAGATGTGCTGATCTCAGCCCTATTCGCTGTTTGACAGAGTGGTGACCATTTCTAACATGTCACTTGTGTGTTATTGGTTGATAGCTGCAGGTGAGTCTGCACTCACAGTTGGTATGAAGCCATCACTTACTGGCTGAGTCTGAAAAGGAAAAAAAAACTTCAGTGTGTTATGGTACATGACAGGATTTATGGGTCCTGAAGTTTTTGAATAGCTCTCTCTTATTGCCCTTCAGAGCTGCCAACATGTGTAGAGACATTGTTGAAGACGAGATGGAGACATTCGCCAGTGATAGCTTGTCTACCGTTGAAGGATGCTGACATTGTCAGCAATATAAAAGCAAGCAGCGTCAACGGAGAGATGAAGCAGCACAGTCGCACGCTCACCGGTAGATGGGGGGAGGGCTTCCCTGGGCTTCGCAGCTGAACACCACCTCCCTGTTCCTCTCCAGGGTTTCCACAGGATACACGATGCTGCCAGGCTGCTTGGTGAAGACGGGACTCTGCAGGACACTGCTCTCTGTAGGATGATGAGCATAGAGAAGACAGCTCAGTACAAACTTGGACATCGGCCTGCGTGTAAAACAGCCAATTAGTGTGCGGTAGCAATGGGCTGATGCACCCTGAAGTGTTTCGAATGGCGAAACTACAAGCACACAAAACATATAAATTTGAACGGGCTGTCACAGCACCGTGGCACCTGGAAGAATGATTTGAAGTCAGACGTGTCTTCAACAGCTATTTAGGTGGTAATAGGATACTGAGAGATTCATCTTGAACAATTGTCTGGACAAATGCCTTCATTTAAATCTGTCTACCTGCTTTTATTTGATCATTAATTTATTTACTTGCCCAGCAATAGTGGGATTATGTGTCCACGCAGAGTTGTAAACACTTTCATGCGGTTAGAGCTTTGCTGTAAATGACACAGGGGAGTGTCATTTACTCAATTAAGGCAGCCAATAATGCAGCGTGCTTTCTGTGCGTGGTATCAGTGAAGCTTAAAGGACAAGGAAAAGCAACAGCAGTCTGAATCGAGCTTGTTTTCATGGTGGTAACTGTGAGGGCAGATGTCCGATCAATGCTCTCACGCAAACACACTCTCACTGAGGTGGGTCTACAGTAGATGTCAGTTGTTCAAAAAAAGGAAGTCTAAGTTCAAGTTTTTCAAAGACTGAAGGTTCTGGGAGAAGGTCCAGGGGAAGAGGCTTACTGTAAAAAACGTAGTATCAGCCACATCATTATCATCAATGGAATGTAGAGTGGACCAATGAGCAGCATTTGTGTCTAATTTTGGTGATGTTTTGGACATATGGGTGTAAAACCTTGACCACAGATAAAGAATTGGGCTTTGTTATTCTGATTTTGGACGTGGAACAGTTTTAATTCAGCTCCCATATTGGCTGCCAATCGTGTCTCATCATTCAATCTCTCCATGACTTATCTTAAATTGTTTTAATTCTAGTAGCAGAAGAAATCAACAAAAGTTTTCTGTTATCAGTCAACTGTTTGTTTATATGTGGATGAGCTTTGTTTTATGTATTGATAGTGGCAAAGCTGAGATCATCTTCTTCAAAGTAGAAGAAAAAGGATAAAACGATGCATGCAACAAAAGACTTTATCTACAAAAAGCATGCTTCTCTTTTTTCACATGTGGGAGCAATCTTGTTGGAAAACATCAGACTGAGGAGAAAGATATCTAAGAGTGATTTCTCTCAGAGAATCTAAAAAAGAGATAAATCATTAATTGAAACAAAAAAAAGTTTTCCCTTTAGAAAAAGAGCTGAACAATGTTGGAAGTTTGAGAACATACAGACTTTGAGAGAGATCAGGAATCAAACGTCGGGGATAGTGTGGGTGACTATATGTTCACTGAGTTCCTTAACTGAAAGGTTAAGGTTGTGGTGGTGTGCATATGTGCGATGCTGGTCATCATCAGAGGGTATGTTATGTTCACACAACTGCAAGATTAAGACGGCAGATGAGAACTAAAAGCTAAAAAACAAAAGGAAATTAATAATCGGATTGGTAATGTTAGTTGCAGGCCAGCTGGACTCTGTGGGGTGGCAGTTAGCCAAGCGGTCAACATCCCCAACCACAGAGGTGTGCAGAAACAGCAGAGGGAAGTCCCAGGGGGAGCAGGAAGAGTCTGACTGCACTGATTATAATACCAATATTATCTGTGTTGTAGCTATTATTCACGGTACTATTATGACCACTGAAAGGAACAGGGCTTTATCAGGAGAGTTACTGCAATAGCATGTGGGAGGAGGCTTAACTTTCCACCATGGACTGTGTAGGAGCAAACTAGTCCCCTGATGGTTGTTGTTGTTGTTTGTTTCTTAGTTTTTGTCTTTTTCTCTCCACGCTCATATTGACAGTGCAATGGGAACAGCAGTAGCTATGAATTGGGTTCTTCAGTTTCTTCCCAACAAGTCTCTTGTTGCTGGTGGAGTTTGTTGAGAGTGAAGAAAAGATTACGGAAAGCGGGAGATGACTGGCATCCTTTCCTCCATCACACGAGCACGCCATCCACCAGTGCCATCTACCTCTGCAAACAGTGACTGTCAGCCTCTGTCACCGAATGAACCGGCATAAAAGGGATTTTATTATTCAGCAATCGGAGGGGGAGCAAGAGATTACCTGAACACAACTTCACGTGAATACACATAAAGCCCACCACTTCTCCATTCAGGGAATGAATGGGAATAAACACACCTGAGGTACGTTCACTGACATTGGCCTTGTATGGAGCCTGCAGGAGGGATGTAAAATCTGATTTAAAATGCAGGTAATAACTGAATGACGATAAAACAACAAGAGTGACTTCGAGGTAACTTGTCAGGGGCTCTGGGTGCTCAAAGATGTTTGTTCCCATGTTCTTTAATTATGTTTTGGTTCATGATGTGCCAAGATGTATTTGGCAAGACTCTTGAAACTTAAACTAAGTAAAATTATCAACTCTTCTGACCTTGATTATAAACCATAGTTCACATGCAAGCCTGTGGCTGTAAACGCAGTATTTTCACTATCTGACGCTGTCGGAAAAGAGACATTCCCAATAAGTGAATGAAGATGTATATAAAGCAACACGTTGTTTGCCTTGAGCCCCCAGTTCATTAAATCCAACCCTGGCACAAGGTCGGTGGAATAAAAGTTTTAGCTTGACAGTAAAATCGAAAAATACAAGGTTATTTATTAATTTTTTTTTGTTAGACAACCCATAAAAAAATTATCTCTTCCTTATGTAACAGCTAGCTATGTCATTCGCAGCTGATATGGCAACATGGGCAAAAAAGGCCTTATCAGAATCCACCTGATTGTGTCACCGGGGCTTTGTCTGCGTTCTGAATTTGTCATGTTAGCTTTAATAGAAATACCTGAAATAAACAAACTATAATGCCACTGTACTGAAGGCAATATAATATAAGAAGGACAAAAAAAAAACTAACACAAGAGTGCAACACCTGTCTAAGATCCATGTTGGCGTTTTTAAACTCTTAAAACACAGAAGCATGTGGACTGAAGGTGAAGGTAAATCACATTTTTGTTCTGTTTTAGGATTTTAGGAATTCACTGTTAAAAATATATAACTTTTTTTTTTTGGCAAGACATATTTTTGACATCTCTTACGCTCAAACATATTTTCACCAGGGGTGGCAATTTCAGTCTATGGATACACTTCATCCATCTGAACAACCCGTACACCTGGGACTACAGGACAGCTCAACTACTGCCACACAACGATAGCCTCTAATGATTTGTTGAGTTGACCCTCCGGCCTTTCATATTACTTTACTGTCAGATCTAAGTTTCCTAATAACAAACACTTTGGATCACATGAAATTTCATTATTTGGGAAAATTCATACACTACATATTATGTCGTAAAGACCTCCTTCATTAAAATTACTTTTTAATCTCGTTGACACGTCGCTATGTTGTTTTTACGTAATACAAGATAGACATTGAAAACTGAGCAGCATGAGGAGCCATGAATGTTTATTTCCACCTTCCAAATGCGGTGAAGCTGTGACAGTCACCACAGATTAAACCAGGGAATTCAGTTTGTGGGGATTGGAGGTGAGTTACCATGACCACTCACAGAGGACAGTGTCAGTTACAAACGAACAAACAACTAATCGTTAAACTAATAAAAGATGCTAATCATTCTGATAGGTTTGCCACAACGGACGTTGCTCTTTCAAACTTGCACAAGTATTGGTGCCCAAGACCTTATCATGATTTCTTAATCAGGGAAAATCATGGTCAAGAAAATATCAGTCATAGTTTTTGTATTTTTACTGTTTAAACTTGGATCGCTTAAATGTTTTGTCATTACTGACTTAACGGTTGTAGTAGAAGAAACTGCCTTCACAATATGACTGCAACTCCTTTTCACGTTTTCGAGCCACAAAAACATAAATCTTTGCGTGGTGAAAGCATAGCTGTACAGAATGACATGTAAAGTGTGATGCATAATTCAGAGAGCTCCTCAATAAGATGCTAATTCAGGAAAAAGTCTCCCTGCACACTTCGCATCTTTACAACATCAGAGTATGCTTCCAATCCCCAAGCAGCATTCAATGGTAATTTGGGTGAGCAATTCATTATTTTAATCCAAAACTGAAATCATAATTCAAACTGAAACTGAAGAAAGAAACGCTATGAATCTCAGATCGCTTAGGTTTGTATTGCAAATCGGGATAAATACTATTGCTGCTGCGTGGGGACGAAATGCTGAGTTTCCATCAGAAATGCTTTTCAGCCTTTTACCAACATCCCTCCAAAAGAGGGTTTCAAACAATACAGCAACATGCTTGCTCATCTTTTCCCTTTAAATGATTTCTGGCCTGAGTTAGCTGATTCCTGATCATGCAAAAGTACTTGTTCCGGTCGTTCAAGGACACAACAACTCTCAACTGGCAAACAGCTTTTCACTGTTTTGCTGTTTTCTGTAGTAACCTCATAAAGTCGTGAGCAAAATAAATTGAGTGTGCGCTCATTGCCAATAGGCCACACTGAACCATTTGTGGCACAAACATAACAATGACTGTTCCACAACAGCCAAGATGGTGGCAATGAATTGCCCTCTTTTGACTGCAGTTGTCGTGCGAGTAAAGGGCTTTTTCCGAATGGTGTTGCCCTTCGCAAACCTCGTTGTGTGTCTACACCATCTACAATTACAAGAATAATTTAACCTCACACATATGGCAGATACTTTTATTTACCACCTTTCTCTGCCTTATCTGAAGTCACTGAATAAAACACAAAAGAGTAAAAAAATTGAAGTTAAAAAAAAATATATATAAAAAAAAAATGCAGCTGCAAAAAGGGACGGTAAATTCCCCAACAGGCCACAATAGCTTCATTAATCTGCATCTGTCAGTATAAGAGTCCTTTGTGTCAGCGGATAAAGTGACAGAAATTTCCACATCCTTCAATTTTATATTCAGCCAAGATTAACATCTTTATTACTCATAAATCATCAAAGATACTCTCAGTGGGGCTGCTGTGAAAGTATCTGTGAAATCATCAGCACAGACATGGCAGGACTGTTTACTGTGTTTTTACTCGGTGCCAAGCAGAAAATCTTAAATAAACATTAGCAAATGCAGTATATATCTTTATCCACACCCAGTTTTCCACTTTGAGGCACATTTATCTTACTCTCGTCTTCTTTCAGGCAGTATGTTCACTTTTGCTCTAGCTTTTGTCATCCCATTCTTCATGGAGTAACGGCCATAGACCTGTTGGTTGCATTCACTGTGGGGGAATAATGCAAATCTACTATCTGTATCTGCTTAGTACAAAAATGTCTGTGTATATATCTAATCTATGAATTGTTTTGGTTCATAATTCCATTTGAAGGAATTATAAACATATTTTTTAACTCACATTTCTCCTTAATGTAGCTTAACTGTAAATGGAGGGGTCTGTGTCCGTATTTTGAGTTTCTCAATAAGCTCCTCCACTCCTCTTCAGGCTTTGTCTGTCACTGATTCTTGGGAATTTGGATAAAACAGGTTTTGATTTTGAAAATAAAAAGTTAGTTAAATGACAAAATCTGAAGGTATGTCATTATAGACCAAGGTCAACATGGCATAATAGTGAATTCAGAGAGAGGGAAGGAACAATTCATCCCCTAGGGTTGGACACTATGGTAGAAATATAGGGGGAATTATTTAATAAAAATATAAAAGGTTAATGAAACAGGTCATATTGGTATTTATTGTGATCAACAATTATATTCTAGCCTCCACTCCTGACAAAAGGAATGGACCTGACCTTGTAGTTGCCTGATTCTATTACTTTTTATAATTATCTGACAGTGGTGACGAATATGTGGGACACATTTACTTTACTTTCTGTTTGTAGTTTTTAATGCATATTACAATGTACTCTTTCATGTGGTATTCAATTTAATTATTACTTTTTGATTTTTTAATCAAGCTGAAATGAGGAGGACAACTGATTTTGTAGGCAATGGGCCAGCATATAATCATTAAATTAATAAAAAATGAAAATAAAGCTATAACCTTACATATGTGCAAATGACCCCCTGATTATAACCTTGATTCTTTTTATTCATGAAAATGTTATTAATTTCCAACAGAATTAGCACATTTCTTAGTGGGACATGTTTTTGCCAAAGTTTGAAGAATCAGTGCTGTGTATTCCCTCGGACTGAAAAAAGTGCCGCTCCAAAGCTTTTCTACATTTCACGTGAAGAAAATGATAAACTCCTGAAATAGGCCAGGGGATCCGGACATTTCACGTACTACTGTTTAATGAACACAACTGCTTCCCGACACCCGGACAAAGTCTGAGTGTAGCGGCACCAGCAGAAATAAACGAAGCCAAACGATCACACACTCTGCAGGGTGCGTTGATCAGGCCGCAAGGAAATGTGGAGCTGAGTATGAAGTTGTTTGGATGATGTTTGGATGTGCAGTGGGATAGCACAGGCAAAGCAATTAGGCACACTTTAAACAAGCCTTGCACTAGTTTTTATCAACTTAGCTCTTAAGCAATATACAACAGGAGACCGTGTTGTAATAGAATCACAACGGAACAATCTTTGCAATCTTTGATCTTAGTTATGTGACTGTATCTGGGTCCACAGAGTCATGGTGACAAAACCCATCCACACACAAACACGCCAGCAAAAACAGCCTCTGTGGTAGCACCTGCTGCACACACACACACACAGCCAATGAAGGTGAAAAGCTTAACCAGTTAGTCCGTCCTGTCTGAAACAATGATAAGAATTAGATCAGTCATGGAGCATGATTTATGCTGCACATAGCACTTCTGCTTGTGCCACTGTTATGACACTGTTCTAGCAAAGAAGAGTGGCAGCGTCGGTTATCTCAGAGGCTCAGCCTAACTTGTTTACATTCGAGCGACAAAGCCCTAAAGCTGCAGTGATAATTATGATGGGAGCAGCAGAGGAAATCAGGTGATGTAATCATAGAGCGACCAAGTCAGCGTGGGGAAGAGGTCGGGGTGGTAGAATAAAGAAAACACTTGAGACACACAGCTCTGACCATTGGTTACTTTGAACCACAACCTAACATTAACACAGAGGTTACTATTGTTACCCTGGCAACAAAAGCTCCTCGTCAGTACAAAGCTGTCATTCTCTACCCTGAAAAAGACAGTATTAGCAGAGATCTGAAAATATGATAACCACCTTTTTTTTTCACAGTTTATTAATTGCTTTATGGAGCTTTTTCATGAGAGAGCTTGCTGCCACTCTAACAATAATGTTGTGCATGTTTTTTGCATATGTGCCTACACATCCCTATGTGTTTTGATTTGACTGAGTTATTACTCTGATCAACTTTGTGAAAGAAAAACTAAGGAATGCTTACTTCTGGATATTGTTTCTATGTTTCCAGAGTGCATTATCTATGCACACCAGATCATTTGGCCTGTTTCCATCCCTACTACAAACAATCCGTATATATACGTACAGCGTCCATGAGGCTCGCAATCCTTTTTTTCAGGTTTCCGGTGCTGAAAATCGCCCTCTCATCCAGCTCAGATGAGGTTGTTTAGCATGCCGCGATGCAGCACGGAGCACAACACAAACACAGGTCACCATTAAAATCCCAACCCTATGCTGCCCCTGAAGTTCTGGTATCATTACCAGCCCTCCCAGTAGGCCTTGCACACCTATGATGGGCTGTTCTTCTCGCTGTTCCAACCCATATCTGATAATGTGTGACAAAAAAATGTCAGCCCGAAGAAGCAGGTTACCTTCACCTGGAATACCAACAGCGAACTGAAAATTGGCTGCTGCCTATATTTTGGTGGCATTCAAAGATTTTTTAATTTTTAATGAGGTGAGGTATTAGTTCAGATGTCAGAGAAGTCTTTCATCCTTTCAATCCACACCTTTTCCTGCATCTGTCTGAAAGTTTCCTCTCTCATTTAATTGCTATATCTAGTTGACTTCTGTATTTGTTTTGGTACTTTAAACATTTACGAGGTTCTATTCATCCTCACATGACAGGCTGTTTTATAGGATTCTTTTTGTTTCATTCGATAAACATTACACTATCAGATCAGGTCTCATTATGTTGCTACCTGTAACAGGGTTAATGAAACACTTTGTTCACTCGCACAATATGTGATCAAAGCCGTCATTTTGGAAGCTTTGAGAAAAAGGCAAAAAAAAAAAAAAACGAAACAAAACAATCTGACATCTGGCTTTCTGCTTTTCTGGCTGTGTGATGGTTGCCATCATTATTCTAAGTGATGTGACACAAGGCCATCACTGCACCACTATGAACACGAAGGACAGAACAAAGCAAGGACAAAGAAAACAGTTTTTGTTTTTGCCTTATTAGGAGTTATAAATCTGCCACTGGGTGCTCTCCTACCTTTCCTCTGTATGCTTCCTCTGCATGTTGCAATTTTCAAAATCCCCTCTGCTACAGGAAACAACATTAACAGCGTCTGGGTGAACTCCCTACAAGCTGAAGGTGGGATGTTTTGATCATTGGCTTGTACGATGACAGTCAACATGTCTTTGTCCTGTGGGCATTCTCTTTGTTGGAAGTCATCCATTTTAATTACAATGCTCAACACTTCACCTGCAAGTGTTCCTCCATAACAAGCCCCCACCCACTTATTTGCATTGGTACCGTCCCTGCATCCTGAGATCAATGCAGCACAAAAGCTCTTTGATTGGTTCCGAGAAATACAAACAAATCCTAATAGCAGGTGCAGCATGAGCATCTTCCACAGCAGTGATACACCACGGCGGACTAGTCTGCCTACACAAGACCACATTGTTACTGCTCGACTCAATTGTGTAATGTGACGAAGGGCTGTAGTACTCGAGTCTGTTGTCCAGATCTTTTTTTGAGGTCTTGGTCTTTTGAGGATGTTTTCACCCTCACTTGACTGCCAAAAAACTGAAAAAAAGACTCCGCCTCCAACAGTGGGTCAGTCCCCACAGACCATTTTGGATTAGCTTCAAAACGTCTCTCGAGAGGCCTATGAACGATTTCAGAAAGGCAAGATTCATCTTTATATACAGTCTTTGCTTCCTTCTCCCTGAGTGCACCCATGTCTGTGCCTCTGTGACTGTGATTCAATTAATTAACGAGCGAAACCATCAACTCTGATTTATATCAACATCCAACCTGAAATGTTAATAAATGAATCAAATTACATCAGCTTTAAAGTGAAGTATATTACACTATTAAGATATGAAGATGTAAGATAGAAGTCATCCAGATTCTTTCAGCCCCCCCATAAAAAAAAGACTGTAACATTTTCTTCAGTCAAATTATCAGTCACGTTTTCTGCAAATATTTATTTCGTTTTTCCAGCTTTATGGTATCCAGTGGTAAAATACTTCTGATGATATATATGTGCGTTTATATATAAATAATGTGTGGGTTTCACAAACTTGCTTAAGAGAAGTCAGACTTTCAAAACATTGTGTGTGTAAGTGCAGCATATGAAGCAGACACCAAATCCCTGGTGGAAATACATAAAACTTTCATAGTTTGTGCAAGAATATTTTATCACTGCTGCTCTTGCATCTTTCAAACTGAGTGGACACAGATTTTTTTTTTTTTGTTTTTGTTTCTCTTTTTTTTTCAGTTTTTCAGACTTAATTGGTCTGACTGCAGCAGTTGCAATGTGCACATAAGACTGATTACCTCTTTGAATGACACAACTTCTTCAAAAATGAACATGAAACTGCATAACTGGAATAACTGGAGCTTGATGAGTGTGCTTCTCACCTGTGAGCACATTATGAACAGAATTTTGTTGAAGGTAGATAAAAAGTCCTTCCTCAGAAACGTGCTCATGAAAAGACACAAAAACAACATTTCTGTGTTGAATCCACAACCACTGAAAAAGCGCCCCAAAAGCAGAGTTCATTTTCTTAGCCACCTGTGCATTACTCTAGTTGTAAACCCCCACAAAAGAATGCGCCAACACGAAACACTGTCACGTTTTCTGGTTAATGGAATTAGTGGCCCTTCAATCCCCCCACGGACTCGCTGATCCCCACTCTATCGCTTGCTGTTACAGCCTTTGTGTACTGGCTTTGTGAAACTAATCCACTGAGAGCTGACAGGTTTTAATGTCATCCAACAGTGCCACAGTCAAATATCTATTCAAATGGTATCAGCAGTGATCTCCCAAGAGCTGGTAGGAAGATATTTTTGGACAGACTGTGATCTCTAGTTTAAACTGGCCATAAAGGAGGAGATTAATGGCCTGAAAACCGTTCTGACTTGGTCGTCCTGAACTGTCTTCATGCCCTGACTCTGACCTGTTCAGAAAGGCCTCAGTTGGAGATACAATAGCGCACTCACAGAGATGAAGAAGAAACTGCTCTGAGAACGGGAAGGTGAGAATTTCAGGGAAGCCATGTTAAAGTACATCATGTGTGAAATCGCTGGTTTGTTGTGCGTTTATTGTTGGCTAAGGATAGGTTAGCCCAAATGGAACATGAATAGGCTTCCTAAATACTGTGGTCAGTGGGTGTGAATAGATGTTTTGTTATGCTTGGCTGCTGCGCGCTCAGTGTTTTGACTGAGGCGAAGTAGGCACATTTATTCATACAGCTTGATTTGCACCTTTTCATTTTCATTGTAGTTAGTGTTACATAGACGCGATCTATGAATTAAATTATACAGAATAAAACAATGAAGCTCCTTACTCACGCAGTATAAACTGCGTGCGTGAGTACTGTTCATGCTTTGAAATATAATACACAAAATGACTTTTCCAAACGCACTTTGTCTTTGTTTTGCCCACCACCAATCCTCTTTCACCAACACTATTAGACATGCTATAAATTTACTGTGCCTACTTAGTGAACAGCGTGCCACTTTAATGCTTTCGTTTAAAAGCCTTACTGCGCAGACTGAGCCAACGTCATAAGTACACACTCTGCGACAACATACTGTACACAGTGGGTTTATTGAGATGGACATAAGTCATATTTTCTCGTCCCATCACCATCTTTCTATGGATTTGAACAGTATAATTGCATTGATGTTTTTTTTCCACTGCAGCATACAAGCACACATGTAATTGCACTCCTCAATTGGGTAAGTGAATTCCCTGGTGAAGTAGCAAATGAGTATACAAGCCGTAACGTGTATGATGTAATGCATCGTATCCAGGCAGCATTGCCTGATGTGAAATAACAAAAGACCTCACCACCCAGTAAGTATCACAAAGTAAAAAAAAATGTGCCGAGTGCCGCCTCAGAATGACCCTCAAAGCGTCCTCTGATTTCATGTCTCTGTCTCTAGACCAACTAAATATAAATCCAAAACTACCCCCTTAATGATATCAGATATCTGACACACTTAGAAGAACTGCAAAAAATACATTTTTCTTTTATTTATTTTTTTTTTTCTTACTTTATTCCTACATTAAGCTAAAGTTTAGCGTTGTCTCTGGTGGAGACTGTTAGTCTGCTAGTTTGGGTGTAAAATCTGTGAAATGTAAAAAAAAAAAAAGAGCAAGAAGTTGCATTTTTGTTGAGTTTTGTTAGCGCTGGCAGGAAGTTATTTTGTTTATTTTTCAACTTTTGGACTGAGCCAGGTTAAGTTTCACCTGCTTTTGAGCTAACTCTGAATGATAGCCGACATGTAAGCCTCTAAAATCAGCTTTTGAACAAATTAAACAAACATGTTAATTAGCAGAATTTGTTATCTCTGCTCTGAGCCATGGCTTTAGGCCCCTGTTTCCTAACTGGACAAATTTAAATGGCCATCAGTCTTCCAATCTTCTAAACTCTTGGCAACAACAAATAGACACAAAAAATTGAACTAATCCCGCAAGGTAATCGTGATTATAATGTCATCAGAAAACACCAAGAAAACAGCAGTCTCCCTTTCAGCACTAGAGTTTTTCAGTCATAAGGAGGAGCTTGCCTGAATAAGGAAAAAAAGCTCAGAGTGGGAATACAAAGTAGATTACCGTGAGTACTATAGTTGAGGATGACCTGTGAAGCGAAATGCAAATGTTTATCGATGGAAGTTTGAACTGAAGAAATCTCAACTGTTTATCAAACACCGAGGGGAAATCAACAGTGCAGTTAATAGAGTAGAAGCAAAAGTACAAAGCTGACATCCTCAATGGAATATTTCCTTATACTAATGAAAAAAGCAACCAAAAAATAAAAAAAATAAAAAAAACATCCAGCAACAATAGCAACATCTACATGTGAGCAGAAGTAGCATCTATGAAAGCCCTAACAACGCCCTGTTTATGCAAGCATTTAGTTAATGGATGGGGCATTAATAAAATAATGTCAGCACAAACTTATCTAAGCCTTAGGGCCAAATTCATACCCATCCATAGATCTAACTTTGTTCCCTCATTGTTCACCTTACTTAACCTCTCTTCTTCTGATGGCAAAACATTAAAATAATTGCATTCAGTGGAAAGTTTATCAAGATTCTTGTATTCTAAGCAGGACACTTTGACACTTACTGTCACCAGTTCAGGCACAAAATTCCTGAAAACAAACAAAAGAAAACAAGAAAAAATGTCCATGGAGTGCTATTAGCCCACACAAAACAGAATTATGTGTTCAGCTGGAGGCCTATTAACCGGATAATTAGGTAAACATTGAATTGGTTTACATAATGCAGTGTAACAGTCACACACGTACCGATTTCACAGATATGGCCTCTACCATACAGAGACTCTGAGATTCAATGAATACTGACACGATTTAAACAGAAAACAATTGCAATCAAGCATCACAACTTTAGCATGATGACTTACAATGGAGTCTCTGCTCTGGTGAAACTGGTAACGCACCTGCGCCTGTTGGGAGTTGGGTGGCAAAACACAGTCAGCTAACCCACTCCTCTCCTGTCCTACTCATTCTGCGCCGGGAACATCTCGTCATTGTTCTTTTTCAGCCTCTTAATTAGTATCGCTGTCTCATTAAAAAACCCTACAAGCTGTCGCAAAACTAAGAGAGAGGTGTGGGATGTACAGTCGCAGTTGTTCAGCACCCTCAAAGTGACAGTCACATAAATCATTCATTGCTTTGGGTTGCATGAGAGTGAGGCGGCGTCACAAAATTGGCTTTGAAATGGCAACCCTATCCTCGCATGCTTGTGGCAAACACTTCTTGTGCTTACAGACAACAGTGGGGCGATCTTGACTAATTTTTACTCCAAAAGGACATGAATAAAACATGTTTTGATATGCATATCAAAAGGAGAGAGTTGACAAAGCAAAACAAAGCCAAACAAAGACATAGGGGCACTGAAGAGAAGAGAAGAGATAGCTTTCCCTTGGACCTGCTCTGAATCCCTAACACTGCCAATTAGCAGGGGCTTGGCTCGGAGGCCATCTGGGGATCCCCCCCCCCCCCCGGACTTGACATAATTGCTCCTCCTGAGGAAGCGCAGGTGAGTGCACCTAGAGACGCCTGCTCCAGGTTAGCTTGACACGCTCTTCAATTTCATCAGCTGGGGCTGAGCTCTCACTAATACTGTCATCAAGCAGATCTCATCTCTAATGAAAGCTTTAATAGGGCAGAGAACAGGATTTAAAATGATGAAGAAAACCCATCAGTGAGTCAAATAGTTCAAATTGGGGACTTCTGAGGCCAACGTACAAGGCAAAAATGTACTGAAACGTGACCAGCTTTCATTGAAATGCAGTTGCCTCCTTAAGTAGTGCTGTGGATTAGATGATCAAGCCCACCTCACAGTAATTTACTCCTAATCAACCCATAATGAAAAGGGGACAGCTGGACCAGTGTGGAGGTGTGCATGGACATCGACTCAGGGGCAAAGGGCCACAGAGTCTGCCTAGCAGGACAGCTCAGCCAGCCTGGCACCAATAAGCTGACCGCCGGCTGCTCACTCATTGGAATGACAGAGGTCAGCGTTCGCCCTGTCGCTATAAAATGGCCTGAAGAGAACAGGGCAGCACTACTAGAAAAGACCTTGACATATAAAGCCATCTGACACGCACGTCATCCCAAGGAATGCCCTTCACGGACAAACGGGCATGATTATGGAGACACATTAGGAGTGCATCATTCTGGATGGCAGTTATTGCACCGCTGCGATGACAGATGCTGCACGCATACTTTAGTTAGTCAACAAACATAACCCAGAGGACTGACTGAAGAGAATATTATCAGTGAGGATCTTCAAGCTGACTACATTCAGTTTGCCTGAAGGATGCTGGGGATTTTCTCTTCCATTTTGGAAATTTCCTTTTTGCCATCCAGCCGGTAACAGGTTTTTCACTTATTTCACAGCATTTTTAAACTTAATTTGTGGAATCTGAACTTGCCTGAGACATGCCATCCATCACAGTAAACATCCTGCCAGCTTTGGTTGCTGTCATGGTGAAATAATGATTGTACGGCGATGCGGCTGTAAATGCAGAATGATTTGGAAAGTTTTCACAGCACAACCACCCAAACAATAATCTCATATAAACAAAAGCTGACATTATATTCACTGTGATGGATCACCTAGCTTAAGAAATATTCTCCATTTTTGAGCCTGCATAAGTGAAATGAAACTAGCCGCAGCACAACAAAGGGTACAAAAAGGCAAAAATATGTTGAGTAGAACTCTACAGTACATGAGTTTCCTGGTCCGCTACATTTTTTTCGTCCATGAGCAATTTGTGTGGCCTTCTAACAGCAAATTAGCTTCAAACAGAGCTGTGGATTTGTGCCAGGTTTGTTTGAGCAACATTTCCCTGCCTAGTTTAAAATATATATTCTCTTTTTTAAGATAGCAATGAATATCCCATCAATTTTATTGTCAGATGAGCTGAGCTAAGGCTAATTGCTACCATTAACACTGACAGCTTAAACACGGGATTAGTGGGGAAACATAACGTCATCAGCATCATCAAATATTTATAAATATTTTAAAATACTTTTATAGCAAATAGTTTTTATGATGTTTTTCCACTTATGATGCTGTGTGTTTATATCTTGTGTTTTTTTTTTATCGTCGTATGTGAATCTATGAGCCAGGTCAAAGACAAATCTCCACTGTTTTCAACGTTTTTCAAACACAGCTTCTGATACTGACCTTTGTGCTGTTTGTGATGTACTGATTATGAAAATCACACCTGAACAATTTAATGCATCAAATGACTCTTAATGGGCAGCCGTCGGCGTGGCGGTTAGCGCTGTTGCCCCGCAATAAGAAGGTTGTGGGTCGGCTCCCAGCCTGGGGCCTTTCTGTGCGGAGTCTGCATGTTCTCCCCGTGCCTGAGTGGGTTTCCTCCCACCGTCCAAAGACATCATGCTTGGGTTAACTGGTGGTGTGAGTGTGAGTGGTTGTTGGTCTCTGTCTGTCTCTGTGTGTTGGCCCTGTCCAGGGTGACCCCGCCCTCACCCAGAGTGAGCTGGGATTGGCTCCAGCACCCTCTGTGACCCAGAAACGGAAAGGCAGTAGAAGATGAATGAATTAATAATAAATCTTAATCACACTTTTTTATGTTAATTATATATTACATCTATTTTTCGTACAAGACTACATAAAACCGAGTTTCACATGCTATGCTTGATCTGTTGCGTGACATTGTACAGGTGTGTATTAAATTCTAATCACTGCAGTTCCAGAGGACTTTACCCAACTCTTTGTGCAGCAGCCACACAAAGAGATGTATTTATCCCCCAGTGTGGGCCATGACAAACAGTTACCAAGTCTTTCATCAAGCGGGGATTACAATGCTAGATCACTGGCTGAGGAAAGAAGGCACAGCGCCAAGTGTCTAATTGTGGAAGAGAAGCTGATTCACTATTGGCTGACAGCAGCCCTCCAGTAAATCCCTGTAAATAATGCATCTTTCAAGGCATTGTATTCGATATATGCGTTCATTCTACAACTCCACCACCTCTGCTCGTTTAGATGTTCTATGGCGGCATCAGAGGTAGGACATGTATTTGATCCTCAGTTACACCTGCGATCGCGTCTGCACACCTGCCGAAGAATGCCCACTCTTCTCTTTCTTTACTTTGGCCTGAATTGAAGAAGATTTTAATTTCTACACAAATTACCGACCGGCAGAATAAAAAAATCCATAGCCAGTGCAAACTCAAATAATAACTGAGCACACAGAAAGGGAGAGGAGGGACTCTTTGATATGCTAAAGAGTGCCATCTGTTGCCATCAATAACTTAATATATTGAGTAGATGGTGCCATCTGACTTCATTACTTTCAAAGTCTATTCTGAGGTAGAGGTAATGATCCCACTCTTACTCATAACTCTTCACCAACACAAACAGGAAATGACTGCCTGTTACTGAACCTGTTCTTTCACATGTTTGATATCACATCAGATACTTATCGTTTCTGTGGGTGCACCTCAGATGTGTGAGTCGTGGTATTGTGAATCAATTGAAGCCCGGAGATTATTTTATGAAACATACTGCTTTTCATAATTTACTTTCAGGCCAAATGGAGCAGCATTCTCACTGCCAACACCTCCACAGAGATCCCTTTAATGAAATGCTATAATTAGGTCTAAACTCATCTATCTGTCAGGCCCAATAACTCACCGTATCAATTCTGTCTACTAGCACCAATAGAAATCTGCTGGAACAACTCAATGCATGAGCTAATGAGTTTGGTCAACAAGTTTTATAAATCTATCACTCAATTGTTTAATCCTGAACTGAGATTCTTTAACCTTTCGACAATGCCACAACAAAAGGAAAAGTGTGAAACGAATCACCCATAATGCTTTTCTGCTGTATAGTACGGACTCAACTCCACTTGACTCTAGCTGACTCTGCTATGCCACCAGCATCGCTACTACAGTGAGGAAGCACAAAGGTTTTGCGTTATCTTCTTCAAGGTGACACACATATAAACAATGGGGGATTTCAGAGAGATACACACACCTCAGTGAAGGTGATACCAAAAAAGCACGTTACCAGGTACTATCCATTACATTGATGTTGTGCTGGTGCCATACAGTGGGGAAGGGTCATTCATTTTGCCTGTCAGTTTTTTTTTTTTGTTTTTTTTTTTTTAGATTCCAGTTAGGTTTCAGGTATGTGAAAATGAGGCATATATACACTACCTGTCAAAAACTGGACACACTTTCCAATTCACTTAAATGGAAAAGCATGTCTAAACTTCATAGTTTTTTTTTTTTTTTTCTTCCAAGGATGCTTATAATCTTAGTACGATACATTCAAGCTCATATCCGCGAAACAAAAGTGAATGGAAAGTAACTGGACTTAGATTTGTTTCGCCTCACTAGCCAGACTGATGCACTGAGAACTGATGAAGCTCCTTGGATAAGAGGCGAAACGTCTTCCTCGACAAATCTAAGTCCCGTTGCTTTCGATTCACTTTGTTGCCCGGATATGATGGTGACCTGCATCAATGAGAATATACGCAGACGTTAGACATACACCAGGAAAGGATGAGGAATACCCGTGGTCACAGGACATACATGAAGGGTAAATCCAGAGACATGTATTTTACACAGTTGCATGTGTCATAAACATTAAGTTTAGTTTGTTGTCTTAAGTTGTACTAAGCCATGTACTCTTGTATGTATAATCCTATATATCTTTTAGCAACACGTGTTGTACTGGAAATATATTTCGATGGCTAAAATACAAAGCCTGTCTGCAGAATTTTCCGATTTTTTTGAATTTCAGTGCAGAAGGCAGCACATAGTCCATCTATCTGTGACAAAAGAGCACATTTTTCAGATAGGAGGTTTCGATCTGTGGTCATCAATATGGTGGAGTGTATGAATCATAGCATAGCATTGTACTCGGTATTGTCTGAATGGCTTTATTCTGTTCTGACCTTTTGAGATAAATTTCATTCATTCGAGTAGAATTAGATTTCGAAGTCTAAACAGGCATTTTTGTGATATCAGTGTTACGGGTATGCATTTAAATTACGTTTTGGAAAATTGAGCATATCATGAAAAATCAAAAATAGCCTATTAACATAAATGGGTCATAAAAAATATTGTTGTAACCTTGTTTTTAAATGTCAGCATCTGCAGCCATATGCAATGACCTCAGCAGTTTGTCCCGTTTTGATGACAGGCGGTTTGCAAGTGGTCAAGAGCACTGTGCCCCGCTCAGGGCAGGCTAAGACTCACTTAGTGAATCCAGTCTTGGGGTGACACATGGTTAAATGGCTGCACGGTTCCCCCAGCTATGTGTCTGTCTCAGCATTCCTGCTCACAGCCACAGACGACAGCTGCAACTGAGCGGCTCGTGGAGCATTTAAGATGAATACTTTGTGCATTGGCTGCATTTCTGTGACAGCCTAAGAAATTTTTGTGAAATGCTGCAGCACACTTTTTTTCTTTTGTTTGCTCCAAATATAACAATTAGTTTATGGCTGGACATACATTTCTCTGAAATCTGGATCAGTGTTATATTTGCCTTCGTAAAATCACTTTAGATTGATTATTAATTAAAAGTAGACAGATATATTAATATACAGAAATAGAGTAGAGTAATAGAGTAATTTGTAGAGCAGTAACATCTTTTTTTTTCATCTTCACAATGCCCCAATCTCTGTGTACCAGCCAAAAGTAAATAAATACGGCTTGAACAACATTTTGAGTTCGCAGTGTCATCAGACTTTTTTTTTTTTTTTCTTTGAACTGACTAATACCAATATATCGCCCCCATCCTGTATTGTTTATGCACCCCAGAAGTTACCTAAAATAAATCTGGGTTCAAGCTAAACAAAAACAACCTTTAATTTGAGGGCAGCCACACTGATATTTGTGCCATTTCCATATCAGAAATACTCACAAAAATCATATCCACGAAATTTCAAAGCAGCCTTTTTGCTTAGGTGCATGACAACTCCTGAGCCTTGATCATATTTGTGGTGATGATGTAAATGACAACTGTTTCATTCATGGGGCAAACTTTTAGTTTATTTCTCCTGCATCTGTATTGACAGCAGTGGAGTATTTGCCTTCCACTGCTGTCCTAAGTCACTTCTTACCTCACAACATTCACCCTCATAATTTAGTACAAAAATGTTCAATCTGTATGTACCTTGTGTGGAAGAAGATGGCAGTGTTCACTGGATTGTTGCTCTTCAACATAATGTTACCTAACTGGGCTCAGGAAAAAAAAAAAAAGAAAAAAGAATGAAAAGGTATTTAAACAAACCCTGTTCTTATTTTACTGGACCGCAGAAATCTCTTTGGGGACCTCTACTTCAATGTGTGGTTTTATATAAACGGCCACAATTACTATCATTGAGTGTAAAATGGTAAATCAGGTCAATTATATGTGTATGCATTACTGTCAGCTATATCACCGCGTGGCCTTTGTCCAGGAGTCATCTAAAAATAAGGTGTGCAGTAAGCCAAATGTGCCTAAACTGACAAGCAAGAATTACAAGTAAGAGGATATTAGCTTCCTGTTCAGCTCTGCAGCTTCTCTGTAGAACTGCTTTGGTCTGTCAAAGAGCAGTTTTCAATCTGACAAGTGACCATTTCAAAAGAGAATAAAAAGAATCAAAGAAATATCTCGTCCAGTTCCAGGTGACAGTATATGCATTTATAGAGCAATGCTGGGAATAAATTAAAATTAAACCGGGTGGAGAAGCACCAAAACAACGACAGTCCATTATGTGAAAAAAGGTTTCCATCAACCGTCTTGCTTTACTGCACAAAACTCTGGCACAACAGACTGCCCTCAAAAGTGTACCGCCTTTACTCCATGCTGCTCGGGGGGGGGGGGGGGGGGGGGGGGGGAGGTGGTGGTAGGGGGCATCAAGGGTGGGTAAACCCGTGAAGACCTGTAAAAGGGTTCAAGGTGACGAGAAAAGAATAGTTCTGCACGTAGCTTTCATGCCTCCTTGTAACTATTGAAATAGATAGTTCTGTCGCAACGCATAAGTAGTTCACTGGGCTGGAAATATTCATTTTCAATGTTCAGGACACTGATATATGGAATGCATTTTAACAGCGAGGGTCCAATTCACACCCACTGGTCTGGTAAAGGCAGGGGGAGTGAAGCTAAACTAAATAGGTGAATAATGTAGTAAAACAGAAATACACTTTTGTTTTTTCTGACCATGCTTTTAATTTTGTAATGACATTATTAAACCAAATAATAAAATCATTCCACTTAGTCTCAACACCTGCATGAATGGTTTGTCTCAGTTGGACAACCAACTGTGTTATTGTTTGTTTTTGCTCTGATGTGCATTCAGATATTTGTATTCTAATGTTAAAGAGCGGATTCCATTACGATCATTAGTATTATATTAAACATGCGCTCATTTACCAACTCCAGCTTTTTCCCATCTGCAACCTGCTCTGCTTCAGCACAGCAACAATGACTTCTGCTGATGGATTTCATTACATATCTTTTATTTTAGCAGGATTTCACTTTTGAATGAGCAGAAATGTTGGCGCCCACAACACAATCGATTCATGTCTATGATTATATGTTATTGTTTGCATTTAAATTGATATTCTGTTACCTGTTACCTGTAAGCAGTAGTTACCTGACGCTAACCTTGTCTCATAAATACGAGATGTTTCCAAAATGCACGATATATGACAGAAACATCACTTGATCTAACAGTTGGTGTTGCGGTTATCTTATGTTATCTTTGGTTACAACTCCAAGGACAGCTAATACATGACTAATCAAATGAACACATCCTTCTGAGGGTTGTCTGAGGGCCTTAGTAGAAAACCCACAGTTGCATCAACATCAATACAATCAACAGGTTGCTCCAAAAACAAAAAAAAAAAAGAAAAGAAACTGAAGGCAGGTTTTTAAAATAACCTTCAACAAACCAGTTTTACTTGCATTGCTCAACAAATGTCAAATCAAAGCGTCAGGAACAATGTCCTGGTTACTGAGAATAATCCACAGACCTCACTGTAAAATGTTTTAATTGGCAGCGTTTTGTGAAGAATGACAAAAGGAAGAAAACACTTCATAG
Organism: Echeneis naucrates; assembly: GCF_900963305.1. Lineage (NCBI taxonomy): Eukaryota > Metazoa > Chordata > Actinopteri > Carangiformes > Echeneidae > Echeneis > Echeneis naucrates. Next base: position 22,103,994 of record NC_042515.1, on the reverse strand, counting down.
TGCTGTCTGTGAATTAAACTCTGTTTGGGGAGGCTCATTATTGTTTATTTTTCAAATGTTTATTTCAAAAGTAATTTTGCAACTTTTCGAGCACCAGGAAAGAATTTCATTTCAGCTCCATTGTGTTTGGGAGGGCAGCAGCAAACCAGCATGGAAGCATTCACTTCTCTCTGCACACCACTCTACAAAGCAGCAACATTAAGTCTTTCTCAGGTTGACTTCCCTTTATAGTCTGTTGTCGACCAAACTGAAAATTTGTATGACACATTTAACTACTGGAAAAGCTAAGGTTTGTTGGAGTCCTAAAAAATATTGGAATATAAAGTACGAAAATATAAATCTCTCGTGTGTAGGAGGTGACAATGTTTGATTTTGGTCAATAAATTATTTCTAAATTGTAAGGTCTATAGGGTCCATATATATATGAGGTCCAACATTTTTACTTAATTATTATGTGAAGAAGCATTGGAGAAAAGTGCAATATAATTTAAATACAGTTAAGCATTAGTATTTTATAATACTGCTGTGATATGTGAGTATCCCACAATGAATAAAGTAAAACATTATCAATTGCTAGTCTTTCATATTGTTGTTTTTTTTTTTTTGTTTAGTTTTTTTATGTTTAGCATTTCCTACACCAGCAGGTGACTTGACTTGCAAACCAGACTATTGTACAGTTTTTATTAAGTTGTTACCTCAGCTGTAATGTCTTTCCTGGGCTCCATAAAACAAAGCCTGCAATGCACTGAACATCACAGATGGGAGATGTATATGGGTGAATATCAGCGGAAGATGCTTGTGAACAGATTCATTAAGCACATGCACATGCGCGGGCGCACACAGACACACACTTTCCTAGAGCACAGCAGTGGAGCTGGCCAATGACTATCAGCAGATGCAAATTTGATCGTGCTGGTACTTCCCAGGAGAGATTGTGTGTATGAGTATAAATCATACAATAGGGAGAAAAAAAACTAAGTGTGCTCAGCAAACAATCCTCAGGTGACTACCACTCAGGGAAAAAAGAGAGATACATACGATCCCTATATGATCCCACATAATGAATATTATAAGTAATAAATTAAAGTTCTATTAAATATTTAATCATTTACAGCACAGAGCAAGCTTGGTCCTATTAGCATATGTCATAATTTCAGCAGTAAGCTGCAGGCAGTTATCTTACCTATCAAATATTAAAGAGTCTGACACCTTGAATCATTTATTATAAATAATGTGGGTATGATCTGTTTAATTGCTCTAATTATTGCTCTAGTCACTTGAGGCATAAGAAAATACCTTGCCAAAATCATGTCATATAGACAAAAAAAAAAAAACAAAACAAAACAAAAAACATTAAAAAGCAAGAAAACAGAGGAATATAGTTAATGTTGCGTTTCCGTAAAGCAAAAGCTCCTCCTACGGAGAAATGCTGAGTGCTTGTAATAGTTTTGCGAGTGTGTGTCTGCAGTAAAGACTGTATTGTTCATCATGTATATTTCAAAGAAGTGATTTAATAAGCTTTACAAGCAGTGTGTGAGGTTTGCTTTTAGGATGCCCGCTGGGCTATAATAAGCTGCTGGGATATAGGAAGACAAAGTCAACCACAGGAAAATAACAGATTGTTGTAGGGCGTCATCCACAAATAATGAGTTTATTACATGCTCAATAACATGCAAAATGCAATGAAGTGAGTTTGGCTTACACATCTATTGCAAATGGAAAGGAAATTGTGTTATGGGAAAGGCTTCACATTATGACTCACATATGGGATGATGCAAACTAAACAAATTCAACGAACCGATTTGTCCCTTAATTTTTGTCATTTCTCAAAGTCAGGTTTGAGGTTTGACAGTGCTGCGTTTAGGGCCTGAACTGATTTGATTCTCTGGTTAGACCAACATCCCTGTTTAGTTACAGTAATCAACAGTTAAAGAAAGTTAACTCTCAGTCGGAAAATCAGTCTTCTTTGTTAAGATTCAATGTTTTGTTGACTCATCCTCCCACAAGACGCTCCATAAATACCACTCTCAATTCTTCCTCTGCTCGCATCATTATTCCTACAGCAGGAAGACAATTTTTATGTTGCTTTCTTTTGTCCTTTCGCCATCAAATTAATGAAAATTCTGACTTTTTCGCATTGTGTTTCAGCTGTGCCTTCTTCATTACGGACCCAAGAAGTATGTTGGATAGAGAAAGTAGAGGCTTTAAGAGGAAACTCAGAAACTACAGGAAAACGACAACATCTGATTGTTTGTTAAAGCAGCGTTCAAATTCTGCACACCCGATGCAATTGTTGTTTGCCGGAGGAGTCCTATTCAGCTCTACATACTGAGTTCTCAATTTATTTTGTCGCCATATTAGTGTCCAACTTTTAAATTAAAAGCCGTTGTATACTGCATGTTTTATCTCTCTATATTTATTTTAAAAGATGAAATAACAGCAAAAAGTGGAAGCTTGTTTATCACCACCACTCACTGGTCTTTTATTTTGCTGTGAAGAGTTTACTATATAAATTTTTGTCTGCTTTCCAGCCACCGGCTCAGTCAGGGAGGCTGATGTCTGAAACTAATGTATGTTAATATTCAAGAAGAAAGTGATGAAAATTCCAAATGTGCACACACAACACAAAACTGTTTTCAGAAAAACAAAATGGTGATGAACTTCCTGATCAATGTTCAATTATTTGGTGCATGTGCAAGTATGGCAGCATAGTGTTTAGCACTGCTGCCCCACAATAAGAAGGTCATGGGTTTAGTTCCCGGCCTGGGGCCTTTCCTCCCACCGTCCAAAGACATCATGTTTGGGTTAACTGCTGACTCTAAATTGTCTGTAGGTCTGAGTGTGAGTGTGAGTGGTTGTTGGTCTCTGTCTGTCTCTGTGTGTTGGCCCTGTGATGGACTGGCGACCTGTCCAGGGTGACCCCGCCCTCACCCAGAGTGAGCTGGGATTGGCTCCAGCATGTGCAAGTGTATTATAATACATCCACAGCCAACACTGCCACAGCACCGTTGTGTTGTGGGCATGAGTCAAATGTCAGCATGTGGTTTTTCTTTAGTTGCCTCTGTAGAGAAGAGCACACTCTAGACAAAAACTGATTAAGGAATATTAATAAAAGAATATTAAAGTACAAAAAGGAGTGTAAACAAAACAGATTAGATGAAGGACATGTATAAATGGTGGGCTTAGTGGGTAGAGAATCATCCATACTAATCTCTGACAGCTTCCTGCAAAGCCTGGTGGCCCTGATGTCAAAAATAAAAAAAAACTGGGGTGATTTCTCATCTTTCAGGCAACTGCGTTTTGTGCAAACTGCAGGCATGAGGGCAACGCTGCCGCAGTCGTGGGGAGAAGACGGCGGGTGAACATGTTCATGTTTTCATTTTCATATCACTTCAGGATGGAAAAACAACGTAATTATTTCACCACTGTGTTTTTCTTTCCACAGGAACAGGTCATGGGAAGATGAGTATTGCATTGTTTGCAGTATGCGTGAAGTGTTGTAGTGAATAATGGTTGAAATAAAGCAGAAATGGTCATTTGAGCATTGATCCTGTTTTCAAAGAGTCTCTATAGGTAAATATTCCTTAAAAAAAAAAAAAAAAAAAAAACACACACACACACATTAGTACAAGCTTTAATATAAACTGACAGCACATCGAGTATGAGAGTCACTGCATGGGTTTGTGGGTCTATGTGAAAGTGCCGAATATACAGTCTTTTTATTTCAAATGGGAGAAAATCTATGGGTTGCTAAAAAGGGTAAACGAGAATGCAAGGCTACACCAGGGAGCTGTGCAAGGTTACCAAGATTCCTGGATTTTGATGTTAGAAATGTCATGCATCACTTTAGCAGAGCAGAAAGCATTGATGGTGCATTAGCAAAGAATTCACAACAGGCTGTCCTCTGCACTGTAATGCTGGGAAAGCTGTGAAGCTCCAGTAATGTCTTATTTGCTGCTGAGGTTGAACCTCTGTGAATACAAAAAAAAAAAAAAAAAAAAATCTTCTCTTTTCTTCTCTTTTAATTGAGAAAAATTTGCACAAAGGCTAAGACACATTCCTCTATACTTACATGCGTGTGTGTGTGTGTATGTGTTTTTATCTCAGTTGCTGACTGAATTTCCTACTCACCAAAAACAACCCCCCACCATCATAAAATCCCCCTTGCTCCTCATATTTTCCACTTGCTTTTTCCTCTTGTCTTGTAGTCTAGAACGTAGATTCATAAAGCCCCAGAGCAAGACTAAGAATTCCTCACTGAAGGTGAAGCGTTTTCAATTCACAGCATCATTTGACGAAACACAGTGCAAACTGGGAGCCCTGGGAAATGGCTTACTGGGCTTTTTTTTTATTTTTTTCCTTTCTCTTCTTCTCTTTTCTTTTCCACTCATGAATACATTATATTTGCATTTCTTCAATTTTCAAACAGACCAAAAAAAAAAAAAAAAAAAAAAAAGTTTTGCAAGAAGTTTCACGCTCGAACACATTCTGCATTCATGTCATATCATTTACACTGTAACAGACAGCTGAAGAAAGTTTCAACAGCATCTCCCAAACGGCCAGCTCCAGAAATGTCAGGAAACCATGGGCAAAATGGCTGCTGACAGATACATCTAAATACACTCATACATTGAGGGGAACAATCAATATGCTCAGGTGTTGGCTCTGGCTGCGTATTTAACCTGAAGGTATGAGCTTTCAGTCCTCCCGTATGACTTTTGTAATGAAAGCAAAATGTCAAACTGTTCCTTTAAGGTAGGGTGGGTGGCGGCTGTCTCACTTATGAAAGAGAAAAGCTTTCAGTAGACAATTTTCAGTCAAAGCAGAAAACATCCTGGTGCATCTTTTTAAATAAAGCATTCACCCTGAGCACAATGCTTACTTATCACTGCTATTTCTGCAAAAAATTACTTCCTGTTTCTTGTTGTTTCCTTTTCTGAATCCTTTGTTGTGCAAAATAAAAAACAACATATTTCTCACTTTTCATGCACCGGGCACATATTTGCATTTTACGACATAATGCCCATTTCAAACAAAACGGCTGGAAATGAGGCTCTTTTTCTCACAAAACAAAAAATTATGCTTATGTTCAATTTGTGCATGAGGGTAGGTGCCTAGGTGTTTATTTGTGCGTGTGTGCGTATAAAATGCTGGGCCAGTCTGGATAGACGGTACCCTTAATCTGCCCCACCACAACTGTCAGGGTGAAGAAGTCAGACGATTTTGAGACCCAAAAATCACCCACACACAAAAAAGGCAGCTTTGTGAAAAATGTGCAATAATGTATGAACAGAAGTAAATTGCGCTTCTTGCTCTTATCATGGTAGAAGAAGCTGGGCCAATGAGCTGGGAATTAAGATTCTGGATGTGTGGCGGACCAGGAGCGTGATCGCCATGGCTATCACCTTCTAACAGGGAAGTGTGAGTCAGCAAGCACATCGAGAGGGGAAAAAAAAGTAAGAAAAATAACCTAAAACATGCCTTTACACTGAATCACCTCCTTATCAGTGCAACCCTCCATCCACCTAATTTACTTCTTGGAGCCTTCGGCACAAAACAACCCATCAGCACACTGGCTTGACTGGTTGGGTGACAAAAGAAAAGGAGATGTGCTCTCAGTTGACAGCTTCTTTGAGTTTTAAATGCAAAGTTTTGAAGCTTTAAAATATCCCGCTCTGGTGGCAGGATGGAATGGTGGCTGTTGCCTCAGAGCAAGAGCGTTCTAGGTCTGATTACCAAGCCCGGCGCCTTTCTGTGTGGCGTTTGCATGTTCTCCCTGTGCCTGTGCGGTTTCCCACCAGGTACATCAGTTTCCTCCCACGATCCAAAGACAAGGCCAGTCCTCCCTGAACGCAGACCACAAGCTGTCCGTAGGGCCTTGCAAGCCACAAGGGGCCTCATTCTGCACAGTATACACAACGGATGCGTGTTTGCGCTATTACGAAGCATGCAGGAAAGAAGAGACCTATAATCCGACACTGCATGCGTCACTGCAATGACAGTGACATCAATTGACAGCAGTGGTCAGACCCACAGGGGAAGAGATGGCATCCAAAAGACACTATGAGACTGGAGCAAGTAAGAAGAAAATGAAAGCAAAACAAGAAGAAGCTCGTGCTTCACTTGAAGGTGGATATGCCGTTGGAATAAAAAAAAAATGTAAAACTTTGTGGCGTAAACACCTCAGCTGCAGGATGGGCAGACCCAGAGGCAGCACCCAATGCGTCACCAGAACCACCCACCAGCATCTCTACAGCTACAAATGCGACTATCACTTTTTCAATTGCACAACCAATTGATCCCACTTTTTGGCCAGCACACTTAGCCAGATGCAGATGGGATTGAATTTGTGTTTTGAGGTCCTTTTAAGGTTGTGTCAGATTTCACTTTCCCCCAAAACAGATGGATGAAGATTTCATAATAATCTGTCCTACTGGTCACTTGAAAATGGAGACAAATGTACCGAGAAGTTGGCGTGTACAGTCAAAGCACGACAACTCTGTTTTTGGTTTTACTTGCAAACTTTTAGGTGCTCAAGATGTAAAACTGATTCCAGAGGGCCTTAGTTATTGCTCTAATATTAATGTTGCACTCCAGAGTCATGACAACAACTCAGAACACACAAAGTCAATGTTTAAAAGGAGGGAATTTGAGCTTCGTCTGAGGATGGACAAGCCTATAACAATGGCGCCAATGCTGAAGGAAAGAATCGATTTGTACAAGGAAGAGGGGTCGACAAAAACCCAAGAGCCCTGTTTGTACCTTGTGGAGCACATACCATGAATCTTCTCATAGCAGATTCAGCAAAGTCCTCCAAGGATGCTGTGGGTTATTGCAGCTATGTGCAGAAGCTGTTTATTCTATTCTCAGGAGCCGCGCAGCGATGGGGCATCTTGACTGAGCATGTCAACGTGATACTGAAGTCCTGGAGTGATGTTAGATGGGACTGCAGAGTTTTGCAGTTGTCAGACATCAAACAACAGAAATCCAGGATGCTCTCCTTGAGGTTAGGCAAACTGTAAATGACCCAGCAGCTAAGGTAGAGGCTCGGGCTCTGGCAGAAGAAGTGGCTTCATACAAGTTTTTGATTTTCTCAGTTGCATGATTTGACATTCTGACCACCATAAACCAGGTCAACAAGTCGCTTCAGTCAAGATCAATGCAACTTGACATTGCTGTCATTGCTGTGGAAGTGCAAAAACTCTCTGTGTACAGACAGTCTGGGTTTTCTGATGCTCAGTCAACTACCAAGGAACTCTGTGCGAACCCTTAACATAAAGACAGAGCTTAGGGAGAGAGGCTACTAAAAGGCGCTTTGCTTATGAGGCTGCAGATGAGCCCATGAACAATGCTCTGAAGAGGTGACATTTTTCAACACTGTTGTCACTGCAAGACAGATTTGAGACATTTACTCGGGTGAAGGAGAAATTTGGAATGCTGCATGATTTCAGCCAGCTTAAAGGGATGCCTAAGGACACCTTTAAGAAAACACTGCACCGTGGTAGATAAGACATTGACTTCAGTGGGGGAGTCTGATATTGATGGCCCAGAGATGGCTCAGGAAATCGTGAACCTTTCCGGAGCTGCCACCACAAACAACTGCTCTGGAAATGTCATTTCTCCATGAAAATCATTTGTGGGGACTGTATCCAAATCTCTGGATTGCTCGCCGCATTGCAGTGACCCTCCCTGTCACAGTAACATCTGCTGATCGAAGCTTTTCAAAACTGAAGCTTCATCAAGCAGCCGCACATTAGTGGCACAACATCGCTTAAGTGGCCTGACTATCATAAGCATCAACTTGGAATTGGCAGAGCAGCTGCCATATGATGAGCTCATGGACAACTATGCATCCACACAATGCAGACGTGCAGATATGAAATGCACACATGCTTGTTTAGTTCAGGTGTTTTTTGGATATTTGTGATCATTTTTAGGGGATAAGCCTACAACAGTGAAAGTAACACCCTAATTCCATTGTTGAAAGACACTGGGGTCTGGCTGCTACTAGTTTATGTGGGGGATTCAGGTTGAATTTTTTATTATTTTTTTTTTTTTTTATATTTCTATATTTATTTCAGCTTGACTTTTTTTTTTTTTTATTTGACTCACTGTGTTTTTACTACTGTACCTATACTTACCTTTGTTTTCTAACAAAAGTGGTGAAGTTTATACATTTGGGATGGAGTGGGAGGCATGAGAAAATTAGGTTAATTTTGGTTTTTGGGCAGGGCTCCAAATAAAATTCCACTTAAGGTCAGCCCTGACAAAGACATGCACCTTTAAGTTACCTGGCCACTCTAAAGTGCCTGTAGTTGTGAATATGAGTGAATGGTTGTTTGTCTCCATATATTGGCCCTGTGATGGAACTGGCAACGGTGTACCCCACCCTCACCCAATGTCATCTGGGACTGGCTCCATCGCCAAGCTAATTGCTCTTGACCAAACACAGTTAGTGTTGCCGTGTATTCAAAACCCCAATATATTTCAGCACTAATGTTACCCATGTAATATATGTTACAAATTTCCCCCCAAAAAAATGTAAAATAAAAAATAAAATAAAACACATGATTAAAAAAAAGACAGGTATCTTTTCTAAACGTTTCTCTCCAGATGCAGGTGCAAGTTTGTAAAAATGTCACTAATATCAAGTTTAGTATCAGAACAAGGTGTCATCATTTTCAAGAGTAGTTGAGCAGTGCAGTTACCTAAACCTGGGGAAACTCTGTATTTATCAGGCTCCAGCTGTAGATTAAGATACATAATATCCAGATATCTAGTGAATAATTATGGCAGCAGATGGAAGGACCCCAGCATTTCATTCCCTTGAGGGAACAGTGCGACAGTATGGGTCCTTTTGATAGTTTTGGAGAACAATGGAGATCCATCTCTCAGAGGAATAATGTCAGTCTCAGACAAATTACCTTTCATCACCGGTTTCATGGGATTTGTTGACGGTAAGAAAAAGTGAAGAGATTGTCCATGAAATGTCATGTTTTAAGTCTTGAAGGAATCAAAAAATACCGGTTTCAAGATCAGTTTGATGATATTGTGTTGTAATAGAGAGAACACAACAACTCCTGTGATGAGTGCATGACGCTTGATGGTATCTTTCACTCCATCAACTGTGGCTCTGTTCCTGTCCTCCTGGTTCCCGCACTGGATTTAGGGTTCCGCATTCAGACTCCACATGTTCTAGATCTCTAAAACGCTGTTATGAAATAAACTATACTTTTTCCAATTCCGTCTGCATTGTGGAGCCAGTTCTTTGCTACTGCCCCCTCTATTGGTGCTGGTCATCCCTTTGACCTTTATATAAAAATGGACATGGTCCATGAAAAGTAAAGCCAGTTTGTCCTGACGTTTGTGAAAATAACTAAACCTCTCACTTGATTTATTAGCTCAGTTAACATTTTCCATATCTGGTTCATAGACTACATTTAGAGGAGCCTCTAGATGAAGAGAACAGATCCGACCCTCATTTCTCTTCAGTTCCGCCTTATCCTCTAAATATGGTTTTCTCTCATATCAAAAACAGAAGGTAACGAGGGCAAGCTCACAAACAGATTTCAAAACGGCTGCTCACACAAACCAGAGCGTGACAGCACAGTAGCCAGCAGCTCAACCAAAGTTAAACGAACCTCCATTGTTGAAATCGTCTTTCTGGCTCTAACTATTGGACGTGTTTGGTGCTCACCACCTCAGTGACAGAAATTTGGAAAACAGCTATTACAGACTTTAAAAATAAATAAATAAAAAAATCGAATCCCCACATTAAAGTTCAAGCAAGCACAGAAAGCGATCCCTTTCCATTGCCTGAAGCCATTTCAGCGAACTGCCTAGCTTACTTCCCACAGCTGTTCCCAGGCTCAAGAGGCGGAATGCCAGATATAACAAATAAGCTTTTGAGTTTTTTTTGCCTCAAGGTGTAAAAACTGGAAGTAAACTGAAGTTTCATTCAGCATTTTCTTAGCAGAATATGTATTTTTCCAAACCCCTATAACAGAGGTGGCGAGCAGAAATATCACAGTGAAAATATTAACAGTGGAAATGTGACAAACTGGATTCTTTTTTTAAGAAAGCAGTATTGTTGCAGTTGTTGTGACGTGGTTCTGTATCAGAGATAAAGCAATATCCCATCCTACTTTTATTGCAGACCAGCAGTATAGTAGCAAGCAAAATGGCAGGTGACTAATTTAAAAACATAATTGGATTTTTTTGTTTCAACTGGCACACATGTTATTATCAGGCTTTTAATTCCGCATGAAAAACAAATCAACTTATAACTCCCCAGGCTGAGTGGGTGTAACTAAAGCTGCCATAAACATTAGAATAACCCCCCCCCCCCCCCCCACCCAACATGAGGTTTACTCGAGTTGCACATCCACTCTAGCTATGAAAGCCAAGCCAAGCTGCATGTTGTGCATCATTCTTTTTTCCCCATTGGCAGTTTTCAGCTGCCTTCCTAATCCATATCGAGGCCTAATCATCCATTGTAGAGTGAGTTTTGTTCCAAACTGATAAGCAGGAGGGTTAGTATAATAATCCTGAGCCCAAGCTTGCAGATCTAAAAAAAAATAAAAATAAATAAAATAAAAAAGAAAGAAAGAAAGAAAGAAAAGCTCTAAGATATTCACTTCCTGCTCAGCAGAGAAAACATTAGCAGTATGGAATTCTGGGGACAAGCTTGGCTGAAAAATTGTTGAAAGCAAAAGTTTCATTTTGAGAGATTTTTGCTACAAGGATAAACCATTTTTAGATGACCTTTCGCATGGCTGTTGATGGATATTCTCAGTGGGTCTCTGAGTGAGTACTTGGCTCTTACTGTAGTTTTAAAAATGTAGCAACGCTGTCCTCATTAACCTTGCATCTTCTAGGATGTACATCTGTATGCGCTGCTTTTGCTTTTACACCACTGCAGTTAAAATACAAGAATGGGAAAACTCTTCGCATCCAAACAACTGATATGAGCTTCTTTAGAAGGAAATCAGCAGTCTGGCTGAAGAGAGAAACTTAATCTGAGGCATGGTGTAGCCTCAGCTGATGTCTGCAGCAAAGGTGCAGTAGCTGATGTGTTGAAATGTGCTGTTCCAGGATGATAATGTGATAAATTTCCCACCCTTCTGAAGAGTTGAGATGAATCAACTCAACAGCGCGGTTCGGTTCTTCAGCTGATGCAGTGGCAGTGTTGTGGAGCGCTGAGCAATGTGCTTGTAGTTCAACTACATTCATTTATGCATCATGATTCAAGTAGTCCATTGACTTTTCCTATATTTGTATAGTGAGCAATAGAAAACTATACATCATTCTGGGCTATGAGGGGAAAGTAATGTGTTTTTATTTTACCAGTGCTTCCATCTTTCATCCTGGCCATTGTGAAAGCATGTCTTTGTCAGGTAGTTCACACCACACATTTGTCTAGTGCAGATGCAAAAGCTGCTCTCACATCATCATCACTCACGTCATCGTGGATCTCTTGAATCTCAGCCTGAGGGAGAATCACCATGATCATTTTAAAAAACTATTTCCTATGAGTAGTGGCTTACACCTTTTTTTTTCTTTTTTTGTTTTTGTTACAGGCCATGAACAAGTCAAAACTTGGAAAGGTCCTATGTAAATATGTTTTTTTTTATTATTATATTGCTCAACGAATACTAAACCAAAGTTTTAATACTTTTTTATACATGTAATTATGTGTTGTTTTAATCTTCTATCATATATACATCGGCAGTTATATCATTGTTGAACAACATTTTCTCTGTGGCTTTAGTTGGTTGATCTACATTTCTCACTGTGAGAGCTTTGCTAGTTCAACCTCTTCCGTAGTAGGTGTTGCTTTCAATGTAGCGTTGCCAACTCTGAATCTAAGAAAGGGCATATAGTTTGGTTTTTGTTATTTACCCATTTTTGGCTCTTCCCCTAAGCTCCAAACCAATATGGATTAAATGTCACTGCCTGACAGAAGGGTTGAGTCCATGGCTGAGGTTTGTCGGGGCCGAGGTCACAGTGTTCTCTTATAACAGCAGGTCAGAGAGAACTTTTCCAAAAAAAAAACAAAAAAAAACAAAAAAAAAAAAAACCCTTGAGCTGAACAAATTTCTTTTTAAAAGGTATTTCTGGTGATTTTTTTTAGATATGGATTTAAATCAAGTTACTATTGTGTAGGAACATGCAGTAAATATTTTACAGAAGGACAATAGCTTTTTTTTTTTTTTCCCCCATCTGAAGGTTTTTCCAATGTGACACCAAGTACTGAAGTGCTAAAACCTTAGCTAAAAACTTTCATTGCAATCAGTGTGGCTGTATGACCCTGTCTCTCTACCCTTGGTGCGCATTAATTGTGTTAAAAAAAAAAAAAAAAAAAAAAAAAAGAGAAGATTTCAATAACAATAGAAAATCATGCCATTGAAATTAACCCAGAGCTTTCACTGTTTCAGCATCAACATCCTTCTAGGTGAAATCCATGGTTAGTGTCAGGACACCATTTTGTTGGAGATTTAGATAGAAAACATTTTCAAGTTCGATACTTAACATAACAATGACGTGTGTATTGTGTTCTCGCATTGCATGAAGCTGATGTCTCAAGGAGAGGAAAAAAAAAAAAAAAAAAAAAAAAAAAAACAGCTCAGAGCGAGCACATTCAGCCGCAGACCTTATTCTATAAAGAGATTATTTAGACACTGATGAATTGTTCTATGTTAATTATGCATCATCCTATGCCAGCGGAGAAACACTGGTTTACACTGAACGTAATCCAAACAAGTTAATATCCATGCACAAATAACTAGGCTTCTTAATTTGTGATGCATTTCTCCATGACAGGAATAACCTCAATAATGTATCATCTCCATGACGATGCAGCCACACCCAAAGCGTGCAAGTCCGTTATCGGCAGCGACATTGGCAAGACGGTGAGGCCACAGCGCTGTGGCTCAAAGATCCCTGGCACAGATCTGATTATCTAATGTGCAGCAGAGGGCATGAGGTTCACGAGAGGCTTAATGTATGTTGAGTAATGAGAAGCAGTGTTTTACCAGAACACAGAATTCAATAAAGCCTTTTCTTCATCAGGATCCATATAATGCCTGTTGATTAAACACGCTGAGTGATTCTACTGATGCTCTCTGGTGACCCCACCTATTTGTAAAGGAGACAAATTAAAGTCCTCCATCAAAATGTGATCAATGCCACAGAGCCTCTGGCTAAAATGGGCAGCACGACATAATGAAGCTATAACTCAACTTTACTGCGCCGTAAATGAATGATGGACATTTGAGAGAACCCAGAGAAAGATTTCCTGTTAACTCCTGCTAACTGATTCTTTCACCAATTGACCGATTGATTGATTCATTCACCGACTTCCTTATTCATCCAACAACTCATTCATTCATCCATCCATCCATCGATTACTTACTGTAACTATTGTGCTGCAGGCTTAATGAATCCAAATGAATACAGGAGACTGTTCTACCTGGCATGGGATTAATTTAAAATAGATGAAGAGGAGTCTCCTGAAACATTTCTCACACTGGATTCATTAAGCGGCTCAAGTTAAAGTGGACAGCAAGTTTTTTTGTTTTTTTTTTTATCTCATTCCACTATGAAATTTCACTATAAAATTATTTCTGGGATCAGAATTAAAGGTGCCCTGTGGAGGTCCTTATTTTTCTCCAACAATGAAAAGTTGCATTTAAATAACCCTAAGCTCATTAAAATTCATTTTTCAACAGCGTCATTAGTGGTGAAAAAGTTACAGTGTACGTTTAATGTTTGTATATTAACTTATTTCATAAACACGTAGCTCTTCATTTTACATTAGCTGTGTTTGAGGCAGGAAATTGTAAATGAATGCTAAGTTGTTTGTTTTTTAACTGGAAAAGAAGGCAGTTGAAGACGGGGTCTCAAGTCAAGCCGCTGAAGAGCCAGTTCCAGAACAGCAGTCCTGGAACGCACATCCAGTGTTCCAGTGTTGTCCAATGGCTAGGCCAAACATTGAGGTGGGTGGGGATTGTGTTAAGATAACTTGTTACTAACTTGTGAAATCTACCCAACTCTGTCTCTTCTTGTCCTCTTCCCTCTCTCAATCTCATTTCTAGTGGCACGACGCATCTACACTTCTTCTATCAGTCATTTCAAATTAGGAGCAATGCACAGACATGCAATTGCAACTGCGTGGCACAGCAGCTACAGTGATCATTTTTGCTATATTGGAAAAACTGCATTAGGTTTACGGCAGGTTTCCACTCTTGATAAAATCTTAATTGGGAAGTGTGTTACTCAGTTGAACTGAATATTGTCACCCCCACTTTGATGCAGTAAATTCTCCTCACTGATATTCAGGATGATATTGTCACCTTTTCTGTGTGGCGCATCGGAAAGTCTAGGAAAGCACACAATAGCGGCTTTAAACAATAATTGTCAGTTTATGCTATTATATTTTTATTTTATGTCAGTGGATTGAAATATTTTTTGCCTCTGCTTAATCAACTCGAAGTGGCTTCTTTCTAAACTATGGCTTTCAAAGTACCGCCTGCCCCAAATACATACGAATAACTCAGACTTCACAACAGCAGCTTTGGCATGCATCAAAAGTTCTTAATAAGATACTTTACCTGCAAGGCACCCCATAAGTGACTGCAGTACCAGCAGTTTCCATAGCAACATCATCTTCAATTTCGTAGGGTCAAAGTAGTCTCACATTCAATCACTAATGTATGGAATCAGATTTGCACCCGCCTGGTTTCCCAATCTGTGGAAAAAGGAACAGGTGAGATGAGTCTGGAGGGAAGGTTGTCATTAGCAGCACCTTTGAAAATGAGTCTCTTCTTTTTCGCTCAGCATGCATATTTCACAAGGTGTGGAACACAAAAAGACAGCAGGAACACAGAGGAAAGAGCACTGTGATAAGAATAATTGCATTTATAACTGTGTTTAGAGCTGACAGCCAGAACTGAACTTAAACCTGTGAATACGTGATAAATTTCAGCAGCTGTCTTTCCTGGGATTCACAATCAGTAGTTTTAATCAAATACACAGTGCAAGTTCCTGCTGTTTCCGCTTTCCTAAAAGTTACGTGACAAAGAAAAAAAAAACTAAACAAAGAATTTCCATTCTAGGCATATGAACAAACAAAATATCTCATACTTTCATTTCCATATTTTCAGCAGCTCCAGGGATAGTCAATTCAAAAAGCAGAGCCATTGCTATAAGTTCCACTATTGTTCTTCCTTGAAGTCTCACAGCTTTTATGCTCACAAAGGTGCAAAGCCAAAAGATGAAAAGCCCTGAAACATCTAGAAGAATTTCACAACAGTCATGTGTTTTTCCCTTTTAGACTTCATCTCCCTGGAGTGAGAATTAAAACTGAAAAGTTTGTAGAGTGTCAGGAAGGCAGGACTTCTCAGCATCTCAAACCTCTGCGACAGGAAAGACGCTGAAAGAATGATTGAGGCTGAGGTGGAGGCGGGGTGGGGGGACCTTGCTCAGTTAAAAGTCTGTCAATACTCATGAAGATGCTCCGTGCTCTTTTCTGGCCTAGAAGAAAACCCAAACACTAAAAAATTGTTTTTGCTGAGGATGTTCAACTCACTGATACATGACAGTTTTTGACACGTTCATTATCTTAATACAGTACATGCTGTACTGCGTACAAAAGAGGATTTACAGAAACTCATCTCCCCCGTCAGTGGTCCGCTTTAAAGACAGACAAGTTGCACAAAAACTTCAGCTGTTTGTGTTTAATGCAAACCTCCTGCTGGTTTTCCGCGTCTTCACATACTGTACAGATTTTTAACGAAGTGACTACACCATACATTGTTATTGTTGGGATAAGTTAGGCGAGGAACAAAACATTGCTGGGCCACATCAAAATATTTTTCATGTTTTTGGGAACATTTAGAGTAAACACCAGAAACTTGTGCGCCAAAAAAAAAAAAAAAAAAAAAAAAAGGATCAGACTCATTGACTTACTCCCTAACAACAAACTTTTGCCCTGTCCTATGTGCCCTAAAAGCTCATATCTAACTAGGCCAGTGAGCAGTGATAGTTAACAAGTCTTTGGGGTCATCAGGTGGGAACCTCCTTTCACCGGTGTTTCATCTAGTTAGGCCCACGACACCTCCAGAAGGCTAGACCGTCAACACTGGCGTCCCAGAGTCACCCTCCTAATGCCAGCCATCACCACTCCTCACACAAAGACAACTATCTCACACAGACCTACCGTCGACTACTCTCAACAACTGCACCAGTAAAAGCGGGGTGGGGCTACAGACTCTGGTTCGGGTAGGGGGCATGAAAGTATACAAGGGACAGGAGGTGGAGGACAAGCTACACTAGCAGATTCATCGAACAGATTCAGCTGAACAGACCTATACTCAAATCAAATCAAACCAGTACAGGCCAACTCACCTGGACTAACCACATGGTCTCAAAGAGGCTCAAACAGGCCCCACCCTCCACTTAAATGCACTTCCTCTTCCTGGATTTCTTCCTCTGCTTCTCCCAAGGGTCTGTCTGTTTTAAGAGCTCCCCCTGCTGGGCCCCCAGCTACTATTACTTCTTCTAATCCAAATCCACTGACTGGATCTTACTGCCTCATCCGACATTTCCTTCACTATTTTCCTCACCCTCTGTCCCCTTCCTCAACAAAGCAGCAACAGATCTGGCTACAAACCCTCTACATCCTACTTCCACTGGACAAAACCTAACCTCTCATCCTTGCTGCTCAGCATCCTCACCTAGATCTGCATACATGAGCTTTTTCCTTTCATATGCTTCTTCAACTGAATCCTCCCACGGCAGAGTCAGCTCTATGAAATATACTCTAATTCTACCCCTAGACCACAAAATTATATCAGGCCTTAGCTTTGTACAGGCTATTTCCTGGGGAAAAAAAAGCTTTCTTCCTAAATCCACCTGCGTTTCCCAGTCACTAGCATCCTCTAAGCTGCCGTGCCTCCTTGTTATCTTATTGACTTCCCCTCCTTCTTGAACAAACTGAATCGCAACTCTCTTTGTCTCCGACCTTCCTAAATTTGCCTGCCTCCATATATCTTCAATGCCTGCAGCTAAGCTTTCTAAAACTTGGTTATGTCGCCACATACACCGTCCTTGTGACAGACATTTAATGGAATTAGTTCTTCAATTGTGTGTATGTCACAGATTGCATCACATGGCTAATATCTGCAGTTGAATGGATAGATGAGTGTGTTGACGGTGTATTACTGCTGTCAGAAAATTTACAAGTAGTTATTCTGTGGGTTTATTGAATATATGACACAATTTAATTTAATTTTTGTCTTATTTCCTTTGGTAATGAGTAACAATATAAGTTTTGACAGTCAGTGGATTCATTTCTGCATTTTTATTGCCAGCTGGCATCAAATAAATGACTTTATTTTTTTTTTTTTTTCTTCTGGAGATTACATGATCACTGGATAGGCATCATGTAAGAAGAAAACATGGTGAGATGCAAAAATGTTCTCAGACTGATCAGTGCCTTTAAGATTAGTTTGTATACCCCTAACCAGAGTTGCTATTTACTACCTCACCATAGGATTGACAGAAAAAGAAAGCACCCTGCCTTGGAACAATGGAAAGGCATGAAATTAAATCCAAGAGGTCTGAGAAACAGACCCTGGAAATCTGAGAGCACAGTTTGTAATACTCAGAGATTGCATTTTACTACGTCATCACAGCAGCAGCTAGTTTATCTTCTGTCAAGATGATCAAAAGATGACAGTGGAAATATGGGACTTGCATGTGAGTGGCCACTGCATCATCTAGCCAGATGCGTTCATATTGTTGTTCATGTAAAAGCTTAGCCAAGGTTGAACCTATACTGTCTCCTTTTGAATAAATAAGACATCTTTTGTGTGTGTGTGTTTTGATTTGACTTTTTATTGATAATAATAACAAGAAAGCTTCCTGTGAGTACTCCAGTTTCCTCCCACCGTCCAAAGACATCATGTTTGGGTTAACTGGTGACTCTAAATTGTCTGTAGGTCTGAATGTGAGTGTGATAGGTTGCTTGTCTCTGTGTGTCTCTTTGTGTTGGCCCTGTGATGGACCAGTGTGAGCTGGGATTGGCTCCAGCACCCCTCTTGACCCAGAAATGGTGCCGTCGTAGATGAATGAATGATAATAAAGCAAAGACAGCTGTTTAGGGGCTGCAAGCACTGGCACTGTCACCATTGCCTTGTTGAAGTATTGCAAAGACTTTATGATGTGGTTCACAAGCTTGTACTTCTTTGATTGTTATTTTGCCGCTTATAATACTATTGTAGCTACCAACCACCCGTATGTATTAATGTCCAGTATAGCTTCTGTGTTTGCGTTTCCTCCCATGTCCTGATAGAATTCATGAGCATCCTTGTGAAAACGCGTTAGGGTAAATGGGATAAAAACTAAATTGGTAACCATTCTTCAAAACACCGTTGCTACAGCACCATTTGTTGTCAAACACCAAGCTGGGTACATTTTTTTCCTGCACTCCCAGTCTCAACGTTAAAACGCTTTCTAAGTTGGAAGCCAATTTGATCGGTATTTGGTTTAAAGGTGTTGTTGAGTCAAGGATGTAAATAGGGCATAGTGAAGGAGGAGGCAGATTTATCCACTTTGTCGGCAACCTTGAGGTAAGAATACAAAATAAGTGAGGGGAAATGTCAGCTGCCGCCTCTGGATAAGCTGCACTGATGTAAGAATTTACCAGTTAAGAAATGAAATCTGCGTTTTTGCAGAAGACCTGCAGGAAACAAGCAGTGTTACTCTAACGCCTCTTTACATCTAACGGGTAAGAATAAAAAAAAAAAAAAAAAAGATATATTTAAAACTGAGTCTTGTTCAACACAAACCTCTCTGAAATTACAACTATTTGTGCAATTTTTGCCTTCACAAAGAAGCACAGCACTCTGTGATTCCAACCTGCTGTGATTTAGCAACGGCGGCATGAAGTTTTACAACACAGCCAGCAAGAGAGAAACAAATGCAACGACAAACACATGAAGAAGTTTCGTGAAACTGTGTGATTAGGCCACATTCCTATTAATTTTAGACTCTCTACCTTCCAGACCCGTCTCCTGTCTCCTCCTACAGAAAACGGGCCTTTTATCTTCACAGATCATATAGAGGGTTGTCAGAGTCTGTCTTGGATATATCTACAGCACAAGGCTGTGTCTAACTTTATAAGGGCTGTTTCATGCATATTAAAATGCGTCTGGTGAAGGAACCAAACTCTGCGCATATTAGCTCAAGCCTTTGTTGTCTCTTAGTTTCCTTTTAACATTTTACATCAGTAATAATTTGATATATTAAACTGTACAAAACGCTTAGTATGATGCACATGAGCGTGACAGGTGTAATAACAGAGATCCGTTTTGAGGACACACCAAACCCTTTTACTTACACAGGAGGGAATATCATTCCACTTTTAACACAGGGGGGGGTTATAATTCTCACACTGATCTTCCATATTGCCACATTCACCACATTTCAAAAAATGGAAATGCATACACTGGGATGATAATGAATGAAAACCAGGGTAGACAGAATATTACTTGTGATTATAAGTCTCTATGGATGCTGTTTCCTAATTAATTGCTGAAAAGTTAAAGCTGCACTAATCAATATCGTTACGTTACTAATCAGCATAATGTCAAAACTGTCACAAACCCACAGAGATTCATAACCTGTCTCTGCAGTTCCCTCGGCTCCACACACTTTTCTTCTCTTTTAGCTCAGGTAGTTTTTTTGCAAATCTCTCACTTTCACCACTTCTGATGTTTTCGGCAGAAAGATCTTTTATTAACCCACTGCTCATTGCACCTCGTGAACACAGCTAACCACCCAGATAGAAAGTGGTGAAACTCAACAAAGACCCAAATCATGTGTTCTTAAAATAACACAGTAGCAACAAATAGGTGAATAAATCCTTGTATGAAGGTAAAATTCAGCGCCCCACCCCAAAAATAAACAAGACTGTGGTTCTCATTCTGTCACCTATTTTTAATGTTGATTTTGCTTATATTTACAAAGTTACTTATTAACCAGACAAACTTTAGGGAAAGAACCATTTTCCACATTCCTTCCTGTCTTGTTGCGGCTCAGTGTCCCTCCTGGACCAGCCCCTCCTAATGCTCCATGCCAGTGAGCCCCTGACTTGGGGTTTGTCCACTTATTTACAGATGCTGTTAGAGTTAGTAAAACGATCTGCTGCAATTCAATTTGGATATTTCCAAACTGTAACATTGTAATGTTTGGTTTGTAGCACAAGATCTGACTTAAATTAACTATCTCTGCCTTATAGAACCTTCTATAGTGTGTGGAAGTCCTGTTATCCATTTTCCCATTTCCTACATGGAGTTCCTCGAGGGTCAATCATGTATCCATTAAGGTTTATCTGGTGCTCTTGCTTTCATAAACATGTTAACAGGGTTCTTTCTTCTTCCAACTTGGTTAATCTCAGGTATTTGAGTTCAACATTTTGTATCCTCTCAGGATGTAAATATGGTTGTGATTACAACCCTGGTATCTGTAGTAACCTCCATTCATTTAATGCTCAGGGTTCCTCAAATTGTGCTGCTGAGAGTCTCGATGTTACAAGAAAATGCTGCCACACAACAGCAATTCCGCCCTGCCTGCATTGGACTCCTGTTTGTTTCTAGACTGATTTTAATGAAAGGCTCTTTGAAGGGTTTATATATCCAGGCCTATAGCATGTAAGTGTTTGCCAACTTCCTATGAGCCCAGAAGACATCTTAGATCAGCTGATAGTGGCCTGCTGGTTGTCCCCACAGCCTGATTGGTGACTGAAGACTGTTGTGGTGGAATTACTTACCTGCTGAGAATAGATATGAGGCTTCTGCCTGCTGGGAGAATTTTAATTCATTTAATTTGATACGCTTTTTGTGGTTCCATTCTTTTGTTCAGCACTTTGCAACTTTGGAAAATCAAATACTCAAAAAATTTGACCCTCAGTGCCAGCCACCAAAATTTCCATCTGCCCTGTGCATGTGACCATAAATGAATGTTTTCCTTTCGACAAATACACACAGCATTTGAGAGAGTATTTCAGCAAGATTGAAAATTGGCTTGTGGCACCTCCCCTTTCACTATGTAGACAAGTGACAAGAAGACAAGACAAGAAAGGACAAGTGATGAAAAAGTGGAATGTATTTTGTCACTTTATGTGCACTATTCAGGCACCTGCAGTCTGTATGTGAGGAAATATAGATCAAATTCAGCATTTGATCTGTATCCATCCCAGTGGCTCATCAGCTGTTACAGCACAGCAGGTGCTGTTGATTACTACTTTCCTCCGCTTTATTAATGTCTTTTTTCACAAAATCAAAGTCTTGCTTTGGTCCCGTTTTTAAAGCAGCCCAGCAGCCAAAGATAACGCTACTGAGCGCCTCCCAAATTTGCTCTTGCCCATTGCCGCTGTAATCTATTTATTTACTCGATGCCAGGAAAATGGAAGTTGATAAATGCTCTGGCTCCACAGAGCATATCAAGCCGTGCCTTGTTAGCACAGGGTTTACCAGTGCTTGCAATGTTACAACTAAGATGCACATTCTGAGACATCCCTCTCAATCATCAAGGATGAATTTTTGTAGCACTATAAAAGCAAAAGGCATGATGACAAAAGAAACAAGTGACACTTTTACTTGTATTTGCGATGATACTTGACTCACAAATAATGGAATTCACATTGCTGTTATTGCAGAGTGCAATGATTACAAAATTGCAACTTGGAAGAATGGATGAGTGGTTATTGTAAATACACTCCGGACCAATGCTAGTGTAGTATTAATATTAGAACAGCGCTGCTACTGCAAAACCGCAAATGCTGCAGTTACTTCTGCTGCCAATACTAATAATACTGCTCTCATCATTACCGCTACGGCTACAATTGGTATAAGTATAATTCACAGACATCATTCACTTTCTTTCATGCTGATTTCCTGCAATAATTTCGCAGTCTGGCTCGGTACCACTCAGGCATTAGACATTATAGATGTAATATACTGCAGCTGCATTTGTTAAAGAGAAATGACTGATGATACTATGGAGCCTGAGGGGAGGAGATAATCAATGGATTCTGCCAGTAACAAATTGCCAGAAAATTTTAAGATTGATTCATTTTCATCCATTATACAGTTAACAGCTTAATTACATTTTTCAAGTGTAAAATGAGCACAGTGACCATAAGTATACACTTTGGACCTTCTTGTAAATACACAGTTTTGAGATTATTTTGCCTTCTGGCAGAATTTAAGAAAAGCTACTGTGGCATTGAATGGGGTTATAACAATAGAGGAGCTGTAAGTGTATGAATGAAAAAGTGTGAAGTGAAATATATCACGGAGCAAAATAAATATTCCTGTAAAAGTGCTTCTTTTTTCTTTTTTCATTCAATATTCTTTAGATAAAAAGTATGTCTAAGAAAGTCAACCTGGTGATTACTTGGAACTCCAACACTGCTTAGACAGGGACATAACCGCTTCAATCACCTCTTTTATCCCCCTTGAAGTCACAGCACTGTTTGCCAGCCCAAAATTCAGTGAAGCAGTCCAGAATCCATCTTTTCCAAAAGTTGGTTCCAAGAAGAAACCGATGTCTTTGCGAAGGAACCACGGAATCACACCTTGAATTAAATTAGCACAGGAAGAGATAACACGCCTGGTTAATGTACTGTGCTGGTCCTCAGAGATCGATCATCCAGTGCTCAATGATATCAGGGCGGAGAGCCAAACGGCGAAGAGGTGTGTCTACCAAGCACTTTCTAACATTTATAGTGGATGCATGCCCTTAATGACTCTCATCTGTTCTGGTGTGTGCTGACTGCTTTTTGTCATATGGGAAACATGAAAGGGGTATTTGAAGGTATTTCAAGTCAAATGGGCCAGCATTCGATAAAAGAGGAAAGAAGCTTTTGAATGAAATCTGTTTATGCTCACACCTGGCACGAATACCTTGACCCGTTCTCACAACACTGGCAAGTCAAGCACAGCAATTCCCCATCAATCAAGAACATAAGAGAGTTCAAATTCAAGTTGCTCCACACAAATGCT
Source organism: Echeneis naucrates (assembly GCF_900963305.1). Classification (NCBI taxonomy): domain Eukaryota; kingdom Metazoa; phylum Chordata; class Actinopteri; order Carangiformes; family Echeneidae; genus Echeneis; species Echeneis naucrates. The sequence goes on along the minus strand of NC_042515.1, from coordinate 22,080,925 downwards.
GCCATATTTTAGAGCAGTGTGGCATAGCAAGACAGCTAGATATGGAAAACGTGTAATTGTTAGATGATCTCTAATAACGGCTGTAGATATTATTTTCCAGATCAATTGATGCTGAATAATCTGCCAACGACTCCTAAAACTATTTGGAGCCATAGTTTTTTTGTTTGTTTTTTTTTAATTGATGAAATAATGACCAATCCATGGCTTGTTCATCTGTAAAAGGAAACAACATGAGAGCAGTTGCACCAAGACTCAAAGTGCATTTGGTCTTCAAACAATACCCTTCAGAGATGAGAGCAAGCCAATACAAAATCTCTGTATGAAGCAAAACCTTGACAGAGGACGCAGGTCCTTCTTCCACTGGGTTTCTCTGAGCAGACTGAGTAAGGCCATGTGACCTTCGAGCTTTTGCAAGGTGTTTCTGGACCACCTACCACATTGTTACGTTTACGTTTTCCTTTTTATGCTGAAAAACTTGACATTTCACATTTTCGCTCCTTTGTATGTGTGTAGACCTGGGCTGCTAGCATGTAGCTGCCAGCTGAGTGGAAGAAAAATAGGAATTTAATGAGTAACTCAGTGCATTCATAGATTCGTATAACTTACGGTGTTAGTTGCTTGCTCGCATTGACATTGGCAAAACGTCTTTTCATGTAAATTCAACACTGATTCCACTGATGGACTACAAGTTGACTCAGGCCACCCAGCTGAACATTTGCTTTGGCTGTGACTTAGAGTTTCTGAAATAACCCCGTAGCTGACAACATAAGCAACTCTCAACTGTCCTTTGTGGCTCTCATCACCTTTCGCTCTTTCACCATGTATTTGCTTAAAATTATGAAGTCCAGGTAACAAAGGACTATGTAACGACAATGCAAACATTTTTTTTTCTTACATCAGAGAATTCACTACCTCTAATTATTATTAATGAGATTTTTTACAGAGTGACTTTCAATCAATATATTGGTTTTAGAGAATCTTTGCTCCCCATAGAGCACTACTGATTGCTTATTGCTTAGCATAAACGCTTATTAGAAATACATTTATTACCAGTTACATCTTGCTGTTCTTGCTGTCTCATTAAGCTAAAAGCAGAATTCAATTGCCTTCCACTGTCAATTCTATACAGTCACAGTCCATGACAGCAAGTGTAGATGTAATATGTATTGGGTTAACATACACAGTCATCAGCACCTTTGTTGTGAAAGCATTTACATACGCGACGTGCCCGAGGCTTAATTTTACTCTCCATACTGTTGTGCTGAGCTCTGCGTACAGCTATGGTGCTGGTAAAGCCTAACTGTGACAGCCTGATAAAAACAGCTCTCTGCTGTGCATCCACATCACTGCTGATGTGGGCGGGACACTCGGACAGTTTGAAACTGGAGAGTGACTTTTCCAAACTCTATCACCCTGATGCATCTCGAGTGCAAACTTCAAGAAAAACTGAATTTGAGTTTCACTCACAGAGAAATTTTTGAAGAGAAAAAATAAAAAAGGAATGCTTGGACACAGAATGCACTGAGATGCAGAGTTTGTGTGGCTTTTCAGGGTGATTTCTTGTTGCATTTCACAGGTTATTTCGGGTATTTGAGCAAACAACGGATAGTGCAGATTCTATGCCAATATATTATTATATTTTTTTTTTAATTGAGACACAATCATCAAGTGTCAATAAAAAAGCATTTCCCTCCAAGAAATGATCACACACAGAACGTTCATTATAACATTATAATAAAAGGTAAAACACATTGAATGACTGTTGACTGAAAGTGGCATGTTCTGCTTCAAGCTTATTCAATATAAGACTCATCTCTGCACGGGACAAAGTGCATTAAGAAAGTATATTTTTTACATAGTCTTTGTCTTTTATTGAGAAAACACGCTGCACTTCTGGTCTTATCTAGAACAGATAGTTGTATTGCAGCACAGCTAAACAGGCGTTGTTTGTTCTTTTTCGTTATTGTCCTTGGTTTTAATGGATGAACCAGCTAATTGCACTCTGATACACTGAATACAGAATCTCATTTATCTGAACCGTACACATCTGAAATGGTCTGCTAAACAAACAGCAGCTTTGTGGAATAACTAATTATTCCATTTGAGAAACAGACGAGATTTTGAATACCTGAATGTTGCATCATGTGCAGTTCTCTGCAAACATATTTCACATGAGAAAGATGTTATTCTTAGATGTGTGATTTTTTCCTTCTCTGACAAAAAAAACCCAAAACATATTTCAGTCAGCAAAAAAATGTGAGCAATGCTAATGACCAAGGGACGCTACATCATAATTTCCTCATCTAACAATTAAAAAGCATTCATTGAGCAGCTGCAACATGTGTCTGTCTACTAATTGGCCTATCACTAAATTTATACTAACAATCTGTTTTGCAGCGAGGAATTGATTTAATAGACTACATTGTCTGGAAATGTGGACGACAACACCTCATTATCTAAGCCCAGCTTATTAGTTTGATTCAAAAGCTGCCACGTAAATGTCAAAATGTACATAAAAAAAGAGCAAACTACAGAGGCTGGTGATACCCTGAAGGTGCCCTTGAACAGGACCCTCCAGACAGCGGTCACACCTTGCAGCTCAAATGCCTGTGAAAGCAGGGATTTCTGGAATAATACTCGAGTAAAAATGCTAATAGGTTCATGAATTCATACGCAAAGGTGGATTAATTAGTCAAAAGCACAGTAGCCTGGTTTTCACAGCGCTGGAGGTAACAAGGCCGAAAACATAGGACATTTTGTCTCTCAGAAAAAAAAATGAAGAAAGGAAGAAAATAATCTGGTTAGTCTTTTTTATGTGATCTCTGACCATAGTGATTGAAGGAAAACAGCAAACCTGCACTCTGAAGAAGTGGGAACCACTTACTAGTTGTAATGTTTGGTTTAAAAAAATTTGAGGAATAAAGAGTTTCTTTGGACTGCAAATGAAGTTCATTCTCATATTTTAAGCTCTAATGACCCTGTACTACTCTTATAACATCCCTGTCGGGACACAACTTGCTTGAGAGGCCACAGCAAACAGATTTTATTCAGTTTTATTTCATCCAGGCCAAACATAACTTAAGTTTAGCCATTGAACCGTTTTGTCCACTAGAAATTCCATTTAGCTTGCTTGTCAATGTTTCATACTTGTCGAACAGTTGCCTCAGATGCAAAATGAAGTGCTGAAAGGATAACGAACCTAATCAGCTAGTTGAGTTTTCCCAGTTACGCTGTAATGGGAATTCTGCAGATGATTATGCTGGCGGATAATGTTTTTTTTTTTTTTTAGTTTTCTTCCTGCAACAGATGTACAGCACAGTTGTAGCAGAGAGGTGGAGGAGTTGGATGGTGGGTGTAAAACGGAGGAAATCAAAGTTAATTAATAGGTCTATATGGCTGAAGGATTTCGAGGATAATTGTGGTTTTGATCAAATTAAAATAAGCAGCATATGTTTTTCGCTTTGAGGCATTGTGAACCTTTTCTCCATTAAACCAAAATGACATTTTGTCTGTCTGAAAACAACCACGTGTATTAGACAGCAAACAAGAGAAATACATTCGCCAGTGAACACAACTCTATCAACATTTTGACTCTTCTGGGTGACAGGCGTAACGTTATTGGCTGTTAACACCAATTTACCACGATTAAACCAGAGCATTTAAGTCCCCATTAAATTCTTACACTGAATTACTTCCAGGTTTTGTGGTTGGAACTTTTCATGACAAGTAGTTGGTGCCAGTCAATTTGTTCTATTAACTATGTATTCCATGAGTTATTATTTTGCAAATAGATCTTGACAACATGCTATCCCTCTGCTAACTTCCATCTCACGCTGCTGTTGCAATACAGCAGAAAATCAAACTACAATGAGTCATGCTTTTTGATTGCAAGTCTTTTTGGAAAAGTAAGAATCATGCGATGTAAATAATTAAAAACATGCCTCACTTCAATCTAGCTTCTTTACCTTAATTTCCACCTAGACCTAATTCATTGAAAAATAATAATATTTTGTTATCATCAAAAGGCTGTTTAGTTTGATGCTCCATTTTTAATTTCATTAACCTTTTCTCTCTGGCTCCTGACAAGGAAAATATCCAAACAATTCAAGCTTTTGGAGGCAAAACGAGGACAAACCTCTTGATGTAAAATTCCTTGTTTTATTAATTGTTATTTGGATGTTCTTATCTAAAGTATAACAAAGAGCGACGACACCACATGGACATACAAGTCTTCACCGAGCCTGGTAGGAGCTGATGATGTTGATGATGAAATGTAAAGAAAAAAAAATGAAATGGTTGAAATTGTTTTGTATCACGCCTGCAGTTTTCTCCAAACAATTCTACACTAAAATGTGTGGCAGAATGTGGCACAAACTGTGAGCCTGCCTGTATTTTATCGACAGTTATCAATAAAAAGAGAAAGCGTTTAGGGTGTATTTAAAATATTCTTTTGAGCTGTCCCAGCTGCTCTATTCATTCCTTTAATCTCGATTCAGACAAAGAAAAACAACAAAGCTTCATGGGCAACACAGTTTCATCGAGTGCTAATATTGTACATGAAGGAGGAAAGATGGCTCTGACACAGCAGCCACACCCAGTAGAGCACAATACACCTCTGAAAATAGGAAAATCCAAATTCAAGTGGAGTGTATCATCAAAAAGAATCCAGAGCCTGACTTTAGCTTAAGCCTCCATGGGAAAGGAGATGTTTGGAAGCCTTATATAAATACATTTAATAATGCAGCAGTCTCAGTACTCAGAAGCCCCCCGCCCCACGACTCCAAAGTTGGTTGCTGTGTGGCGTTGCTCTTATTAAGCCGTCAATTAAAGCCTTTCCCGAGGAGAGGAAGTGTGTGGCGTTTAAATCAGGGAACTTTACAGGCTCTGTGAAGACTTACCCCAAGGGCTACGGTGCCTTGATACCAAAGGCCTAGAAGCGATAGAGCATCATAAAATATCACCGGGAACACATATCAGGGAAATTATTCTAATACAATTGGATTACAAAGAGGGCATTTACAGAACCAATGAGAGTCAATAAATAGAGCAGGAAATGGAGCTGTCTCTCTGAGCCTTTTTGGATCTTTTCCCTTTTATACTAAATGCTAAAAATGAACGGAGACATGGGACTAGGTGGGCAACACGGAGGAGTGCTGCTGTATTAAAGTCAAGTGTACTTGTACCCGACAGTTTGGGGCTCCCAATTCACAGCAGTGTGCGCACAATCCCTTCTGTTGGTGAAGAAGGGACATATTTTAGCAAATGATGTCGATTTATGACCTTGCTTTGACTGAATTATGCAACAATTCTTCATCCTCTTAAAAGTGTAGCAGTGAGTGGAAGACTATGTATGCAGACTCATACAGATTAAAGATTTAGTTCAATGTGTGCAACTGCAGACAACTCATTTTGGAAAAAAAAAAAGAAAACTTAAAATACACTTACACAAAAAAATACACACAACTATGTTTCTGACTCTGACTATTACTTTAATCTAATGTTGACTGTATTAGCTGTGTCACATCGATATGGTGAATCTCTCCTGTATCTGACATGGCATGACATGCTGACACTCGGAGCACACCTTAATCACAGCTATCACAGCTTTTTTAGTGTTTGGCAAGGGGAGAAACATATAATTTTCCCATATTTCTGTTTGACAGGTGTGATTTCTTCATAACTCACCGCTCAACATCACAAGCAAGCCCTAGGTTGCCAGATTAAAGCAAGTAACGCACGGTATAAAACCAAACCTCAGCCTCCTAATTGATGACAGAGCGGTGGAAACTCTGCGCTTATGAAACAGACATCAGGTCAGAGAGAAGGATTATGGTCCTAAACCTGGGGTTTGGGAGCCCCAAAGCGGATTATGACATGAACCTGAGAGGTCTGGAGAAAACTTTGTAGAAAATATATAAAAAAAAAAAAAAAGACAATTTCCTGTGACAGATGGTACTTTTCCCTTACCTGTCTTATTTTTGAAATCAGAGCCGACAATGTTTTTTTCAACAAATAAAGGATTTAAAGAATGCTTTGAATGGATCAGCAGCTATTTTGATTTTCAATTAATCATTTGCATAATCTTTTAAGCAAAAAATCCAAATGTGATATTTCAATCACTGAAATGTAAGAATATGCCATTTTTCGTCTTCTTGTATTCATTAATTGAATTTATTGGACACTTGAAGTTTGGGCTTTGCAAAAAAAAAAAAAAAAAAAAATTGATAAGAATTTAATTTCACAGTTCTCTGATATTTTGTAGACCAGTCCAATCCTGATAGAATCAATCCCCATTTATTTCATTCATATTATTCTTCTGATGTTATTTTGTTGATAAAATGTCAGAGATAGAGCGATCACTTCACCAAAGCCAAAAAAAATTTGACTTTGGTTATCACTGATTTTCTGCAGATTAGCTAGACGATTCATCAGGCGTCTAGACAAGAAGGACTTGCTCACAACATCCTTTGAAATAATCGGAGTAAAGTAAAGAGGCATGCATCTGAACAGGGATTAAAGAGCTGTGTTTAGTTTTAATAACTGTCATATTCCGAGATTAGCATCCCACCAGTGACACAGGTTCAGGCCAACATGCCGAACAAAAGGTGAATCCAAGGAGGAGGACAACGCAACAGGTCCACAGCATGCCTCGGTGCAGTACAAGCAACTGATGGACGTATGATGAAGCTGACATGACTGCCGTGAAGAGCCAGAGTGGCTGTAATGTCAGTATTTAGGGGATATCTCATAACAAAACAGGTCAACGCGAGGCGTAAAAGCGCAGCTCTCTGTGTGAGACAAGTCGGAAACAGCTGTTCGCTCCTACCTCCTCCATCGTACTGTACTTCAAACACTTTGCATAAAAACCACCCATTCTACCTTCCTTCTGTTCCTTGAGCTAGTTTTCCTGGAGAGACATGAAATAAAGATGACTGTGATGACATTTCTTGGATACTTCCTGCAGGAACAGTGCTATGAATTTTTTATGCCGTGTGTCTAAATGCACCTGTACTTGGATATTTTTAATGCCACTTCTGTGCTCCGTCACTTCTGACAGGGCTGTTAGCTTCCAGGATGTCAGCAGCCATTAAAAGGCTTTTTTTTTTTTTTTTTTTTTTTTTTTGTGAGTGTGTTTTGTTTTTTCAACTATGTGAGGCTGCACCTGGACAGCCTGGACCACATTGCTATCAAAGGTGACACCCCCCCCCCCCCCCCCAAAAAAAAAGGGTGCAGTTGCAATTATCATAGTGAATTAAAATGCAGTTTGTATCTTTGCTGCAGAATTATCTCCCTGATGCAGTCTTTCTTTGTTTGCCAGTGTAAACTTTAGAATAAGATGAGCTCTGCTTGTTTCCCTGAAACAGATCACACACAGCGGGTTACAAGAGCCACTCCTCAATCTGCTACAGACTTAATCCTGAATGAACAATGTCAGTACATCATGAAATAGATGCCCGTGGTCTGTGCTGACTGGTCTTATCACCAAACAGACACATTTTCCCAGACTGTACACACCAGGCTCTCTTTTTTTTTTTTAATGCTCCCAGAGCTGAATTACTTTTCAGTGAGCAGTTTTAACAGAAGTTGGCACGTTAGCCGTGCAGAAGCTGCACAGATGCTCATATCTATTAAACATATTAAAGTAGGCTTATGTGGCATTTGCTGGCCATCAGACTCTGGGCCAAACAGGGGAGAAGCTTATGCAGTGACTGACAGATGATTAACACCGTTAGAGCTGTGATACAGTGACACACAGGCTGATTCATCCCGAGCATCATCAGGAAAGCAACTATCAACACAACTTCGATTTGTGTATCACCCTGGGGGTTACTTTGGAGTCCTAAATCGAGGTGGGTGGACAGGCTGGCTGTTAAACATAAATACACTTTCTGTCAGCGCTGAAGTTTAGGTTTTTCTCTCGGTTTTGCCGCCTTAATCCCGCAGTATGGCCGCGGTAGGTGGTCAGCGGCGGCGGCGGCGGCGGCCGCATAATCAACCAAATCCGCAGGGATTATTCAAGGGAGGGTCAACACCGGCAGATTACTAAACATCTGCACTGATCTGAGAGACGCTCTCTCTCTCACACACACACACACACACACACACACACAGATTACTTTGCCTCAACCATGATAGTCCCACAACAAAGTAGACACAAGGAAATGAGATCAGCAGAGGGTGAAATTCAGAGAAGGCAATCCCCGCTTGCAAACACACACACCCACACACACACACATTTCAGCACCACTATACTCACAAACAGAACCAAGACAACAAGGTTTGAACCTAATCTGTGAAAAGTTACGATGTAAAACTGCGCTTCCTCTCTTAGTGAGCTGGCGCTGCTGCTGAACTTTAACACGTGAAGTTCCCTCATAATAGGCTGCTAATAACTGTTACCAGAATAACATTGACAAAAACAGTAGTCTTACCCGTGCTGACAGAAGTAATCTCTCCGGGGAGTCACTGCCTCAGATTAATCCGTTTTCTCACTCAAAGAAATGTTGCTCACAGACATCACTGTCGGGTCGCGGCACACAAATATCCGTCCGACTTTGTGCGCAAAGAATCCGCTGTCTCTCTTTTGTGTTGCGCTACATTCATGGACGAGCTGGGCTGCGCTGCGCTCTGTTGTGTTGTGTTGTGTTGTGCTGTGCTGTGCTGTGCTGTGCCACTACTGTGTCTCCATCTCTCGCCCCCCCCCAACGGTCTCCCCTGACCCGCTCTCAGTGTCAGTGGCACGAGTGGCTGACGGCGCGGCGTCTGGCAGGTCGCATGTCGGAAAGTGAAGCCTCCGTGTGCTCTCACTCACTCACGTCTCCCCTCCCCTCTCTCTCTCTCTCTCTCTCTCTCTCTCTCCCTCTCTCTCTCCCTCTCTCTCTCTCTCTCTCTCTCTCTCTCCCTCTCTCTGCCTCTCTCTCCCTCCCTCTCTCTCTCTCTCTCTCTCCCTCTCTCTCCCGCTCCCTCTCTCCCTCTCTCTCTCTCTCTCTCTCTCTCTCTCCCAGAGTCCCTCCTCGCACAGCGTTGGAGCGGGACTCACGCACGCGACAGGCGGAGAGAGACGGGGAAAGGCAAACACCTCCCTCCTCCCTCCTCCCTCCTCCCTCCCATCCCCATCCCCACCTCCAACACCCCGCCCCAGCCGACCAGCATCCTCCGTGCTCCGACCATTCAAGCGGAACACACTCCCTCCACTCCTCCTCCCAGTCCCGCTAGTGCTGCCGGGATGCCCAAGAGTCTTGGAGGTTGATGGACCAAATACCATTCAGATGACTTAGAGTGCAACCAGTGATGCCTCAGAAGAGCTGCAGAAAAGCACACATTTCATAGCCTGTCTTTTTCATCCCACATAATATCAAGTCTTCAATATTTGGATCATAAAAACTTTTTGTTTGTTTTGTGTTGATGCAGGTCCAGGAGTAACTTATGCACGTGGAAGTGAAAGCTGAAGGCCTAGCCATATCTCCGGTTCAGTTTCCTCAAGAAACGTCACTGGAGTCAGGAACAGGTGAGAAATTTAAGGCACTCTGGTGGGTTAGGAAGAGTTGAACGCTTACCCGACCCCTGCTGCCCACTCCCCTCCTGGGGCTAGCGGCTCGAGGCTACACTAGCCACCAGTAGCATAGCACAAGTATTGACGAAATTGGTGATGGCTCAGTAGCCTTGAGGGGGAAGTGGGCGTAAATTAAGCGAGACCAGTCAAGCCATTGCTCGGATCAGGAGTCACAAGTCAACATCTGATGGTCTGGTTTCCACACTGAAACCAGTGAAAAAGACAAGACAGCTGTCATGAAAATTGTGCACACCTTATAAATCCTACTGATTTCTGATATTTTGAGACAATGCAGAATCCTGGACTGAGACTGCAGCCACCCTGCTGCTACAGTTATTATTATTTGCCTTATTATTAGCAGTACTTTGTTGGGTTTTTGTTTTGTTTTTTTTTTTCACAAATTGCCGAACCAATTTTCATTAAGGTGGGGTGACGGGACATGCATCAGAAAATATCCTATTCGTTTTTTGGGACAGGTCTGGTTAAAGGGATAGATTGGTAATATATATGGTTGAAGTATACCGAATGTGCCAGTGTAGTTATACATTAACATTAACCTTCCTATTGCAATTCAAATTCCCGAAGAGCTGCATTCTCTCTGGCCTTTTCTGCTCTACTGTGTCCTTGTCGGTTGCCAGGTTCATGATCATCAGACAGAAATTACACAAAATATCACAAAGAAATCTTTCAAAGAAAAGGCAGGTCAAATCTTTTATCAGTTTTGGTCTCAAGTCTCAGCTCCTAAAATTTGTCTTCCTTGAGTGCAGTCATGTGACTAGAAGACCCCAACTTCAACCAGTCTATTGCACTGTGCTCCAAAAAACTGGAACACTTTTTAAAAACTAAAACTTCTGTAATGTCAGGTAAGCAGTAGAGTGGATTGGTATTCAGTTTCAGCTCATTTGGTGTTAATGAAATTAGAAGCACTTGCATTAGATGGGAAACGAGACGACTCCTAAAAGAGGAATGATTTAACTGGTCGACAGCACTGACATTTTTTCCCTCCTCATTTTTTCTGACTGTTTTCACTTGTTTTGCATTTGCCTAAGGACAGGCAGTCCTACTCCTCCAGGATGGCACATCAGTATGAGCCATTGCCAGAGTTTGCTGTGTCTGCCGGTACAGCGGCAACAGCATGGAGGAGATTCCAGGAGACATGCAGTTACTCTTGGAGAGCTGAATGGAAGGTCCTTAACCCATCAGCAGGACCGGTATCTGCTCCTCCGTGTGAGGAAGAACAGGATGAGCACTGCCAGAGCCCTACAAATGACCTCCAGCAGGCCACTGGTGTGAATGTCTCTGACCACACAATCAGAAACAGATTCCATCAGGGTGGTCTGAGTTCCCAGGTCTGAGGTCCTCTGGTGCAGCCTCAGTGAGGAGACAGAAGAGGAGTCTGAGACTTCCAAGAAGAAGAAAACGGCATTTAGGTTCGGGCTTAGGGGGCAGAGAGGATGTTACTCATGTTATGCTGTTGCAATGTTAAGAGGACGCTGCTAATGAAGTTGCATACGAGTGCACAGTGGATTAACGTGTATTATTATATTTAGAAAACAGCAGAGTTTTTTATGTTGATCGTATAATTTTATTTAGTTTCATTTATCCGTCACACCTTAAAGGCCAGTCCATGGAAATATTGTCTGACATTAAACCAGTCAAAGGCCTAAAAAACATCTAGTGGATGCTCTGCTCACTGCCCGGCCCTTTGGAGCTCCACTGGCATTTGCCATAGAACACCAGAATTGGCAGCTTCGCCACTGGCGCCCTGTGCCTTTCACAGATGAGAGCAGGTTCAGCCTGAGCACATGTGATAGACATGAAATAGTCTGGAGAAGCTGTGGAGAAGCATGGCCGGTTTGATGGTGGGTCAGTGATGGTCTGGGGAAGCATTTCTATGGTAGGATGGACAGACCTTTACAGGCATGAAAATGCCACCCTGATTGCTATTTGGTATCAGCATAAAATCCTGGACCCATTTTCGGACCCTACACTGGTGCAGTGGATTATGGGTTCCTCCCGGTGCACGGAAATGAGCGGCCACATGCAGCAAGCGCATGCAGGAAGTTCTTGGAGGATGAAGGAATCATTGATTGGCCCCCACGCTCATCTGACCTAAATCCAATAGAACACCTCGGGGACATTATCCTTCGGGCCTTCCTAAGCAGCCAGCCAGGAGCTCAGAAACGACCTGGTCCAGATCTCCAGAGGAGTTAACCCAGGACACCATCCAGGACAGGTCATCGCATTAAAAGAATGTCTGCCACAATATTTTTTTATTTTAATTTTCGAGGTTTCTTTGAATGCAGTCCTATGAAGGTTAGCAATTTTCAAAACAATCAGACAGCTTCTCCTTCACCACTGACGGCTCCTCAGTTTCTCCCTTACCTCCGGTTAAGAGTCTGGGTGTCATCCTTGACAGCACATTATCTCTCAAAGCCAGCATAAAAGACGTCACAGTTTGCATCTTTCCATCTGCGTAATATGAATCGCCTTCGCTTGTCCCTCACATCCATTACTTACTGTGACTCCCTTCTCTTTGGTCTCCCTCTCAAGTGACTGGTTCAGGAGTCTTCCGCTCTCACCATTATCAGAATCCCATCTATTAATCATACCTCTCCTGTTCTTAAGCAATTTCACTGGCTCCTGGTCAAATAACATATTGATTATAAGATTCTGTTGCTCGACTTTAAAGCCATTCATAAACTCCCCCATACCTCTCTGAACTCTTCCACATTACCTATTATCCACTCCTCCAAGCTCAGTCTGAAGTCTTCCTCTTCCATCCGCCTCTTCCTGACCTTCTGACTTTCTGACCACCGGGGGGGGGGTCCAGAGCCTTTAGCCGCTCTGTCCCCTCCACCTTTGGAATTCCCTCTGAGATTTCTGTAGAATATCATCTTTCTTTCCACTTTGAAAAGTTATCTCAAAACTTAACAAGCACATTCTATTTTATCAACATTCTCTCAGAATATTACTTTTAACTGTTAATTTGTTTTTAACTGCACATTTGCCTCACATATTTTTACCTTTTTATATTAGTTTTTTTATTTTGCCATGTTTTATTATTGCTATTGCTATTGTTGTTGTTATTATTCCATATTATATATTATATATATGGGGCAGCACAGTGGCCTCGTAGTTAGCGCTGTTGCCTCACAACAAGAAGGACGCTGCCACGCAAGTACAGTCTCCCTGTACCTGGTTTCCTCCGGGTACTCCCGTTTCCTCACACCATCCAAAGACATCATGTGTGATGGACTGGTGACCTGTCCAGGGCGTACTCCGCCCATAAAATCTTTTTTTGTTAAAGCAAAATACCTACAGTGATGCTTTTCACATCTCGTTTAAACTCCCTAAATACTGCATGTATTGTGGACTGGAAGAGCTCTGTGGTAATTCTCATGTGACTGAAATCACTGGAATGGGTGCTTTTCTGTTTCTTCGTTGTGTTTTTTAATTCTCTTTTGTATAGTATTTTTGGGTTTTTTTTGTTGCCTCTTTTTTTTATGGTGTTGTATTTTATGGACCCAGAATCTGCCATAAAGACAAACTAACTATCAAGGTGAACTTCCTCTGTATTTAAACAGTGTTTTTTTAACCTTGAGTCTTGCACGTGTCTCAACATAAGAGTCCAATAATGCAGTCATCACTAATGGATATTGTAGTGGAAGACTGGACATTTTGGTGGAAAATAAAAATACATCGTCTGTGAACATGTACATTGTTGATAGAAATATTAGAGGTTGATTGATTGATTTTTCAATACACTAATCATTTTATACTTCAGTTGTCTGTCCCTTTATGTCCCTACCTTTGGACACTTGGACTCACCAGTGACCTGTGCAGGTTGTACCTGTGTCTAACCCGATGTCAGCTGGGATCGGCTCCAGCACCCACCACAACTTTGCAGTATAGATAATGAAACGAGACTGATCATGATTTGCATGATTTCACACTTCAGTGTCACTGTTCACAAAACAAGGCTTAAGAGCGCTCCATTCTGCCCCGAGGAAGTTATTTTACACTACTTTTTCCTCAAATGAAGAAAAAAAAGTGCCACTATATTTAAATTAAGCAAAATAAAGTTTTGTAACAATATAAAATTCCATCTGGTTTAAAAACACTTCTCTGAAAAGAAGGGTCTGTGATAGAATTCAGTATTATTGCACATCATTTTCATTCTCGTCTGTAGCACAAAAATGAACCGCTGCTCTTTTCCTTTTTCTAGGTCACACCAGCAAACAATGTCACAAACACAAGTATCTGGCACAAAGCGTTACCGGATGAAGCCAGCCTGATGCATGCAGCGGATGTTAGAATGTCCTAGAAAGAAAAACAAAAAAAAGAATTTCATGTTTCTTCTTTGTCTGACAACCCTCCAGTAAGCAGTCTGATAATGTCACTTTTGAAAAATAACCATCTTTTCTGCTTTCACAGAAATTTAAATTCAGGGTTGCGCTTCTCTCAGCTGGAGTCACTCAGGTAACTTGCTCGTGCTCGGATTTTTCACAAAACTTGGAGACCACCCTCAGGACCAAGAGAATGATTTGCATATGACAAGTTGGAAGTTCCCTTGAAGACAGAACTGCTGCATCCCTATAATAATACTTCAATGCTAGGCTGTAAGTATTTGTAAAATAGCTATTTATAACTTTTGTAAATGCTACACGGCAGCGGACTTACCAGGCTGGAGGAAGCATTTAGCATGCAACTCCCAACATTTTCCCATGGTGGAAAGCAACAGTTTTTGTTTTGCTTCTGTTTCTATCACTTCTTTAAGTGAAGTGAAGCTACCATACGAACCGGTTTGTTCTGGCACAGCTGGACTGTCTCGACATTTTCCGATACTGAGCCAATGCAATGGACATAACACAAGTCTACTTCTTATCTATTGTAAACATGGGGTATGAAGCAATGGCAACGCTCTCTTTGAAAAATAGATTTATGGTTGAAAAATGGTTGTGCTCTGATTATGTTTTGGGCTATAATGAGTATCAGCGAGCTAAAATTTGTCTGTAAAATTCTCTGCAACCAAATGTTGCTTGACGTTTGACAAAAATTGTGTTCCCATAACAAAGAGACGTGAACCATCTTTTGGGCAGTGTGGAAGCCGCAGTGAGTTGCACTCAGAAAGTGAGGAGATGGACGATGACAACCTCTTTGTGTTTCTTTCTCAGCTTTTCTCTATTTAGGTTCTCCTGAATAAATAGAGTCAGCTCTGGCTTTTTCCTGTAAAACACAGATGCTTTACATGCGCGCACCTGTAAAAATCCACTACCATCCACCAAATTATATTACAATAATAAAACAAAGTGAGGTCAGAGGATGCCTAACAATCAAAAGTAACTATGGGTTGTAATAAGCTGCTTGCACAAATGACATGTGGGCTTCTATTTCTTTTTTATTTTGTTTTTTCTCTTACATGAGGAAAGTCTTCAACCACCTGTGTCCCTGTTATGCTGAATCAAGAACATGAAGTGAGTGTTGTTTTCCCACAAACTCTGTTGGCTAATAAAATGTTTCTCTCCTCATGTGGGTAAATTTATTTCAAGTTCATCATTGTTCGAACGACCCGTGCAACACTTTGGTCAGCTTGGGTTCTTTTTAAAGTGCCTTACAAATAAAGTTTGAGTTCAGTTGAGTAAATCACTTCTCTGTGATCATTCATCTCTTTCTCTGACCATTCAATTAGAGAAAAGGCGCTACCCTCAGTTAAACTGGATTGCCTGAAAGGATCAATATTTGCCCCTGATATTGACAGGGGCAAGAGGTCAAACCTGTCTGCACCTCCACCTTTATCAATACACTGGTTCTCCCAACACTCGTGAATCTGCCACTATTCTCCGATTCCAGTCCACACTGCAATGCATAGTGGTAAATGTGTGAAAGCTAAACCACAGATATTTACATAATCACACAGGCTGTCAGAGCAAAGGAAACACAGTGTAACAGCGTGATATCTAAGCGTTGGCGAATGGGAGTCTCGGTGAAGTTTGAGATGAACATGTTTCAGAAGCTTTAAGAGATGATACCGTTTCGACAACTTGTTCGACAACTCCCTCTTGCCTCAGCAGTTCATCAGTTCACAGTGACGCTCTGACCATCGTTCAGACCATCAAACATTTACCACATCAATTTAACGCTGAATCGGAGCTGCCAGAGGAGACTTGTGCACTTCCAAGTACAATGTTGAATCTGCAGCTATTTTTCATTGCTTAACGAATTGAGGGTTAAGGTCCAGGCTTTGTGATGGCCAATCCCCCATTTTCCCACAATTTTGGAATTTTGCTTTAGGCCACTGCTCATTTGAAAAAAACGACCCAGCAGTAAGGTTTTCTGGCTGATGCCATGAGATGTTGATTAAATGCATGGTATAAACATAATTTCCCTTTCTCTTGACCCAATCTAAAAATCCCTCGAGCATCAAAGCGCCCCCACAACACAACACTGCCACCCTTGTGCTTCCAAGTCTCATCCGTTTAGCTGCAAACACAGCAATGGTCCTGATGGCCAATTAGTTCAGTTTTTGTTCCATCACACTAGAGGAAATTTCCTTGAGGAAGTGAAAATCTTTGTTGCCATGTCCAGTTGCAAAAATGCAGTCTGGCTGGTTTTTGATGGCTTTGCAGCGGTGGTTTCCTTTTTGCTGAGCAGTCTTTTGGGTTATGTAAATGTCGGACTTGTTTTACTGTAGATACTTTTGTACCTGATTCCATCTGCATCTCCAAAAGGTCCTCTGTTGTTGTTGTTATGTGACTGATTCATATTTTTTTCAGCTAAGTGCATCTCTGCAAGACAAAACTTGTTTACGTCTTGAGTGGAATGGCAGCTATATGGCTCCATGGTCTAGATATGCTTCAGAAATGATGACTTTTTTTTTTCTGAACTTGCATAAAAAAGTCACTGTCAACTAAGGGCAGAGGAAAAATGATTTGCTTCTTGCTTAAAATATAGCTTATGTCAGGTTAAAACTTGTGTCCTGACTTTAAATCAGCCAAACTCAAAACTACAGTTCAAAAAACAATCAAACCTTTATTGTGGTTCTAATAAAGTCAACCTTAGGTGCATGCAAATGTACATTACTGCGTTACTGTACATTTCAGTGCATTATTAATTAGATATACCATTCAACCTTTAGCTGGTTTAGTGTCCGAAACATGATATAGGAGAGCACATGCAATTATAAATACTGACACATATACAAGCAGTGAAAACACTAGGAAAAAAAAAACAAACAAACTACAAACAAACCTCAAACTCAAACTTCCATGGTTATTTCGGAGGTATGACTTTCAATGTCTCACTGCGCCATAATTTATTCCCCAAGGAAAGCGTCGCGATAATGATTTCACCCCCCTCAATTACTGGGCCTCTAATAAATATATTTATGACTCCCTGGGTTTTTAGGAGCACATCTAGCACTGCAACACATCTTGTTAAGAGTTTGGGCTTTCAAAGAGCAGGGAGATTATTTGTTTATATGAGAGGGCTTGTAAAGCTGTAAAGAGCTAAGCTGTTAAAGACAGCTGTGGGGGACTGGCCTCACCTACAGGTTATCAAATATGACTACTTTTTTTGAAGGGTACCTCAAAAACCTCATAATATTTGCAATCAGAAATATTAAAAATATTCACATGATTAACGCTTTCTGTTATTCACTTTCTAGCTGAATGTCATATTGCAAAATTGTCGTCTGTGCAGTCAATATGAAACAAAATCTAGCAGTTTGTGGCGCACGTGGTTTCATGGGGAAATAACAGATGTTAATTAGTGAGTGCCATTGCTTCAGGTGGATCTCATTTACTTTGTACAGATCCTTTGAATGGTTCTTAGTACTGTAACCGGCCTCAGCCGTGCTATCAGATCTGTGATACTATACTGTGACACTTTGGCTTAATCCAAAATAGTCAGATCCAAAGATGCATCCAAAAATCCGAAGATCTTTGTGAATGCAGGTCATTCCGAGTGCGTATAAATGCCTGCACCAAATTTCATAGTAATCCATCTTAGAGTTGCATTGAAGAGGTATTTTGTCAACCTCAGTGATACTGGAGAAGAGTGACTGGATCACTAAAGTCAGGTAGATTCATACCATGGGTGTTATAGATGTCTGTATAAAATGTCATGGCAATCCATCTTGTAGTTATTGAGATTTTTCAGTCTGCACCAAAGCGGTCTGTGTCTGCTCTGCCATCCATGAAGCCATGAATATAGCATGACTAAAATGTGTGTGCGGGGGCTCAGGGGCTGTGTTATGTGTGTTTGTATTGAAATCCTGCTAGACACACCACTAGAGGGCAATAAGCCTCTGGAGAGTTCCCAAACTTAACAAAAAACATTTCTGGATGTATATTTATCTTTATCGGCCGGAGTGTGTGCGTCTGAGCTTCTTTCCTTGAAATATATTTCTTGACTCTTACTACCTGATTTACATGCTCAAGTCTGCAATTAATTCAACCTTTGATCCACCATTTTCCCATTATCCCAACATAAGCCTTAATTATAGTGAGTGGGATTCAAGAAGATCTCCTGAAAAAAATCTATTTTGATGCAAGTCCAGTGGTAATTAGTTAGAATGTATAGCATATATTCTTAGCTGACCTGCAAAAGGGTCGAGACGATTGACTGAGTGGAGGAGGTGGTGTATTAGCCGGGGAAAGGGAGCACCTTTCCCTATTTGATACAGGTTCCGTTTTGTAACTCTTACCACATGTTGGGCTTGAAAACGGAGAGAAACTCACTGATGCTGTTGTTGGTCAAAGGGCCAAAAACAGACCTCCTGCTGTGTCCCTCCTTTTGGAATCTGACTCTTGAAGAATTTATCCCACATCGTCTCCCTTTGTCATCTTCCCTGTGCCTTCCACTGAGGGAGACAGCACTCAGAAATCATCTCATGATGCTTCCTTGCCAAGCGAACAGAGACATCATGGCTCTCTTGTGTCCGCTTAGATCTTCAGTCTGCTAATGACTGCTTTGCTAACCTCCCAGAGATTTGTCTTTTCTGTAAAGGACAGTTAGGCCTCTGAAGCATGAAAAGGGACAAGATTTTTTTTTTTTTTTTTTGTCTCAACAATTAATGGAATTTTTTCGGCCAGTTTTTCCACCAGCTATTAGCCTGAGATGATCTACGAATAGCAGCAACCGAATGAACTGAATTTGAAACAGAGACAGTGTTATTTTGATGTATACTTACAGGCTTTGCCTACCACACTCAAAGGATTCATCCCAGTAGACTTTATGTGTTAGATTGATGCAATTGCTTTTCACGCGAGAGTGCATGAGAGATTTGAGCAGACAGCACTAGTTGACAGAAAGTGGAATTCCTCATTATTGTGTCTCTGATATCGCAGGTTATTTTCTCTTGGAGAACACAACCATTGTGTCTGAAAGCAAGCCGGGATTGAGGGAGCTCAAACGAAGGTTTAAAAGACCGCTCCCCCTCCTTTTTCCCCCCCTCCCTGGACTGCCACACCAGAACCACAGAACAGCATATGATATAGAGCAGAGCTGTCATCCTCCGGAGCCTGGGTCTCATTACTCAGGCTGTATTTATCCGTCCATGCTCAGGAAGTCTGCGTTTATCAGGCCTTTTTATCGATGGCCATTGGGGTCATTACTAGGGATGGACAGTATTTCCTGTGCAGTCATAATTAAGTCATAGTGCTGCAGTCATTCATCAGTAAGGTTATAGTGTGACTGAAAGCTGTAAACGCCCTTACGACCAGCTTCTTTGAATAGTGTTTTGCAGAATTTCAGGATCACTAGAGCCTCTTTGTCTTTTTTATGACATCTTGTCAGGAGACATTGTGTTAACTGAGTGTTCAGCACATACACACGCATTTGCATGATTTGTGAAACCCCGGTGTGGGTGTGTATGTGTGTGTTTGTGTGTGCTTGTTTAACAAAACTCTCATCCCTCCACATACATTAAAATCATGTTGTCATCTGGTAGACCCAAGTCATCACACATCCAACCCCTGAGGTTTGGAAGTGAGTAATAGCAGTGCCAGCAGGTGAGAGAATTACAGTACATGGGGTGGCTTGTATAACGGTGAAAGCTCAGCATATTACAGCTAATTTCAGCATTACTGTCAGATTGATTGCTGCTTCTACAATCCCATGTTTTGACAATTTGAAAATGTGCAGAATATGCAAAACCAGGGATGTTAGGACACATAAGTTCCTGTTCAACATTTCGAGTACAAACATTTGACGTTGTTGCAGAATGGATCAGTGTGTTTTACCATTGCATTTAATTAATAATAATAATAATAATAATAATAATGATAATAATAAAACTCGAGAAAACAAGTGACAAAGTCAACAGGCAGCATCTTCAGTTTGTGCCATAAGCAATGTGTAAATGTTGCTGTGTGACAATAAACAGAAAAGACAGTTAAATCTCTATTCATCCCTTGATGGAGGAGAATAACCTTGTTTTATGGGCTGCGCCACAAAGCAGAAAATTAGTTCCTGAAAAAGTCATTAGCAACTTGGTTGTTTTATAGGGTGACATGCCCTCTTGTGACCGATGCTATGCATTTTTCTGTGTAGAAGCGTTTCTCTGTCAGATACTTAAACACAGGAGAACGCTCTGAGCGGAAAATGGCTACAGTCACTTCCATACACTGAATTAGCTTGGCACTAGTCTGTGAAAGTATTTACTGTAAACATTAGGTTAAACATAAATATGCTGTTATTTGCGCATAAAGCAAGACTGATGAAGTAAACGAAGTAATAACATCAAAACACATCATATAAAGTATGCAATAGAGGCTGTATAATTTCAAATTTCAAAGGAGACGGATCAAGTTTTCTATAATCTGCTGTATTTTTGTCTAAAGTGGCTCCTGATGTGAAATGTGACATATTTCAGCAGTTCCCTTTGTTAATCAATGGCTTTCAAGTGTCCCGAAAGCTGGGAACTGTATTTTATGTGCTTTTTCTTTTTCTGCTTTTAAATGAACTCACCTCAGCATACAGACTTTCATCTCATCCATCTTTTGATTTAAAGCCATCTAAACTGCAGCTGACTGTGAGCCAAATATTATAGTTGGTTAACTGATGCTTGGCCTCCTCTGAGCAGTATAGACAGGCTTGCTCACACTAACTGATATAATCATTTTGTTAGCAAACTGCTGCTTGGTGACATTAGCATTCCTTTGGAAATGTTTTTTCTGACTACCCGGTGATTGCGAGTCCAACATACTGGATTTCAGCTCTGTATTTATTCTGTGCCAATTCCTGAAGGAAACATCTGTACCTTTAAATGAAAAACACTCTACAATGTTCACGTGCGAGATGCTAACTTTGATAGCTCAAAACAACCCTAAAGGCTAACTATGAGACTGAGCCAAAACATTAAGGTTTTGGCCTTATAATTGGGTCCAGAATCTGAAACACTTTATTAATCCTCATGAAAAGTAATGCCAGCCTGCATTGTTTCACTGTTACATTTTACATGAAATAGATTGTTCATGTGCAAAGAAATAAGCGGGAAACCATTAGCTTTGTCCAAAGGTGAACAATTACCCTTGAAGATGCTATTAAGATCTTCATAGCATATTTGCCTCATCCAAGCAAACATAATCATTTCAAACCATCAAATTGTGGTTAAATTTTTATGTTCCCCATTAGGGAGTCACTGTACCTAGGCAAGAAAATGTTAGCAGTAACTCCCTTTAAAACCAAAATGTTTTATTAGTTGTTAAACCTATGCATATTTTGCATATTTCATAATCACAGTACAGTTGTTACTGCTTCCAGTCTGCATGCTAGGCTAATTTAGCTTATTGTTGCTGCATATATATAGTACAGAGCTATGAAAGCGTTAATCTTCTAGATCAACAACATCCTTAAACTAATGCATTCCAGGTTTTAACCTCTGACACAGTGGGGGCATTTTTCCCAAACCTGGGCAAAACAGAAAACAACAAAAAAGTTCTTTCTCCTGCTGCCATAGCGTTCACCGCATAAAGTGCAGGTCACGCAAGAAAAGATCTGATATCATGTTTTTCACTTCTCAGACTCGGCTATGGACAATCCTCATCCATGTACAGATCACACTTGATCTTACAGAGAGCGGGAGGGAGAGTGCAGGTGAAACAATATCTGACAGACTTTGTTGTTTTTTGTTTTTGTTTTTTTTGCCAACCGGGAGAACAAATTGTAGGGAGACGAATTCGAAGGAAACACATTTGTCTCCCTCTTCTGGCAGCGTGTAACCATGCACTGTTGACTCACCAGCCGAACTGATGGTTATCCGTGTTTGTCCTGTGCATTGATTCATTTGTGTTTTAGAATGACTCCTCCCTCCGAACACCAAGGTTTGTTTTGGGGTTATTCTTTTGGGCAGGGGCCCAGTTATCGGAAACCTTTCTTGCATGCTCCTTACATTTTTCCAGCATAGGCTTTGCTGAGCCTCTAGCTGCCACAGTTTCCAGCACTTTTCACTTGGGTTTGCTCCCCTGTTCAGCTATGGAAAATCAATATTAGTAGTCCAGTATGTGAAATACACTGCTCCCAGAATATTTCAAATTCTGATATACTGGCAAATATTCAGACATTTTCCAGATGTGGAGGGGCTTCATCACAATTTTTTCCAGTCTTTTGAATGGTCGTGCATAAGCCCCACACTCAGGGGCCAAAATTAAGATTTTCTCACAATTTAAACATATTTCAGTGGATTGTATCCTCATCACCTAAAATCAAATCTAATCAGAAATGTAAATCTAATTTTAATACAAATTTCTTCCCCTTGTCCCTCCATCTGTGAATTTGCATCTTCATCAGCTTTTACTCCCCTGATGAGCGTGCGTCCTTGGAGCTCTCATGCTATTCTAAATCATTGCTCAGCTGTTAATGAATAGTGGCAGAAGGAGCAGGGATATTATAGAAACAATTAGAACAGCACTCAAACAGAGGCTGCACAGGTCAAAGTGCATAAGGTTAATCACCTATGTCACATGAAAATAAAAACCAAAGTTGCAGGAGAAAGTACACCAGCAAAGGATGTGTTGATGCCATGTAATTCTCTCATAATGAATTTCCAGCCAAAGCAGGAATACGATCTTAATATTATAGCTGTCGAACACAGAGCAGGAGAGAAAGTCTGCAAGATATACCCTGGATACACCTATGTCACCTCAGTAAAAACGAAATTATCTTTTTTCTCCAAGCCTGGGAAAAGATCATAAACAGAGCTGGAGAGTAAGGAGGCAGAGCAAGGAGTGTAGTGTTTTAAGGTGTGACACCTCATCACCCACGAGTGATGCACTGATCCTCATTTCCCTGCTCGCCGTAGCACATCTCATCTCATCACGCCTTTCCAGGTGCAGCCTTTTGTGCAGTTCCCTTGTGTCTTCTAGGCCCGTTGAGCTGCTACAGGACGTGCTAACAAGGATACATGGAGAGGACTCTGTACTCACAGCACGGAGGAGAGACAGGTGAGACCTAGTGCGATTTAAGATTAAGCGAGGCTCCATCACAGCCACTTGAAGCTGTTCCATAAGGATGGTGTTTTCATAAGTGGTGTAGTCTACGTGATTTGCTGGTATACACCGTATACCCTCTAGAAGAGGTCAGTCATTTCCGTATATATTCTTAAAAATGCCTGATGATACGCAATATCATTTTGTGACCGCACTTTCACTCGTTCGCCCTTTCTGTGTTACCAAATTTTGGACGTCTGGGGCATCCATCGCCTGTGGCCTCTGACCTGTTGCTAAGCAACAGCAACGCACTTGTTCGTCTCTGAGAGCCAGGTGAGTGTTCTAAATAAGGTGACAGAGAACAAGGCTGGCGCCATCGCAGCATTTCCCGCTAAGTGAAGTTAGCATGGTTAGCTAGAGCAGGGAGTAGTTGGTTAGAACGAGCTAGCCTCACCAACGTGAGCGTGGTGGATGATTGGGGGGCAATGCGCACCTCAGATGCCTGAGTACAAAGCTCTGTAGGCTACCAGGCTATGTCTAGAAGTGTTCCATCCTTTTGTCAGGGTTTGTGGACTATCACAGTGAACTGAGTGCTTTTTCAACCCTCATTTATTGAGATGAAGCTTACTTGTTTGTTTGAGTTTGACAATGATTCATGGAAGATAATAGGGCTGAGCAAGTTTGAGTAAATATCTTATGCATTGAAAAATATTTTTTAAATGATTGCCGTGTGAAACAAAGGTTTTTTTTTTTTTTTTGTGTAGAATATGATGTGTGAGTCAGGACATAGGAGTACGCCATATTGAGATTTTGATTAAATCTCGATTAATTGTTCAACTCTTGAAGATAAGTGGGCTTTTTCCATCATTGGTCATCTTTTTTTTTTTTTATTGTTAGTGTCACAAGCAGTTAAAGGTCACATAAAAATGCGTATAATACATTGATATGTTGATAACGCATAACCAGTCTGAAGATGGATATTCTGTGTATTAATGAGTGTGATGGTGTTCATGAGGTGTCACTCTGCGATGTGTTGCTTTAGGATGGATGAGTACAAGTATAATAGTATACCCACTACAAAAAAGTAGACTACACCAGGTTTTCATCCATATTTCGTGTAATTTTACCAAAAGTTCCTTCTTCATTTTCCATAGAGGAATCCCATGCACCATTTTATAACAGACCCGTGGCCATGCACCACATAATTTCTTTTTATCATCACTGTAAAAACCACACTCAAATGTCTACGACGACTTCTGCCATGTGGTTGCCTGTACTCAAACTGACATAGACAGATGGCAGGAAAGAAATAATTCTACAGTTGCAAAAAAATCAATAAGTAAAACAATTAGACAAAGTATTATTTACAAAGCCGGTGAGCTGTTTAAGACCACATCATAGCTCTAGAAATACCTCATGACTTTGCGATTCAGCTCAGCGTCAAAAACAAGAGTAATTCATCCACAGAGAAAGAAATGGCTGCTGGCAGCGTCTACTGTGTTCCCTTGCAACATAAGCTTTATGAATGCAGCTAAGGTTTGTGGAAATCAAGCTGGCTCCACCAAGAGACTCTCTCTCACAGCTCCATTATGCTCTGCACAACGCTTCCCCTGAATGTCCTGGTCGTGTTTGCTGTCTCAGCTCTTGCAGGAATCAGGAGTTCGTTTGCGTGTGAGTCACCCATAGTGACATCTTCCAGCAGTTAAAACATGCCTAAAGCCGCAATGCAGGAAGAGCAGTAGCCTAAAAACTTGTTGGTGTGTTGATTCACTGCTACAAACTCCCTCTCCGCTGAATTTGGCCTTTTCTGATTGGCTCGAAGGCTCTACAAGGCTCTCTCATAAAGCAAGGGGAATAGCCCTGCCCTGCCCGCATAACTTTATGTCTTGTAGACACATCAATGGCCGAACCGCTCACAGTTGTTGACTGGAAAGTAAACAGCTTTCAATGCAAACACTGGATATGTTGCAGTACTTGGAAATTGCTTTGGTTAAAATGTTTTGCAACCTTAACCAAACAACCACAAAACTCGAAAGTGTGAGCTGCAAGGATGTAGCTCTTAGCGGAATAGAATGTAAAATGCTGCAGGGAGTACATTTTGTAATTATACTCTCTCTGAGGAACATCTGGAAAAAGCATTTAGAAATACATAGACGTAAGTTTTGGGAGAGAGAGTTGTTAGGTTGTACATTGATTGATGCTTCCAGCAAAAGAAATCATATAACATTTCATTTAGCTGGTTAAAGTGTGAGGCAGCCACATGCAGTCCAGCTACTTTTGTAAACACACAAATCAGTTCTAGGACTTGGTGCTCATACCTCTCTAGTTTTCACTTCTGTCATCCAGCGTCTCTATAACAACCTGTATAGTTCTCTGGCATGCCACCAACATCACGTTACTCTATCAAATGCACTTGAGCGCACAACAATCAATTATACTAAACTAATTAGAGCAGCATATCCTGAATGGGTTGCAGAGTGTTGTGTAGGGTTTTTTTTTTTTGTTTGTTTCAGTTGCTGACTTGCATCACCATCGCCTGCTGTGAGCAGAGGATAGAGATTTCTGTTAGTGTGAGATGTGAGCTTTGACAGCAAGAAGTCGCAACGGCTCTCAGAGTAATATTTTAATTGAGGGGTTTTTGCCTTAGTGCTGGATCTCTCTTTTTTTATGCTTCAGGGAATCTTTCTCACGCCTTAACTCCATCCACCTTATAAAGGTGTAAATTTGTAGATGAATAGTCATCACCCAAATGGCGCCACTTGTCAATGCGTGAATTAGAAATGATTACTGACTGCCATTGTCTTTCAGTACATTTATATCTGGAGCAGATTTAGTTTTGTTGCCTGATTTTTGAATTAGTCTTTGCCTTAATGTAAAAATAATGCTCATTTTTACTCTCACTGTTAATTTCAGTTCCATCTAATCTCTGTCATGTCATTAATTCAATCCTTTTTGCTTTGCCTTATGATGCTTGATATCACAAAGTTCTGGGAAAATTTGTTTATCAGTTCAAACCTGGGTCCGTCTCACAGTGGTGTTTCTGATTGGTCTGTGGTTTTAGACCAGTCTTAATGGTGGTCATAGGTTAGCTTTATGGAAGTTAGACAGTCTGACAACATGAAAATTAAAACTCATATTTTAATGCTGTAAGTTAGCCATTCTACTTTGAGACCACCTCTGCACTGAGAGCTCTGTAACCAACCCGCAGAACCGAGGCGAGACCAAACAACAAGAACACTGGAAATGTACAGCGGTGAGGACATTGTCAGTCATTGTCATCTGCCCAAGCATCGCTATGTTAAGGAGCCACAGCATCTCTGCTCTACTACATGTCTGAACTGCACCGGGATTTTATGCTGATGGAGGTGTCTCTACGAGCAGAATAGAATCACCTCAACACCTCTCCACAGTAAATACAGTTGTTATTCCCAAACTTTGGCTGCTTGAACAGAGCTACTCACTGAGTGTCATTCTTTCTCACTTGGTATTATTCCAACTTCTTGTTTTCTCCACTGCAAAGCAGTTTCATCACTTTGGGGCACAATTCAATTGTTCAGTAAAATATGGTTCATATTTGTGGTGTAGCTTATGGGGGAAGCTAAATCACTTGCACACTTTGATTGTCCTTTGGCAAACATTCAGGGCAAGATTTTCTCAGTCAACTGACTACATTAATCCTGCACTTATTCCTGTGATGGCCTGGAAACAAGAAAGATGCATTTTTTTTCAAAAAACACTGCCTTGTTGGCTGGCATGTTTTCCCGTTTTGTTGGTTGCCATTTATTATCTACTGTTTGTATAAATATGATGCAGCTGATTGTAAGAGGTATATCTGCTAAATCAACTAAATGATAGTGTTGCCTTCCAAACATTGGCACGTTAGTCTGATCCAGTTTTGTTGTGAACCAGTAGGTAACAGTTCTGAGCTGATCAGACTGAAAACATGGCGAGGACACATGGGATGGTAAAGTAAAAAAACAAGCTCCACTAGCTAAAGCAGAGATCATACACTGATGATCAGGCGAAAAAATCTGACAGGGAGAAGGCAAAAAACAAAAACATAAGGCGAAGGTCCATGCATTATACTTAATAAATTATACTGTAGCAAACCGCAAGAGAGAGATGTACATGACAGAAACAAAGACAATCTGACAGGGAACATGAGGTGGACATGGGGTATATAGACACAGCATGTTGACTATAAGACCGGAGAAGGGGCAGCTAATGGGATGAAGATCAGGCAAATATGATAAAGATGCAGGGACCAGCTGGCAGCCCATTGGTTTGTGACAAGTTTGTAAATTGGCCATTGCCAACCCTGGTGGAGGCCGAGGAGCTGGAGATGTGACAGGTGGATCTGACCTGCTCTGTTCCTGATTGTAAGGCACAGCGCTGTGAGTGGTACTGTCTGTCAATCACAGGGTAGCCACGCCCTAATGTGTACCCTCCTTTATGGTTTTATTTTCAACTAAACATGACCATGTAACAAAAAAAACAACAACATCAGGTTGCATTTGAGTAGACTTGAAATGAGAGAACGAAAACTTGAACTTAAAATGCTTAATTAAAGACAGACCAAACACAAAGAAAACCATACAAAACACCAGTATCTTCACCAGCCATAGACGCTGCATTGACAGCTGCTGCCGATTGGAGTGGCGTGCCTAAACGGCGGCCATCTTGGTACAGTGCCACTCACTCCTACAGCGCATTACATAAATTGTTAAATTGTAATAAAACGTATTGTCAACATATGTTCACGCAGGTTGTTTGTTACAAACGTCAGACATGGGAGACAAACAGACAGACAAAGACATAAATAGAACTAAAGGAGCCCAGAAAACGTTCAAAGTGTGTTCAAATTCTTTATTTAGAAAATTGCTTCATTATCATTTTATCATTGTTAATATTGTCGAGTGAAGCAGCAGAACTATCTAATGTAAGTGCAAGACCATAAAGAAATATTTACAAGAATATTTACAAGACGTGTCTTTCAGCTCTTCATTTATGAGGTTCTTCTCCCTCAAATCCTCATTTCCTCTTGTCGTGCTCCAGACTCTCCACTCTAGCCAGAGCTTCATGAAGTCTGGCCTTTAGAGCAGTGGGAGCTGCTGGTAAAGCGTAATTGTGGTCCTAGTGGAAATAGGGATAAAAATATTGAGTGATGTTTATAACTCATCATTCACAGATGTAGGTGGCCCACATTCTTAATTTCATCCCTCAATCCCACCGTTGTCGCCTTGGGTATGAGTGTCTGAGTGTCAGGGACACATATTCAACAACTACAGTTTGTTTTAATGTATGCTCGTGTACTTGAGTGGCAGAGAGCAACTGGAAGGTTTTAATATGATCAGGACCTTGATGCTCTTGAGAAATTCAGCTTCATGGAAATGCTGAGGCAAGTCCACTGGCAGGCTCTCTTTCCTCGATGCTTGTGTGGTCCTTGCTGGCACCTGCTGAAATGTAAGAAATATAACGCAAGATTAAAAACAAGTTTTAAGCATCTGAAAGTGTACTTTATTCCAAGCAGACAGGATTTTTTTTTTTAGAAAAGTGAAGCATTAAGTTGTTATCAAATGCTTACAGACATATGAATCATGAACATTAATGAATGGATTCTTTAGCCAAATGGCACAAATACCTTTTGTAAATGAGATGGGAAGTTAAAGACAGGCAGTTTGACTCCATGTCTCAGCCGGACAATCTGCCCTGTCCTGTCAAAATCCTTAAAGTGCTCACTGCAGAGCATGGACCTCTCACTTGTCACAAAACCTTCACGTTTCACTGCCAGTCTCCTAAAAATATTGTCTTTAGGAAACCTTAAAGATGTGCGAAAAGTAGCCTGAGAAGAGAAGAATGTTCATCCTTCTCATTAAGGTTAAATACATAATACATATACTGTACATATAGAATGCATTCAATATCTACCATTGATCTTCTAACTGGAGGCTCTGCAGTCTAAGGTCTGTTTTGTTTTGTTTTTTTTCAGACCAAAGGCAGTTCATAGATGAAATAAACATTGCATTTTAACACAAATTTTGTCAATGCGGAGTCTACGTCTATATGTCTATGTTTGGAGCACCCACCTGTGCCAGCCTACACTTGTCATTGATTCGCTAATGACCACTCCCCTGGTATGTAATGTGTGTGCATAAAAATAGCCATGAGTCATGCAAGCACGGTGAGCACCCACCAGCAGAAAGACTGGTGACCTCCACTTAAAATATTGCTCCCTTACTGAACTATAACAAGGATCAGTCAGCAGCATAATAGCATTCTGTGACTTAAGCAGCCATTTTAAGAAACCTGAGGTTTATGAAAGCTCGCAGTATACGTACAGGTACCATAGGTTCTAAAGAGATTTATCCTAACATTGTCAGAAGAAGTTGGGAATTTCCTGATGCTATCAGACCTCTGATCTGCAATGAAGTGACCAAGATATTCAGATTTTTTGCTCCAACAGAAAAGCACAAAAGAGTATCATCCTTGTCCTCCTCTGGTCTACATATCACGATCACACTCTTTGTGGCATTGTGTTTCACATCAAAATGAACTCTAAACAGAGCACATGTTCAACAGCTGTTGAAATAAATCTGTGAATTCAAGATGCCATCAATGAAATGCAGCACCCCAAGACCAGCGGCACTCATGCAAGGACACTGCCACCTGCACGTTTCACTGTAGGCACCATGCATTTTTCTCTGCATTCTTCACCTTTGCAACGTCATACAGCTCTGAGGCCATCAGTTCCAAAGACATTTATCTTGGTCTCATCAGTCCAGAGTGCAGAGTTCCAGTAGTCTTCATGGGCCCTGGCAAACTCTAGGTGGGCTTTTTTTGTGCCCGGGCTTTAAGAGAGGCTTCTTTTGTGGACGGCACCCATGCATGCTATTCCTCTGCAGTGTACGCCGTATTGTGTCACAGGAAATTGTCACCCCAATTTGGTTTTCTACTTTTTTACATAACTGCAGTGAACTTGCATGCCAATTTTCTTGCCAACCCTTCTCATCAGAAGACACTCCTGTTGAACTTCTGACAACCTGGACGTCTCTGTGAGATGGTTGCAGTTCCACCTTTTTCACATGTTTGAACCACTTTTTCTACAGTATTCCGACTGATAAGTAAAGCTTTGCCGATCTTCTATTAGCCATCACCTTTGTGGTGTAAAGAAATTGGAGTCCAGAGACAGAGACATTCCCTACACCACAGGAGGTGGAGACACTATTGCCCTACTCCACCTGCATGTTCCAATTGCCATGTGAGTCTAACACAATAAGATAATGTTACTAGAACATTTTTTTTTAATGATGATTAACTCTATCTAGCGCCGTGGAGGCATCAATAAAACAAATGAAAACTGAGAAGCTTTGTCGTCTATACATTTCTAATGCTTCTTTCGAGGCATATATACATAAGCTGACATTATGCTTAGTCATGAAGCCCAACTACAGGAATCATCTGTGGTAAAGATGAAATAACTTAAATGATTTCATTTTATATTCAGTTTATCTCAGAGGCACACGCTGAACCAGAACTGGAGGGAGTAGACAATAAAGTGGGAAAGACAATGGAGAGGAAACAAAAACACAAAAACAATAAGCAATGAAAAGAAATCTAAACATTTCACAGTTCCAATAACACTCACACTGCAGCACACATTATTACTGAAATAAGATGCTAGATGATTAGACAAGGTAAAGCTTGTAAACAAAAAGGGTAAAACCTCAGTTTAGTGCGAAAAGCTAGTTGGGATGTATACATCTCATTCATTCACACAGGCTGCCTTGTATTAGCATGGTAACTTGTTAAATTGTCCACTTGTCCATTGCACTATGATTTTTTAATTTGCTGCATTATTGTCATACGTTTCGCTTTCAAAAGATGCTTTTTATTTGTTCACTTTATTTGATTCTTGTTGTTCCTTGGAAAAGGTTAGGGGTCATTATTTCTTACATTTTGGTTGACAAATGAATACAGACATGAATGCAGTTACTTGCACTGCAAGATTTAAAGGAAAAGGACTTCCTTCACCAAGACAAAATGTCCCTTTGTTTTATTTGCAAAACCTACAATTGAGGTTGGAAGGGTGAATAGCACTTGTACAAGCAATACTGTGTTGTTTACAAAGATTTAAAGTAAAAAAGGATAAAAAAATAAATAAATAAAATAAACAAAACAAAATAAGAAGACAGAAAGTCCATTCAAAAGACTGAGCGCAAAATTTGACTTTCCTCACACCTTTCATAGATTTCTGCTGCCTTTGTCAGCTCAGTGGTAGAGATAAGATACGAAAAGCCTGTTTTGAACCTCAGCACAAAACAGCCCTAATGGTCTTAGATCATGTTCCCTCTCTGACAGACCATTAAGTGCTAAATGTTAAGAATTGCATTACTGCAGCTCCTAAGATTAAGAGTGATAAGGAAAAGCTGTTATTCCTATCCGCTGTGCTCACCAGCATCAGGCCATAGCTCTCTGCAATGAATAATTCACACAGCCAAATCACCAGCCACAAAAGATAAAGGCCCTCCATCCACTCCTCAAGAGTATTGATTTTTGTTGTCTTTGTATGTTGGACTGAAGAGTGTCAAATGGATAATGTGAGCGCAGACAGTAAAAAAATAAATAAAAAAAAAAAAAGAGTCATAAGCACTTTCTGTCACTTTGGGATTTTCTTTCTGACACATCAAGGACGAACGAAGTTGCAAAGGTTGATTGAATGTCTGATCAAAGCACATCTTTCTCAGCACAGTTTGTTTATAGTTGATTACTGTCTCTCTCAAATATATTTGCAGCACAACCCACAGACACTCTGGTAAACATATATTTACCATCTGATCTTCAGGGGCTCTTCTGATTAAGTCATTTATGTGCCAAGGCTTACTTCCATCTTATTACAATTTAAACCTGCTGATGCAAATTATTTTCTTTTGCTCATATCTTATTACCGTCTCTTACTGTGAAGAACAATTTGCAAGTCAATATAAATGACTCATTTTTGTAGTCAACAGGTGGCTGTGAGGTTCCAGCATACTCAGTCCCCCAACACCAGTCTGCTGTCAGATATGAGGGGTTTCCTGTCTCAAAAAATATATGTTGCTTACTGACCTTTACACGCCCGTCAGACACTGAAAGGCCCGATGAGCATAGATGAGAAAGGGGCCAGGGTTTGGGCTGCTCTATAAAGCCCCTCTTTAATGTGTCACGAAACCTTGTGCTATACGTTTTGTGTTGACAGTTTGTGAGTGAGTACAACAACATTAGAATGTTTGCTGTTATATCCCTTTTGAAATGATGTCAGCTTTTGGATCTGTTCCCCACTGGAGCCTCAGACAGCACGTCGTACACACTTTTCAGACTTGATTTGAGGCGTGGGTGGAAATTTCATTTTATTATAGAGGCAGCAAAATAAATGGGAAAGAAGTCTTGATATTAATTCTGGCGGGGCAAGCAATAGCCTATAGCCTCTGTTCACTTTAACATGCCTCTGTATTCACCAGTCAGAAAAAAACACTTTTTCAAAGCTAGTGTAGGTAATCCATTGGAGAGACAATTTTTGTCAACTTGTCTCAAGTTTTCTCTGAGACAGCCAACCTCTTTCACCGCCTATTATATCCTGCCCTCATCTGGTCTCTGACACAGAGTGGTTGGCTCTGAAGTGTACTCAGCTAACAATGCTCTTATCCTGGAAGCTCTAACATGAAAAACATATCAAGGACAAAAAGAAAAAAAAAAACAAAACATCAGTGAAGCCAGGAGGGTGAAGAAGCGTTTTCATAAGAAATCTCTAAAACACGTGTCAAACTCAAGGCCTGGTATACAATCAATAGATACAATCAGAAAGATACAATTAATGACCCAGCTGTATGAGCCGCCCCTAACACTTATACTACAAATCCCATGATGCAGCACTGTTCCAAACAGTAGGCTACCTGTGAGAACTCTAATTTCAGCTTCGTGGTCTGCGTGGTCTAAGTGTGACTGTGAGTGGTTGTTGGTCTCTGTCTGTCTCTGTGTGTTGGCCCTGTGATGGACTGGTGACCTGTCCAGGGTGACCCCGCCCTCACCCAGAGTGAGCTGGGATTGGCTCCAGCACCCCCCATGACCCGATCACAGATAAGCGGTTTGAGATGAATGAATGAATGACGATACACCAATCAGATATCTGTGGTTGTTTTCAATTGTGTACAAAATGTGCAATTTCAGAATTTAGACATTTCAATTTTTATTTGTGCTTTCAAGTTTTCATGAGACATTTTTATGGAGAACAAAATATATTTAATATAATATAATATACCTAAATAATATAAGTCTATTTATTTTGCGGGGCAAAATATAGACTGTCTGTTTCAAATTATATTTTCAATGTTTTTCCCTAGTGTGATTCTTCATGTGTCTTAAGGGAAGGAGCTGCAGAGGGAGACAGTTAGGTGTTTTCAGTTAGATAACTTCAAATGTTAGCCTCATGTTAACTCATGCTAAAATCTCCCAGACCGCCTCCTCCATATTTAATCACAAATTGATCTTATCTTTAAATTAACAGGATGAGATGAGAATTTATTATGTGTCACCAGCAGGACTTTTTTTTAACACCATTGAATTTAAAAAGACAAAAACCTGGTGTGATCATCCGCCAGAAGGGGCTTGTCTCCTGTCTGTGTCTCTGCTCCTCTGTCTTACCTTCCACTTAGACTCCTACATTTGTTTATACATTAATCAAAGGTGTCTTTGCTGATGAACCCACTTTGACCCCTGTGCACTTGCCATGTATAAAATATATATTGTGGAAGCCCTGATTATGACACAAAAACACTGATAAACAAAAGCTATACAAACCTTACCAGAGACTCCAGACTGTCTGGACGTCCCTGGTCTTCCTGCCTCTCTGTGCCCAGCTCTGTTCTCTCTGTCTCCTTTTGCCTAATGACGCCATTACGTTAACGTTTCCATAAGCACTTCATTCCTTTCTTGTGAAGCTATCATCAAATTGCCTTTCGTGTTCCTGGGGACTTGCTTGTTGTTTCAGGGCACTTAAAAACCATTGCATGTCCGCTTTCCTTCTGTCTGAGACACAGCTCGTATGGCCTAATGTGTGTGGGATCACAGCAGGTGGCCCAAACCATCCTGACACAGGGCAAAATCATGAGTCACATAAAAAAAAAGTGGAGAAAAAAAAAAAAAAAACTTTCCTTGGAATTTTTCAGTTCACATTCTTTGACTTCAATCTCCAAAGGTTCACTTTAAGAAAGAACATTCAAAAACAGGTGGGCCCGTCCCTCCACCCCCACCACTCCCCCCAGGAGCATGCCTTGAGGCCAAATCATGGCCCGATTTTGTTATGTGCCTGAATCTATGAAGATCTGTGCAGCCACATCTTGTTCCACGTGTACTGACTGCACATTCCCCTATATACTCTGTCCTACGCTTGTCAAGCGGTGCCCCGGCTGCTGTCTAGCAGTCAGTGTCATGACATGCCAATTAATGAACGGAGTCAGGCACTGCTTTATGCAATTCAGTTTATCATTCGATGTTTTCATTAACCATCTGCAGAAATAAAGGTCCTGTGTTGACATGCACAGCAAAGCCACTTTGCTAAATCTGTACAATATCACTCGGTTGGAATGCTCAGCTGTGGATGCGTAACACATTTTAGATACATGATTTGAATTCAGAGCATATATAACGCATAATGGCGCTGGAGTTATTTCAGCATTAGGTTTGCACAATTTGCTCTTGTGCAATTTTTTGGCTGCAAATGATTGCCAAATATCAATAGATCTAGATAAGATCGACATAAATTATGGAAAAAGAGATAAATGAATTATGCTGTATCTGCAGTCCCTCCTCATTTGAAAAGACAATTATAACCTGATCCTGTAAACCCATGCTCTAAGGCTAATAGCCAGCTTAATGACACATGGATTGAATGGACTGTCTGAAAGAGACATCCGCCCTACTCTACATCAGGGTACTTTGCTCTGCCATTTGGCCCTTTTAACATCAATAAATACATTGCTTAAGTGGCAGCTGATCACCACTGCCGCCTGCACCTTTGTTAAAAATGTTCTAGAGACACCCCTGCAGGCCGGCGCTGGAGCAGCTCCTTCAGGAAGAAAATGTTAATGAGAAATTTCATGCCATATCTCTGTGGGTCTAATGGGAAATGAGTTGGAATGGAAAGTTTTACGTTAAGAACTTTATCCTTTTAACTTCATGAGGAGTTTGCACAAGTCTGCAAAGAGAGGAGATGACTGGTGCATTACAAGGAAGAGAAGAACCCTTTGTTGGCTTTGTTGACAGATAACATGTGTCATTAACAAAATGGTAGTATTCCCTCACAAGTAAAGGAGAAGAGATAAGATTTTATTACATTTTACTCAGTTACAATAACACATACATATATAGAATTCTCTCTGTTTAGAGGTTATTCTTAGTGCTCGGTTTGAATTACTCAAGGTAAGTTGTGCTAATGAATTTATTCATTCATTCACTCATCTTCAGCGTTCAGCTGCTCATCCGTTTTCAGGTCATGGGCCAATCCCAGATCACTCTGGGTGAGGGTGGTGTACAACCTGGACAGGTCGCCAGTCCATCACAGGGCCAAAGCACAGAGACAGACAGAGACTGCGCTAATGAATATACTGTGAAAGGCATTTCACCAGATACACCAAAGTAACATAAAGTCATGCATCCATAAAGTGCATGCAAAAACAAAAATATGCATCTGCAAATTTCCCAAATCTCACTCATTGTGAAACTGAATGAGCCTGATTTCCACTCCGGTACGGATGGATGCAGTTCATACAAAGTGGTCCAAATTTTCTAGGTGGCATCTGCATTTGAAAAATATCCTGTTGACAAATGTGTACATTTTTGTGAAATGTAATTTGTCCAAATAACAAATGACACAACGTTTTTACATGCTGAAGTGATAGTTTTACTTTACTTTAATGTGGGGTTGTGTCAGGTATAGTCACGATATTACCTGCAGTGAATTGGGGTCAGTGGTCGAAAGATAAACACGTGGAAATTTAAAAAAATGCCTCAGATGTAAATGAAATGCTCGCGGCGTGGCTGCAGGGGTGGCAAAGTCAGTCCAGCACGTTGGTTCAGACTGATAAATGCGCTTTGGATGGATTGTCATGAGATGTTTTACAGACATCCATCATCCCCAGAGGATACATCCTAATGAGTTTGGTGACCTCCTGACCTCAACTCCAACACCTTCATGAAGTTGACATTTGTCGTTTTAATAAGTATAACTCATTAATAACATTCAGAGGATGAGTTGTAGGCACTTTGCTGATTCCTGGAAGTTGCATCATTTATACAAGACGATAGTTTATGACCATCTGTTTTGGCTTATAACTTATTAAGTTATAGGCAATGCTAAGGCTAAAGCAAAGGCATGGTGGTTATGGAATGTCTTGGTTTGCATTTGAGAACTCAGTGAAGAGGGTGCAATGTCAAGGTCACATGATCTGGCCATTCAATAGCCATGTAATATCAACATATAACCAGGAACATTATATAGAAGTACCCATACCTCACCATACCATAGTTTGAATACGTAGGTTGAACACTGACATGAAAATAAGTATATCTCGCTCACTCGCCAATCCCAGCCAATTCTCCGGGAGAGGGTAGACCTTGGACATGTCGCCAACCCATCGCAGCAGGGTGGAATTATTATTTTTTTTTATGTAATTCAAACAAAATCAATATTGCATTTTTTGTAATGAGATTCGAGAAAACATAGAGAGAGCCAACATTTGAGGAGGTTGCCGACGGGCTCTATTGGAGGCAAACTCTGTAGGGGAAGACAGAGCTGGCCGGTAACAGTGATGCTGCAGTGTTCCCGACACAAATGTTCAGTGCAGTAGGGGACCTTTGTGTACTCAGTACCACATATATTCACTTTAAGTGCAAGTAGATCAAGTAAAGAAGAGCCGAGTAAATCATGCTTTTCGAACAAAGATGTTGAACTTGGGAAATATATTCACTTAGCATCATGTTAGCATTAGCACATATTTGCATTTTAGCTCAACCAGTGCAGAAACCTAACCACTGTGTTGCATCAGCTAGCCTGAATTCAGCCTCCACATTCTTCCTATACAAAAACATTTATGGCTTGCATCAGTGGAAATGGCTTTTGTGCATTTGCATGCATCATACTATCTGACACCTACAAGGAGGAAACTATATAAGTGTGCCGCCACATAGAACAACACACTTTTTTCTTGTAGTTTGTGGATATTACATCACATGCTTAATCAAAAAATATATATTAAAGGAATATATATACTAAAGTATGCGTCACAGCATCAGCATTTGAATGCTGAACAGGCCCTTTATTTCCATCCATGCAGACTTAGCTACAGTAACCCAAATGAGCCGTACACAGAAACTGCACTGTATACTGCAGTAGTGTTTTATCTTTCCAAAATGCTTACTCAGAGGAGACTCAAACACAGTAGATCACCGGATCCCTATTTTAAACATATCACAAGTGTCTGTTGAAGATGATAAGTGACTATAACCATGGTCCATTAAGCACACGCCACTGAATGTTCCATGGAGACAATTTAGAGTACAAATAGTCTATATACCAAGACCCAATGTCTACCACAGACTACAGTAGGCATTACTGTTGTTGAAGAGCAAATGGAATTGATGTGTGCCCTTGCCACATCCTGATCAATCTTTCTCCTGCTGAAGTATACACTATAATATGGAATGTACAGGGAGAAGGAAAGATAGGGGGAGAGGAGACAATAAATATTCGGACTGGGAAGGCCACACAAACAGTGTTGCCTCATTAGACATTGTTTACACAGGTTTTCGTTTACTAGACCAACCTCACTCACAAAAAACGTTATAGCCCAAACTACAACATTTGCACATCACCAAATTTTCACCTGCTGTACACTTGCTGTATAATAGCCGACGTGACACAACAATCATGCTTAATTTCCAGGAGGCTGTCAATGGAAGATGAGCTAGAATTAGAGTCAGCAAAGAAATGAGAGCCTCTTACAAGCTTACTGCCTTACTGCCTGTGTTAATTTGCTCACAGTGCAAGTTGTGTGCTTTTAGTTGTGTAGAAGATGTGTGTATTTATAGCTGGGCAATATTTCCAGTCATTAACAGGCAGGTAGGGGGAACACAAACATGGACTCACCAAGAACCATCTTTTGACTTTAGGAGGAGAAGAGCCTTCCTCCTACAGGAGAAATCTGCCCAAGATCCACTCAATAATATCAAAATTCCAGCTCAATAACTTCCAAATGAAAAATATATGTTTCTCTGGCCAAAAGGTAAACCCCAGGACATTGGTCTGCAGCTGAGACTATCTTGGTGAAGCAGAGAATGTCTAGCACAGACTGAAACTTGTATTTTAACGAGGTATGGGCCACTGCCCTTTTAGGACCAGGAAAGCATTACATGGTCAAAGTGTGGACTTTAACAGTGATGATCTTCGAAACCGTGAGAAGGGTTTATAAACAGCCTTACAAGCATTTATAGCTCAATATTTCCTTTATATGTAGACTAGTAAATCCCAGCAGAGATCTAAGTTTCTTATAAAAGCTTTAACTAGTCAGCAGTGATACAAAATGATGACATAAAATGTATAAAACTGTAACAGATGCCAAATTGCTTTAAGTAAAATTTGGCCTGGCTGAGAAAAAAAACTAGCAGTGTGTGTTTGGCCATTTGTGGTTTGAGCTCTTTTAAAGTGTTTGAGACACAATAGTTTTGTGTCAAGAACATACAGACAAATTTTGATAAGCAGTAGCTCAATTTAAAGAAAGTTTTTCCACGTCCTGATGTCATTTTGGACACAGCCTTAAATTGTCCACTCTGCAACATGCTATGTATGCATAATATACATATGATATACAACTTCTACAAAGAATAGCTGATTGCAGTTATCTTTCATTTCAGTCAAACATGAAGGATTTTCATAATAAAATTAATAATTTCAGTGCTCATTTGTGGAAAATGACATATTAGAGATGTGTGAAGAAGCCTCCTGCTGTGTCTTGGGATGATCAGGTATTTTACTTTCATTTTAAATTTGAAATGTTCCTGAAAAGCATTTGGCACAGAGCAACTGTTAAAATCTCATCAGGATGTGGTTTCAATGTGTGCTGGCCAGATGTTCTAAAAATTTCAATAATGCCTCTGTCTCTCTAAAGAATATACATAGCTTGCTTCTATGTGAAAAGAAGACTGCAAATGGGATGTTAAGGCTTTGATTTCCCCAATAAAACAGCAGTTTGTGTTACACTTACACTAAGTGTACGTTATTCATTACAATCACTCTTTTTGTAAAGTTGTGTGATTTAAATCACCTGACTTGACATAACGCAAGCAATAAATATAGCAGGGGTCCCCAATGACGTCATTCAGGTAATAAAGGCGCCGCAGCCCAGTGCACAGGTTACAGTGGAGAGCTACCCCAAGCTTTCTCCATGATCTGGCCTCCAAAGGGAGCAGCACCTTAAAGCCTAGGTCACAGTCTGCGAGCACATAGACCGCTGTTGTTGTTTTTCCTTTTCCCCGACGTAGATCGCTGTGCAGTCAGCTGATCTTTAGTTCTGTGAAGACAACGGCGCCCACTTTGTTAAAGACTTAACAAAGTGCATCGTCTTCCACCCTTGACTTTCCCTGCTGCCGCCAAGGAACTCATCACATCGACTCGCCGGAAGAGCGAGGCATGGACCGCTCGACCCCCAGCGACGGAACATGCTGCAGACACTCAAAGAGGATCTCTTTTCCTTTCTCTCTCAAACTCTGAAGGATTGGAGCAATGAGAAGGAAGAGGCTTATGTCTGGGCAGAGACAATTAGTGTGGCGTCCAGATGCATTTGTGAAACTCGACTTGTAAATGCTGCGATTCATTTTTCTTTTTGTTGTCGGTCATTCACTGCGGTCCGTTAATAAGTCGATCATCACAATAATCACAAAGGACCAATACCTGACCCGGTAAACTCCGGTTTGCTCGCTCTGCTATCGCGTAGTGACATTGTAATTATCAACTGTGGTAACAATCTTTTGTGGACTCCCTTTTTCCCTTCACCCTCTCCCCCACGCCCGCACACACACACTCCACCAGAAGCCACCCACGTATCAAACCCCCGCCCCACACGCACACACAGACACACAGCCTTCCTATATTAATGTCACTCAAATTTACAAATGCACTACGGGGATGGTGGCCCATGTGAATTTAACCCTAACCCATTTATTTAAATTCACATGCATGAACAAAGTTTTTTAGTTCAAACATAATTAAGTGCGTAAAAAGGAATTTTACAAAAAAAATAAATAAATAAAAAAAAAATCTAAAGACAAAAGTACCTGGTATGGTATAAAATATTCCAGTAATGGGTTAGCTTTTTGAACTGGGCCACAGTTTACCCATCTAGGCTACATGTGTCTAGTCGAAGGTATGGGAACATTTGGACTACTGTATGCAAATTCACATGCTTGGAAAGACTCTGAGTTCAAACACAATCAAGTCCATCAACAAAGGAAGGAAATTTACCACCAAAAAATGGTGGTAACAGCAGTAACAACAATAATAAGCTGTCTTAAATCAAACATACCTGGTATGATAGAAGATATTCCAGTAATGCAGTAGTGCAGTTGCTTTTTGAACAACTTCCTTAACGTCCTGTGGATAAGCTACATTAGCTGGGCTCTCTCCCGAAATGATTTCCATTAACATCTGGTGCAGTGCACGAGCAAAAAAAAAAAAAAAAAAAAAAAAACGTAACCCACCTCTCTCCATCTCATTCCCATTTCTGATCCGCCCTGCTGCTCCTCTGTTTTCAAAGAAGAACTTTCTTATGTCCATGATGGCAGCCTAACATTAATGTAGGCTAGCTGTCCGCTGACAAGTTTACTCCACAGTGACAGCGTAGCAGTAGCAGTGCTAGTTTTCAATTTTGCGTGCTAGGTGTCTCCCGTTCCATTCAGTAATTATGCAACATAAATGCACCCGGTGCCTGCGAGCCTCTCTGCTCTTTGGTTTTGCTGCAGCCCTATTAGGCCCTATTCAGCTAAGTGTGTGTGTGTGTTGGGGGGGGTCACAGTCGCTGTCAACTACTCCTATACACGTCAGTCATAGCACAGTGGTACAGTGATTATTCTGTGATGAAAAATAGACTCGTTCATGATATTTCATTGGGAATTTTACAGGGGGCCACATCGCATGTTTACTGGGGCATGTGCCCCGTTAAAGGTGTCCGACGACGCACATGATCTCACAGACATTAAAGTTTCCTTTGCGCATCTTGAATCTGTTACATGGAGGTTTCCTCAGTAACACGTAAAGCTCAAGGACCGCTCTCCTTTCCCTTTGTTCACGCCATTCATATTTTTCTGCGAGTCGCCATTTGGCTCTGGCGAGTCACTACGTCACTACGTCACTCTGCTGCCATCTTGGCTCTTAAAGATATACGTCACTCAAGTGAACCCACCGCCATTCTCCCTCTCTCTCTCTTCCGCTCTCACTTCCTCTTACACACACACACACATCACCATTGTGATTACTGTTACTCCCGTTGCTCTTGTGATTGCCATTGATATCGCCAATTCTAGTGCTATTACATGTGCGTTGCCTGTCATAGTTAGCAACCAGTGTTTTGCTTTTCATAATTGAATTATAATAGTCTTTATACTAAGTGATGTCATTTTAAATAATAATTGCTGTGATTAATCCTGTTGTAATTTAATCAGCTGTTGTTTGTGATTATTGTGGTTATAGAATTATGACAGTTGCTGGATTCATAACATTCAGTGCTCAAGCTCATCCTTTTGCAACCGTCAGACTATATTCCATTTTTGTCAATTTGGCTATCAATCCCTGGTGACAGGGAGGTGACCCGAGATTTACTGTTTGCAGTAAATATTTCTGACTATTAATAATTAGCAATTATTAATGGCAATTGTTAATTGCCAAGAACCAAATTGCCTCTACTAGGATACAACAGCTGAAAATAACCAAGGTGTAAAAATGTGGTTTAAAACACGGTTAATTTAATTAATTTTGAGCTTCTGACAGGCAAACATAATTCCAGGACATGTGCATTGGTGATATTTACCAAATTAAACAGCCATTATGATTTTGCCATTTTCTTCAGTATGAATGAAAAGCAAAATTTCACATGAAGCTTTCAACCAAAAGCAATACTTCAAAAGTGTGTTATTGTCACGACCCTGCAATTTTCTGTTGTATCCCATGTGGCACAGTCAGGTGCAAATGTGTGTTTTGTTTGGGGAGAGGGTCATCTACGATGTCAGACCTGCAGGAAATAATAAATCCAGTGCTTGTGGCCAATTCTGTGGTGTTTCTGGTGAGAATAGTTTGAGAGAGACCAAAAAATGACAGTTGGTTGCTTGTGTCAGTTGGGCTACTCCTCTACAGCAGATCAACAGCAATTTATGATCTAAGAAAATTACCAGGTTCGGCATCATTTCTTGAAGAAATGGCAAGAGCCATTTGGCAATCTTCCGCATATCCCTATTCAGTTCATGTGGATGGAACTAATAGAGCAGCAATTATCAAAAATAGCTGTAGTAAGTAAATTCTATGTTCATTTTAGGAAATGATACAAAAACAATCTATCTGTTTTTTCTGTCTTGGGAGAGTATCTACATGTCAGTCTTCAAAACATTTTGAATTGTTTCTTCCCAGAGGATCTTTTTGCCTCAGGAATGCCTCCAGAATCTCAGGGAAATGTGGTCTTTGAAATTTGAAAAGGTTTTATTTATTTATTTATTTATTTATTTATTTTCTCCTTCGTAAAACAATTCAATGTAAAAAGTGACAGTATGGTGAAGAGATCGAAGATGACAACATACAGTACAAAGGTTCCAGACCAGAATGATGCATGGAAGCATTTCAGTTAATTGGTTATATGTGCTTATCACATACAATAATCCAACAGAACCCATAAAATGCATGAATCCAATGACTAACAATCATCACGAGCCAAGTAAAACAATTAAAAGAACACTCAGCAGGATTAAAACCAAACTCATCACAAAGAGAAATGGGAAACAGCATGGTGGCACTTTGAAGAGAGTCTGTGTGTCGTCAAATCATTCAGCACAAGTAAAAGACCAGTCATTTTCGTGGGTGCAGTAGGTAAAACCATCAACATGCTCAGAAAGAAAATTCAAATTCAGTGATATTAAAAAATGGATCAATGTGCAAGGCTGTAATTCAGAGTCCATTTCAATAAGAATGACTCCGCACAAATGCATCACCATACAAATCAAAAAGAAAGGAATCCAACATGATAAAAAGATAATGTGTGCTTTCCACCTCCACACAAAACTTAACGACATATTCAAGAAGCTTTTGTCAATTAGACAACATGAATGGTGTTGAAAAGCAGCAACAGTGACTGGCTTTTATGAGGCAGAATGCTGAAATCACCAAAATGTTAAGTAATGGCTATTGGGTTTCTAGATACAATTCTCTGGGGTTGCCAGTTATTTCTGAAATATCAAATAACATTAAATTGTGAAAAATGCCCATGATAATTTCACCACAGACTGAGGTGAGGTCTTCAAATAACTTGTTTTGTCTGACTAACTGATACAAAATCAGTGCAAAATCCAATGATATTCACTCATGCTTGAAAGCAAGAAGCTTAAAATCCTCATATTTGAAAACCAGAAAAAAGAAGACCAATTTGAATTCTTTTTTTAAAAGAATCTGATGTTTATCAAAAAAAAAAAAAAACTTGCTGATTTATTTTCTTTCAACATCTAAACACAGCAGGTGTGTAAAATACATAGTTTCCTGAGTAAATTAAACTTCTTGACTTCTAACTTTAGCGATTTGATCTCTTGCTAATATTATGACTTAATGCTCTCCAATCTCAGTTTTAAGAAATCCTAAATACTCAATCCAACATTTTTTAGCAGGTTTTAGGTACCGACACTTCTAAAAATCACCATGAGGTGAAATTCCATCTGTCAGTTACATGAAAACCCCACATTGCCACGGTAACCAGTGTCTGATGATGGAATTTCGTCATTATGACCACAACACAAGGTTGGGGTCTGACCTTTGGTGAATAACTTCCATCTGACACGGTGACATTTCATTCTTTGTGTAAAGGTAATAAAAGAGGAGTCCTATGGATTTAACAGTTCGCTAACTTGAAAAAGTAAAAAGGTGAATTGACTGCGCCAGCTGAATAGAAAAGAATAGGTTTCGTCTCTTGTTAAAAAATAGAAAACTGATCGATTTGCATGCAGAGCGTAGATTCAGACACGTTCTGATAGTTAACAGCATTAATAAGACAAACAAAAACCATCAGGATGGAAATCCATCAACGGTGGGATCAATAATGAATGTTCTGCTGGCATTAAATCAGAGAGAAATAAGCACCTGCAGGGCAAGAGACAGTGCTGAGTTTCACTCTGATGCGTGAGGTCAAAGGAGCTCCACTGGTTCAAACAAGGCTTGCCTCCATCACCTTAACCTTTCTATCAGCTCATTGTTCAAGCGAATATCCAGTGGGTGTGTCTGATCTTGGATGACCCCCTGTCTCATCTTAACGCTTTTTTCTTACTTGTTCTGTAAGCAAGATGCGCTGCCGCTGTCTGTCCTTCTGGCTGTATGATCAATATTTTCCAAATACTAGTCTGACTTTCCAAATGACTCCCACTTTTTCACCCAATTGCAACACATAGGGGCAGCATGGCGGCATAGTGGTTCATGCTTTTGGCCCGTGAAAAGAAGGTCGCTGGTTCGGTTCCCAGCTTGTGGCCTTTCTGTTCGGAATTTTAATGTTTCTTCCAGGTACTCTGGTTTCCTCCCACCATCTAAAGACATAAAATTTAATTGGTTAATTGGTGACTCTGAATTCGACTGAAAGTGAGTGGTTCTTCGTCTGTGTCACTATGCTGGCCCTGTGATGGACCGATGGAACTTTT
Source organism: Echeneis naucrates (assembly GCF_900963305.1). NCBI lineage: Eukaryota > Metazoa > Chordata > Actinopteri > Carangiformes > Echeneidae > Echeneis > Echeneis naucrates. The sequence continues at coordinate 22,035,982 of NC_042515.1, read as the reverse complement.
CTTTCATTAATAGGGTTTACAGTGTTTGTATCTATAAAATAACTAAAAGACAAAGTCAATGATTTTTTTATGGGCTACAGTTCCTGATTGTAGTGAACAGAAATCTTGACTGAAATACACATTTGCTTAGCAGATGCCGTGGATTCGTGTAGGATCTGGTGAGAATTTTACATATGTCAACTTTAGAAGGCAAAACACAAAAAAATTTAAACCTAGAAGAGTTTTGGTTTCAATCTCAGTGGCTTTTAAATGACAGGAGATTAAAAGCTAAGATTAGAGAAAGTTTGAAAGTATGTGTAACATAGTCTTCCCTTTTTATAGAAACATTGGTTTGGGAACTATTCATCTGTAATGCATTGGTTTAATCAGGTCGTAATCCTGATTAGCATAGCTACCAAACAGTTAAGATCGAAATGAAGATTTCAATAGAAACAGTTTCTGTAACTCTGCTGAAGTCATTTTTATTTCATAAAAGCAATATACATTTATACAAGAATGTATTTGCAAACAGCCATCTCTAGGTACTCCAGCTTCGCCATGCAATCAAGGCTGTGGCATCCCCCAACATAGTTAGTTATCATCGACACCAGCCCCTCCCATGACCCTTAAAAGGCCAGGCAATGCTAGCAAAATTACATAAGAAAAAGTACCTCATTATGACAAAGTGAAACATGAATCTTCATGCAAGTATTCATTTGATTTGCTCTTCAAATTTAGCTCAGCTTTCTTCTATATGAGTTATTCAACTCTGAGACGATAAATATATAAATCTGCTGTACTGAAGAATCGTAGGAGCACAAAGCAATCAGGGGCAAATGAGAGGTGAAAACCTGAACCTGATGGTCCCTTAGGCTGAGCTCTGGAGAACCTCTGTACAGATGAGAGGAGCTTCCAGAAAAAAACAAACTGCAGCTCCAGACGAAAAGCCTGACCAAAGCCTCTCCTCAGTGAGCACCTCAATGGTGCAAGAAAAGCACAGACTGTGCGAAACAAGTCTCTGGTCTGATGAAACCAAGATTGAACTGCTGGCCTCAATTTCTAAATGTCATGTGAGTAAGAACCCAGACATGATGTTTGGAATTAGTTGTTCGTTTATATAAAAAAGTTCATCACCTGGATCAGTCATTGTGTGCACGGGCAAATAAACCAACCTTTATCAAACACATTAACAGAAACCCGGGATTATAGGAGGAAAGTAGTTTGGGGTTAACTTGGCATATTGGTTTATCAGTGATGCTGGGCACACTGGTAAAGCAACTATTCTATTGGACCTGTAGCTGTCTGAGCGTCTCCAGTTCTCCAGTAAATGTGCGACATTTCAAAAGAAAAAAGACTTAGAAAAAAAAAAGCCCACAAAGGTACAGGTGTAAGAACTCTGAAGACTTCAGACTGCGGATATCTATTCATCATGATTTCATTTAGACAGATGCCACATCTATTAGAGCTCATCAGAAAATGAGCAGGCCCCACATGCGCACTCCTTCTCCATGCTTGTGCGCCAAGACTGCAAACTGCTGTCCCTTAAATGATTTGCAGAAGCTAACGTTCTGCTGCTAACTGCTATTTCCTCTCGTCCGATGTAATGGATTTGTGTTGAAGCAAAGTACCATTCTCTGCCCACGGAGCATTGATCCCTGGTAATGTTCTGATGGATATGTCACTGTACAAACCGACTCTTAGGTGATTCTGCCTAACCTTCTGGCGACCTAAAGACACCAAAGCAGCGCCCAGAGCCAACAGGGTTCATTCATCAGCTTCTTGTTTCGTGTGACTCTGGCCTCCGTATATACGGCACAATTATAGAAGCGACACCCTGCTGATTTCAATGTTGGAAACCAAGAATCGAAAGTAAAAATGCCACCTCTCAGCAATGCAGGCCATTTAAGCCTGTTTAGCCTGGTAAAGTGTTCATTTACTTCCTGCAATAAAACCACGATTTCACTATTTTTGATTACTGTCATTATTGTGGTCACCAGGGCACCAACCCTCCTTTATTTTATACAGCCTCCTGTGGTCCATTTGTCGATTCCTTTTCTGTTTCTTTTGCCAAGGGGTTTTCATAAAGCTCCTCTCTGAGCAGCTCAGAACAGATGTGTCACACTCAGTTCTGCACATAAACTATTCATTCATGTTGACTTTTAGAAAGCAGCTCACAATAAATTGTATCTTGCGTTGTTTGTGATCCTTCTTTTCTCCTTGGCTAATCAAGCTTCAGTAAACATCTTCAGCGTAAGACGTACAAGCTTCTGGCAATTTTTCCCCAACTGGGAAACCTCAACATCAGCAATAAACATTTTCTCCCAAACACAAAGGGTCATTGAACTCAGCACATAAGTATCTACCAATGCTAAAAGCAGCTAATGCCAGCCACCGCTAGCGACTGGACATATCCAGTTTATCCAGAGGCCAGAGATGGAAAAGCCCTGACCTGCAAATGGATGTGTGTTATTTCTCCTGGATTCAACTCACATTACACTGTTCACTATGTTGCTTTTATGGCAGAAAGTGAGGGATCAACAAAGATCAAATAACCAGATGCCGAGACACAGGTGTCAAATGGGGAGCCTCCTTTATTCACAGCACCCCTACTAACAACACGGTCAGCAATATCTCAACGTATTACAGAAGCAGGAGGTGTCTGTTATACATGTGTGTATGTGAGTCCACAAGCTTCATGCACTTGGAGTGAGAAGGCTTCATTCCTATTTACCTTTCACTCCATTATCCCATCCCAAAGGCCATCTTCAAGGGCGTTTCTTCATAATAGTTATCCTGGAGACACAACGTTGTTTTGTACAGGGAAGGTTTGCACATGTCTCAACACAGTCATGGTGACCTTCCAGAATAACGTCTGACTAATGTCCTCCTGTTATTCAGTATTCTGATATTTTCATCCCTCCACATTGCCCATTGAGCAAACCTTTCGTTAGAGTTAATCACATGCTGTTTTAGCAAAATGTATTATTTGCAAGACAGGCCTTTGTTGTATTTCCAGACTTCAACAAATCGACCTTGGGAAACGTGTCCATGGAAACAATGTCATAAGTGGCTCTGGATGAAGACGGGGGATCTTAGTGAAATTATGGTTAAATTACCATTATGATTCACATCTAAAGCAGCAGAGGCTGATCATCAGAGCAGTTCAGTATTAACTGTCAATTTGAGATTTCTACTTGTCTGGCCAGTATTTTTCATATCATATTATCTGTTCACATGCCAATCCAATACACAGAATTTCTACGTATGAAATATATGCAACTAAAAATAAAGGTTGCTGCATATTCTATGCAGAAATTATGTTTAGCCAATGCTAATATTTATGTTTAAGTACAGTGTGTATGCTCATATTGTACATATGTTACATGAATCATTATCTGTCTCAAAGCTTGTCAACGCATGCGAATTATAGGCTGTCCATAAAAATGAACGCTGATGGTCATTCTATGAAATTAATAGCCACTGGTACAAAGTAGTCATATTGTATTGTATTGTATTGTTACATGAAATAACCCTAGTTCATTCATTCATTCATTCATCTTCAGCTGTTTATCCATTTCGGGGTTGTGGGGTTGCTGGAGCCAATCCCAGCTCACACTGGACAGCTCACTTAGTTCTCACCTAATTTATGAACTGGGTTAAAACCTTCTGAAAAGCAGAACTTATGTTTAGTTTAAAGAAAAAACAAAAGTAATGTGCAAACAAAAAGGTGTAGGATTTTTGCCAGCATTTTGATAAAGCATGCTAAACTTATACATAATGGGTATTCAACATATATATACATATATGTGAAGGGAGAGAGAGAGAGTTATGTGTCTGTCCTTCACTGTGAGTTTCAATTCTATCAGTTTTCTTTTGGTTCGCTTATTCGGTGAGAGCTCATCACTGTGGATGTTGAGCAATGAGTGCTGAGCGAATGCATATGTGAAGATCATAGGTCTATGTGGCCAAATCCCTCCTTAATGGATGATTGGAGTTGAAATATACCCACATTTTAAAACATGAAGAAACAAACAGTAAATCCACATTTTTCCGCCCCAGTGACCAGGCAGACAAGAAATTTCTTTTCCTCCTTTCTTTGTAGTCTAAATTACCTGTGTATCTGCTGTGTGGAGATAGGCTCTTATCTTATATTGAATATGTTTTCCGGAAGCAGCGTGGTCTGTGGGTTGGATCCGATGGGATGGCATCTCTCGACGGCAGTGGTTCCCTGCTTCATTGATAAATCTCCATGCAGCATTTGCTGTAGTTGCTCCAGTTCAGCCTCTCTTCGCTGCTTGTTTTGGCATGTAAGTTCTATTGTTTTGCTCGCCGCTGATCATCAATCAGGGCTTTGTGTCTGTTCACGCTGACAAAGACAGTGGCTTCAATATAGAAAAGAAAGATGGATCATTGGATTTTAACCCTACAATAGGCCACAGTTATGCAGCAGGGATACAGATATTAAAACGTCACAAAATCACATCTCTGACACTGGATCAAATGAAATCAAATGAGATGGCCCATAGTAACAAGCTCACAGAAAATGAATGGCAACTTCTGTAGCTCGCCTAACTTTTTTATTTATTTTTTTTTTCATTGTTTGTTTTTTGGACATGGAAATCCATTCTTTCCGGCAACAGCACAAATTTTTTTGAGCAAAAAGAAAAACAGGAGGACGCTACAGAACCAAACGCCAGACACAGAAAACTGGATCTAGCCAATGCAGAGAGACCTGATTCCAAATGAATGTTCATGTTCCTACATGTAGCTGCCAAACTAACTACACCTGTCACGGTTTCAAAGATTCTGTATAAAAGTTCAGTTCATAACAACTCCATTGAAAGGGAAACACAGGAAAACAGGTGAAAAGGAAGAGAGCTGATAAACAGAAGTCGGTATCAGGAGGGTGCAACACCACGCAGAATGGGCATCGAAAATGAAGGCTGCTACAGAGCAAAATCTGACAGAGGGTAAGTAGAGGTGGAACGGTTTATGTGCCAGAGAGTCAACGAGGAAATGGGCGAGCAGATGGGTATGAGAAATCAGGTGACTGGGAAAGGAAAAGTGCTAAGTGCTGCAGGGCTGGTGGGAGTGGTGGGGTCTAAAATGACAGGGTACTTAGATGAGAGGCACCAAATGAATGAATAACTAAGAATATGAACTGACAGTGGTAATTTTGGAACTGCAGAGGTAACTTTAAAATATATCATCCTAAAAGGTAATGATTTTTCCTCCAAAGTGCTTTTTCCAATGGTCGAATGACCTGCTGACATCACGCTTTTGTCTGCAACGGTGAAAGCCACAATTGGAATTCAGAGCTGGGACGAATGACTCTGCAGTGGAGAAGCTGCAACGTGCAGACAGACACAGATCTGTCACCTATGCAGCTCGGTGCTGTCAAATCAGAAACATTGTGGCTACATCTTCCCCTGAGACTGAGAGGAGGCTTGGAAATAACGTGACATAATCACACAATCAGTGATCAAAGTGTCTCGCACAAACTCCGACTCTTTTTCAGGTGCCAGAGAGATATGACAGGTGCATATTAAAAGCAAAAACAACATTTTAGAATCAGATCAGAAAATCATTTTCAGCATATATGTCGGACCTTGTGGATGCACTCAATTAGTGCATTATTTTTTTTAATTTTTATTTTAATTATTTTTTTTTGTTTGCAAAAAATTAAACCCTAATTTGCTTAACAATGACACCGATACAATAACAGTTAAACTAGGGGAATTTTCAGTAATATCAATGATGCATTTTCATTTTTTTCACTTCCAATCGCTTCTAAAAGCTTCACAGTAGCCTTTTCAACAGAGCTGCTGGATATGTGATGAAGCCATTGTTTGCTTTGCACATTCTGCATAATGATTATATAAAGGCGGCAGAAAGATTATGTTAAAAATGTATTTTGGGTGCTTTGAAGTATGCCAACACACCTCAGAAAGAAGCAATCATGAATGTTCCTTCCGCAGTTTCCGCAGAAAAAGAAAACAGAAAGTTTCACATCATTGTAATTTTGATCCATGTGAGGGAATTGCTTCCTGGTATTTAAGGTAAGTTTGAAGACGTGTCACTGTAATTATCAAGAGCTACGTTTGAAGTGAGAATAAGAAATCCATGAAACAGAACAGGCGGTCTGATTAAACCACGTCATCCATGTCTACAATCTACCTCCAACATGTTCTAAACTTTTGTGTGTAAATTTTAATCATGAAGAACAAATGTTTGTATTCACGCAGAGCGTATGTCATCATATAGTAAGAAATTACAGAAAATGAAAGAGTGTCTGAAAAGTTCTATTAACATGAATGTGCCATAAAAACAAATGGAAAGTTTATTTGCACATTCAGATTTTTTGCATTCAACCTTCCATGATTGCACTTGTGTCAAGCTGTGGAAAAATAAATTCTCACCAAGTTTTCATTATATTTTTACCAGCTGAGGCGTTATCATTCAGATGTAACTATCTGAAAGTTGCAATCTCCTCAAAAAGCCTTTGAGGGGCAAATATTCTTAAGTACAGGTTGACATCTATGCTCATTTGTGAGCAGGGGTTCAGTCAGTTTGTAAATTTGGGTTTCTGTTGACACTGCAACCTGGTAAGTATGAAAGATAGAGGAGCCGCTCTGAGCTCACATACTGTACAGGCATGTCTGACATTCCAATCAGCAGAGCAATGATAGTAATGATAAAAAAAAAAACAAAAGCGCATAAGACAATTAAAGTTAAATGCACGTCATTTTCAATAGAGTTGGATGCTTACATCACAATAGGAAGTGGATCACCACGGCAAACAGTCCAAATGAGGAAGTCTCAACACTTCTGCTGGTGATGGTGACGAATGCAGTCGGCAGCATGGGAATGTATTCGGGAGCAGGAACCTTTTGATTGGCTGGTTTGATTGCAGATGGTCAGATATATGGTGGTGGTGGGGGAAAGGTGGAGGTGGGTCACAGATTCCTGTGATGCTGAAATGACAGCAGAGAGAGGCAGAGAGAACAGCTTTAAGGTTTGACAGCACATGAGTAATTGGCCAAAGGCCACTGTGTCAGGTTATGATTTGGTGGAGATGAGAATGAGCTGGTGGAGCTTAGAGGAAACGTGTCTGTGACTTGGAAGGCATGGGAAAGGAAGTTCCTGACTGAACAATCCCTGAAATTCATTTTTCAGAAACTTGTGAATCACTGAATTTGAGACAACCCAGAATTCCGTGCCGATGTAAGAAATGTATTGAAACGAATAACCAGTAAGCATGTTAGCATGCATGATTCATGTTTTCTAGATGATGTGTTGAGTAATGAGGTGGGCCACAGCAGCCCTGCACTCTGAGTCTTAGACATGCTCCAACTGCTCTCATTAATGATGCATTCTTCAGGAATGTAGTTTCATTCACGTTTGTCTTTAATTTGAGACATTCCTGGCAACAAAGTTTAGTTAAAAGCACCTTCGTAAGAACTTCAGTGTTGTAGTCAAACTCCTTTGTAAACTGTCATCAGAGGTAACAGAGTTAAAAGTACCAGAAAAATGGCTCCTGTGAGTGATTAGAAATTTGTTACTGATGGATTAATTAAGCATTAAAATGCTGCTGATGAAATGGTGAATAATTAATAGCAGAGGGAAGGGGAAATAAATACATTGAGATGAACACATTTTTAGTGAGTTTTTTTGACTTTTCTCTTACCTTTACTTTTTTAATAATGTGCTGTTTGACCTTTCTTTAGGAACTGCCAACAACTACCACTTTTTTTTTTTTTTTTTTTTTTTTTGGGTGCGGGTATCTTTTAGCCAGTCGTATGAATATAGTGGACAACAGAATGCTGTAAATTCAGTAATCTTGTATCTTTTATCAAATTCTTATTTTTATTTATTTAAATAGTGAGTAAGTGTAAGGTAGCTTAAAGTGCATTCATATGTGTTGAGGGAAGGGAATGGGAAAAGGAGTGAACTTTTACCTGCCAAAACACAAGAATAACTGAACTCCTTATATATATAATAACTCCTTATTATGAAACTTTGTTGCATCACCTTACCTTTTTATTCATTTTTCACTATCACTCACGTTACTCACACTGAAAGCGTACAAACACATATGATCATCAATGTACAAATACACAGGCAATATGATATATGAAGCTAAAATATTTATGAATGTGGAGACGTGAGAGGAGCTGTGGAGGGCACATAAGACCATGACTAGACATATGATCTTTTTTATACATTATTATTTATTCGTTTTATTAAAATTTTGTGATATGAGGTTGCACTGGTTGGTACATTTTTTCACCATATTCTCCATGAGATAAAAAAAAAAAAAGATCCTTTCAATAATCTAACACTAAGAGAAGTCAGCACCAATTAAAAAAAGTGTTCTTTTTCATTTTCCGCTCCTACAGATGCTGGTGCAACAGCATTCTTCTGGGCCAGGCAGAGTTTTTCTTGAGACAGCCAGGCTATAGATCATGCTGGCTCGACCTGCCATCCAGCATGGGTGAGCAGTATGCAGTAACAGACTCAGACAGTCACATGCTCGACATTTTTTAGCTTGTGAAAAGATGAAATAGCTTCATCCACATACAGCTTCATCCATATCAGCCCCCAGGCACACTTTTTCCTCATGCTTTACCACATTTAATACAGTTTTCCTCCAATAATGTAGAATTTAATATTTTTATTACAAGTGCAATATAATACTCATGCTCCGAATCAGCAAAAAGCCACAATAGAGTGTGTCACTGTGGCCATTTATGGAAATAATAAAAATCTCAGGCCATGATGTTGTCAAACCATTTACGCGCATTCACACATCCTGTATACTAGCAGAAAAGTCATTAACAGGTCGATGGTGCTTTGTGACACGGACTAAAGAGCGGAGTGACTGGAAGATTGGCCTCAGGTGACGGGGCCAGATTCCTCCCAGCAGCACAGGCGTGAAATTTATAATGAAGGACTTGTCAGGGCTCGTAGGAAGATTCATAGTCATATATTTGACAATAGGCTGCATTACTGCCTATGAGGCCGAGCCTGTCAGAGGCACGCCCCCAACATGGATATGCACATTTGTGATTTTTAAGGGCTACTAATGTTGGCGCACACTCGTAAAAAAGCCGGAACAACTTCATGAAAAGTTTGATATATGTAATGTTCTCACAGGACTTAAAAATGTCTTTAGTCCTTTTTTTCCTTTTTTTTTTTTTTTTTTGCCCTTGAGATTTATAATAACCCTACGCTGCCTTCCTTGTGATAACACAGTCCAAGTTCATGGCTCTTCCCTGACATAATTATTACACAGTGCCAAATTGGAAGTGTCTCAGGAGGTAAAAATGACATTCAGATTTCCAGTCCAGCTCTGTCCTTTATGGCCAGTCTGAGTGTTCGCCCGGCTGGGAACCAGGTGAGCAACTCTTCAGTCAACTCTCATCTAATCAGCTCCCTGGAGAGATCAGGTGTTCTGTGGCGATGGCGCTCTTGTGCGGATGACATTCAGATTTTTATTTTATTATTTTCACTCAGTAAGGTCAAATACCGCTGCCACCCTTGTACTTTATTCAAACTCCTGATTACTAACAAGGAGTCAGTTTTGGACAGACATGTATCTGCAGGTCATTTTTGCAGGTTGTTTTTTTTTTTTTTTAATGCTCTTTCCATTATAATTTTAATAAAAATGGGAGCTTGTGACAGCTAGTCAATAAATATCCACTTATGTTTAGCTTTTTTTTTTTTTTCAAGCAATGTGATATTACCCTGAGGTGCCATAGCCGTTGTGCAAGTTATTGACTCTGTTTAACAGAAGTGCTTTCTTCCGCCACTCATGTCCCCTAAAACTATATCCTCAAACCTGCAAACATGGATGAAATTTCATTTTTCTTGAAAGTGTACACTTTGCACTGTGCTGTATTGTGTCAATCAAATAAATGACCTATGCTTCCAGATCCATTTTTCAATCGCCTCCAAGCAAAGTCCTAAAGTGGATGTGCTAAGCTCATATTTCCAAATTAGTGTGTCCTTTTTTTTTTGTTCTGAAAGACACTCTAAGAAAAAAAGCAGAGGTGGTTGGAATGCACGAGAATCACCCGTATTCCTTCTGAGGAATTATTGGAGCGTATCCCTCTAGCTGGCAGTGTAATAAGTGGGTTGAGACACTATAAACTAATCATTTGACGGTAACAATGTGGGAAAGAAAAGGATAGAAAATTTTAAAAGGAAGAATACCTTGACCTCGGCTGTCCTAGGAGAAGGAACGACATGTAGGTCTCTTTGTGAGTAATACGGCTGCGTCTTGATACAGAGCAGCGAATGGGCAGTGCAATTGCCCCCTCGGGCTTCACTTAAATGTTAACACCTCCGCACTGACTCGATTTCTAAACCTCCTTCCTGCTCTGCTGGAACACAGAATATGAGGAGCTAAATTAAAACCATGTGGGTCCCAGTGTAGTAAAATGTTTATCATGTGAAGCAGGAGTTTTTCTCTGTGTATAATGCGTGTATACTAAAGATTATTTCCTTTTTAAATTTTAGTATAGACTGAAGGATCTAAAGCTCAAGCAACAATGGGACAGCAAAAAACTGTTATTTGACGTAAAGATAAAGCAGAGTAATGGCTGTCTGAGCAAAGAACAAATTCACACCCACACTGTGTGTGTCTCTGTTCTCCTTTTCAATAGCCAGCCTAGTGCAGGGTAATAATGCGCATGGGCCCAACCTGCTAAACAGCTGGCCCTTCCCACATTTCGAAACACTGCCCACACTCGAGATGGCGACGTGTTCAGGTGAAAGTGACCTTCCAGAAGAAACCTCTTTTTCATCTAAAAAAGACAAAGAAAGAGATGAAACCAGAGCACAGGCCAATTGGCCATGGGGACAACCAGCAAATTACAGTCACTGGGTGGGCCATCAAAATATCCATTAAGTTTTTTTTCTGTGTTCTTTACTGTCTATACTGGCTCATTCCTATGTTTGCCATCCCAGTGGAAAAATCCATAAGTGAATTTCTACCACAGTCCGGCAGTGGAGGTATTGCTGGTTCACAGAAACGAGACCTACAATCTGCTGTAGCATTCCAGCTTGACTCAGAACAGCTTTCTTCTCCACCTCATGTCAGCAACTCTCTGGTTTTATTAGCGGTGGCCACAAAAGAATGTTAATAACTGACTTGCTGTTAGTGATCTTACATGTGTGTTGGCTAAATCATCACTAGTCGCTGGCTGGGTATGTTTTAACAGCTGAGCAGAAGCCGGACATGCAGCCTTTTTGGACTGAGATGCTGCAGGTTTTGTGACGGAAGTGGTTGTTTCGAGAATCTTAAAGGACAGAAAAGAAAACTATTACATGAACAAAACAAACGGAAAAAAAAAAAAAAAAAAAAAGAAAGTCATGAAATTCTGCGTGTTATATTTTACAGTCCTCACCTCTTGTTTATAACATCCTCCTTGGTGATAGTTATCATAACTACCAGAGTTGTTTCTACAAATACATATTCACAACTAAACAATGCTGAAAAGCCATTTTTAGATGTAATCACGGAACTTAATTAGAAACTGTGCAAGTTTTTGTTCTTCTTCAACTCTTTCCTTTGTTTTTTCAAATCCTTATTGTTAAAAAGCAAACTTAAAAAAAAAAACTACATTCATTATTATCGCTTTCTAAATTGTAAAATCTTACAGTAATTATTTCTCAGAAAGGCACAAAGGGAATAAAAACGTTATAATCAATACTGAATTTATTCTTGATGTCTTTTATCCAGCTTCACCTGTTTGTATTCTTCTCCCTTTATTTATTTTTCCTCAGTTATTGTTTCTTTAACAGCAGCTACTTTAATATATTGAGAGCCTTCACTAAACACACGGCGCTCAAAGTAATGATTGTTTTCAGATATTAACACTTAATTGCCTTATTGGTATAAGTTGGCTGTGTCTCAAAACTCTCCCTTATTCATTCAATACAGTAAATGTAAACTTCAGATACATCATAAAAATCATTCTATGTCATCAGTTTCAGCTTTTGCTTCTTTGAAGAGATGAATGCATTCAATTTTATCACTACAGCACAGTTACTTATTGCGCTTTTGCAAAAAGGAAGATTATCTTATATAATATGCATTGGTGGATTAAACAACTATGTTAAACAACTAAATCAACACCATCTCAAACAATATTGTTTTACTTTAATGAATCGTTGACACTAACACACTAATGTGCAGTAGTGTTCAATGACACTGAGATCAGACGTGGCATTTTTTTCTCCATTCCAAGTCCTTTTAGATGCCATTAACACATGTTGCTAATGAATAATTATGTAATATTTACTTGTATTAAAAAAAATTCCCTTATAAAAAAACTGTGGTGTGATCGCAGTCCATGCATTAAGATAAACATGCTTAATGATAGGATTGCTCATATAATTGCCCTGCGTTGCAATTTTAACAATTATAATTGTATCTCTGAGTCTAATTGTAAGTGGGAGAGGCACATCCCAGAGGGAGATGATTTCATTGTTTTGCAGATGTCACAGCAAAGCAGGAAACCCAATGCTTAAATTAAAAATGCAGTGTAAAGCAGCTGTATTTCCTCCAAACACGGTCCCTGTTAAACACTAACCCTGTGACCCGAGGCGTTTGTCGTTGATGAAAACAAGCAGCCCGATCTGTCTTCTAAATAAAATTCCTGCGTTGAAATGTGCCCCAGCAGCAGATTCACTCTGCATTTAATGAAACACACACACAGACATTTTATATGGGGTCTCAAGGTGATAACAGGATTTGATAAGTATTGATTTACGCAAGTAATTTGAGACCCTCCTACATATTGTACATCACAAGTCTTTGACATCACAGTTATTTGTTTGAGATAAGGCTATCCATCATGATGCACTCAAAAATGAGAGCTGGGAAAATCTAAGTGTGTCTCTGGAGCTGAAGATTCATTACGCATTGATTCATGCACTTTCCCTCCTCTTTTGAGTCTGAGGAGTTGGCGTCCTCTGTAGAGCATTTTTGCAGCAGTTGGTTCATGGTTTGAGCTGCAGGAAATCAATGCCAAAAAAAAAAAAAAAAAAAAAAAAAAAGAAAGAAAAATCTGCATATTACAACAACGGGCTTGCACACACTAAACCTTCCCTCCCCCTCAACATCCCCCGCACCCTTGACACAAACTACAACAATATCAGGTAATTCCTCAGGGTGCCCCTCCAAAGGGACCAGCCTATTTCATATTTATGCCTAGTGTAGAGATGGTGTACTTTGCTGCACTTTTGAGCAGGAGATTTCCCTAGCCTCTCACAAAAACGCTCCCACCCTTTAAACATTCAAGTCATGGTTCAGTAAGGTGCCTGCCGTCAATTTTATTTTCAAGCGTCTCTGCCCCGTTCTTTGATTCAGACAGCCCCCCGCCCCATCCACCTGAGAGATGCAGACACCACCTACGAGGCATCCTCAAAGGCAAAGGGTAAACACGGCTCACAACAGCACTTAATACAATCACTGGGCAAAGAAACACATGCCTCAGCAACATTCGGCCCCCACACTCGCCGCAAGATGTTAAGGTACATAAAAATGCCTCACTATATCCTGAGGCTGTAGAGGTGTGTATTTCTTCTGAGAGACTCAGCCCAGAAATTACCCCCTGCTTCCTGTGCCCAGTATTTGCCGCTCACGCAGCACACAACCGAGGCAGCGTGAGGACTCCCCGGTTGCGAGTCTGACAACACTGCGATGCACCAAAACCAAAGTGATGGTTCCCTGTGTGGGAAGGCAAAGAGAAAAGCCCCAACAAAACACATAGATGCCCTGGAGAACGCCAGTGAAACGCTCAGACTCTGGGATTTTAATGACATAATGAGGGCAGTTGCACGCATTTCTTATTAATTTGCAGTTTCACTTCATGCAAGAGGAATTACAGTAGAAAGTATTTGAGTGTGGGAGACCGGGGAAGAGGCACCCTGCACAGTGGCGGCCATTAGAGAGAACCTCGTTCGATTAATTTGCATTTTGAGTTTTCAGCATGACAGTTGAGCTGAACATTGGTTTTACCTTTACAGCCACATCTTTCTGTATAACCTTTAAGATTTATGCTGTGATTGTAGGCAATTATAAAAACAAGACATCTCTGACTGACCAATACATGAAGCTCATTATTTGGTACATTACATTGTTACGGAAATGTGGAATGATGGTGTGTTTCAGTGAGAAGCAGAGCGTTCCCAAATCCACAACATTTCAATGATGAAAAAAATAAATAAATATTGTGTGGGATGAAATGTCAGGAGATCACCACAGTCAGTGTGATTCATCCTCGCAGGGATGTATATCTGTGCAGATTTTTATGGCAGTCTGTATGAAACGGAGCTGCACAGTTTTCACATTTCTCAAAGGTATGATTTCATTTGCCAAAAACTGAGAATGAAGCAAGAGTTGTGATTGTATGATTTGTCACAGTTTAAGAAAAGAAGCAAAACTTGTAGACAAAGTACAACAAAAAGAGATCGCCTAAACTTGAACTCAGTAGTGAAAAAGAAAAAAAAAACTAAAGCAGAAAGAAGAAGAAGAAGAAGAAGAAAGAAATGTCAACAGAAGTAGTCTGTGCTGTCGCTGGAATTGACAACAGGTAAACAGGCGAAGAAGAACAAGGTGCTGGACAAAGTGATAAATAAAGTGGAAGGTGGCTCACCCAGTGGGAGATGGCTGGAAATCCTGGGGTCTTTAAGTCACATGGGGCTGATGAAAGACACAGTGAAGCAATCGGTTGTGGAGAAAGACGACTGGGAAAGCAAAAGCAACTGCGAGGCAGGTGGGCCGGACATCAACTCCTCCAACCCGATCAAGCACAAAGGTTAATTTTTTTCATCTCTCTAGCTGTGTCTCCTGAGGCAGAGCCTCTACCAGAACAAGTGAGGTAAGGTAATCCTATGTTAGTCCCTCAGATGGGAAAATGCACATAACCACCAAACAAACACTGAAATAAGCATGATGAAGTAAATATTCATTCAGTCATTCATCTTCTACCACTTGTCTGTTTCTGGGTCACAGGGCATGCTGGAGCCAATCCCAGCTCACTCTGGGTGAGGGCCCACTCATCACAGGGCCAACACACAGAGACAGACAGCCCAACAACCACTCACTCACAACCACTACAGACAGTTTAGAGTCACCGGTTAACCCAAACAAGATGTCTTTGGACGGTGTGAGGAAACCCATGCAGGCACGGGGGAATATGCAGACTCCACCCAGAAAGGCCCCAGGCTGGGAACCGAACCCATGACCTTCTTATTGTGGGGCAACAGCATTAACTACTATGCTGCTGTGCTGCCTGCTGTCGATACAGTAAAATGATTTCTGTATTCCCCACTGAGGGACTAATCAAGGATTATTTTATTATCTTATTATCATATAAAAACTATACAAATTGATATATAAAAGTGAAATGTAACCAACCAAGTATGGGATGAGGTATGACAATTGGTCAACAATTGGGTACCTACTCTAGCTACCGTTGTTGCAATAATAAATGTTTAAATGTCTTCGTCAAAGATGGCGACTGTTACCCAACTTGTGGGCTGTAACCTCCTGCTGCTGATTTAGAAGACAAATGTGTCCTCCTTTCACTGGAGAAGAATGGGTGGATTATTCGCATTACAACAAAGCTCAAGAGTCAATGAAAATAAAACAGCAGTAAAAAGCTTCAAGAGAGAACACAAGGATTATACTTTTAAATGTAAGTACTGGGTTTCAGTGACTCTGTTAAACTAAGGGCCTTAAATATCATGTTGTTGTGGAAATAAACAAACAAAAAAAAAACAACCTTGTTTGCCATCACGGTTTCCAGGTAAGGACCTGAAAGTAAAAATCCTCCTTAGACCTGATCATCTCAGTCTAACTTAGCCTCCCAGTCACATCTTCAGACCACATCCTGAGAAGGACACAATTTAGACACAACACTTACTGTAAATGAGTTCTTTCTCAACGTAATAGCATCTTGGTAATGTCAAAGGTCAGAGTGACACTAGCTAATAGACTTGATCACAACATTGCATGTTTTATGATTAGTGTTTTCATTTTTCCAGTGCGTTTGCACATTTTTAGTGGTCTTTGTTGATTTTTGTGTACCTACCAGTTTGTTTTGCATGTTGGACTGTGGCTCTAGTTAGCACCCTAACAAGCTTCACCTGCGACTGCTTCCCGCACCTCAGAAGTTGGGGACTGGTGGAGAGAGGACTGGGCATGTTGTATGTAAACCTGATTGCGGCAGGTTTTCCACGGTACAGGCCGACGAGGCAAGGCTGAGAGGGGCCGGTGGTTGGCTCAACGTTCATAAATGATAAGCAGAAGCAGAAGGAGCGGTTTTATTGTGTAAATTGTAAATTTTAACTTTGGTCTGATACACTATCCTTAATTATTTTAGTCTACCTTGGCCGTTAAAGACAGTTTTGTTTGGTTTTGTTTTTTTTTTTTTCAAAGTTTTTCAAAACAATATACCCAAGTAGCACAACACCTCAGATCATTTGCAAAAAATTTAACACTTTTGTCAAAACTATACTATTTCTAATAAAAACCCTAATTTGTTGTCATAACATAAACACATCCATTGTATGGACTGATTCAGTTTAAATCAGTTTAACACTCCTGTGCTCAACCTGAAACACTTAGCATTTACAGAGAAAGTGTCAAAATAAATTCACTACATGACACCAATTGTGCAGACAAATGAAAACATTTATCTCTTTTCATATACTCAAGTCAGTCAATACTTAACATGTCAACAAAACATTTTTCAATTTTCCTACAGTATTTCTGAATGTAACATTGTACTGTAAGCTTACAGTGACATAAATTACATATCCAATTCAGTTCTGAAAAAAAGAACCAAACATCATCTCTCTGCCCAGCTGGATCTGGGCCTCATCAACATCACAGGCTATATTTTCCTTTGCAAGGCAACGTGGGAAGGATTTTCTGGAGTGACAATACAGTGTCCTTGTATTAATGCTGCATCAATTTGATCATATGCTTCCTCCATAGCTTGAATCAGGGCCATCTGGACATCGGGCCGGAGATCATGAACCTTCCACACTAAGAAGAACTCCTCAATGGGGTTTAGGAAGGGGGAGTATGTCTGAATTTCTGTCAAAAGGCACGCTATACAGTTGTTTGATGCGAACTTGATGTTTCTTAAGGATACGGCGATGGTTGACAGAGAGGCCTGTTGGACATTATTGAAAATTGTTCGATCATTGACAATATGGGTTTGAATTTCTCTTAGTCTCTTTGCATTATTGGCCATAATGAGGTTTTTGATCTCTCTCTCTCTCTTGCTCCTGTGCGAACATAGGGCCCCTCTCTCCTTGGTGTTCTCGACGTTCAACGCTACGTAGGCCAAACAAAATATATGTAGCTTACAGTGAAATGATACAGGAATAAATACCATGCAGGATAGAAGAGAAGTTTCTCACCTGCAATCTTGATGAAATGTCCAAACTATTGATGCCACTGTGTACCTGCTTAGGTTAGGCTGTACTCTCAGTCCGGCCTCCCTTAGTGTTAGTGTGTAGTTTCTAACATGGTCTAACAGTGTAGCACGAATTTCATTAGACAGATTTGGCTGTCTTCTTCTTTGTGCACATCCTACCCCTCCTCCAGGTCTTCTACTCCCTCTACCTCTTCCTCCACCTTGTTCTCCCCCTCTCATCTGCACTCTCATCTTCCTCAGACACCCTCCATTTTTGTTGAAGACAGGTGAAATTACCTGTTACCTTTTTAGAGTGCTTAAACTTGATTGGTGTGTCTACATTGAAGCTCCTGTCCGTGTGTCTGCACACCTGGTGGCTGTGTGTAACCAGTTGACTCATGGGTGTGTTCATTTGAAATTGCTTTTAAATTGCAAGGAAAGGACATCATGATAAATGTTGGTGCTTGGCTCCTTGAGTATAAGGTTTTGCTAATTGTGGGAAAGCTTTCATTTTGGTGTGTAAGCGATTGTAACCGCCATCCGTTCTTTGCCATTTCTTAATGTGAAAAGCACTATTTTCTGGTATTGTTAAAAGAACCTCACATATTCCTGTGATAATAACAACATGGCTAACTTTTTGCATTTTTTCTTTTTTAATGGATGCTAGAAACAACATATACTTTGCATAGTATATGTATATTTATTTAGTATATGTATATATGTATATTTTTGCATGGGGCATAAAATACCTTGCCTTTTGTCATATTTACCATGATCACTTGATGGGTCTGAATAACACGTGAAGCATCGACACACTATAGTGTGAGGCCTTGCCCAGGTGGAGGAATTAATTCTGGACCATGGGGACAGATTCCCCATAAATGCTTTTTCAAATGGAAACGTTCACCCTTTATTGATAACAAAACAAACAAACAAACGTAATCCAGTAGCTTTTAATAAGGTACGTTTGTCTCTGGGTCTGTTGCAGTGACCAAATGATCGGCTGCCTTCCTTCCAGTCATGCTGACGTTGTGGCTCAAAACATCCCGGTATAAAGGCAAGGATGAGCTTCGCTCACCTCAGCTCTGTCAGCAGCAAGAGAATGTGCGAATAATGGGCCAGAAGGCAAGGAGGGTAAAGCCAATACCTGACCTGATCACACTGTACCTTCACACCTCTTGACTCACACTCTATATTGTACTTGTGTATTCATATGATATTAGATATCGTTTCTGTCTGATCTGGCAGCACATAACCCCTGAGCTCTGCTGCTTTTCAACAGAAAACAAGGTGCAGTTGTATGAGGGAGTACTATAAATGGATTTTCCTACTGTGTGCTTTGCATTCAGTGAACACTATATATTACATGAATGCAGCTTTAGAGCACTCAAGTGGTTCCAGCCTGTTAAAATAACAATAGTGCTTTATAAGCAGGTTTGAGAAAATGGACAATCAGGATGTAATACAGGCAGATCCCACTGCAGCTGGAGTGTTCTTATACTGAAGGGCCTCGTATCAATCATTTTTGGAGTCAACCAGCAGGCCTGTGTGCAACAGTGGCAGCAAATGACACAACAAGCCACAGTAGTTACATCTTCAGCACGATTAATAAACAGAAATGATGGAAAATGAGCTTTTGTATAAAGATAATTTTCAATAAAATCAAAGGAAGGGGCATTAAATGCAATTTGGGCTTTATAAGAGAACTGGTTGAATTTTTGAATGCTTCTTAATTTCATGACCAATATTCATCCTCTTCAGAAATAATCTCATAGATCACTAATGTTGAATGGAAGGAAACGCTTTCATGCATATCTCTTCAGCAAGTACCGTTCCTGTCAGTGCCCACGTACCAGAAATAAATTTTGTCAAATGTGATTCATCTGCAGGGCTTCTATTAGCAGGGAAGAAATGTGTTCTCAATGTTACACCTCTTTGTGATTTAGATTGGGTTTCAGGGGTGCAAGCTTGTCACCTTCCAGCGAAATTCACCATTTTCATCTTGAAATATCGTATTCAAGTGGGGATATATCTTACCCCAGTAATTTGCAAGTATGTGTGTCACTGCACCTGCTAAAATTTTTCCCCTGCTGACAAAGGAATGGACACACTCTAATCTGCCTCTGACTGGCTCACTCTTATGTCTTCCAACCAACCTCACTGGTAGAGCTAATCATTTAGACCAGGGGTCAGCAACCTCTGTAACATGAAGAGCCAGTTTGAAATTTTCTTCTCATTGAGTGTGCAATGAGAAAAATACAAAAACATTTCCAAAGCACATCCAAACATATTTTTAGGGTTAACCCTCGTCTCAAAGTGCCGCTTAACACTTGACTTTCGGCACACAACATTTTCACAACAGAAGGCACACACAGCACGGTCCTCCAAAAATAAAAAGCCAAAATCTTGTGTCCATGAAGACACAAATGCCCGAGTTTTGGTCTTTTTAGAAGCCGGGTGCATTGCTGTGTCACGCTGACCCCTGACACTTCAGGCAACTCTCCATACTTACAGAAAGTATTCAAAATGTGAAGGAATAAGCTAACAGTAAGCAAACTCTTCTTGAGGCATTTGTGTTGGTGGTTAGCTTAGATCTGCGTTTCTCAAAGTGGTGGGGATGTTAGGTTTGTACAAAGAACTGGGTCCACAATGCCAACCCTCCCAGGAAACAAGGTTTATTTCTCCAACAAACAAAATCAGTGAGAGAAGATGAGAAGGTCGAGTACCGATGCTCAGGGAACAAACCCAGGGAGACGGCGAGGAAGCTAGCCGAGGCGCGAAGCCGGTCCGCGAGGAAAGAACTGACAAACTGGCGAAGCATGCAGAGTTTGGCCTGGCTTAAATACTGGAGGTGGTGAGTAGTGGCAATCCAGAAGATGAGCAGCAGGTGGCCTTGGCCAGCTGAGAAACAAAAACAAGGAGACAGACACAGACCCAACAGGGGAAGAGACAGGACAGGTGGGATGGGACAAACTGGAGGATATCTTCCTTTCCGTGCTAAACTCTATGAATGTCTTTTTTTTATTATTGACAACAAAAATCTCACTATCAAAACAAAACACCCCAACACAAACAAATAAACACAAAAGAATGGATAGATTTGTGAGACGGACCACATAAGCTGGTGACAGATAGACTATCGTTAGCTGATATTACATAATTTTGCACTTTATTGGGATGATGAGGGCAAATCGGGCTTGTAAATTCCCCTTTGTCCAAAGCGGGAAAACTCTGAGAATCACTGGATTATCCTGTTTGCTATCAGCAGCCAGTATGGCTGAAACCACAAAAGAATTTTGTCCAGAATGCATTTTTGAATGACAGCTCTGAAATGGGATGGGTAACAGCTGGGTTACCAACAAACAGTGTCTGACAGGTAAAAAACACACATGTACAATCGCCCAAACGTTTACCACGTGCATGCTGTTAGAAGTCTGTTAAAAATCCGTCTAAAAATGCTATATGAAGGTTCGATCACAATGCTGATGATGGCTTTTGTGACTGAGCTGTGATTGAATCACTGAAACGCACGTCCACACTCCATTGGAGGTATGTCAGTCTGTCTTTCATCTATCCATCCATCTTCCACCGCTTTTCCGTTTCCAGATGAGGGATTGCTGGAGCAAATCCCAGCCGACATTCCAGGTGAGGGGCAGGGTACACCCTGGACAGGTCACCAGTCCATCACGGGGCCAACACACAAAAACACACAGAGACGCACAACCACTCACACTCACACTCAGACCTACAGACAATTTAGAGTCAGCAGTTAATCCATTCATGATGTCTTTGGATGGTGGGAGGAAACTGGAATATCCAGAGGAAACCCACACAGGCACAGGGAGAACATGCAAACTCCACACAGGAAGGCCCCAGGCCAGGAACCAAACCCATGACCTTCTTATTGTGGGGTGATAACGCTAACCACTACAGCCTGTCTTTCAATTCAATGTGATGAAACTGAGCAGTATGGCAGCATAGCGGCTAGCACTGTTGCCTCCCAGCGCAGCGTGCTAGCGTGGGTCTTATTCCTGGGCCCGGGGCCTTTCTGTGCCGTCTGTCCAGGTTGATTGGTTGCTTTAAATTGCCCATAACTGTAGGTCTGACTGTGAGTCCTGCAATAGACTGGTGACCTGCTGGGCAGGTCCTCATTGAAAAATTCAGGTCGGGCCTCATTTCTCGCCCAACACCACTGCTTCCTGTAGAGTGACAGGTGGAAGAGCAGCATATGAAGAAGGTCAGTGGAAGTAACATCAATGAGACTCCACAGGTTTGAGCATTAGACTGTAAATAAAGATGCATACAAAGAGCAGTCCTGTAAACACGGGAGCACGGTTTTAGCTACTCCCATGTTGACTTCCTTTTTCAGCCTCAGTGGTTGCTGCTTGGCTTAAGTCTCAAGATTACTCAAGATTAGAACTCTGTTGTAGCTAATGTGTCAGAACAGTTAGCAGAATGATCTTCTTTCATTTGGTAATGCAATTTGTTTTCTTGTAAGATGCAGTGGCACACACAGTGTTAATAGCTGTGTCAATGCTAACTCAGGCTCTCTGTGATGACATGGTTTCTGATTCATTTTGCCTAAAGAGCCTAGGTTGTCTAGGTTACATCATGTATAAATCCTAAACCTGTTTTTATCAGATTGTTTTTGTTCTCTGCTTTTTTACTGTATTCTTTTTGATTTTGTATAAAAATGCAGTGTGAGGAATTTTTCTCAAATCAAATCATAGCACTCCCAAATATTCCCACACCAGGATTCACATCCCAGAAGGTATTTCTATCAATCTTACAATCTCCTTAACAGATGATAACAGATACATGCTGTGAAAAATTATCTTCAATCATCACTTTGAAAGCACATTAAAAAAAAAAAAAAAGTCACAGATGGGGTGAGAACCGAGCTTCGCAGACATAGCCCAATTCATTGTTGCTGTCTTTTTTTTTTTTTAAAGAGAATTTCACAGATCTGCTGTGTACATTGTTGGATTGTCATTGGAGCATGAACTGTATTTTCTTAAATAAAATAGCCCTGACTTCGATGTATTTGCGCAGTGATGCTGCAATAGCATTTACTACCCTCGCAGATGGCTGCTTTCCCATAGCCTGGGGGAGCACAGTCAAGTCTGAGCTGCTTTTAACTGTAACACAGTAAGTTGGCTTCAGTTGTGGTAGTATAACAAATAACTCGGCGTGGAGAGTGTATTTATTTCACCAGCTTGGGGGAAATATGAACAAGAGAGGACCTTGAACTCTTGAAACTTGGACTTCTACAGAGAAAGACAGAATGTACGTACGCCACAGAAGAACAGCCTGTGGATGATGACTTCAGGTTAAGAAGACATGATCAGTTATTTTGAGCAGATTGCATCCCAGATCTCTGCTCGTCTGTTTCAGATGAAGTCAGGAAGCTCAGTCATGAAGCCACTCTGGTGCTTTTTCCCACGAGAGAGATGATGAGACTAATCCAGGAGCGTTCGATCAAATGAAACATTTCATTTCATGCTATTTTTCAATGTCACATTTCTTTATGTTTGATCCATGAGGTAAGCTTTTCCCACTGGTACCATCTATCATCATCAAGTCAAGCCACTGGGCTCTCCTGACCACTGAGCAGTCACTCTTGGGAGACAGACGGCTCTGAGGAACATCTGTCATTCAAATACTTGTGGAGGCTTTAACGCATTTCCATTTTCAATCAACCTCAAAGGAACGCATGAATCTGAACTGCGAGTCATGTGTTTTGTGCAAAAAAGCCCCCAAATAAGTATGCCATCATGTATTGCGCAATGCACCCGGTCTCATCAACATTGCAGTTATCAGGATAACGATTTTCACGTGCTAGTCACACATGTGAATGGTCCCATCTTTGTTAAACCTGCAGCTGTGAACAAAGCTGTGTGTGTGTATTTACTCGGGTGCAATGCGAAGAAATAAGAGGCAACCTCTAGAAAGCTGCATTTGTCACACAAAGAGGAATAAAATACCAGACCTCAGGCCTTTCGGGGAAGCAGGAGCAGCAGTTTATTGTGTAGCTGGGGTATCATTTTTGAGCTAACCAATGGCGCGCGTCATCTAAATACAAAGACTTCTGATTTAAGGCAGTTAGCAGAAAAAACATGCAAGGGCTGCTCATGTAGGGGGACTGACTGAGTCATGGATATATCAATGCATCAAGCAGCCGCTGATGAAGTGCTGACAGAGAGCGGCTTGCTTGGAAAATCAGTCAGGGAGACTGTCCCCCCTGAACACAGACGGGAAAGGATGGACAATAAATCACTTTTGAGAATTCTTGGGAATGTTTGCAGTTGCCAGAGGCTGAGCACTACTCAGACGTGGGAAATGACTACGTTAATTGGGGTCACACCTCAGGGACATCCTCCCCTTAAATGTAACTGTCTTTGGATGATGATTTTCCGACAGCATGAGAGCAAAAACTGCTACAAATGAGTCCATTTTTCCTCAGAGGCCTGGGAGCAAAGCGGGAAAACTGGAATCATTTCATCAGATCATATCGGTGTTTACACACAATATGCGACAATCTTCCTTTGCCAGTACTAATAACTACTTGTTGCTGTGTTGCAGACATTATGTCATTGGTTTCACAACATCTATAATTAGAAAAACAATTATTTCATTCCATGATAATCATGGTTGCAACAATGCGAAACACACCAATCACACCCTGTGTGCAGCTGCAGTGTTCCCCTGCTCTGTTCCCTTTCACCTTCAAAGTTCATTTGGGGCTAATGAACGCTGCTCAGTGCTACAATCCCCCTGATGGTTTACAAAGATATTTCACTACTTCATGTCTGCCATATGGTTTTGTTCAACTTATCGCTGTGGGTTTAGGAATGGGGTTACCTTGAAAAGAAGCACCTACACATCCAGTAAATGTCCTGTTCTCATATTTGCTAATGCCTAAGTAGATCGCAGAGAATCTACTGTAACACATGCAATTATCAAAAAGTATACGACTGATGTTGTTACTCAAGAGTTCATTCATTCATTCATTGATCTTCTACCGCTTTTCTGTTTCCCTGGACAGGTCACCAGTCCATCACGGGGCGCACACACCGAGACAGACACTGACCGACAACCACGCGCACTCAGACAATTTAGGTGGTGGGAGGAAACCCATGCAGACATGGGGAGAACATGTACACTGCACATTAAAGATACATACAATTATTGCACACAGATACTTAAGATGCTTTGCAAATTATTTTAGGATATTTAGCAGGGCCAACACAGAGCACATAATTGCAATAGATTTAATGTTCCTGCATAATTAATATGCAGATGCTGGTTGAACCTTTTGGATTCAGATTAAAACAGCAAAATAAATATATAAAACAAAAATATTAAAGGCCAAATGAAATTAATGAATAAAAAAAGTGCAAGCAGGGACATTCAGGGTCAAAGGCCATTTTTTCACACAAAACCCACCCCCCTTTTTTTCCCTCTGGTCAGGTTTGTCTGCTTTATTCTTGGCAGGCAAGCTTGTATTCTCTGAGTCTAACTATGCAGTTCCTAACCAATCTTTTTTTTTTTTCTTTCGTCATTAACAAATAGTGTCTGGTGATACAGCTAACAAGTGTAGTTGTTTCTGCAGCATCCATGCATCTTAATGATGTTGAAGCAAATGGTTGTCTCAGTAATTGCATCTTTGAAGGCAACCGCTTCACAGAGAGCAGAAATGCCAGCTCTCAGATTGGTAATTAAAAGTGTGCAGAGGGAGCTGGGATGGGATGATTAAGGCAGTATAGACTCTGCTGACAGACGGGGGAATGAAAGCTGTATTGATAATGCTGCAAAGGAGGCACCAGTGTTTTGCTGTCATGGTGAGGAGAGGAATGTTTCATCCCTCCACATGCGCGATGTTTACAAGCTGAAAATGCACATCACAAATTAAAGCCTCACGAACCTGATGGGCACTCACATGCGATCAGACATGTTTCTTACTGTCCCCAGCAGACACAGACTAACATCAGCATTGATTTAGAGTCCTGTTTCTGGCCACCTGATCTGGCTCTGTTAGAGGCCTGTAGCTCTTGGTTGCTTCATATTCAGACGTTAGTCATTAACTTTGTTGGTCCATCTGTGCTGAAAACAGCTGCTGCTGCTAGAGACAAGGTTGACCTCAGAATTAAGACTGTACCAGTGAGCTGAACTGTAAAACGTTGGACCATTCAACCTAAACAATAAGCTGAAAGGCATATAAATGTTACATAAAGGTTATTTGCACAGTGGGCCATTTTGGAAGTACTTCAGACTTGTAGCTACACATAGGCCGTGCTCAGGCCAGGCATTGACATGCGTCTCTGCATGTGTCTCTTGTGACCACTTGCGATCGGATCTCACATCGACTGGGAGAAACGTAGCCGGAGGGAGAGGTGGTCAGTAAACCAGGCAGTCCTTTAATGTGTTCCTGCTGCTGAGAGAACGGGGCCCAGACCACCTGCAGATGTGGTCTGAGTGATCAGATTTCAAATGTCTCCCCTGTGCATCTCAGGCGTGGATGCATCTGCACTTAGAGCTGACCACTTGTGACCAGCTCACCCATGACAGATGTTTATTGCAGATCAGAATTCAACCAGAGACTAAGATCTGACATAAAATTACCTTTGACTGGTTAACTGGGCAGCATGGCGGTGGCACAGTGGTTAGCGCTGTTGCCCCACAACAAGGATGTCA
This sequence comes from Echeneis naucrates, assembly GCF_900963305.1. Lineage (NCBI taxonomy): Eukaryota > Metazoa > Chordata > Actinopteri > Carangiformes > Echeneidae > Echeneis > Echeneis naucrates. Next base: position 22,009,868 of record NC_042515.1, on the reverse strand, counting down.
TGGGTTCAGTTCCCAGCCTGGGTCCTTTCTGTGTGGAGTTTGCATGTTCTCCCTGTGCCTGTGTGGGTTTCCTCTGGGTACTGTCCAAAGTCATAAAGTGTGGGGTTAATTGTTGACTCTAAATTGTCTGTAGGTCTCTATGGAGAAAGAAGGAAAAGGGCCCTCATTGAGGATAAAAGCTAACTTAAACAGAAACATCATAAGCAGATGAAAATATTCTGCTGCCAAAAAAAAATGTAGTCTGTGCACCTGGTGAGAGAGTGAAAACAAGAGAAGAAAAAAGTAACCAGTGAAAGAGCAAAAACACAACCAAAAAAACAAAACAAAACACAGCAAAGAAATCTGCATCAGGAAATTGCTTTTCTTTAATTTACTCTGATTGCACTCCAAGCAGCATGAGCTTTGTGTCTGCTAAAGATGGGAATTGACAAAGAAAAGATTGACAAACAGGGACATTATCCATTATTTTTTTATGCTGATGTTCTTTGTTTTTATGTTTCAGGGCGTTTATTAAAGCTGGGCAGTATTCCATAGACCATAGATCATAATATTTTACTACAGAGACTGGAACATGAAATTGGAATTAAAGGAACTGCACTAAGGTGGTTCAAATCCTACTTATCAGACAGACATCAGTTTGTTCATGTTAACAACAGCTCCTCCTCATGTACTGTAGTCAGTCATGGAGTCCCGCAGGGTTCGGTACTTGGACCAATCCTCTTTACACTTTATCTGCTTCCTCTAGGCAACATTATCAGGAAACACAGCATCAACTTCCACTGCTATGCAGACGATACTCAGCTGTACCTATCAATGAAGCCCAATGAAGTCACTCAGATAGTCAGACTGCAGACATGTCTTGAAGACATAAAAGTCTGGAAATTTTTTACTTCTCAACTGACAAAATCAGTCTGGATGGCATTACTTTGGCTTCCAGCTCCACTGTAAGAAACCTTGGACAGCTTTCTTCCACCTGAGAAACATTAGGAAAATCAGATACATCCTTTCTCAGGATGATGCAGAAAAACTAGTCCATGCATTTGTAACTTCTAGGGTGGACTACTGTAACTCGTTACTATCTGGATGTCCAAACAAATCTCTAAAAGGCCTTCAGTTAATTCAGAACGCTGCTGCACGAATATTAACAGGAACTAGGAAAAGAGATCACATCTCTCCCGTGTTAGCTGCTCTTCATTGGCTGCCAGTGAAATATAGAGTAGAATTCAAAATCCTTCTTTTAACATATAAAGCTCTTAATGGCCAAGCTCCATCATATCTCAGAGAGCTCATAGTTCCTTACTGTCCTAGCAGGCCACTCCGCTCTCTAGATGGAGGTTTACTTGTGGTTCCTAGAGTCTCCAAGAGTAAATCTGGAGGCAGATCGTTCAGTTATCAGGCTCCTCTTCTATGGAACCAACTTCCAGCATCTTTAGTAATTTTCAAGACCAAGCTTAAAACTTTCCTGTATGACAGAGCTGATAGTTAAAAAGTTAAAGTCCTCTACTCTTTAGCTATGCTGCTATAGGCCTAGGCTACTGGGGGAAGGACTGAGCTTCTCTCTCTCTCTCTCTCTGTCTCTCTCCCTCCCTCTCTCTCGCTCTCCCTTCCTCCCCCTTGCATGAGCTGATAAGAACCATCCTTCTTAAAAAACACAGTTTCACCCAGCTCTAAGCATTTATACTGCATTTACTAACCATGTTCCTCGCCTCTCTCTCCCTGTCCTCGTCCTGCAGGTGGCGACTCATCGCCATCCCATGTTCCTGCAACACCTGCTGCTCCCATATCTTCATCAGCTCAACTCCATGAACTTCATGCAGCAGCATGTTCCTGCCTACACCCCCCCCCCCCCCCCCCCCCCCAATGCTTATCTCACTCTCTCTCTCGCTCTCTCTCCCACTCTCCACCCAACTGGTCGAGGCAGATGGCTGCCCCCCCTGAGCCTGGTTCTGCTCGAGGTTTCTGCCTCTTAAAGGAAGTTTTTCCTTGCCACTGTTGCCAAGTGCTTGCTCATTGGGGGATCTGTTGGGTCTCTTTAAATTATTTTATAAAGAGTTTGGTCTAGACCTGCTCTATTTGCCTTGATGTAACTTTGTTATAATTTGGCACTATACAAATAAATCTTATTTGACTTGATTTGATTTATTCACCCTATCACAAATGAAGTCCGATTCATAAGAAGTAAAGTATGCAGATGGCCAATTAAATTCACTCTGATTTCACCGATACAGCCTAACTTACTTACACAATCACTCATCTTCCACTGCTTATCTGTTTCCGGGTCACAGGGTATGTTGGCGAGGGCGGAGTCACCCTGGACAGGTCCATCACAGGACAGCCTAACTTGGCCTGGTTAATCTTGCTGATGGCTGATGGAAACATACTTCACTGTACTGCGTTCCTGAAATCGGGAGTCCACTGACTGAACTGTTACTTTCTTTGTGACACCGCATTTTACCGCTGATGCTCCACTCGCACTCTCTGACCCTCTCTCTCTCTCTCTCGGGGAGATGACATTGAAATGAATGGAAAATCAATGTGTCTTTTTATCTTTTGTTTTTACATGTCATGGCACCTCACTTAAAGGCCTCCAAGGACGCGTACCAGGAGAAAACTCACAGTTTAGTCCTCATGCTTGGAGTTTTTTTTTTTCCCTTCTTATAATAATTATTTTACAGCACTAGTTGTTTGAACTAGGTTTTAGTCTGCCAAGACATAATGATCTAATTAAATCCCTCCGCATAACATGTTGAAGTATGGTGGAAAATGATTCTCAGCCCCGAGCAGTCTCCCTGTCCCCTGCATCTGAGCAGCAACCACCATCATGCTTGGAGCAGAAGGGTCAGACATGAAGAACCAAGAGTCCAAACATTTCAGTCTTGTTTCTCATAGTGTGAAAGCTGTTTCTTTTTTATTACTTCCATGTGGCTTTTTGGCACTGACACCCTTGTCCCCTCATTGGCCAGGTCACATAAGAAGGATAGAGGTCATTTTGCTCAAATGCAGCAGAATTTTTTAATTGTTCCTCAGATCTGAGCCTCAACATAAACTTGTCTCTGAACTGTGCAGCGCCTTCCTCCTCATATCTTAGTCTGTGATCAATGTGATCTTCCTATTATTCTCTCCTGGTGTTGCAAGTGTAAATTAATGATGGATGGAAAAAAAAGATATCTAAATGATTTCATGCCTGTAACAAAACAGAATGACAAAAAAAGTGAAGATAATTACTGAATGCCCTGTAAACTCATCCTTTAATGATCAATAATTTACAAAGCAGTGATCGACAAAGCAACATCCTCATCCCAGGGGATTTCCAAGGTTAATGGTACACATACATTAACAGGCTGAAATGCTAGAGGTCGCTTATAGGGTATAACAAATAACAAATAAAAAAAGGCGTGATTGTCCTTTATGGAATGACAGAGTAGCATAGTGTCTGCAATACAGCGAGGTCAAAAAAGAAAAAAAATATCTCTCAAGTAAAAAAAGTACAATTTGTTTTAAATAAAAAGTACTTTGAAGGCGCATTCATGAGATGAATTCTTGCTGTTAGAGCCCTACAGCAGGTAATCAGTAAAGGTAGACTGACTCACTGGGCACTGAATACACTAACCAGGAATTCATATACAGTGTGGAGAAGACATGTTGTACTACGTGACAACAGCAGATTAGATGTTGTAGGATACGCTGAGAATTGTATTCTATGTTGCTGCAACATCCAAATGTATAAAATAGGCCAAACTCAAACGGCAGACCTCTGTACTCGGCCCTGAATTGCTGCTCACATCAAACTTTTTCAGGGTGTCTTCTTCGTATCTATTCTAGGATGTAACCAATATCTGACACCAATATGAACCAACAGCTGTGCTCAAAAGGCTTGTGTGAAAGATGTCACATTTCTGTTGCTTGTTTTGAACGCATCCTGGTTTTGGTCTGCCCTCTATTCATGATTTGAATTGAGACGTCTCCTCAAATATCAGTTGAGCCATCAGTTGCAGTTCCTTTCCTCTGTTGTTTTTCTTTTTGTCCAAGCTGCAACAGGAACACATTTAAAGGAATATTGTCAGACTCAAATCCAAAACTGGCTGAGGGCATTATTTTCAGCTACGCAAGCCATGAGTCAGCCAGCCCATCCAAGTGGTGTGCATAACTCCTTCTAAAAGAACTACAGCGAAGTGATTCCCTTTCCAGATAAAGTCAAGGTTTAAGGTTCAAGGTGGATTTATTGCCAATGGCATGTTTGAATAATATAATAAGGAAAAAAAATATATATATAGTTATGTAAACTCTTTCACCATGGGACTATAATAATTAGTCCCATGGTGAAAGAGTTTACATAACTAAGGCAAATATGTAACTTTTCATGGGTGTCCTACTTTAATAAGATATGGGTCATAAAAAAAAAGATTTTTTTAAAAATCTGTGCTTTTGTATTGAATACCAGCTAAAAGCCCGAATGTTAATGCAAAAGCAATTATCTGTGTTCATGTGGTCAAAGCACACATGATAGCAGTCCCAGCAAATGATGAGGCAGATAGGTGTGCCACTTTGGCATTGGTGAATGCTGTTTTGCGGCAAACTTACGCTTGCTCACCTGTCCATCCATGAACACAACAAATGCTTATAATTTATTCCTTTATAAAATTTAAACCCTGAAATCACAAATTTAGAAACTAGCTATAGAGACCAAAAGTGTCTTTGTACTCAGCTGTAAATATGTTTATATATGTTTTGTTTTCGGTTTAAATTTGAGCATTTTAACAAGGGACTCTATGGGGACTGATTGCATGGCTGTAGGCTCATCCTCTTGATATTTGCAAAGTAGCTCTAATGATGAACAAAGTGTGATTTTTTTGTGTTTAATTTTGGAGCCATGCCGACCTTTTGTGGCATCTAATCAAGAAACTAAATTGTACTAATCAGCAATGCTGTTTCCACTGAAAGCTCTGATAAGCTCACGGTACCAAAAAATGAATTAAAAAAAAAAAAAAGAAAAAAATCAATCCAAAAAATCCAAAAATCCAAAAATCAAATAGGTCACCTAAAGTCAGGGGCAGGTGGCAACCAAAACAGAACCAGCAAAAAATCAAAGAATGGATGTGTTTCAATTTGGATTGCAAATTTGCACTTCTTAGCCTCAATTCCTGTCAGTAATAATAACACTAAACTGCTCACATTCAAGTTGATGTATGTGAACACAAAATCGCACAAAAAAGGTCCAACCTAATGCACTGAGCATACAGTCTTTCTGTGCAGTGAGAGGGTTTTATAGCCAACTAACATCCTGATGGCACTCAAATTCTGAGCATCGTTTTCTTTTGTGCCAGACATCCACTTATCAGTAGCTGACTCAGCACATTATCCGATTCCTTTTGCTGGGTACAATATTACCAAAAATGAATTGTAATGACGCAAATGTTTTACACTTGATGTTTGGGTTAAAGCCAAGTCCCTAAAAGGCGTTCTTTATGACAGCGGTGGCTCTGTAATAGCATCTCCTTCACCCATGGAAACCAACTTGTTCTTCTGTGGTGGGCCATAACTTCATTTGGGATTTGGGACTAGTTTACGTCCCTAGCCACAACACAAATTCCAATATTAAAGCAAGATACTGTAAATGCTGGCCTTCACAGACCACAGTGAAAAATCAAAGTGATGGCAGACTGAGCCTTCAGCAGTGGACTTCCACTCAGAGCCTTTTCCCTCTGAACCTGGGAGAAGAGCTCTACAAGCTGCCTGTCAGCTGTCCCATGGTGCTTGGAGGAGGCGCATGGTCTTTTTAATTCCCAGCCAATCTTCTGTCGATCACACCACTTCATCCCTCCTCTGCAGCTCAGCTCAGGTCCACACACTGTCACTTTTCCGACATATCTCGTAGCCTACACCTCAACAATACCGGAAAATATTGTCAGCTCATCCCCATCCCAGCCCTCCTTCAATATGAACAACAAATCATATTTTCAAACCCAACGTAGGTGTAGAGCTGCCAACGATATTCGACTTTTGGTAGCAGCGTCTGTATCTGTGTTTGTGATGGCGAAGACACTCCGAGCACTATAAAAAGTGTCACTCATGACTGATCGTCCTGGCATTATCCGGTGACCCGAGCACTTTCTTGCCCCACATGAGGCGTCACATGACGTGAATAATGAATGGCGTTGGAATCAACGCAGCAAAACATGCACAGAACAGCAAAGGTAAAGAAGCCACTCCTTGCACGCTGCCATTCTCTGGAGATTTCCATGAATAAAGGATTAGCTACAAGCTGTGAGTCAAGCTCTGGTTCTCCCACTTGCTTTACATATTTAAGGCCAAATTCCCCACCAGCAGAAAAGGCGGCTTAAAGTCAAAGCAGATTGTGCAGCAGTTTTACAAAGAGTGAATGAGTCTTGGAGGAGTATAATAATGTAAAGTTTCTTAAAATTCTCGACCTATATGCTCTATCAGGTCTCTAGGTCTCAACCATCTGTCAAACAGGCTAAGTTAAATATACATGTCGCAACGCAAAATTAAATCTTGTACTAAATGTTAATCCACAGTCTCTCCCTGGATCATGTCTGACATGCCCTTTGTAAAATTCTAACTGTATGAGTTTATTCTTGGCCTTGAAAGGCCAAATACATTCCCCTGCATTTCACATATTAACACTAAATCACTTTCTTCATGACACAGAGATTATGAGCTGAGATCAGAAAGCTCCCGGTGAGCTCTGAGGAAAGTCACATTGCTGCTGATTTTATCTTCCAAGACTAATGACGAAGGGATAAACCCCTAATCCATCACCCACTTAATTGGCTCAACCAGGATCTTTGCCACTGATACCAACTTAATTTGTCTATGTACTGTACATACTACAACTTTGGTTAAAAATTCTCTTTGAGTCCCAGGTGACAATGCGAGCACAAATCAAAGAGGCAATCAAAATGTCTGTTTGGTTGATGGTTTTCTTTTGATGAATCAATCTGTTTGTTTGTTTGTTGTTACACTAGCTCTATTAGATATGAACTATGACTGTAGTTTTACAATAGAAAGTGGGCCCCAAGTGCTGTGAAGTATCTTACATTTAAAGTAGGTAATATTCAGCAGGCAATGTTAACTCTGATTTATCTCTGCTTCTTACGACTAATCTTAAATGAAGATGGAAATAGGCACCAAAGTGTCACCCGTTGATTTGCAAGCTTTGTAATGTGGCTGTCACTATCTAGGTTTTTTGAAAACAGAAGACACCATATTTGAAGGAGAAGGTGGAGCTGAGGAGAAGGGGGGGCGGATCTGACCTGCTCTGTTGTGATTGTCGGGCTAGCTGTGCTCTGTATTACGTCCCCTGCTTTTGGCTCTTTTTTCCTTGAGTTCATCATTTAAAAAAAAAAAAAAAGAAAGAATTGAGTGCTGAAAATCAATGTCTATGACCATATATTATATAAACCACTGTTCTCAAAACAAAATGCGTATGCTTTGCACGTTATGATCTTTGTTGTTTTGTCAATCATCTTTTAATTCTATTCTGTAGTGTAACATAGGCACTTTGTAAAGTCGTCTCAACATTAACACTATAAATGAATCTCTGAAGTTAAAAAATAATCATTGCGATATTCGAGCAAAGACTGTCAGATGCTAGGTTTTGTTGTGAATCTGGTCTCAAATAGAGCTTTATTGTGGTGAGGGTTCAGCGGGGGTGGAAGGGGGGCGTGTGGAAAGAGCTGGGCAGGTGTTCCCGAGTATATTGGCCAGGGTTAGAGCAGGTCAGGCTCAGCAGTGGCTGCCTCCAGCATATTGGAGGGGAACTTGGCGAGGCAGGCACGTTTTGGAGCCACAGGGAGAGCTTCCAGAAGCACAAGCAACAAGATGAGGTTAACTTGGAGCGAAAATAAGAGGAAGCACACTTGAAGCTCAAGCTGGCTATGAATTAGCAGCAGACTGAGCGATCTGGCAACTGGACTGGAGTTGTAGGTCTTTATACTGCAGGTGGTGAGTTGAAGATTGGCCTCAGCTGTGCAGGTGAGCTGGTGGCAGGGAGAACAGGATGCCACGCCCAGCAGAGACACACAGGAACAGAAAAAGTGATAACTTAGGGCACAGAATAGAGAAATAACACAAAATATATAGGAAAGAGGGAGACGCAGCCTGCAGAGCTTCTTCTTCTGAGTCTAATTACGTTTCATGTGACTCTATATCCCTTTAGATCATAAAACAAAAAAAAAAAAATCAGGCCTACACATGGTAAAACTGAGTAAGCAAGTAAGAATATATTGCCATTTTGTTGCATGTCTAAAGGTGTAAGTTGAAAGCACAAGGCATCTGACACCTGGTATTTGACATTCAATTTGGCAGATAACCTGAATGTCCTGGCTATTAGATTTCCCCCATGGCTTCTGTCAACACATCTCTCAAACAGTCATGAGCTTCCCAAGATATCATGGAACAGCATTTTACAGGTTGAGGCTAACTGTAGTTTTAGCTGAGGCACAATGACATGAGGACAATAACACTATATTTTGCAGCAGAACAGATTATATTGTCCACCACTTTTCTTCCTCGTGTCCTTCATTGTAAGTAAAGTTACAGAAATAATTGCTGCCATTCTGTCCTACTATTAACATTTTTTGACGACACATGGCTTTTGCTGGTACAAATAGAGGATCAGAAAAACCAGAAGAGCCTACATCGTGTCCATGTTGATCAATCTGTTACTGCGTGACATTGCAGTAGTTGTCATAGTAAGTTTGACGTAATACAAAATGCATGTTTGACAGTATTGGATCTAGAGAACATCAGCTCTGTCTCTGCCATATTTGTAGTGAAACAACCTCCATACCGACAAATCAGCTACCGCCACTGATCATTTGTTAAGAATTCAGATAATAACTGAGAGTAACTGAATAACTTAGAATGTGTAGTTAAATCCAAAGATTAAAATGGAAGAGTTGCTAATCTTAAGAAGATACACTGATAGTTTCAAAACCCCAAAAATATCTCTTTTACATGTATCTCAGGTTGTTTTCTGACTGATAAAATAAAATCACCTTTCTGATCCAGGTGGGCGGGGCTGAGGGACTGCTTTATTATGACATCACAAAGTACCAGAAGTCCTGACTTCGAACGATTTTAACGCTCAGTTCCTGAATACAGCCTACAAGCAGTTCTCTGAGGACCGATGCCTGTGATACTGGCACAAAGTAACATAAAAGATCTGATACATGGTCAGTCATTTGACCCAACTTTGAGATATGTACAGCAGGATGTAATCTTCTTTTATTTGGGGCAAATAAGTCAATTTTATAACTTATTTCAAGTGTTTTCTTTGAAAGTTTTCTCTTCTGCCGAAAACAAGAGGCGCCATGCCTTCAGACAATGGTGAGCATTGTAACTTAATATTTAATGAGCGTGAATCAGTTAACATCAGTGTTGCCTTAACCTCCAGGGGCAGTTGTTAGTGTGTTTGGTGCTAAACTGACTAGTATGTAAAGAGCAGTATGTGTATGTAACTAAAGAAAAATGTATTCTCCTCTCACCAACCCCATGTCCCAGCCCTGAGAGAGTTGCTCTCCTGTTGGAAGCTCACTAGAAAATTGTAAAGAACTAATGCCATTGTTAAAGCTACCTTTATTCTGCTAATTTTACCTTGGTCCTGAGGGAAAAGTCTTTCTCTCTACCTTTTGTGCAGCCTGTCTTATTCCCAAAGGCTAAGGAGGCCTCAGTGTAACCATACTGGCTTGGATTCTCCACTGCATACTCGACAACAAAGCGGAAACAATCTCCAGGGACAGCAGGAGTGAGAAGAAAAAAAAAATCTAAAGTCATGAAAGGTTTTCAATGTGAAAATTTTATTGTGTATTTGTCATCTCATAGAGATATCTGATTATATTAATACAAAGGTATCACATTACTGAAGTAGCAAATTGCAGATTCAGTTACAGAAAGCATGTTAATCATAATGAAAAAGGACAGAAATTTAATTTGTATAAATTTGAGACATCATAATTAGATATTACAACTACAAATAAAACCCTTAATAAAGCAAATGTAAAGGGATTCAGTTTTAATTACATGAAGCAGCACAAATAAACTCGTAAGCCAAAAAACAATGAGATTTGGACTATATAGATTTCACACAGACGGTAGATTCACAGGTAAACACTAAATGTATATCATAAAAAATATAGTTAGCATGTTCAAATAAATAACACACAAATATGAGGGACAAGCTGTTTTAGAGTAGTGTGTGTCATTTCAAAACTTGCACCTCCTCTTTAGTAAAACAAATCTTTTACATTTAAGCTTAATGTAAACACATTCGTGAATGACAGATGTGCTCTCGTGATCAATAACATAACATGAGATCCATGTTTTGTTTCAAAAACGGTGCATGTGTTGAAATGACATGCACTATGAATGCAAATGGAAAAACATCAAATCATGTGAAATAAATCCCGTGCACGACAAACAAATCTGAAATCGAACATTTAAAGTAGCATTTCTTTACATTTCATAGCGGCAACATCGTTTTAATTTTTTCTCCTATGACAGCTCTGCAGGGCATCATATGAAGTTGACAAGAGACTGAAAACCACCTTCCTATAAAATATCTACAACTATTTTGCACAATAAAAAATATGTCTGAGAGGAAATTTTACAACGTAGTGACGCAGGTAAGCTTTTCTTCACATCTGACAATGCTCAGTGTAATTTATCTGCAAAATATTGATCACTTTTAACGTGTCCTATCAGTAGAAGGGACATTAAATTACAAGATGTGAAGGACATTATTCAGAAATGATCTATCCATGTTGGTAGCTGCACTTAGACAAAAGCCATTTGTATTTGATCACCTTATACCTCTGCTGTAATTCTTCTATGTGCTTAATTACAGTGGATACTAATGTTTGCTACTGATCAGAAGCACACTAAATGCACTAAACAGTTCTGCAGCAGAGCTGATATACTTATTCATCTGTTAATTTCATGTGTAGAAAAAAAATATCAAGTAGTTGTTTTTAATTTGACCTCTCATATGCCATCAATTACTTTTAAATTCCCCCCCCCAAAAAAAAAACTAGAGGTGTAAGTTTTAAGTATATTTCTAAAAATAAAATGAATAAAGTAAGTGATGTTGTACATTCCATGTGTGATATGTTTGCCCTTATATACCTTTGAAAGACTGGTTGACAAAAGGTTTGAAGAATACAAACTCAAGGCAAAGCAGCTTTGTTAAACATTTATATTGACTTTTTTCACAACATACAACCCATTTAAAAGTGTTTCTTGACATGTTTATGCGACAAACCACTGTGACCTTGGATAAAGTCGACACGGGGAACCTTTCCAACTGTCTTAACTCTGGATGATAACAGCCTGGTGTTAAGGTGTTAATCCTTTGCTTGATTGTTTTGTTTTTTTTTCAATGGATTTGGCGACACTTGAAGCATGAGCATTGGTCACGTTAGACTAAACAGGTTGTGACCTGACGTCTGTAATTATCAGGACGAGTGTAAGCATAAAAAACCCAAATGTCCGACCAGACAGTTGAGGGTCAAGTGTAATGCTGTAGACGTCCTTTGTTTTGGGTGGTTTGAGTGTATGTCAGGCTATGAAGCAGAGCTGATCTTAGTTAGTGTTAAAATGAAATTATTGTGGTGGGTTTACTGTGGGTTTGGCAACAAACCCACACAGTACATTGGGTGTATGCATACATTCCTGTGGATACTTGTACATCTGCACGCTGAAGTTTGGAAAGAATATGCATATTTTTATCAAATACGAATCTGTATTGTTGTAAGTGAATGAGCAGCTCTTAGCAATAATCTTACATTATCCCTGTAATTTTCATGGGTTGGTTTTTCATTCCATCACCAATGAGGAAAAAAAAAATGTCTTTTCCTAAAGATTAACACTTTAAATCCAAATGAACAGAGCAAAGGCGGTAAAGATTAACTGCTCTCTCAAGAGTTCTCATCCAAAGGTCTATAGCATTCATTGGGGTCACAGCAAGCCAAGAAATAACTTGGAAGTTGAGGCAAGAAAGGTGGAAACAGACATGAAACGAGGACATGAACCTGTGCTCAAGTTCATTTCACAAAAAAGATAAGAAATTCATCTTTCCATGTTTATCAAACGCATGCATCCAGGAGGATTGCAGTGGTCCTGAAAATAGGCTGTGCAGTTTCCTATGAGTAACACACCAGCCACAGGATTTGTGGGTATTTGACAACCTGTCAGAACTCTCCCATCATTCAGTTTGGTTTTGCAAACCAGTGTTTGAGAAGCTCTCCAGGCAACAGCTCATTCTGCAAATCTGACACATCGAGGAGGCTCATAAACTATATTCACTTTAATCTGCAAGGCTAAATACAAAGGCATTGGAAGCTACAAAATGAAAATAGAAAATGTAAAAAACATCACAAAACAGCAAATCTTCAGTGAACCTGGACACACACATCCTTCCGAGTTAAGACCTGGGGACAAAAGAAAAAGATTATTTGTGTTTTGCGTATCTCTTTTACACAAAAGGGACACCTTCTATACGGTGCCAATTAGACAAAGAAGGCAGAATAAAGTTGGGAAAGTGAAACTTTCATGCAAATGTTGATCATTAAAGCCTAATTACCTGTACTTCTGAAAAGTATTGGCAATCAGCGTATAATACAGTATTAGAATTAGATAGTTCATTTCTGCATGGATTCTCAAAAAAATAAAAATAAAAATAAATAAATAAATCAAAAATAGATTAAAAAGAGCAAAAACATTGTCTAAAAGGAACAATATCATAAAAGGGTTCTGTAGACAGTAAGGAGACAGCTATGCGTAAAAGCATAGTGCTGAGACCAAATCCTGTCAAATGTCTTTCACCCAAAAAAGTTCAAAATGTCTTGGTGGTGAAAGCTTTCGTGCAAATTGCATTAAGGTTGATAAAAAAACAGCTCCAGCATCCTCCAAAATGAATGTGAGTTTCTGCATATGCACGATTCACATAACACATTTAGTCTGCTTTAGATGTGCTGGTAGGGATGTTGGTGCTGCTTCTACCTGTCTGCAGTCTTATTGCAGAGCTGGGATGACCACGTTCTGATGCCAGCTCCGTAGTTACCAGCTCATACACCAGTTTGATATTGATCTTTTCATCTTACTCTCAGAATGAAAGCCATTAAGTCAATTTCCCTAAATGTTGAACTACGCTTTCAAGTTTTTTGAGACATTCTGCTAGCTAACACTGAAAGAGGATTCAAACACAAGCTTCCAGACAGAGATAACTTTGTACATTCTCTCTCTTGGTCCTGCTAGCGTGGTGCAGTCTTATAATTTATATGTGTATTCTGGAGGCCTTGTTAAAGCCACAGTGAAGCTGATAAACAGTATCAGTCACATCCGGATTAGTTACACACAGTGCACCCATCCCAGTGCTCATCTGCTTAATTCCAACTCTGATCATTTGAATGCTGCAGAGTGTGTGAAACTTACTGGACATCTTTGGTATGCGGATGGGGCCGCTGCTGGTCCCATCGCCCCCTTTGGTCAGAGCTTTGATCTCAATGAGGTAGTCCTCTCCGGAAGGGATCTCTAGCTCCACACTGGTCTTATTGGTTTCCAGCACAGTCGTCTTGCCGTGCCATTTCTGACGATACACAACCTGGAGGGCACAAGTGCTAACTGTGAGCTTCTCATCCAGTCAGAAAAGAGACTATTATAAGCAAAAATAAGCTACAATAAGCACATGGATGGGTAACTTCAACTTCAACTTAAAAGGAAAATTTGACAGTATGTAGTCAAAATGCAGTTTTAGACTCTCCTGAGGTGATTATAAACTGAAGATGCCTCGTTTAGCAGTGGTTCGGCCTGATGAACCAATATGGATCGACATAGACACTTCAAAACAGAAACACAGGCATCCTTTTTTCACTCAGCCTTGTAATCTATCTTTCTCCAAATGCAGCAAAGTGCTTTATGCTGTAGTTCCAAACAAACATGCAGCAACAACCTGATAATTTAGCTCAAAATACACAACATAATGTTAGAAATTTTTATGTTTTTCACAGCGGTGCCTTTGCCAAATGATTAAAATGTTCCGATCTACATGCACTGCAGGCACCCTTACAGCAGAGCTCCACAAAAGACTTACTATTAAATGAGAAAGGCTGCATATCTCTGGATAATAAAAACGATACATATATTTGTGGAAAGAATGATCAAAAATTGTGTTGTTTTTTTTCCACATGTATGCAAAGTGGATCAAATGATCCATAGTTGTCGTGGCTGCAATGAGTTGAATTCCCTTTGTAGCATGACACTCTCATTTTATCACCTTCAACAGATCTTTTAATTTTGAAAGGCCAGACAGGGCCAATCCATAATGCAACACTGGAGTGCTGAGGTCTATCTTTCCACCGCAATGAGAAAGCTGTTTATCGGGATGACAGCTGCTGAAGCTCTATTTGTTTCCCCAGTTGTGGGGTTTCTGCTATTACTCTGACAAACTCACCTTGTATCCCGTCACCTCAGACTCATTTTCCATTGCCCTGACGTGTTCCCAATTTAGAGAGATCTTAGAGTTGGTTAGGTTCCACTCAATATTCCCTGGAGGCTGACGTGGAGCTGCAAGAAATGGAATTATATCGACAAAAAGTTTGACAAATGAATTCATGAATCAATTTCATCAGTAGCACAAGTCAAAGTCATCAATAGCATTCCCTAAACTAACTCCTTGACTGAATCATCCGGTGCTCCAGCAGTATTTGTTTCATGCTATGAATGTTTGAACCTTTAGGGAGACACTTTGAAAAAACATTCAATCAATCATTCATCCATCTTCTACTGCTTATCCGTTTCCGGGTCACAGGGGGGACCGGAGCCAATTCCAGATCACACTGGGTGAGGGCGGGGTCTCCCTGTTCAGGTCACCAGTCCATCATAGGGCCAACACACAGAGACAGACAGAGACCAACAAGCACCCACAGTCAGAGCTACAGACAATTTAGAGTCAGCAGTTAACCCAAACATGATGTCTTTGGACGGTGGGAGGAAACCCATGCAGGCACGCAGACAACATGCAAACACCACACAGAAAGGCCCCAGGCTGAGACCGAACCATAACCTTCTTATATTGGGGCAACAGCGCTAACCACTGTGCCACCGTGGTGTCCCTTTGAAGAACAGTTCAACAAAAACAGAAAATGCATACTTTACACTTCACAGGCTACTTCACTGACAGGCCACAATAAGGCCAACGCGCCCAAGGGAACCGCACTGTCACCTCTAACTTTCACTTAACTTCCAGCCTCCAACAGAATTTCCCAGCTGACATTGTCAAGGAAGAGAGATCATAGAAGCCCAGGCCAGAGCCTCATAGATCGACAAACGACTTCAGCTCAGTGTTGAGAAAACCAAGGAGCTGGTGTTGAACTGGCACAGCAAGAAGCCTCAGCTCTTACTGAAGAGGCTCAGGTTGATCATTGCGTGCACTACGCCGCTGTGGACAGTCTGTAACGGCCTGCGTTTCGTTGGAGCTGACTTTGGTCCTGGGTAAGCTGGAGAGGAACGCTCTGTGGTGACGACTGAGCTAGACAGTGTGGAAGCAGTGAAAGATCTTCGAGAGCCCATCCCGTCTTTTCTATGTAAAGGAACAAGTTCACCCAAGGAGTGATAAACTTCAAATGTCGTGTAGGGGCTGATCAACCTACAGACAGATATACGGTGGCCAGGTCTGACAGTACCAAGCATGGATGATCACCACCTGCATTCCTTTTATCTCCAAACCTCCACTGAGTCCAAGTCTCGATGTGCCTTGCTTTGGAATTGAAATCTAACAATTAGTTAACATAAACCAATAAGAATGACAGCTCTTTGGTTTATTCAGTGCACAAGATGGATGTGTTGACAGATGCAGGTATATTTCCTATTTAATATAATTACATATTCTTCTGCCTTATCGTCAAATGAAAGGTTAATGACTCTGACTTGTGTTGTACTACTTGTTCTTCTTCTTCATTTTTTTAAATGAAAACCAGCAATTAAAAAAAACACAAAAATATGCAGCAGAGGATAATATAACATGTCATCACAGAATCAAAACTACTTGTAAGTAGACTGACTGAAAGAATGATAATAATTGAGTGAATATAAATATAAGTGGACGGAGGGAACAACAGAAAAGTCTGGCTCATGTCAGTAATGTTTTGAGCTATGTTACTGTACTTCACTGAACACTATACAACTGCTACATTGACTCCATATAATAAAACTAATACTTAAGTCTATCTCCATTGACTCGACACATTCTGCAAAATTGTTCGCAGGCTGCACCTTCGCAGACTGCTAATGCTTATAAAAGGTTCAGTTATACGCCCATATAAAGAGAGAAACAGTTTTTTCACACTACGCTCGTTCCCCTTATTTATACAGCCCTTTAAGAAATCCTCCTTTAGTGAGGTGATTGTTGGAATGTTCTCTGAATTTGTCTGCCGCTTCACATCTGAGAAGCAAAACAAGTCAAAGCAGCAAAATGTGATGTAAAGGATGAATCTTTGAAATAACAAAGCATGCCACTGTCTGACAGTGTAGGAGTCACTGGTCATTGTTGTCTCCACAGTGGCCTTAGAGCAGCCCCCTGCTGTAGAGACTACACTAAAGATAATGAAAGTCAAAATCTACGGTTCTCTTCCTGTGATAATTAAAAAAAAAAACAAACAAAAAAAAAAAACCAAAACAACTGTAACGTTGTGACGAAGATGATGAACTACCAAGGGCACCCCCATCTAAAACTGTGCTGTCAAGCCACCAACAAAAACTCTGTTAAGTTTTTGAGTATTTTAAAGAAAAACACTCACATATTCATCTCTTCCAAACGCTTTAATAACATTCATTCATTATCTTCTACTGCTCATCTGTTTCCGGGTCGCAGGGTGGGCTGGAGCCAATCCCAGCTCACAGGCAGGGTACACCCTGGACAGGTTGTTGGGAACTGAACCTGCAACCTTCATGCTGTGAGGCAACCACACTAACCACTATGCTGTCGTGCTTCAATGCTGCCTCTCTTTATTAACATTTCCTGGGAACTTAACTATATCATGACCGACTGATATCTGATATCTATAATTTTGTTTATATTAATCCTTCTCTGTAGTTCTGATATTTTGTCTGCATTGTTTTTTAGTTGGTCAGCATTCACGCTATTGTTACTGCTTCATATGATTAAGCCCTGAAATGTTACAGACGAGCTGCTATGTGTAATGTGATCTTGGTTTCAAAGCCAGTATAGATAGCCAGGCTGATTACAGCCATCAATTCCACATAAACACAATATGGAATGAGAGCACTGAATTCAAATAGACTTGAACAAACCCTTTCAGAGAAACCTTTCACTTAAAGAAAAAAACATGGGCGATTTATGTTCATGACAGCACATGATATAAAACAAGTTAAGTCTGTGTTGTGTGTGTGTGTGTGTGTGTGTGTGTGTGTGTGCACTCACGTGGTTTCTTGGTGGTGATGCTAAATGCAGGGCTGCAGGGTCCAAGTCCAGCACTGTTCTGGGCTCTGACTGAGATCAGATAGACTGTGCTACCCTTTAAGCCAGAAAGCAGAGCTGTGGTATTGATAACCTTCACTCTTTCTGCTTGACTTTGCTGGGATCCTTCTTCCCAGAACAGAACCTAGACCAGGGAAACAGGGATTACAACAGCGCTCCAGCCATGTTTCCTTCTTCTGTTCAGTGAAATACTGTTCTCTCACTGAATCAAAGCAAACCTTAGTTACTTTTGCAGTTTCATAGTGGGAGTGTTACACTGTACTTAAATAAGAGCACCCTGGGCAGCAGAAACAACTGAACGTGAGGTCTACAGGAACACAATTGGGGAAGATTTAGGTATATGGAGTGTGTAATGTCATTAAGTTCCAACCCTCTTCTCTAATTTATAAGAAACCTGAGGTCATGTAGTCCTTTACATGAAAGCAGTGAATGTATGGGACGGAACTTAAAAGAACTCCAGACTATCAGCTCAGCTGCTGTGGGTCCTGAGGCGGATTTTAAACCACCATGTGATACTGTATCTGATGATCAGCAATACCAAAAGCTACACTGCGAGTGAGCGATACATGGATAAGGAGCTTGTCAGGATCCGTACTCTCCGAGAGATCATTTATGACCCGAGAGCACGAGACAGAAAAAGCAGACAAGAAAATGTCAAACAGATGGTTTGAGAGTGGGTACTTATTCAATCGGCAGCACACGGGCTTGGAAGGAACTTGCTTGGGAAAAGGCAGATTATCGGCAAGGCCTGGAGTTGCTGATAACAGATACATCTATCCCTCCAACCCCCCCCCTTTTTTTTCTCTTTTCCACAGGCAGTTTAATTATAGTAGTTTTACCGACACTTGGGAAAATACCTTAAATACCTTGGCAGAAGAAGTTTACAGTTTGTTTCACACACAACGCCTCTTAGAATTTAAACATACACACAAATAGAGATGAGAAAGGACGATCCGAGGTGGCTTAAACTGTCTTGCTGCATATTAAAGTCTTATGAAGGCGGTGGCAGGAAAATGCATTACACCACCAATGTGGCATTGAAACAGCAACAGTAGCTGTGTGAGAGAAGCACGAACACATAAGATTTTCCTAAAATATACATAAATTTGCATTAAGTTCTGAAGTGGAGAAAAGTTCAGCAGAGAGGTATTGAACTGTAAGTGTATTAGTCCACTTTGTTAAAATGGATGCAGCCCGATACAAAAGTCCCACCGACGTTGAAAGCAACTGAACTCCAGGTGCTGCTCAGGTGCGTTCCACAAGGCTACCTTTTAATTATAAAGGGCATTTCAATAACATATGTACCATTTCTGTGAGTCGAAACAAACCTCAGTCCAACATGTAACTGGTTTACCAACAGGGCAAAGGAGCTTTTCCTTTTGGCCAATCTCTTTTTAACTCACTAGAATTAATCTCCCTAAAATAAATGTGATGAATCAAATAATTAAAATCAAATGAGGTGCACATGTTCCTTATGTAAATTGGTGTTATAGCAAACATTTTGATTGACATGGAAGGCAAAATCTAAGTGCTTCCTCAAACAACGTCATTAATGGCTACCGTAAATTCAACGGTCCCAGCAAGTCATGGCAGTAGCACAGTGAGCCGGCAGTAACGGCAGTTAAATTGAAGTCAGCCATCATTACTTTTACAATTTACAGTTTCTCTCCTTTTGTGACACGTCAAAATGTCTTCAACAGGGTTCCTGTTCCTGCTAAAGATTGGTATAATTTATATATTGCAGAAATTGCATAATTTTGAGGATTTTTTAAAACTGTGATGTCTTGTACGCTCTGTGAGTCTGGGTGTATCCAAGTCATCCTGCTGTTTTCACTCATTTCATTTCACCTAAAGCAGCGCAATTTTTATTTAGTTCTACATTCCACTCATAATGTACTAGTACTTAGCAACAAGTGGGCATTATCCAGGTGCAACAACACAATGGCAGATATTACAGAGCACCTCTCTTGAAATCAAGGGCCTTAATGGTATTTCTTGGCCACTGTGCGTGAAGGGCCCTCTGGGGCCGATCTACCCTGCTGGGACAGATTGGTAGAGCTTTGCAAGCTCTCGTCTTCACAGCTGGCTGCTCCGCCTCTGGGGCTGGGCATGGAAAACATTTTAGCAGCACAAGTTGCAGTAATGTTTCTACTTATCATTGTCATTCTTTATTTATTCCTGTATTGATCTGTTTAATAAATAATTATAAAACTGAATTGAATTTAAATCAATTGTGTATAGCAAAAGCCTGAGCAGAAACTTTTTTTTTTTTTTTTTTCGATTATAGAATCCATCCAAAAACAATGAAAGGTGCAAATGTCTGAGAAAAGCACCTACACAATATTATCTCCTGTGCCTTAGGTGAAAATATTCTGAGGCAAGCACATGTCACAAACATAAGTCAGTGTTGTGACGTGCATATCAGAAGACTTAGTAATGTCTTGTAAAATGTAAATGTAAAAAATTACAGCCGCTCGCAAAGAGCTAACACTTGATTCCCATCAGTACAAGCCCATGACAAAATTAATTTTGGCAAGGCGCTGTCCTCTGACAGAGTCTATGGACAGGATATTGCAGTATGAATACTCCCTCCCACTTTGGTTGTACTGCAAGCATATAGTAGATTCTGGGTATCGTCCTCAGGGAGAGTCAGGAGCAGCTACAGAATGATGTTATTTCTGGAGTTTCTCCAGAGTACAACAGGTACAAAGGCTTGGATTCTACAGTAGCTATTTCTGGGACAAAAGCAATATGAAATAAACAGCGGTGTTGCATGTATGGCTTGTACAGAGATAGCTCTATGTATTTAATGTGAAGAGCAATTGGAACTTGTCTAGTCAAAGTAGACTTGCTCTTATGTGTCCCTGATACAATGGCAGTGGGAATTGAGAGGGTGAAACACCAGAAGCACTGTAGCCATCTTAGAGCTAGATGTCCTGCCTCTGATAGCCCAGCCCAGGGAGAGGTTGCATTTACAGCCATCTGGAGGAATTGGAGTCCAGATACCCAACAAGTGTTTTTCTGCATGGTTTCCTCAAACTGGCTGCGCAGGGAAATAGCACTTTAGCAGAACTGTCTTTTTTTTTTACCACTTCCAAGTGACCACAAGTTAATGGAGGCAATTGGACACATTTATAACGCCATCACACTACCACTGTTGTATATCCACATATGTGTCCCTCCAGCCTAATTGCAGTAGAATCTGCTCAATTTTCACTCCAGGCGTTTTCAACCTTTGATGACTTTTCAGGGTTAAACAATATTTTGGAGATACAATAAAAGGAATTTTGACATATGTAGAAAGATTGGCTGGTAAATCCAGGAACAGAACACACACCCAGCACACTCTCATGTGCTACAAACACAAGCACTGAGAGGGGATTTGGATTCTGGCAGGCTGCCGGTCCACAAGGATTTGTCCCAGTGTCTGATTCTGGTGCCTAGCATGCTGAACAATATTTAGGTGCTGGCTTTTGAAGCTAAACAAAACTGTCATCCCTGAAAAAGCATTATTTATTTACTAATTTAATAATCAGCTCATTTAAAATAACCCTTAAGAATTGGAAAGGGGTGGGGGGGGGGGGGTATTCACTGTCCCTTCACTTTCCTGTCATTGCCCAAATTGTATTGGACAATGACATACTACATATTAAACATACACATATTAAACAATGCTTCAAGCACTTCAGGCATCCCTAAGGGACCTGAAGGACTGATGCCAACTCACACTTAAAAAAGGCATCCAAGATATGCAAGCAAGCCATTTTGGAGTAACTTCTATGGGAACAACAGACTAGATTGTGCTCAATGTTAAGCAAAATGTATGAATAGATTCTAGGGGGTCCTTCCTGGTCTGGGAGGATTTGGCACTGCTCCTAACAGAAAGTGATCCATTACTCTCTATTAGGAGCAGTGCCAAAAAGACCCACTCTTGTTGACAAATAAATAAATGAATTAAACCCATGACTTGCATGAATCAATCATATCTTTCCTATTGAAACCGCTTCGACTTTCCTCTTCTATGATATTTGATGCATGGAGCTGGCACCACCACGACAAAAGCCTATCTGCTGTCCTGTTTCATTTTGAATGTATTTACACTGTAGTTCAGGGATTCATCATACACTGACACTGTACAATCAGACATATGCTCTAAACCAGGATTTTATTTGTCTCATTTCAAACGTCAACAAGCGTTGACATCTAGTAAACTCACGCAATGGTTGTTTTTACACAGTGCAAAGGTTGACACTTGACACTTGAGAGGTGAGAAAATAAATTAACGCCTGTATTATATCTGAAGAGCTGTCGGAGCATTTGAGAGATTTATTACTACAAAAATTGTTGCTTGTGATAGACTGAAATCATCAACATTATATATATTGTGAAAAAAAATATTTTGGTATGATAGCATTGAGGTTAGGAGTCTGGAGTTCTTAAATATCAGCAAAAAGGAGCGAGTCCTGAGTCATCCTCCCAGTTAATAATAATTGCCTTCCAAAGGATCAATAAAGTATTATCTAATCTAATCTAACATTGTGGCTTTCGTTTTTTAAAGCTGAGGTTTCAAAACTAAATGCAAACAATAAGAAATCAAAGACTTTCAACATACAGCAGTTGGTCGAAAATACATTTTGTATTGTGAGTTGGCTGTATATCTTTTTATAGGAGCCAATTCTGTTAAACGAGTTCAGCATGAAAGCTCTCCACTTGGTCTCTGTTCACAAATGTGTCAAATGTGCACTGTAGTGCGTCTAACTTCTCTCTTCTAGCAATGTCGGACCAAACACTGGAAATGACCTCAAAGTTTCTCAGAGGAGGGCAGGCCACGTGGGGATCCTCCCCTGTAAAATACCTGCTGTTTTTGGTAGAGAAGGTCTGCTTTTTTTATCCAAGTTTTCTACAGCCAAAACCCAGGAGAGTGTTTGTTGTAGAGGATAGTGATGTATGATGTTTACGCTTCCTTTTATTTATTTATTATTTTTAATAGCAGCTCTCACACAGCCTCCGGTAGCAAGCTGGAGACTGGAACAGCTGCCAACAGACCTCTTCAACTCTTAGATTAGCCTGTGAAAAATCTGCCGCTCTAACGCATACTGTATTTTAATGTCAGAGTATTTCCACGTTGTCACCATTTGCAGTTATATTGAACTGAACGCCAGCTTATTATGCTGTCAGTCATTCGTGGATTAATGTCTACTGCTTCTTTGAATATTCCTTGTAGCGCTGTTATTTCAAACTTTTCTTTTTCCTACCTCGTATGCAATGATCTTCTCACTGGTGGACCCGGGGGGGATAGGTTCCCAGTAGACTTCGATGTCAGAGGCTGACATAACACGGCCCCACACTTGAGACGGTGCTTGAGAGGGCTCTAAATAAGAAAGATCATGAATTATGCATGTTTGCAATTAAGAGAGAATACCTGCATTTTCTTGAATTAACACATCGACTTTTGTAGCTTGTGGAGGTGAAGGAACGCACCTTCCTCTGCAGAAAACACCTGCACTACACGGCTGAACTGCCCCTCTCCCAGACTGTTGTACACGCCCACTTTCACTTCAAACTGGGACAGGGGTGCAATGCTGTCATTTCTGTAAATATATCTGGATGCATCAGGTGATGCCAGCACTGTCTGGATCCAGGTGCTGCTGCCAAGTGGGCGGAAAGCCACGACATAGCCAAAATCCTCACCGCTCTGCTGCTCCTCTGGAACCGGCTGAGATAGCGACAGAAAAAGTTACGCCTTTGACGTAAAAAACTGTGAGTAGAAAATAAATAAGGGCATCATAGAAGAGTTGAATGTGTCCAATACAGCATCTCAATGTGCTATCAGCCACATCCCAAACATGGAAATTTGTCACCTAATTCCAGATATGCACATATGAAGGTTGCTCTGGCTCCATAGCTTGGTTTTGATTTGCACAACAAGGGAAGTCAACAGGCAGCAAATCAGAAAAGCCACGTTTCTAATTAAAAACCACTGCACTGAAGCCAAACCACTGCAGACACATGAACTGTACCAGAGCTCCATTCTCATCAGAAGATTCAAAGGACGCTCTGTTACGATGAATACCCACTCACAAAATACCCGTGATCCGTTTTACCTCCCAAATGATGACAAGTTCTCCGCGAGCTCCGCCGCCACCACTCACATTAACTGGTGCAACCTTGGGAACTAAAGAGGCACAAAAGGAAACTTAATCATCCCTCAGTTTGGATTATTAAGTCCAAGGCATTTCCATAGGGTTCTGTTCAATCACACAGCTTTAAATGAGGTGACCGTCACTTCTAATTTGCACAAGAACAGGTTAATTGTGCAGCAGAAGAATTAGAGTTTTTGTTGACAGTGGCATTACCATCCGTGCACGATGCTGCTATTAACCCAGCACCATATGTCAGCCTCATGTGTAAAGCACAATGGGATACTTGTTCCCCTGTGATTCAACCAGCAGGGTGGAATTATTCAGCTAACGATGTCCAAATAGGCACTTTTCCTGTGGTTGCTTCCTGACATGTGTGTATAGGTCACATTTTCTATTGATGTAACCATTAATTAATCATGGCACAAGCTCACGCGTGTAAACACACACACACAAAAAGGCTTTGTGGTGACACTTAAATGGTTCAAAGTTCAATCCAATCTCCACTCATTCTGCATGTGAGTCAGTATTCAAATATTGGCATGAGGTTTAAAATGACTGACATCATGGGTAGCTGAAGGAAAGTGAAACTAATCAATCAGTTAAATTACATTTTCAAAGTGGGGCTGATTAATTTGTTATGAAGAGAACCAACAATTGACAGGATACCTGCTGCTTTGGTTCGAATCTGTTTTGATGGCGTGCTGGGTTCTCCTACACCAACACTGTTGATTGCCACCACCCTGAATTCATAGTCCACCCAGGGGTTCAAATCTTTCACTGTGGCATGCATCATCTGTCCAGGCACAGAATCAGGAACTAGGATTAAAGAATTTAGAATTGAGACATGTTTTGTTTTTTTTTTGTTCTTTTAACTGAGGCACAATTCAAATTTACTCTCCAGCATACACACACACATATATACTTATACATATATAAGAACATTTCACAAACCAGTGAAGTACATCAAACTGAAATGGTGACATTTGTAAACCTCTTAATACTGTTCCAATTACAGTACACTCAAGGGTGACACCGGTCCAACAAATCTACATATACTGTAATTATTTCTTGTTATCATACAGCAATGCCTGCATCTTACAATGCAATTTTACACATAAATGAATTAATAAATAGCATGAATAAGCTGTCAGACACAGTCGCCCCAGTTAATCCGTCTCCCTGCCAAGCATTTTGTTTGATCAGCGCTTTGGGAATCATTTTGATGTGTATTTGTAAAGATGGCAGCCAGCTCCCTGATAAGATCACGTATCTAGGTTTTTGCACGAATGGATCTAATCTTGTACAGTTTCCAGAATGAAGGAGCATCTATGCTTTTAACTGCAACAAACAGCAAAACGTAGCTTTATTAAGCTCACATGACTTTAGCTTTTGTAATGCTAATGTTATTTTAGCTTTCTGTATGCAAACTGTACTCTATCATTTGTGGCCCATTCATTTATTTATTTATTTGACTACATGAAAGGGGGGCTTTGTCTGGGTTAGTAACATCATTATTACTAGAATTCCATTTGTCTTATTCCCTTCTGTTACATTGTGAGGCAACCATAAATGATATATATACATCCAAACAGTAATTGTATTGGCTTCGAACCAGTTGATGTGTGGTAGATGTTCTTATTATTACTTCATAATAATACATTTCCCATGTTGTTAGTGCTCCCTCTAAACTACATGCAGCTGCATATTTCACTGCACTATTTTCAGAACTGCCTTGTAACTTAGTTTCTAGAGAGAACGATGTAACAAAGGGATTTGGTTTACCCCCATTTTTGAGAAAAAAACTATACCAATCAATACATGAGTTTAAACTTCATGCCTAAATGACCATTTTAATTTAGTCTTGTATTATACATTATGTGATATTAAATTATGTGCTGCTGTGTAAGCATCTTTGTCTTTAACTCATAATATGACCAATGGAAATTGTTCAGCATTTTTCTCTATGCATCCGAGAAAAAGAGAATGACATTAATTGAAAAGAAAATGTTGTTGGTGCAGCTGTTACCTGTTCGCACTGTCTGCCAGCCAATAGAAAAGGGGGTCCTGGCCTGCACCATGTACATGGTAACAGGACTGTGGTTGTCAGGCCCAGAGCTCCAGGACAGTTGCACAGTGGTGTCAGTAATGTCGGTCACCATCAGGCCCTCCGGGGCACCAGGAGGTCCTGCAATACCCAGAAACAAAGCAGACACACTCGCTGCAGAACAACATCCCGAAATGAATGAAATCACTCTAGGTTGGCTACCCCCACTACACGTATTAAGTGACTTATAAGAAACCTAACAACCGAAGTTCAGGGCTGGTGGAGATATAACGGGCTCCTCTGAGAACACCTGTCTAATCAGTATACTGAAGGGCACAGTTCTGTGGGAAATTCATTTACGCCATCATCTGTGTGAGGCCAGAAATGTTCAGTTTAAGTTTAATTTTGCATATCTCCCACACAAATATGAATTCTCTCAACATGAAAGCTTTTTTGCCAATTTTAAACTTTGAAAGAAAATCATGCATCATCATTAAAATGAGAAGAACAATAAAAAAAAGTGAGAAGTGCCCTCTCTTCAACAGAAAAACTGAAAAAATTCTCTAAATGCAGCCTCATTGCCTAAACCAGCTAAGTGAGATGAGAGACACCCATATTCAACGTGAAGCAACATGAGTAACCAGGGATTTGGGCAAACGGGACTTGACTTTCAATGGTGATATGATTGAAATTAGGGAAAGCAGAAACATGAGATCAAACAAACAGGCTGACACTTGGATAAGTGACATGAGATTTTCTGCTAAACCCCACAAATCTGTAAAAGTAGAACTGAGCCCTCAGCAGGACTACCTGCTGCTGGAAGAAGATCACTGTGTATCAAGAATGCTCGGTTTCAGATTATGCACACAGAAACATACAATCCGTATGTGAACACTGCACCATCTGACTGTTAATGCCTGCGCAGCATTAATGAGACTTTTCCCTTCCATTTGGTTATGTGTCTCAATAAATATGTTCGGTTTTGACGGCGGTCTGGTGCACTTTTCACAACAGCCATCTGATCTACAATCAATTTTGCATGTAACGTTGCTCTTTGAAGATAGAACATGAAATTATTTGTTGCCCATCTGACCAATCACATGTCCCGCTGTCAGGAAGCGGGGATATGTTCTATCACTAATCGAAAATTGAAGAAAATTGGGGCCTTTGCTGAAAATGTAATCATATGAGAGTATCTGACTGTCATCTTTTCAAAATCAACAGCAACAGTGTCCATCCAAATTGACTTCAGATTTTAACAAAAATCTGTTCTGGTTAGGAAGTGGCCAACGAATACAGACAAACGACCATACACACCCACAGCCAATTTCTGCATGTCTTTGGACTGTGGGAAGTCAGAGCAGCTGGAGGAAACCCACACAGGCACTGTGCAAACTACTCACAGAAAAGCTCCAGCCAGTAAGGTTACTGTCTCCTCATGACTCCACACACATCTGATGTTTCTGGCTGCCTCAACTTTTGGTGTCTTCAGTGGAGCGGAAGCTTCAGTGTCAAATAAATCACTTCATAGATGTCAGGATTTACTCACTAAGTCTCTTTCCATTGGACTGTGCTGTTACACCAACTTTTCTACATCAGTCAAGAAAATGCAGTTTTCTAACCCGTTGTTTTTATTCCCATTTTTTTCTACTGGTTTCCTGAAACAGGATGGGAACACGCCGTACAGGTACAGTCAACTGAAACTGGCTGAAAGTAACGTTAGTTTGTTACCCAGATCAGAAGGCATTTACATGGTTACACTAAAGTTAAACAAGCACCAAAAAACTGCTGCGTATAGAAATCTAGCTGTGTATGTGTGTTGCTATACATGGAAGGGAATATGTCATTATTGTTATCATATACGCTATATTGCCAAAAGTATTCTCTCATCTGCCTTGACTTGCATATGAATTGAAGTGACATCCCATTCTTACTCTATAGGCTTTAATACAGGGGTCACCAACTCCAGTCCTGGAGGGCCACCGTCCTGCATGTTTTAGATGTTTCCTGCTCCACCACACCAGATTTAAATGAGTGGCTCCTTATCGGACCTCAGCAGAGCTTGATGACGAGCTGATCATTTGAATCAGGTGTGTTAGAGCAGGAAACATTTAAAACATGCAGGGCAGTGGCCCTCCAGGCCAGGAATTGGTGACCCCTGGTTTAAAATGACGTTGGTCCACCCTTTGCAGCTGTAACAGCTTCAACTTTCCTGGGAAGGCTTTCCACAAAGTTTAGGAGTGTGTTTGAGGTCAGGAGTGTGTTCAAGTTCATCCACGCCAAACTCTCTCATCCATGTCTTCACGGACCTTGCTTTGTACACTGGTGCACAGTCATGTTGAAACAGGAAGGGGCCATCCCCAAACTGTTTCCACAAAGTTAGGAGCATGGAATTGTCCAAAAATCTCTTTGTATGCCACCATAAGAGATTTTGGACAATTCCAGAATGCTGACCTCAATCCAATGGAACACCTTTGGGATGAATTAGAGCAGAGACTGGGAGCCAGGCCTTCTTGTCCAACATCAGTGTGTGACCTCACAAATGCGCTTCAGGAAGAATGGTCAAAAATTCCCATAAAAACTCCCAAACCTTGTGGAAAGCCATCCCAGAAGAGTTGAAGCTGTATGCGAGTCAAGGCAGATGAGAATACTTTTGGAAATATAGTGGATATGAAATAGATAGATGAACAATATCACAGACTTTGAGATGGATATGTGCATATCCATTCCCATACATAGATATTTGTTAACTAGACATATTGATCATTGTCAACATGTCTCAATTCCTGATATTTTTCATTTAACCCACAATTCTATTAATTACATTTGTGTGTGGGAGCTAAAGAGAACACAGCTGGTCCAAAATGATCCAATTATATAAATCCCTGTCTTCAATATGCGTCTTTAAGTTAATTAAATTCCCTGCTTGTAAATCTAAAAGTCTATAAAAGCAAGTTACTTGAGTCTCTGAAAACTGACATTACAGTGATTCAACTCTATAGGAAATTCTCCACAGAGAGAAAGTGACAAGCAGTGAAAATAGGAAGAAACAGACATACCTCTGACAATCAGGTCTGCTGCCGCGGAAACAGTGTCCACTTCAGTCTGTACCATACACACATACTTCCCCGAATGCTTCAGCTGAATGTTTCTCACCATCAAGTCACCTGCAAATCCCTAATGACAAAAACACATCCATATAAGCTTCTTGGAGAGAGAAAAAACAAACAAACAAACAAACAAACAGAAAAGTTGTAGCAAAGTCAAAAGAAGAAGTGCGTAAAATCCTTAGAAGACAGGAAGATTTTTTTTTTAAGTCATATGCTGTAAATCCTTCATATTGTAAGGAAGGATGCACGAAAATTACTTGTTTTGAAACTGTTTTTTTATTTGGATCAGTGGTTTGTTTGCACTTTATCCCCCAAGCTCAGATTAAAAGCTTCCGCAAGAATTGTCAGAGTTGCTTTCTCCACTTCACTGTCATGGGCGCACACACACACACACACACACACACACACAAACACATACACATGCAGATGATCTTCAGAAGTTTCCTTTCAGCAAAATAATGTGATTCAGAAATCAGTTGCTTTGTGTAAGAGGAAAGACAAGTTACACAGCTGTTGTGATTATGCTCACTGTGCAAATGTCACTATTGTACAGCGTCCTATGTGGGCCTGGTGTGCTCAGCAAGAGGGAGCATAAATCTTGTAATCACAAATTTTAGGCTCTTTTGTTCAGAGAGGAATTGATTGATTTATTCAAAGAGCGACATCAACAGATAGCAGAAGGAATGTCATCCACATTTACAGGTTTTCCACTCAACCACATCACAGTAAAATCAGTAGAATCAGTTAGCTTAGCTTGATGTAACTATTTAAACATTAAATCTCTGTATAGGAATGAAACTTGATGCTGAACTCCCAGCTTTTGTCCGAGACTGGTAAGTAAACAACTGCCAATGCTCTAAAATAATTCTAATAAACACTTGCAATAACAAAAGTTATGAATGGTTTATTTAAATTAGTCTATTGACCACGCCAAACTTTGGCTATATCACGTCAAATTCCGATTTTCTGCAAGACCACAGGGAAAACATACAGCGTATATCATCCCACATGTTGCCAATTGTAACAGTGAATAATAACACCGCGGTGCCCTTTACTAGTCTGTTACCATCCATACCATACTGCATTTTACGGGATTTTATGAAGAATTTGTTTGAGAATCATTCAGGGAAATTCAACACACACAGAAATCATCTCTCAGCTTTACACTATTGCATAACTTCGCAGAAAAGCACAGCCCTGAGGAGGTTCACTATTAGGTGAAGCTTTTAAAAATGATGTTAGACAAATCCTAATGGCACCAAGCACATTACACATACCCCTCCAATCATTTCGAAGTGCTCCTGCCTGCTGAAGTCAATGGCTTTGCCATTGAAAAACCACTTGAAGATGGGGCTGAGCGACGAATCACTGGACACCTCGCATGGCAACACAAGGCTCTGTCCTACGGTAGCGTCCATACTCAGGGGTGGAACAATGATTTTGGTGGGTTCTGTGGCATTATGGGAAAAGAAATAAAGAGAGTGATTTGTAATTGTGTATAGCACTGTATTTCAATAAAACCCAGCCATGAAGAAGGTAATAAAGCTTAATTTCCCCCGAATCATGAGACAGACCAGTGTAATTGAGTGACCTTAAATAACTTCACTTAGGCAGCGAATGCCCCCCATATCTCAGTAATGAATAATTAAACACTCTGCAATCACAATGTCAACTAGAAAGAAAAAAAGGACTCTCGCTTTGATCGTAATTATTTGAAAACACAAATCTGAAAATGCTTTGGTAGCTCTTTTAAATTAAATATTAGAAAATATTCTTCAATCACAGCCACAGACGGCAGTGGTTTGTCCCTCTCTGCTACATGAACAATAACTCACAACTGACAAAACCACGGATGACTTATACGTCTGTCAAACTGCCAGGAACATAAAATGGCTATATATTTCATTATCAATTTCATGCTTGAGCTGGTATTTTTTTCTTTGAACAGAGGTTCAAAGCCTTTGCTTAGAAGGTACAATCATGGAAAACTGTGGAGAGAAAGACAAAGTACCTTTCACCACCAGAGTTCCTGAGCTGCTGGACGTTCCGAAGTGGTTTCTAGCCACACACGTGTATCTGCCGCCATCAGATTTTGAGATGTTGGTGATACGTAGAGTCCCATCTTCCAGGATAGTCTGTCTGAAGAGAATGAAAAAAGACTGAAAAAGAATCTCTCATTTCCTAATCAATTCTTTAGTTGTTAACTGAATCAAAAGTGATGATTGGAATCAAATAAAATACTTCTTGGCAGAGATATGGCCGCATTTCTCAAGGCATTTGAACCCCACTCCCCACCCACCATTTATTTACTTTTGAATGAAGGCTTCAGAATCTGCTCCAAAAGTCTATTTAGTACGCTTCAGAAGATAACAATTATCTTAGCTGAGGCAGAGGAGTTATGCTGTGGACTCAGCAAAATATTGACAGCACAATGGCTTAAATGCTCATATTAATTGAATACACAACTGGCTCCCAGGGCTGGGCAGGAGGAAGGTGAGAGGCAGAAAAGAGGAAAGCAGCAGAGTAAAGAGGCAATTCGAATGGAATCTTTACCTGTAGCCTTATCGCGCCACAACATGTGGAGATAGTATCAACTCACTATAAGGCATTTCGGAAGTAGTGAGATGGAAATAAGCTTATTGAAGCATCTAACCTGACAAAATATTGACTAGTCATGGGAGAAACTGGGAGCACTTGATTGAAACATGTTGTAGGGATGCAAAGGCATGTGACTTATTTTCACGATCTTGGATTACATGAATGTGAAGGAATAAACGTTATTCATTTCAAAAATAATGAATTGCTCCTCGTTCATGCAATAAAACCGTAATGACTTATTCTTTTTGATACAAAGTTTTCTAATGAACTGTTGTTCAGCCCTGGGTAGTTTCTGCAGGTATTCATTTTGAGCTGCATGTTGTCCAACAACCGCTCATAAAATAAGGCATTCTGTGGGAGAGCGAAAAAGAAAGCTTCCACCACGTTGCTTGCTGATTTTGGTTGTTCCTGAGTGTGTTTTGCAACACTATTGTGTCAACATTTTTAGCATTTTTATATCCTGCTGTCAGGACAATGAGAGGTCACTGTTGAGAGATAAATGAGGGCGCCAAAAAACGGATTGTAAAAAGTTAAAAGCACACATCTCCAGCAGAAATGACGCCCCTTCACATTTTTGCCTGGAATAGTTCTGTCAGCGCCAGGACAAGCAAGTTGGAAAGCGTGTAAACATATGCATAAATGAGGGAGATAATGTCTTCCTGTTGTGACCTTTGGATTCAGCAAATCAAACAGAAATACTGTGAATAGCCAGCTCAAAAATCAAACAATTTCATGTTGGCGCCCAAGAATAAATATGTATTCACTTGGGCTGAGCTGAGACCCAGAGAGCATGTCTGACAAAGGGTGCTTTACGCTGATTTATTGACAAAAATACCAAGCACTGAGGGATGGAGGCGCATTGAGAACATGACCTGAGGGGCAATGAACTGCAGAACAAATAGAAACGTGAAGAAATATCTGCTTTGTGGACAATCTGCGTTCCATGGTGTGAATTTCTATTCTCGTCTGAATGTGCTGCCTGGATAATGTCTAGGTAATTTTTCTCCCTTTCCACATGACCAGGCCACAAAAAATATGATAGCTAATCAATCCCACCAGTCACATGTTGAGGCAGCTCCAGTGAGTTACAGAACGTCTATGGAAAGCCGGCCGTACATATTGATCAGAGCCTGAGCCCAAATGAAAATGAGAAACAGCCGGAAAGCAGGTCAACACTTCTGTTTCAAAATGAAAGTCAGCACATCACATAGTGGTAAATAAGAACGAAAACGGTATCTCAATCAGATTAACTCAACCATTCTCTTTTTTAGTTTATGAAGATAATTTGAAACTCAAGCCACTTTAATGTACATTTATTGAATAAATGTTCCTGATAACTGGATAAAAAGAGTCTTTTCTTGTCTTTTCAAGTGAAGTTCCTTATTTTTTGTTCCAAATTCACTTTGTAAAAATAATATATTGTTCCATTATATGTTGACATTAAAATAAATGAGTGAGGAAAAGCTGTATTAACAAAAAAGAAATATAACTTAAATCTCACTCACGGCAAATTTATGTAAGCTTCTGTGGTTCATCTTCCTGGATTCACATATGGGATCCATATTTATGAATTCCAAGCAAAACCTTCAGATTCATCAGAAGCATTTCCACTTAAAAAGGGAACTGAATGAGCTATCAGGTGTTTTTGATTCAACTAACACAGAGAGGATTTTTCCATTTTACCAATGCCAACTTCATCTTGAGAAGCAAATTTCAGAAATTCCTCAACAGACTCCAATCAATCTTCCTGATTGAAGATTGGGGGGAAATTAGTTCAGAGTTCAGTTACCACAGGATGAACTGTGTTCACTTGAATCTTGCTGCACTCTTTTATTTTATCAAAACAAACAGAACACCGATCTGCAGGATCTAACAGGCTTTTTGAAATGTTATAAGGAATGGGCTTTTAGGCTAATGGTGTTAGGCCTAAGGGGCGTAAGAAGAACACTTGGCAAGTAGCTGCCATCCACTATATATATATATATAAAACACAACGCAATAAGAAGTTTTCACCTGACCATGACCAGGCAGACTAAGTGGGAATGAATGTTCCAGTATTCTGATGGACAGTCAACATGTCCATAAAGATTTTAAAGTTTGCAGGTGCTTGGCTTTTCTGAGGTCAGAAGCCCTACAATTAGTATTGCTTTTAATCCCAGCAATACTAGCGGGGATTAATGGTTTTTGGTTAGTTTTGATGTTGATTCAAATGCATAACTTGATGGAGCTGTGTTTTAGGATTATATTGACCTTCATATGATCTGAGAACACAAAGGGAGGAGATGTGGCTAATAAGAAGCTGGAGGTGCAGCCAAAGAAGTCTTTGTCTGCTAGATGGAGAAGCAGCAGTCCCAATCATTTACACAAGCTTAACAAATGTTCATCGTTTGTTTTTGTTGGGCATTTTTTGGGCATTATGTTTAAAACCAGTGTATTCGGAGGCTGGGTAGCATCCTCTCCAACATCCGTAGCATCAGCCCTGGCGCCCCCCAGGGGTGTGTTCTATCCCCGCTGCTCTTCTCCCTCTATACCAATGACTGCACCTCGGATGGCCCGTATGTGAAACTAAGTTTGCAGACAACACAATGGTTATCGGCCTCATCCGGGACAGTGATGAGTCTGCCTACGAGGTGGACCGACTGGTCGTCTGGTGTGGTCAGAGCCACCTAGAGCTAAATCCAATCAAGACTGTAGAGATGACAATGGATTTCAGAAGGAACATGCCCACCTCAACCCCCCCCGCCCCACCCCCACAACCCTCAACAGTACAGTGTCTAGTGTGGACTCATTCAAGTTCCTGGGAACTACAATCTCCTGGGACCTGAAGTGGACCTCCCACATAAACTCCCACATAAACCCAGCAGAGTTTGTACTTTCTGCATCAGCTGAGAAAGTTCAACCTGCCTCGGGAGCTGCTGGTCATCTTCTACACCGCCATCATCCAGTCTGAACATTTGCAGATTACTGCACTATTGTGCAATATTCCACTGCAAATACTAATTTCAATGTATATATATATATATAGACAGACAGAGACGAACAACCACTCACGCTCACATTCACATCTACGAGCCATATATATATATATATATATATTTTTTTTTTTTTTTTTTTTTTTTTGTCCTGTGGCAAAAATCCAGAGCCCACCGTGTCTGGACGGTTCAACATCACTTTAATCTAAAACAAAAAATCTAAAAGTAAAAATCCAATATTGTTAAAATCAGAAGTGGAGAAGAAAAGTACAAAAGTACAAGTTTCAGATGCACCACTGTCCTTCTTGCCCTTTCATTTGAAACCCACCACTGTGGGATATTGTTATACAACACTGAAGATGCTGCTTGAATGGAACAAAGTGGCAAAGCTATCAGAGAAGATTGCAGCTATTAAGTTAATCACAGGTCTTGAGACTGCCACAGATTTCTGATGGTGTTTTATACAAATGACATGCATTAAATTGTATGGCTCATAATATCGGGTATAATGAACAATTGCTTTATGGGGGAAACACTACGATTGCCAATACTGTGCTTCCTTCCTCAAAGAAATAACTTAAATGCTCCAAAATTATGTCATTTCTCTAAAATGATTATTTTAGCACAAGGAGGTGTGGACTCCGTGTGTGAGCGTGTGTGAGAGAGTGAAGGCAGGTCTTACTGAATGCTGATGTTGCATAAGATTTTTGGTAGTTTCTGGTAGTTCAAGCTGCGGGGTCGAGGGGCAGGGTTCACCCTGGACAGGTTGCCAGTCCATCACAGGGCCAACACACAAGGACAAACAAAGACAAACAACCACTCACATTTGCATTCACGCGCATTCACACCTACGGTAAATTTAGAGTCACCAGTTAACGTCTTTGGACGGTGGGAGGAAACCGGAGTGCATGGAGGAAGCCCACGCAGACACGGGGAGAACATGTGAACTCTGCACAGAAAGGACCGAACCCGCAACCTTCTTATTGTGGGGAGACAGCGCTGACCACTACGCCGCCATGCTCCCCACTTCCCCTTCTATTCCTGCAAAACATCTAATAAAAGCACTTGAACTCCATTGGTTGTTTTTGTGTGTATAAGTGTCTGCCAAGGGCAAGTGCAACAACAAACTCTTTCAGCTAACAGTTTTTTTTTTTTTTGTTTTTTTTTTTGCCTCAGACCCTAAATCATGGACTGATGTGGTGTGTCATGTAGCCAGAGGTACAGTTCCAGTCAGGTTTACAGTGTGATTCTGTTTCTGTATGGTTTCCACAGAAACTGTGGCACTACAGGATATCTGTTCAACATTCAGCATTTGACTGCCTTGAATATCCTGGAAACAGTGGGACACTGGATACATTGAAATTTCATTCATTCACCTTCTACCGCTTATCTGTTTCCAGGTCACAGGGGTGCTGGAGCCAATCCCAGCTCACTCTGGGTGAGGGCGGTGTCACCGCAGGTCAACGCTCAGAGACACACAGAGACCAACAACCACTCAGACCTACGGACAATTTAGAGTCACCAGTTAACCCAAACATGCTGTCTTTGGACGGTGGGAGGAAACCCACGCAGAAACAGGGGAACATGCAAATCCACACAGAAAGGCCCCAGGCCGGGAACTGAACCTGTGACCTTCTTATTGCGGGGCAACAGCACTAACCATTATGCCACCACACTTCCCCCTTTGAAGTTTCAGACAGCTAAATAATTTTGTGTTCTTGATATAAAACTGATAGAGCTGCGACCATGGTCCCAGAGTTACAACCATGAAAAGGGCACCAGACAAAGCTTCTGTATGTCAGCAGAAAACCAATATCTGTATTTGTGTAAAGAAGAAAGCGTTTTTCTGAAAGCAAAATTTTCAGACCAAACAAAACTATTTTATGCAACCTTGACTTCCAAAATTGCCAAAATCAATACAGTTACAACTGAGCAGTGAGCAGATGAAACAGAGGCACCTGTGCTGGGTACAAACACATTGGCATCTGTAACAAAGTAGATTAGGCAGTCCGTCTATTGTGTTGACATAACATTAGTAGATATGTTTTTTGCTGGATAAATGCACAAATCTCACAGCGGTTGTCAAAACACCAAAACGCAACACTATTTAGCAACAGTAGCTACAGGAGGATTGAGGCTGAGTGTGTGATATTTTCAGTTATAGATAATACTTTTTCTACTTTCTTACTTGAATATCTGCAACTAAAGGAGTCCAGCCAATCACTAAGTTCATACCCTGCTTTTAGCTAAAGTAAGTTTATCAGGTGCCTCCTGAATGGAAGCATCCATTTCTGCTGTGAGACTGAACACAGGTCTGGGAGCAAGGCATGCATCATCAATCTATGTGATCTGATATTGACCAACCGTTAGAAAAAAAAGTGGATTCAATGGCACACTTTACCAAGGAGTGATCTGTCATTTGTTCGAAAAAGAAAAAAGGTTTAGGAGAAAATAGAAGCAATAGGAGGTGAAATGCCACCTAGTCACTAACTAACATAAACATGAATATCTTTGTGTTGTGGGAAGGAGCCAGAGTACTGGGACGCACACTGCACAGGCACAGGGAGAACATGCAAACTCCACACAGAAAGGCCCCAGGTCCAAACAGATCAATTAATAAGCAGGCAGACAAATAAATGGCAAGTCTACGCAAAGGGCGAGGAAAATAACAAGGGGAATTATGGCAATGTTGAAATAAATACAGACACAAATTAAACATAAAAATATCTGCTGTCACATTTCATCACTTGATTATTGTCTGTTTTTATTTTCAAATTTATTTCAGATGCATTTAATGGCATATTCATTTATTCGCTGAGTCTATTGATTTCTATTTCTGAATCTATTTATTTTTGGATCTGGCTGTTTCAGTCCTCCATACAAATCATACAAAATCCCCTTTGGCTGAAGCATAAATAACAATGAGTGCTGAAAATGAACACGGCCATAAGAATAGACCTTTTAACAGATGCCATCGGTGGCATGAGCAGTGGTGCATACAGTACAATATCCTACCTCTTGCTGTCCTTCAGCATTTCGCTGCCTCTCCACCATGATACTGTGGCCTTGGGAGAAGCATGGGGGCGACACTCTAAAACCACCTCACCACCCCTCTGGATCACTGTGGATTTCTTGACTGGGCGCCTTGTAAAGTCCGGTGGGGAGGCTGCAGAAGAGACCCCCATTAAGGCTATTTTTTGGTGTCAGCGGACAGGGGGCAGCTGTGTTTCAGCCAAAATGTCAAGTACATCACCAGCAATTACGGAAATTATATTTTAGCACCAGACTGGAAATAAAATGGAATTATGGAAATGAGAGAGTGAGGTCATGCCTCAGTGAGGAGCAGTTTCAGCCCGGCTGTATTCATATATTTACCTGCTGATGTATCACACTAACAGGACGATGTACATCCAAAGGATATCTGCCTTGCCTACCTACAACTTTGAGCTCAGCGCTCGCATAGACAGCTCCATATTCATTCTCTGCCACACACTGATACATCCCAGAGTCCGACAGACTAATCCTGGATATTGTCAGTCTACCGGCTTCCACGTGGATCCTTGCCTGCAAATGAGGACAGTTGATTCTTGTTGGACAACCAGTTTAACAGATTCTTCTGTTCTTCTGTTTTTGTCAGATAAACGTTTTCATTATTCATTATTATTCATTATTACTAACAATGTTTTTCATGAAAATACTGTGCATTTTTTAAATATATGAAAAAATGTGTGACGTTTTACCTCTGTTGTTAAAGGCTGACCATTCTTTAGCCATCTGTAGGCAGGCCTTGGTTTACCAACGGCTTTACATTCCCATTGCAGATTGGCATCTATCGCCATATGAGCATCTTTCAGAGTCTGGACCCAATGCAGATGTTCAACATCTGTGGGGAAGAAGAATGAATAGCAATATTTATTGACCCAAATTTCAAAATCATACTGCAGATACATTGCATTTACTTTAGTATTATCAGCGTCTGAGCCTAAAATGACAAATGAACATGAGCAGGTAAATCCTATAGAGCAGCAGTTTCCAAACGTAGTGCATGAGTGTTCAGTCTTAATACAAAGTCAATTCCAATCTTGTTTTGACAGCTGGACTGATTTTTCAGTCTTTGGGTCAGATTTACATACATGAGCGAGCATGGCAAATTTGCACTATTTGTTTTGTTCAATTTGTATTCACAGCCTGAGTGTAATTAGCTCCTGTATTACTAGGGCAGCAGCTCATTACACACTTAGTGCCTGGGACTGACCTCAAGGTGTATTGAGTGGTAGGCATATTTCATTGGGATTTGAAATAACGAGATTTTCAGAGAAGAAATCTAATCTTCTTGTTAAATTACAGTATAGCCTGACCTGTAGACCTCCTTGTATTATTAAAACAGAAGGTGTCAATAAACTAAAAGATAGAAACAAATTGTAATGCACAAAAACCATCAATATAATCCCCATGATCAAAGGGGAGAAAGCTGAGGAATAGGAAAAATGATGCTGCTGCTGTTGTCTCACTACAACCCCGAGGTAAATGGCGCTAATGTCTAAAAAGCCAGAAATTTTGTTTTTCCTGCAGGGACTGCACGTCAAAATCAAGTTTAATGAGTAATAAACCACAAATTTCTTTGGTGTTCTAAAATATATAGAGAAATAGTTCATTTATTCATGTCATGTTATGAATCTATTTTAGTTATGTAGCTCTTATTAATTAGTTTAATTTTCTCTAACTAATTCATATTGTGGCTTGTTTGATCCAACAGGGCCTCATTATTAAATAAAATTCTGTTGTTTACTTCACCCCTCAGGAGGGCAGAATTTTCCATGTACTGTACAACATCAAGGCGCAACCTCACATTGTAAACAAACTGACCTTTTAGGCTGATATGGCTGTTTTCCACAGTCTGCCACTGGACTAGTTCATCAGCTGGACAGTGTGGATGCTTTTTGTGACAAAAGGTAATAACTCTGCAAACACCATGCTGTGTATTTATAAGTGGATTCTAGTTCAGAAAAATGAAGCCAATGATGAAGTGGAGCTGAAGTTCATTTTATATAATGACCATCAGGGGGCGATTCCACTGGTTGTACAAAGAAGTCAGATGTATTTAAGTTGAAGTGGAAATGGCCCGATTTATCAGCTCTTTCAGTATTTTCCTAATAATTTCATGGTCTCTGTCTGTAATTTCAAATCTTCATCAATACAACATGATCATTTTGAAATTTTGAGGAAAATAGACCATAAATCGTGGTATTGCTCCCACTTGATTTCCATACTGTAGCACCCAATCAGGATAGAGAACAGAGCACTTCAAATCAGCCCTCACTCCTCCTCTGCTCCTCCTTCTTCCACATATATATGTTTCAAAACATCAAGAGAGCAACAGAAAAATTACAAACTCAAAGCCTTGAAGTGCCAGTTGGCAAATCAAAGGGTGAAACCTTGGTTTGATACATGGGTTGAAGTGAGAAGACTGTGAGATAGGCTTGCAATGGCACACCAGTGTGCCGGGGCTGCTCTTTTAAGGACACAGTTGCGTCTCATGTTGCAAAATAAAATGTTCTGTCTTCTGTGTAGACACAGTGGTACTTTGTCCAGCCGTTAGAGTATAACATGGGCTAAACAATGACATTTTCTTAGTCATAGTAAATGTGCTGTGATTGTACTGCTAGCTCTCACAAGAGCAATTTGTATGAAGCATCTGGATGAAAAGAGCTCAAATACATATTTAGGTCAGACCCGTCTGAGAGACGAAATCGCTCGGCTGTTTTGGCTGAAATTGGACAAGAGGCTGGTACAATAGGTCTCATCGCTCAATCTTTTTCTGGTAGATAAGTAATTTGAAAATTAACTGCAGTCTGTAGAAACCATTACTACACCTTGTTCTATTTGATTTTAGAAAATGATTTATATGCAAATAGATGTAAATATCTGCATATCTATATAGATAGATATGCTGCTTTTTTCATAGACCACAGGAGACATTATCAGACAACTTGAACTCACTCAAATTGAAGCTGGTTATTTCAGCTTTCAAGTGCTGATGCTTGTCTTTAACACTGACTAGCGTAGGGCCAAAGTATGTCTTTGAGGTTCTCTTAACAAATTAATCTTCTCTTGTTTGATAAGTAGTCCTTCAAATTCATAAAGCCTAGCTGAAATAAATTCCAAGAAACTGTACTTTGTGACTTTGCGTCATAGAAAAACATACACTACTGACATTGCTTGAAGACATTGGACCATGAAGACCTTTCAGCATTTTGGCTTGTATATTTGTTTTCGCACAACTCTTTTTAGTTATTTCTAATTTAATTAGATTTTCAAATTTCTATCATTTGAAAGACATTATTTTTGAATGCATTATATAAAGCACTTTGAGTTTCCTTTTCATTTGTACGAGTTGAGCTCCTGTGAAAAAATGATACAGTTTTGTGTCAACAACATTAAAAATGTTAAATGAAAATGAAAATCCCAATTTACAATTTACAAACCGCTATCTACTGTACACCATAGCAGACAGAAACAGGGGAGATACTCCGTCTAGATTCACTGATGTAGACAGGACTTTACAATAAAATACAGATGACCGATTTCAAAGCTTGCTGTTTAGGAGCTAGTTCCCCTTTGAATCTACGGGCCTGGATCTACCCTAATGTATGAGTAATCTTGTTTTCTCCTTCAAGCCTTTGGGCTAAAAGACTTATTCAGTATGCTACGGGGGATCTTTACCATTAGATAGATAATGATAATGAGCACAAAATTAAAGCCCAGATTGAACTGGCATTATAAGGCTGTTTCATACCAAGAAAATAAACGCCATTACTTTAGATTGAACCGATAATAAACCACTTCAGATGTTTCTCTCAACAAGTGCTCCTGCTCATACTTAACAGGAAGGCTGCAGCCATGTTTGTGCAGTAAAGTGTTGGATGTTAAATAGTATTGATTGAAGAGAAAAAGATTAGAGAGGAGAGACTTGAAGCAAAAGTATACATGGTTCTTACTGTGGAATATAATTTGCCCTCTGGCAACATTTCGTCCTCTGCTGTTCTCTGCAACACACTCATACACACCAGCATCTTCTGGGCGAAAATATGGAATTTCCAGAACCCCACTGGAGTGATTGATTTTAATCTTGCCAGGGAGTGGATTTCCATCAGCTCTTCTCCATGAGATGGAAGGCACAGGGCTGCAGAGGTCACACACAAAAGGTCACACTGGCCACATGCTCCTGCCACAGGAGGATTGCTGCCAGTCTGTTAGTTTTAACAGAGGAAGTCTGGCCACATCACAAATTTGGCAGTGCAGTGTGATGCATAGAGCTGTGCTAATGGTTTTGACACTTACTTTCCCAAGGCAAAGCATTCCAGTTTCACTGATAATCCTTTCGAGACATGAAGGGTGTTGGGAAATTGAACCTCAATCTTTGGCTCGTACTCACCCATCACCACTGCATGAGAGGTAAAAGCAAATCAGTCCAAAAGCAAAACACGGACATGCAGTTTCATGTAATTCATGCTGAATCTAAGAGCAATGGTGTGGATGACACTGTTGCAGAGCAAGTGTGTATGTTGACGCCATAGACAACAGAGTTTGGCTGAGCGGATGGATGAGTTTAGATTACACATCTGCCTAAGCTCAAATCTGATGTGGGACACAGAAACGGTCCTGACGGGGTGAGTATGTAGCAGGCTCCTTTCTATGTGTGCTTCTGCATGCATTTTAGTCAGCACAAACTACATTTCTGGTTATGCAAATGTGTGCCTTCATGCAGATAGAGAGAGTTTCTCGCATACATAACCCTTTATAGCTCACAGGCTTTTGGGGTGGCATAGGAAACTTGCTCATAAGCAAAAGCAAAAACAATGTCACACTTGAGACAAGCGATTAATGTCCCAGGCTCGCCCTCCCTCCGAAGCGTGTCAGTTCAGTGCGCAGGATAACCAGGAGCCGGCAGAGGAGAACTGAGTGTGCTTACCATCCCTCCGTACCACCACGGGGGTTGGGGAGCTGAACACCGTGGCGTTGGTCATCATGTTTTTCACCGTGCATGTGTAGTTCCCCTCATCTAAGGCTTCAACTTTGGCTATGTACAAGTTGCCCGTCTTCTGGGAGATGAAACGCCGCGCGTCCTGCTGCAGGAAGTTGCGTTGCCCATTGAAAACCCATGAATATTTGATCTCTGAAAACAAATAAAGAAAAGGTCGTAACTTGATACATAGAACAGGTGCACTTTCAAAAATGACCGGGACAGTAAGGCCTGTGGCAAATATATAGGAGAGTGTATTATTACCAGTGTTGCGCCAGTTCATACCTTAAAAGATCTCAGAGCAAAGTTCAGTCCATACAGGTAAAAATGAACTAGTTCACCCTCATAGTTCATTTTTTCAAATCTTAAACTAAGTCCATAGTTTCGAATATGAACTAGCTCATTTGTTCATTTTTTAATTTCAATTAACAACAATTTTTTTCAAAAGAACCTCCTCCTCAGGTGAATTTCTCCTTAGGATCAATAAAGTTATATCTATCTATCTATCTTGCCTACCCATTACCAGCCACAAATATTTCCATTCATATTTAGATCACAGACGCTCAAAAGAAAAAAAATAAAATAAAAGGTGTAGTATTTCTAGCATGGAAATTTTACTGAGACAATATAAACCAAATTACGCAATTATGCAAATTATGCATCTAGCACTTCAAAACAGTACAGTGCTCATTGGTTTGTAAGTAAAACTCTGCCAAAGAGTTAAATTCACAAAGTTAGCCGTGTTGTAGTGATGGGCACATCAATCCGACGGTATCGATATATCAAGTTTTGGTATCAACTACTAATTAATAAATGAGAAATAAAAGTTATGTGTCAGTCCCATCGTTTTTTGAGGTAACTTACTCCAGTGTTTTGTGCCGAAACACCCCCCCAGCCCACAGCGTATTGTGCGCGTCCATCCAAGTCACATGACCAGAAGAGCCGCGAGTTGTGTGTTTATGTCGTGCTAGGAACAACACAGCGAGGAGCAAGTGCGTTTCTGAGAGTGTCGGACTGAGCAGGAAAAATGGGAAAATGGCCGACAGAAAGAAAAGCTGAAAAAACTTCTGCAAGGTGTGATTTGTGTGAAACAGATTATTTGTTTAAATTCTATATTTTGAACTGTGCACATTAAAGTTGTTACATGGCCAGTATTTCACGTGATTTATTTTTAAGGGAACTAAAATTATGGCTGATAAAACTTTCAACAAAGAGAAATGACCAGTAAATGGTATTGAATATTTTATGCAAAAAGTAATCGGCATCGTATCGCATCTACAGTGTGGTATCGCCCATAGACATTTATACGTAGACGCCGCATTGACTGTGGAGAGACGTGCCTGAAGCGCCGCCATCTTGGTACAGGGCAAGCAGAAGCGGCAGTTCATGTACATCTATGGAAGTA
The DNA here is from genome assembly GCF_900963305.1 of Echeneis naucrates. Classification (NCBI taxonomy): domain Eukaryota; kingdom Metazoa; phylum Chordata; class Actinopteri; order Carangiformes; family Echeneidae; genus Echeneis; species Echeneis naucrates. The sequence goes on along the minus strand of NC_042515.1, from coordinate 21,966,058 downwards.
AGAGGTGGTCCACAATCTCAAAGTAGAATTATTCACTGAACTCTCAACCGATTTCCAAACTGTTTGATTTGTTGAAAACGCCGCACATGTAGCTGTGACACAGGATGCTTGGATATTTTTAAAAAGTCGGTTTTACCGCCCAAACACAAATTCTACTTAATGTTTTCAGCAGACAATCCTGACAACAAGATGCCGGACTTTTGTGCCGCTTATGGTTGTTCCAATGAGGGGAACATAAATACCAGGTCCCATGGAACCACTTTTCACAGGTAAGGTGTAAGTAAGAGACAATATGGAGTGAGCAGGTTGTTAAATAGTGAAATAAACTCTGATAGGACATAATATTACCAGCTCACTTCAGGTTTCTTTACGTTATTACACAGCTGCTTATGAGTGAAATAACTAATTTTTCAAATTAGTCTCAAACACATAATTTGTGTTAAAATGCAATGTTATTTCATCTATGAACTGCCTTTGGTCTGAAAAAAAAAACAGACCTTAGACTGCAGACTGCAGAATGTATAGTATATATATTATATACTTACCTTAGTGAGAAGGATGAACATTCTTCTCATCTCAGGCTACTTTTCACACATTTTTAAGGTTTCCTAAAGACGATATTTTTAGGAGACTGGCAGTGACACGTGAAGGTTTTGTGACAAGTGAGAGGTCCATGCTCTGCAGTGAGCACTTTAAGGATTTTGACAGGACAGGGCAGATTGTCCGGCTGAGACATGGAGTCAAACTGCCTGTCTTTAACTTCCCATCTCATTTACAAAAGGTATTTGTGCCATTTGGCTAAATAATTCATTCATTCATGTTCATGATTCATATGTCTGTAAGCATTTGATAACAAATTAATGCTTCACTTTTCTAAAAAAAAATCCTGTCTGCTTGGAATAAAGTACACTTTCAGATGCTTAAAACTTGTTTTTAATCTTGCGTTATATATCTTACATTTCAGCAGGTGCCAGCAAGGACCACACAAGCATCGAGGAAAGAGAGCCTGCCAGTGGACTTGCCTCAGCATTTCCATGAAGCTGAATTTCTCAAGAGCATCAAGGTCCTGATCATATTAAAACCTTGCAGTTGCTCTCTGCCACTCAAGTACACGAGCATACATTAAAACAAACTGCAGTTGTTGAATATGTGTCCCTGACACTCAGACACTCATACCCAAGGCGACAACGGTGGGATTGAGGGATGAAATTAAGAATGTGGGCCACCTACATCTGTGAATGATGAGTTATAAACATCACTAAATATTTTCATCCCTATTTCCACTAGGACCACAATTACGCTTTACCAGCAGCTCCCACTGCTCTAAAGGCCAGACTTCATGAAGCTCTGGCTAGAGTGGAGAGTCTGGAGCACGACAAGAGGAAATGAGGATTTGAGGGAGAAGAACCTCATAAATGAAGAGCTGAAAGACACGTCTTGTAAATATTCTTGTAAATATTTCTTTATGGTCTTGCACTTACATTAGATAGTTCTGCTGCTTCACTCGACAATATTAACAATGATAAAATGATAATGAAGCAATTTTCTAAATAAAGAATTTGAACACACTGAACGTTTTCTGGGCTCCTTTAGTTCTATTTATGTCTATGTCTGTTTGTCTCCCATGTCTGACGTTTGTAACAAACAACCTGCGTGAATATATGTTGACAATATGTTTTATTACAACTGAGCAATTTATGATCACTTAAATAGTGCAAACACGTCATTCCTCTATAGATGTAATGCACTGTAACAGCGAGTGGCATTGTACCAAAATGGCCGCCGTGTAGGCACACCACTCCAATCGGCAGCAGCTGTCAACGTGGCGTCTATGTATGTATGTCTATGGTATCAGCCATCATTGAGCATCGTAAAACCTGAGAACGCAACTGTCGTTTAATCTCGCGAGAGTGAACAGCATTATTTGAAAACCAAGCAGTTCTGTTCATGGTACACAAATGTATAAACTTTCTCATTGAACAGTGTTCATCAACCTCCAAATTGATATTCAGTCTATCTGCCAGAAATTTAGAGAGGAGATTGTTTAGGAAGAGGTTGATGATGCTCTCTAATTTCAGTTTTTGCCATCATTTCCCATGATCCCACAAGGTACTCACTGCGTAGCCAGTTTGCTTATATTAGGCCAGGAAATATGTCACTTCCCCATGTCTACCCCAGCTAACACACTGAAAACTGATCACTTACCATCTAATATATCATCAACTTTAACATAGTGTATTTTTAAATAAAAAGCCAGAGCCACACCATTGCGGCTGACATTTTTCTTTAGTACAATGAAATGATACTGTTGAATCCAGCTCAATCTCTCATAAACTGTAAATACAGGATATGAGCATCCTCTGCTAGCAGCACTTAATAACTCTGAATAGCATTTGAAAAAAAAAAAAAAAAAAACAGTGCCCAACTGTTTTAGAAAATTGCTTCACCTTTGTTTTAGAAACCACATATATATATATATATATATATGATCTGTTTTGAAAGCTCTATGTCCTCCATAGAGTTCAACCGGGCCAGGTCTCAGTGCAACTGACGGGACATTGAGGTTGGAATGCATTGAACGACAATGACAACAGCTGTGATAAAAAATAACACAGGCCCTTCCTTCCACTGAATCAGGTCGCAGCACTGGCTCAGCTGGGGTGTGGACCCAGGAGCACTGTGGAGCGATGACACAGTTTCATACCTGAAGATGCTGAACCACATGAAACTTCTGCGGCAACGCAATACAACATAGGTAATGAAATGTGTCCAATGGTATGTTCAATGCAAGCACTGTGATGTGAACAACATAGAAATTCTACAGTTTTTCTTAATATAATAAATGAAAAAAATACTATAAGCTCATTTACAGTGTTTTAGCATCATATAAATCTTTCCAGTCATGATTGTGTAACTACTAGTTATTGTAGGATAAATAAATCCTGATGAATTGTGGCTGGTTTCACGGTAAACTTAAGCAAAGATGGAATTCAGAAAACATGTTAAGCTCCAAGGTCATGTACTTGCTTATTGGTACACTTGCTTCACTGCAGTGTTGTTTTTTTTTCATTTTTACCAAAAATATCTGTTTTACTTGATCTCCAACTCTTTTCATGAACAAGATGAACAAAGAGGATTCAAGTCAAAACAAAAGACAGGAGAGAAAATTACAATAATGTCAATGTACAAGTGAAAATGCATTGACAGGCAGATGGAGAGAAAGAGAAATGTCTGCAGGGATCGCAGAGTGAACGTGGGTATTAGTGCAGCCCTTTTGCATCAGACACATGACAATACTGCAGTCAGACCTTCTGACTTGGCAAACGTCAAAAAGACCCACTCACTTCCTTGAGGGAGAACACTGAATTAAAATCATTACTGGGAAAGTCAGGGCAGAAACTGACAGACCTTTCATGATTAGGGACTATCAGAGAGCGAGTCTGTTTAAGAGCTACAGTCTCACAGCAACAGAGGACTTGCAGGCACATAATCTCATGTCCTCTGACAGAGTTTAACTTCTCACCACAGCTCTTCTTAGACTACTTACCTATTGATTGCTCAGAAGCGTCAGATATTCCTCTTGTAATAAGAAGCATTACTTTATTCATCAAGTGGTGCATGCATCAACAAGCATGAAAGAAGCTTTAGCATGACTCAAATCACTTGCCAATATGTAAAAGAAACTAATTGTATCAATTTCAAAGCACCTCAAGATAGCATTGTCATGTAGTGCAAATCCCATAAAATATGTGACTTCAATCTGTTTAAGAGCAAAAAATAAATAAATAAAGAGATGGGGGCTTTAAAGCGGAAGTGAGGGAGAGCTGGAGGGCAAATTGCTAAAGTGTGGAATCCCACATGGCCACAGGATTCAGCTGGAAACAGAAGCGGAGAAAAGGCTGGTACGCTGGCGTGAAATTGTGCTGGTGGGCACCTAATGGCTGCAGGAGTGAAGACCACTTTGAGGGTCTGCTAATCAGCAGCACACAGACACATGAGCCGACTCACAGCTGTGCCATGGGATAAATGCTCCCCCGGCCACAGCAGCCACTCGAAGCCTTTATTACCCACAGATAACCTGCCCACATCGGGTGGGGGGGTGACAGCTGGTGAACTGGAGTACTGGAAACTTTATAGATGACAGCATGGTCACAGATCATATGAGCGAGAAAAGTGGGCTCAAGGTTAAGAAGTGTGAGGCTATGAACTATAGATGTGAAGGCATGGGTCTGAGCAGGTAGAGCAGTGGCTGATCATAAAAAGCTTCCTGTCTGACAGATAAGGAGAAGTGAGGGGAAAACAGCATGTCAGAGTGTGAAAAAGAAGGGCAGCAGAAAGAGACAGAGTGAGAGGGAGAAGGTATAAAAACAAAAGAGACACAGCAGTGTTACGGGGAGATAATAAGCAACAGAGTGAAGAACAATAAAGATTGCTGAGGCAAGCAAGAGGCAAACAGCAGACAACGCAGAAGAGTTAGACAGAGAGGTGTACCTCCGTAATGGGGTGGAGGGCCACAGAGCAGAACCACAGCTTGACCCTCTCTCACAGACACCATGTTCCTCGTCTTCCTGCTGAAGTTCTGTAGAACTGTTGAGTGGAAAAAATTAAAAATAAATAAATCAAGCTTTCCAGGGTTATTCAGGTATAATACATTTTACCTTAAGGTGAAATCCAGGGAAGGGTATTTCATTCTACAGGATTCCCCGTTTGTTCATGTCATCATGGCTAAGATTCCGTGGTTAATACCAGAGCACGAGCAAGAGATCAGGCGCAGGGTGCCCTAATCAAGCTTAACAGATTACTTTCGCCTTTAATTAATGTTGTGCTGCATGAGAGAATAAACAGCTGGAAGACATATCATTCCCTAAGTCTTAGAAATGCCAACCAAGTCCCAGGAGAGGGATCAAGGAAATATCAGCTGTGGATAAATCAGACCTCACCTGGTTAAAAATATCCCAAAATCAAGACACACATACAGTAAAGTCCTCATTCTTTCAAGGTACCGATGATGTCGTGGTAGCAGTAGTATGAAGACATCATGAAGACATCTCAGATAAGGCAGTGAAGATGATATTCAATCAGAGCACATCTCAGAAATCATAAATTCCCTGCATTTGAAAATCTGCAGGGAAGACGGCCACAGGCTTCTGTAATTAAAGAGGTTGTTCAAATTGCAAGAAAGGCAAATATTTGATTGAAAATAATTGCTCTGAAGATATATTTTCTCATGGTTCACTTATTTGTTGACAGAATCTCACACACATCTCATATATTTTAAGCCATAAAAACAACAGCAACAAGTAAAGTACCCCTCATAGCAGAAATCATGGTCAGTTGGTATGAACTATTTGTTAAATGTGGGTTAGCTAAAAGGGATTTTACCTGATAATATTGCTACTATTTTGAAACATATTTATTACATTTGTAGGGCAGCAAAAAAGAAATTACAAAATTGGCAAAAATTATGGTTCCACACAATGTTAATATATTTAAACGATTCTTATGCTTGCCAAGTTATGATGTTTTTTTTTTTTTTTTTTTTCCATGTCAATTTAGGTAATTGAAATAAGGTTGATGTAACTTACAGAGTTTTTTGTATGTTTGTTTGTTTGGTTTTTCTTTAGGTTGGTTATTTTATGGTATTAAATAGATCTGTGCAGTTCCTGAATCACTTGACTTAATGATTCCAGTCTTCTTGCTGAATCAGTCACGATTCCAAGGTCTCCATTAACCCAAATCCTATGAGTCCTGTGGTTGGCTGCTGCTTAATACACAAGGTGAGTCGGTGGACTCAGAAACCAGAAACAAAACTGAATCAGATTTGGTTCACTGACTTCACTCCAGTCAGTGAATCTAAGTAAGAAGTTCAAATAAATATTGCAATAAACAAGTGGTTCAACACTGTGGTGTTCATGTGGCTGATATATTTTATGCCCGTGCTCTGATGATGATGATGATGATTAGTATTATTATTATTACTATCAGCAGTAAGACTAGTATAGTATAGACTAGTGCTGGAGAAAATTTAATCATCAACAAACTATATTAGTACTACTAAATTGTGTTTGTTTGTTGTAAACATCTGTAAAGTAATTATGCGTATGTGGATCCTCACCATGGGTAATCCACAGCAACAGTTTTTTAGAATTTTGACTCCATTGAACTGGATCACTTTAGCGAGTGACTCAGAGTGAACTGAGTCTATAAAATGAACTCAGTTTACCACAACTAGTATAAAACAGGAGTTCAACATTGACACAGTGATTAAGTCAGACAGGCCGGCCCACCCCTCAATCCTTACTGCACAGACCATTGCAAGTTGTTGTTATTTTAGTAAAGACAGAGGAAATGCAGTCCAGCTTCTTTTACAGCCTTTGCTTGTCAAAGGGGAAAAAGGCCCATCGGCTGATGAGCAGAAAATACGGTCATCAAGCAAGTAGTTGCTGAGATATGTCACCCCAAAGCATGCTGTACCTACTAGCATGTTAAGTGGATTGTGATATAGCAGAAATCAGACAATTGATTGAAATGATTGATTCATTAAGCTGAAATGATGAAAATGATGAAAGTCATCTGGGATCACCATGCAGTTAAGGTTAAAATAGGAGTTCCATATCTCCCTGGTCCTGATGTCCCTCCGCTGGCTTCTAATCAAACTGAGGATTTAACTCAGTACCTCGAGTAACCTTACTCCAGAATGCTTTGTACCTACTGGGGCCTCCTGAGGTTTTCAGACAGAGGTTTGTTAGTTGCACTCCATTTTCCCTGTTTTCTGAGTCCCTGGCTGTCTCCTCCTGGGAGTTAGGTTAGCTAACTCATATGTGTTTTTTGCCACAGCTGAGGACTTGGAAGTGTTGTTGTGCTTCAGTTATTATGAACACCACCTTAAATCATAATACCTGTTTACAGTGACATGTCTCCTCGTGGTTTTTAATCTTGGTTTGTTCTTTTACTCAACGAATATCCTGCTTCCCGGAAGTGCCACGTAACCAAAATCACTCAAAGTGTAATGATGATAATATGTACATACATTATTGACTCACATGCAAATTGGACTTTTGCCTCCCTGCTGACGACAGTTCCAAATGTGTTGGTAGCGATACACTGATACACTCCTCCATGATTGATGACGTGAGGGTTATTGATCAGCAAGTTGCCCTCTACAAGGCTGTAGTTTGGCTCAGATTCCATGTTTAAGTCTCTGCCGTCCACTTTCCACCTGTAGACATGGCAAATCACAAGTAAAACTCATTAGGAAAAGAATCAGGAGACATCCCACAAGAACACACTCAGTTAAAAATGTAACTGCCCTCCTCCATCTCATGAATGACTGCACTTAAATATTAATGTAGCAAATACAGTAAAACAGCCCACTGTCATAAAAACCTCAGTGGAGCACACACTGTGTAGTCTCACTAATAATCCAGGGCAGTGGAAACACTTACCTGTAGTGCGGAGGTGGATTTCCCTTTGCTTTGCAATTAATAAACACCTGCTTATCATCAGTGCTCAGTGGGAAAATACTGTCACTGGGCTCCTGGGTGAAAACAGGGCCATGGCGAGTGTTCTCTGTGTTGAAAGAGAAAACCCATTAACTGTACAATGGCAATAAGCAAGTGACAAATGAATTAATGCAGAAGCAAATCACTCAGGAAACTGTATATAAACTCTACACCCATATAATTAGCTGCCAACATGACTCTCCAAGTAGATACCGCATTTAAAATACCTCTTATGCACGTGTTACAAGGCAGATAATGCACTGTGATGAGGAAACAATTAACTAAAGCTAACCCCCCTCCCCCATAGCATATCGGCTAATATTTCTGTAATATGTGAGTCATTGAAGCTTTTATTTTGAAGCTGTCACTTACAGTCAGGGCGCTTCCACCCACATCAGACCGACCGCAACAATAACATAGAATTAAAATGTTTTACTTCTGACGGTGAGGGTAAATTACATATGCACAAAAAAAAAAAAAAAAAAAAACAACAAAAAAAGAACCATCAGCCTTTTTTTCTCTTACATTTTGTGTATGTTGTTTGACAAAGGCCATAGCGGAGGTCTTTGTTCTCAGAGTGCCATTAGTTTTATCATAATCATTATTGTTATTTTCAAATTATTGTTGAGTGGAAGAGCACGAAAATAGATAAAGTAATTATTGTAGCACTGATGCTTAACCCCAGCTCCTTAATCTCACACGTTGTCCATGACAGTGATAATGGGTGCCGATTTAATATTTAACAGTCTTAGTAAACTGTAAAAATGCTTGAATACACTCGCTGTCATTAGCAGACTATTTAAAGTGGCAGCTTTCACATTGCTCTTACAGCTCAAAGTAGCTGCAAGGCTAGATGTGGAGATTATTCAAAATGAAGCACAGACTTCAACTGATAGTTCTGTGGCAATTTTTTAAAGAGACTAAAACATGTTTTTGCAGACAGTCCAGTCCACAGTAGCACATTGCTCAGCCCCTGTGTCAGTGTCCCTAGCTGCTTCGCTAATCTGGCAGCACCCCAAACTAAATCTACTGCAGATAATACACTGACTTTGTACCTCACAAACCCATTTTGCTTTTTTGCCCTTAAAAACTGCTACTGGTGCATATACTATTCTTGTACTTTTTTCGCAATAAAAGTCCCTTTAAGAAATGCACCGCTTCTGTCTACTGAACACGCTTTTAATTTGAAACGCTTACACAAAACATTGAGTTTGAACTCCTTGAAAAGCAGCAACTTTATAAGGGCAAGCAGGAGCAGATCAAATAGTGGCTCATGACCAAAAGATAAGCAGTAGCACTTAAATGGAGGAGCCTGTCTCTAATAAAGCCCAGTCACCTGCTGCAGTTGTATTTCAGGAAACAGAAACTCTGATAACTTGTTTAAGGAGTTTAAATGGCATTTGCAGTAATCAGAGTGTTGTTGCACTTTGATTAGAGAGCCAACAAAGCTGTTGTTTGTCTGCATTTTGTCTGGGCCTCTTTGTGCTGGTTAGCTTCAGCCAGACTATCAATACACAGGAGTAATTAACCGATGTAGCACTAATTAGTCCCGTGAAATCTAACATTTCTTCAATAGATGCACACTCACTCACCCATAGGCACTGCTGTCCAGACTCTATTTCCTCTCAAGTGTGCCACACGCCAGCGTTGGTCATGAGAAAATTGTTCATTTCTCCTTTTTATTTTGGTGCTCTTGCGGGGAAATGAAATGCTTTTTTACACATCTCTAACCTTGGCTAGGACAAAGAGTACTCTCTCCCTTATCATCATCCTAATGAGGGTGGGAGTCTTTGCCTCAGGTAAAGGACTTGTTTCCCCAGCCTCTGTGGGAGGTGCTTCATTTTTACCCTGCCTGCAGTGTCCCTTAAATTAAACAAATTAATGAACCTTTAATAGCTGGGCTTATTCACCTGGGAAATGATCAGTTAGTTTGTGTGTATGCTACCCTGTAAACACACCAACTGAACTGACCATGACCACACATGAATACGCATACACACACACACACACACACAAATTACATTTAATTAGGTTTCGTGGTAAACTATATATATGTGAGCTCAATAGCGAGAAAATGTGCGCACACACACACATATATAAATTTATAGAGCTCGCACTATGAAACCATTGCCCTTACTGTGGGGTTCAACCTGAATTTCCTGTCACTGTTTCTCTCACTGTGCCTTTCTTAGTGAAGGTAACAATGCCCTGAAAGCATTTTTTAAATTTCATTTCAAAATATAAATCAATCTCCCTTTTCTTTAAGGCTGTATAAGTTACCCTATCCAGACATCAAATGTGGGCGCTTCGTGAGATTGTAAGGCCTTAGTTGTAGCTTGTGCTCATACAGGTATTAAGACGACTAAAGGGTGATGTTGCTCCGACTTTTCCTTCAGCTAAAAGACCATTTCTTAGATCTATATCTCTGTGGATGGAATACTAAATAAATGAGAGTTAAGAAAAGAGTTAGAGTAGATTTTTATGGTGCTATGCCACATTTCATGTAAGTGGCAGCAGTTGGACATAAAGGAGGGAAATTGCATTATAAAACATGGTGGGGAAAAAAAAAAAAAGACGAGTGAGACAGTGAACCGCATTTATCAGTACTGCTTTGGAAAGAAAATTTAAACTCTGGTTGCATTTGACAACCGAGATCACAATGTCATTGCTATAGTAGATCTTCTGCCAGGAGACAGTTTCATGCTTTGACCTTGTGAAAATTTCATGCTGTTAAATAATAAAATAATAAAATCTATGTCACTCAATTCAGATGTCTGGAGCTGTGGACCTCTATAAAAAAAACAAAAAAAACTGAAACTTACAAATTTGCTCACGTTCTGTGAATTTTTCACAGATACAGGAGTTACTAAAATTATAATCCCCTTGGAGACGACTATCATTCCCCTTTAGATGAAAGGATAACCTAAACATGCACAAGAAAGAAGCAAACCTCCCCTGTGAGAGATGTTTGCATATCAGATGTGCCATGAAAGGTAACTTGAATTGGCATCTTACCAGCCAGGCACTCTTTGAGTGACAGAAGGATTAACAGTTCCCATGGCAACAACATCTTCATTTTCCAAGGTCAAAGATTCTTCTTCTTCCCATCCAGTGACCAGATAGTGGCAAATATTTCCTGATCAAACGCTCACCTCTTCTGTGTGGCTCTGGAAAAAAATAAAAAATAAGCAAAGCTGTCGTGTAGATGAGGAGGTACAGTCCGCATCAACTTTTCTGGATAAGAAAAATAAGAAAAAACATGTCGAAAAACAGGCTGAAACTTGTGGAAAATCACTGAGCCTTTAATAATTCATTCAACCAACTAAAGATCATGGAGATCCCATGCCAAAGAGCCAGCCAGCATCTGATGCTGGGGAGCTAATATTTAGTGTATACATTCTACTACTACACCATACCCCAAGAGCAAGTCAAGCAAAACAAAACAGAAACAAAAAAGAAACTCCCAGCAGCAGCAGCAGCACCTGCAGCAACAGATGAGCAGCGCTCCCTGCCAAAGGTAATGTTAAGCTTTCTCAAAACTGTTGGCTCAACATATTTACTCTCACAGAATTGGTATGACGTGTTAAGAACACGGAATACACAGCAGCATGACAGGGACTGCTAGCGAATCGAGACGGACACACTGAACTGAGGCAGAAAAATTATCCACCTGTGGGTAAAGCATCCAAACCCCTTCAAACTACGAACTGACATTGATCTATCACTGAAATGAATAAATAAAAACTGTGGATTTGCATGTGTAAAGACCCCTCTCTTGTGCTTGGACTTGTGTGTGTCTAAATTGCCTAAGCTGTGAGGTGAGGTGAGGTGAGGTGTGGTCTCTCTCTTTGCAGTTTGTCTGTCTCATTGTTCTTTTTCCTCTCTAATAAAAGCAAAGCTAAAGCAAAAAAAAAAAAAAAAAAAAAAGGGGGAGATGAGGAAAAATATGTGCGAGCGGAACAATTATTATGTATTGTTTCTATTTAGGATAAACATGGTCAGAAATCCAATTTAGATTATAAACAAAACATTGACCTTTCATCATTTAAATTCAATAGTGGGTTTGGAAAACTTTTGATCAAATATCTATAAAATTGTCTATTAATTCCCTTGCATGGATGTGCAGACAACTTCCACTGGATTACTTTGATACTGCCGAAAACTCAAAACGGCACTGATTTTCTGATTCATTTATTTATTTATTTGTATTGTTTATGGGTCATGTACAATATAAAAATGTCTTTGGCCTGTCTGTTTTTTCAGATACCATATGACATAATGCTTAGTGTAATATAATGATCTTTTTTTTTCCATAAATAAAAATCAGCCTTTTTGCTTTATCTCTATACCAACAAATGCCCTCAAACCTAGCACACTTGCGTTACCTGTTTACCTTCAGGTTTATCTTACCATCTTAACAACATAACCTGCATGTAAAAATGCTGGAGGATGAAAAAACTTCTCTGAGCTTGCACAATGTTCACAAGTCATTTCCCTCCTTTCAGCTTTCTTTTGTCCTTTTCTGTCTGAGCTGCTGTGGTAAATCGCTGCAGACAGATGAATTGTAACAAGAAAGGGGCACCTCACTAATCATGGAGTGAAGAATGGAGAAAAAGCATTAGCTGAGTAGAGAGTGAGGTAGATTCATTCTGCTCTCTATTATTTATTCTAAGAGGGCACAATACTGATCACCCAAGCTTCATCTTGTCAGTCATCATTATTGATTTGGTTTCTTTTTTTTTTTTTGCCTAACCATCTGCCTTTTGTTTGTCATCCTGGCCACTGTCTTGTCATATGTCTCAATCACATACGGAAGGACTGATCAATAACAGGAGATTTGGTTGATAGCTTTAGTTATGAGACTCACTGGGTTGATTCATTTTCCTGTTCTGGAGAAAACCGATGAAGAAACTTTATCCATCTAACAACAGACGCTACACTCTTTTGACCTACTTGGGAGTCTGTGAAACATTGTGCGCTTTCAATGAATTGTTTTGCCTTGCGCTATTCTCAGTCTCCTTTAAAGTCAAAGGTAATTATATGCTGATTAAGTTGCTGGATGAATAGGTCCTAAGTGAATGACACAAAGCTGTATTTGGTAATTACAGTTAGATGTGAGCCATTTTCTTTTTTCTCTTTTTTTTTTTTTTTTGTAATGGGCTCTGAGAAACTTTAAATCAATGTGAAATGTTTTCTAGGCATTTTGTCAAAACGCCTATCTACAATCAATATTGTGATAGGCTGGCACCTGTAAGTAATTCCAAATCAATGTGCTTTAAAATTCAGACATGTTTGCAAAGTGCTGTGTGAAAATGGGGATGGTGAGGACTCAGAACAAGTCAAATTACATGTGAATCTACCTATCTGTCCATCTCTCTATCTATCTAATATATATATGTATAGAAGGTGCTCTCATGATGTTGACTGACTGAAATGAGGTTCCTCATACTGCTCACAATGACCTACCGAGTCACTGTGTTGTCACCATTGTTACTATTTTAAGGGAGAAATGGAGATTGCGTGTTGGGGAAATTTGTACTGAGAAGCGTTTACTCCTCACCAGAGTGTGACCGGTAGAGCTACTCGAGGTATTGATGATGATGCAATTTTTCACATTGATTCCCACATAATTCATTTGAAATAAAAACAGATCATTTGCAGACGTGAGGTCCCTCAACAAGGAGCCATCGGTATTTAGTGGATTGTGAGGCTATGGGAACTATTACAGCCCATTGCAGGAGGTTGAGGTTGTCTAACAAGCCCCTGCAGCCTTGAACCAATGATCGATGTTAATTTATGTTCGCCGCAGTCAGCTACCCCTTTCACTTTCGAGCTGATCAACTTTATTTCATCTGCTTGCAAACACGTGTCCTTTGTTCATTTAACATTCAAAGTCAGGCATAAGGGGCCTGATTGCATTTAGCCATAGACAGTAGTTATTATGCACAGTGCAGAAATGCAGAGACCAAAATCCCACGAGGTTCATAAGAGAGGGAGCTGGCACTGTTCTGCTGTCAGATAGCCCACAACTCTGTTTTAATGATGCATAGGTCCTCGGCATCCTTGGGGAGGATGTGTTTCTTGGTCACAGTCCAGAAATTTAAAGTAGTTGCTTGTGATTCCTATGATTAATTTATATAACCTAGAAAAAATACAATGGTAATAATTCTTATGCCTGGTGACTGGTGGTCACAGGTGTTGGAAATACCAGATGGGATGAGACCAAGCTAATGGTGCCTGGAAGGGAAACGATCTGTCAGGGATAATCCCTAATACTGTAACACTATTGCATAGATAATGTGCCTCCATGCCTGTCTCCTTAGCCCGTGATATTGAGATAGCCGTGGAGAAATGATTAAAGGAGGAATGGATATTGACACGGATAAATGTATGCGTCCGGAGTGAAGTTTTTTTCTGAGTATGTTTAGTGACGATTAGCTGGCCACTGAATATCCAAACTAGGCTGAGGAGAGAAAAAAGAGAGTAAAGGATGTCCTGTGAACTCTGGTGAGCCATGTTCCACTTCATTACGCTCGGATTAATTGGGTAAACACGTGACTGCAGAAATCAACTTTAACAGCTTTGCATGAGGTAATTAAACCTTGTCTTTCTTTCTTTTTAACCATGACACAACAATACTCATCACTGCCCAAGGCCCCCATAAAGTCATCAAACCGATGCCATATTATCATGGCTCAGAGTGCCAGGACTTTCAAAATACATAGCCTTGCTCATTGCAGTAATAGTTTAATAAGCTAATGCTCATGGTAGGGTTTCATGCACAGGCTGTGAATATCCAGAGGAGTCTCCAGATTTCAGAAAGAGTGCTGTTGTTAAGGTGGCAGCCTGCACCTCATTGTGCAAGTGTATATCACACATTGACTAAGAGAAGGAGAATATTGAAAGCTAACACTCTGTCTATTCAATACAGACTGAGCAAACAGAAACTTACATGAGATCTTAAGACGAGAGGTGGATACTTGCTAATGCTACGGAGAGCCTTGGTGGTCTTTTATCAGCTTTGGCTTCTCGTTGGGAGGAGCTGGGTCAGGTTATGATCAGCCTCTGAGTCAGGTTTTGACTTTCATTAAAGTGAAACAAGTGTCCACCTGAGCACACCGACTGGGACGATTTTCAGTTGTAACGTTTCCAGTTCTGTACTTACTGTTCCATCCCAATTTTACAACACTGCATTCAATCCCAGTCTCCACCTGTGACTGTGATTCAGGGCAGCCTAAACTGTTATTTTATCTTAAGGAGGGATGGCCAGAGGCGATCGAGCATGCAAGAAGATGGGAGGATGCAACTTTACAATATTAGCACTATAACGCTGATCAACACCATAAAATAGTAACATGCTACTGCTTATACTTATAATGTAGCTCCCATTAGGTGCAGCCAGTCCCTCCCTTTTTCTGTATGCTTCACATTTACAGTTTCCCCACAAGACAATCTGTGTTTGTGATATGTTTTGGGCTCAGTTTTTTACTAAGCATTCATCCATACAATTAATTATTTAGATTTTTATTTCATGACATTTAACACTGTGGCGGTTCATCGACCTGTCGCTGTCAATGATGCATATCACATCGGTAACTTTAACGCTAAAGTAAAAAAAAAAAAAAAATGGATTCTTTTGCACAGCAGTTACAATGATTGGAGTTTCTCATAGCAGACTGCATGTAATTTGCGAATTGCGAATTTATACAGACAACAAACAAACCACACACACATCAGGAGATCATTATATGCCACCACAGCTCCTCCACCTGGAAAAACAGCAATGGCTGCAGTCATTTATAGCTTGTAATAAATCACAAAGCCCAACAGACAAGCATGTTTCTCACTGATGGAGTACTCGCAGATTAAGTGGAGTCAGCTCCACAGCCGAGACACAAGGAGCCCTTTGGCCAGCTAAGGAAGAGAGACAACAAGGAAATGGGAGAAATACGGAGATTAAAATAAAATAAAAAAAAAAAAAAGAAAAACTGAGGACATTGAGATTCGTTGTGACAATTTATCTCAAGACTGTAGACTCAAGACTGAGTTTAGATGGTCTGCAGCGGGGAAGATACGATTTGCAAGATGCACCAGTTTGCATTCGACAAATATTGGTTCTACATATTTAAATATGCTGAGCTAATCTTTTGGTAAACATGTGTGTTGGAACCTCTGCTTCATTGTCTTATGTTGGATAGTTTTATATTTCATTCAAATGATGAGTTCACTGCTAATAATAACCAAATACAATATTTGAATATGGACTCATTCAATCATCATTAAGATCAAACAGACATGGTGTTTGAGCAGAAACCACTATGGCATTATTGTTATGAATTTTTACTGCCACCACAATAATTCTGCAATATTTTATATAGCAATACAAATATAGCCTACAGTAGTCTGCTGTAGGCTGTTTTCATGGCCACCATCTTAAATGGTGACAAGCTAACCCTGAATAGCGTACAGCTTTGAATGGCTACATTAAAAGAAAAAAAATCCACTACACTGAAAAAGGAGGGCACTGTAGGCTATTACGTTCAGCTCCCTCTTCAGCATGCCGTCTTCCTTTGTTCTATCAGCAGCTGTGACCCATTTTAGATCAGACGTCTTTCAAAGAATTAAGATGACATAGGTGTCGCCTTTATATGGCAGGCAAGGCTCCTGTGCAGAGCAGCTGTGCCTCCTACCCAAGTGAAACACTTCAGACAAAGGATTAAGCATCACATTAGCTTTGGAACAAACATTAGTGCCACTTCTCTGAATTTGAAAATTCACTTTCCCATGAGATGACCTTTATTCGGGAAAAAAAATGGCGGAGATCACCAATATGTACTTCTAGATATGGACCAAAACTAATCATATCGACCTGGATGCCTACGCCGGCACCATAGAGGCCATTTACTCTGTGTAATTTGGTTTCCAGCAAGTCAAACTCCAGCAGAGCCATCACCAAAAGATTGATTGATTCTGCAGGCAGATGGAGCCAGCCCTGCTTGCCATGGCCACCATAAGTGAAAACCTCTACATTCAGGAGAGCAGTAGCATTTCAAACATCAGGGGGAAAAGTTTTGTTGTACTTGATAGCAAATGTTAAACAATTTTACACCAGGGAGGTGTTTTTGAAAAATAGGTAAAATCTGTATTATGCAAGAGTTGTGCTTGAGGAAAACAGCATATTTCTATAAACAGCTTTCTCTGGGAACTCTTTTGGGAGAGTGGAAACTTTTCAATGAGTGAAATGTGAGACTATGAGACATGTTCATCCACTAAGTATTCTGCATAAGCCAAATTTTGAGTGTTGTGTTATTCTGACAGGACGGCACCTTGTTTGTTATATTGGAAACACTGAGTGGATTGTGAATAATGTTGTTTCGACAAAGTCAACAAACGTGAAAATGTTACATAGATAAACCTAAAGATTACTGCAACCACTTTGGCAGTTTAAGTATAAACAGACAATGAAATGCAATGACTCATAAAACTCATTGTACACTAACCACACGCCTCAATAATAAAGATGAGTGTAAGTTAACGTTGCTGTTAAATATGTCAGGTTCTTCAAATGTTAATATTGCTATTTGACTGCTACACACTAACAAGTTAGTCAGAAAAACAAAGGCGATTCTGTGAATGTCTCACCTCCAGCAGTCCCTGGAAGCATTTGGCTGATGGACAGGTGAGTAAACACGGCATTGTTTTTGCTATAGGAATGTTGCAGTTGGGGCCTTTCAGATGTAATTTTCAATGTTGCAAGGAACACAAATGCAATTCCAGCCCCCTCTGCGGAGCCGCACAGGTGGACATGTCAAAACTTCAACACATAAAAGCAAAACTATTGCTGTGAGGGACCAAGTAAGCTGTGCTTAAGAGAAAGGGCAATTTCAAGCTTTTATTAACCAAAATTTCAATTTCCATGGCAAGCACATCACTTTAACGGACAGACATTAAATGAACAAAATAATACAGGTCTCTCTAGCTTCCTGTGAACTATTCCTGAGAAATGGAGACACTGAGATGACAGACTCTCACAGAGACAGAGAACATTAACTAGAGACAGAACATTAACATATGTGTGGCCAGACAATAAGAGGTGCAAAACACAGTGTACATCTGAAAAATAAAATAATAATAAAATAAATGCATTAACAGTAACTGTAATGTTCGTCTCTGACATATGGAAATCAGCCAGTCAAGTCCACAGCAGGAATGCAGAGTTCAGATTTTCTTGAGGCTTAAATTGGCACATGAGCATGTCCAAGGTGTGCCCTGCCTTCGCTATCTGTCAGCTGGAGTTTCAAGGAAATAAATATGTGTGTATGTGTTAGGTCATGGCTACTAACTGACTGATATACTGCAATACACGGCAATCACCTGACAATCAGGATAGAGTGGAGAGCAGGTCCAGAGGATGGTCTGGACCAATTACAAGTCCAGACCTTATACCTGATGGTAAGGCCGAATTACAAAACGGAGCGACTGTGACACCAATGGCTGTGATGGACTGGCGACCTGTCCAGGGTGACCCCGCCCCTCGCCCGATGTGAGCTGGGATTGGCTCCAGCAACCCCGCAATACGGATACGGATAAAGCAGATGAAGATGAGCGAGTGAGGGAGTGAGTGACACCAAAGGTACTTCACTGGAATCAGAATTAAAAAAAAAAAAAACACATGCAGTAGTAAAGTAGTAAAGTTCCTTCTTTAGGTTTAACCTCATAAATCCAAAAGGGTTGGTTTGGTACGATTACTGCACTCTTGCAGGTATGTCCATTGTCTCACTGGTGAGACAAACAGGACACAATCTAAAGGAGCAGGATGAGCTCAATTCTATACAAAAAAACTGATACAGATACATAAACCACATGTCATGATAAAACCTTCAACTATGAACATCAATTCAGATAAAAAGTTCGCAAGTTAAGTGAACAAGCACAACCTCATGTAACTATGGGTTACCTGTTTGTCCGCCTAAACAGGTAACATCTTTGATTTTTGATTTCAGGAAGCTCAAATATGTTGCTAGAAAATGCACATTTGGTAATGGCGAAAAAAATAAATAAATACTGGAGGATAAATAACTTTCACTCTTTAAAATTTGTAATACAAAAGCAAAAGTTAAAGTAGGTGCGAACACCAACGCACATAGATGAGACACATTTACAGATGAGTGAGAAAAAAAAAAAAAAAATTAGCTTGTCTGCACACGCTCACTCATCCATACAGATCGGTGCTGTCTGGGCTGCTTAGATTATTCAATAGATGCAGTGATTGGAGATCAGATAACGTCTCTGATGCCATGTTGTAGTCTCTTCATGTGAATGAAATGAGCTGGTGAAACGCTGTGCAGTTATTTATAGTATCTTAAACCAACAGGTGTTTAGATGGCAACTTTTTATGTTGCTCTTATTTTTGATATGTGCAACTCTTAATTTGAAATTAAATTAAATTAAATTAGGTCTGGAAGAGTTCAAGGTGTTGTAAATGTAAGAAAGTAAATAACCAATGACATTTTCAAATGAATAACAAAAGCTGACTCCAAAGCTGTTGCATGCTCTTAATTTAAAAGGGATCAATTGCATTAATTCTCTTTTCATCTGTTTCGACTCCCATGTTGACTTTGAGGCTGTGTGCCTAATGAAGGGGGGTTAGAGAGAGATGAGCTGGCAAGGCTGAACAACAACCTGTAAAACTTTTTGAATAGCATGTACAACAAAAACTTTTACCTTTTTTGCTCCTGTCATTGGAGCACAAGGTCTCCAGCTGAGATTCTACAGGGTTGTGATGGTCAGTGATGTCAGATTGATCTTGCCATTTGCTGCTGTAGTCCATCTTAGCATGGGTTAGGGCTACTTTGTTGTGTGATGTGTCTTTTGATGCTGCAAAGTATTGGTGGTTTTGAAATCAGCGACACAACAGCCTTACTGTCTCTCTTTTCTTCCAGTTCAGCTTTCCAGAGTCGAATGTTACTAAATTACTGACATTTTGCTAATAGCTAACATTGCCCCATTTACTGGAAATCAATTTTCTACAGCTCTAAAACAATAGTTGCTAGCAGCTGCAGGGCACACCTTCCCGTGCAGGTTACGCTTTCGGTGCGCCAGAGATGAAATTCTGGTTAATTGTGTAACGTGAGCATTAATGTTACACAATAGCACAATAGCAAAGCAGTTACAAATTTCATATCTGATACCAGTTTCTGATGTACTAACTGAACCACAGTAACAATAAAAATAATTAACTTTGGTTGCTTTCATTGCTGTAAAGTGTGTGTGTGTGTGTGTGTCCGGTCAGTCTGACAGAATAATACTGACCATGTACAACATGAAACAAACCCCTGTGACTGTCCACACCAGAGACACTGGAAAACTCCACTGAGCAACGTGAAAATAAATGAATAAATACACAGGTGATACATCAAGGACAAGCCAAATTACTTTTCCAATGTGTCAGGTAAAAATATATAATATACTTTTGTTTTTTGTCTCATCCTTTCAACTGATATTATGATTTGGAAAAATTCAGAAAATGAATCAAGACGCATGACATGTCATAATTTCTCTGTCCTTCCTTGCATCCAGCAGGTAATTCATAATGTATGTGTTGCTTCAAACGATCATATATATAAGATTTCTCGTTCCTGAGGTCCCAGACAGTGTGTTGGAGACTGTTTCTCTAAGGGCTACCGATATATTACTCATCTTTAGGAGCCAGATGAAATTCCCAATAACTAGATGATTTGTGTTGCCTTTGATGTAATTTTTTGGCAGATTACACTACACCCTGAAATAGTATCAGATATGCTGCAAAAGTTACATTTTTTTTTTTTTTTTTTATATCTCTGCATGAACTGAACATTTATTTCAGGCTCAGGTATCGCATGGCCTGCTGGAAACACTGCTAAGTGCCCACAGCGAAAGAGCCACTTTACGGAAGCTCTACAGATTATGAATGAAAGAGAAACTCTTTTCACATACATTAAAATGCCAGAAATGAATAATTTGCGGTTTCAAATTTCAGCCTTGCAAATATTCAGCAGAGTCCTATTAGGCCGTTCCTCTCCAGCTGATTTCTTGCAGTAGTGATATACTTACTGCTCTGTGATCTGCAGTTCATTCACTGAGAAGACAAGGAAAAGCTCTATATTTCTCTGAAAATTCTGACAACTGATACAAGGAAGCAAGTAAGCAGAAGCCACTTTGTTGGTCTTGCGATGAATGAGAGCTTCCTTTAAGTTTAGTGCAGTAAGTTTATGTTGTTACCCGCTGAGGTCTGAGCTGCCAATCGTGATAATGATGCTCTAATTATGGACCTTTTACGTAAAGATTTCGCTCACTATACATACTGCCCAAAGGGTCCAGATACCCACTCCAAACCATGCCTGCTAGTTTCTACATGCAGCTGCTTCTGAGACACAGCAATGCTGTTCTCCTCATAATTCAACCTCTGGCTTGTAAATATGTGACATATGAACCCTGCTTGCTTTATCTGCATAAAGTCACTCCTCCCCAAGGGCCCCGAGTATTCCTATTTCTATTTTTACTCTTTATGGAAGAATTTAATCACCAGCGTAAAGTGGCAAGTGCAGAGATGCTGGAATAGAGACAGAGAAGTCTCTGGTATATTCTTTCTGTTTGTTGGACCACACTGTAGCAACTCTAGACTACAAATGTGAATTCATGTCTGGATTCTTGTTTTGTTCTTCACTTTTGCTATTGGAAAGATTTTGAGTTCAATGGCTTTCACTGTTATTGAATTACAAGCCTGATTTAGTCAGTACTCATGGACCAGCAATTTAAGTCACACTAAACCAAGTGTAACATTTGTAGTTATCATTTACACTGACTAATTTTAATTAAAGTTATATTCACGCTGAAACTGCATTGGTTAATATTTTATTTTCACATCACATCAAATGAATGTTTACCTCAGGAGTTAAAGGGGATCAAACATGCTGCAACCTTACAAAGCACCGTATCTGTAAAGGGTTTACAAACCCTGCTTTTTGTAGTTGGATGGTTCCACAGTCACATCACTACATAATGAGACAACAGACTGCTTGTGTTTTCCGCACTGACAGTAGGGAGAGCATAGAAAGGCAGTCATCTTCCATTTTTCACGAGCACCGATTCATCACACGTCACAGTGTTGTCATTTCAATGGCAGAAAATCTAATGCCGGGCATATAAATCAAACTGGCTGCTTAAATTATCTGCAGTGGAACTCTAATTAACCCCTTCAGTTGCTTCACATTGACTAGGTGGGTATCAGCGTGACCCTGCATAAATGACAACGTTGCCCTTTAACCATGAGATGCATAATTGAACAAATGCTCAAAAAGACGTTCACCATATTGACCCGATGATCTGATTTGAAAAATACAACACTGTTCTGATTGCAGCTTGATCTGCTGCCTTTTCAAGGCCAAAAACTGAGCCTTCAGCTGTCAACTTCTCATTCAGGCAATAATACTAAACCATTATTAACCCTTCTAAATGGAGCATGTCGCCGGCAGACACCGCACTTCGAAACACCGTAGGTTCGCTAATGTTCGCTCTATCTGAGACATGCCAGCAGTTTCTGAAAACTGAGAATTTGCGCTTCACAGTCAATGTAGGGTCATTACGGTAATGCCACTCGTGCCGTTGCCGGAAAGTGTCAAATCTGTTCCTCCCATGTTAACCATTAACGCATTCTTTCAACATGCCGGATGTCGAAGGTTCGAAGGATCCTGGAAAAATGGACAAGAGCACTTTCTGGCTCTTCTATGGTTAAAACAATTCCAGGTGGGAAGTAAGAATCTTCAGTGTAAGAAGGTTAATATTTGTGAAACATGGTTTTCCTAATTGAAATAAAACTGTAGGTGCAAGCACATCTACTTTTATTGAAGCATTTCGTGAAGTTTCATAAGTCCTCTGTTACAAACAAACAACTTTGGAACAATTCGGGATACGAACGGCCCTTCGGAACGGTTTGTAACTGGTTTGTAAGTTGGGGGGTGTGTGTATTCCTCTCTTCTCTATTATGACCATGAAGGGTTTCACTGTTTCCAGTTCCTTATGAAACCTCCTTACTCTGCATCCAAAAGACCAAGATCCAGGAACATCCTCCATCAAGCTTTTCCAATAAATAGTTTACAGCTTGTAGCACAGTGTTAGTCGGCGTGCTAACTTATCCTCGCTGTACCTACAAGCCCTCGGGTTTATTTTGCCCCACCCCTTGTCCTTCCAAGTTGAGAAGATTGGGTTCTCACTAATGTCATGCAATAAACTCTTCCTTTTTTAATGAGACTCTTTGGGTCACTGCAATTCAGGGGTGTTAATACGCAATCATGGCACTGACTTCTCATTTGGTTCACATGAGATGTTTTGTATAGTAAAAATGCGGGCGAAGTTAACAAGGTTAAAAACTTTATGGGGTCTATAATGCTAGGGTTATAAATCAAAGGACATTATAGTAGGTACCCCAACTACTTTCTGAGGCTGAATTGGAGTACTCTCACTCGTCAAGCAAGGGAGGAAAATGGAATAACAATGTCACGAAAACCAATCAGCCCTTCTTAATTTCCCTAGTTAAGCAAACTAACATCTAAATGAAAAGAGTGTTTGGGTAATTGCCTGAGCATATTTTATCCGTGCAGAAAAAAAAAAAAAGAAAAGAAAGAAAAGGCATTTTTGGAAAGGAAAATCATCCACTGAAAAGATGGGGTTTTTTTCTGCGAATTTCAACAACAGCCATGTATGCGATACGTAAAAACGCCAAGACGAATTCTTCATAGAGAAAGAAAAAAGGCTCAGTCATAAATTGCTGATACTCCAACACTAACATCATCGCTTCATACAGTATCATCACAGCTACTCAGTCTGGTGTCAACACGGCCTGCTCTCCTTGTCAGCTGGGGAATTGTCTGTCACCAGAGTGATATGGGAGACAGCCGTGGCATTTCAGGCTCCCATAGGTCATATACCTAATGACTAATTGTAGTCAAGGTAGGGTGTGAATGCTGACTGCCTTCCTTGACAAGTCTTCAATTGAGCATGGCCGCCAAAGAAAAAGGTGTCTGATTATCTCCCTTGACATCCTGGGAATGAGCCTACAAGGAGTTTGCTCGGGCTACAAAGCATCACATTGAGAGGCTTTGCTGGAAAATGTTAAGAAGAAAAAGATAAGAAGAAACCACACAATACAGTTGCTACATAAAAAATTCATGCCATTTCGGTGTTTCCAAGGATGAATCTCCACAGTGGTTCCGGTGGCGCCATCTTGAGAGAAGTTTGATGAAGAGAAAAGCCTGCTCTGATTTCTCAGAAGATTTGGAATATCATTCTCAGTGAGCCCGCGAAAAAGATCTGCGCAAACCAGCTTTGAGCTAAAATGCTGAGAAAAAATAAATAAATGAATAAATAAATTATGATTTAGCATGGGCTCTTTCATGTGCATGTGCTGCAGCATATGGCTCAAATGGCTCGGATGTCTATTAATTCAAGAGAGAAAGAGATTGTCAAAGAGCAAGATTAAAGCTCTCAACCTATGCAAAACGCTCCAGTCGAAATTTAATTTGTAGGGATGAAGAGGCCTTTAAAGCCTCTTAAGACAACAAAGGCCAAAGGATTTGGAGGTCTAGGAGGCGGTCAACATCAATTGATGGCAATCCTTCCACTTAACCCACCTTATCCACCCACACACACAAACAAATACATGCTCCCATGTGCCTCACTGTGCAGAAATGAGCTGGTGCTCAAGGAGACATAGTGAAGCGATTAGGATGTGATTTGAGACCAAATAATGTAGAAGAGAGACTTTACAGAGTTGAAACAATGAATCTGTTTTACTCGGCAAGCTGCCAAACTTAAGCGTCATTCACCTCTTTACTACTAATAATAATAATAATAAAAAAAAATTGATGGGTCGTGATTTGCACCATGCCTGAAGGGGTGGTTGCTCAGCATCAGTGAAATGACAGTGTTGCAATCGTATTAAAACTGAGGGGGAAAATACGAAATGCAACCCAGAAATATGACTCTAAATGTTTATTATTAATGCAAATAAGCATATCCACAAATGTATTTATGATTCTCCTCCACAGCTGAATCTAGCTACAAACAGATGGACATCAACTTGAGCAGCAGGTAGCTACTGAACAAATGACAACATTGACAACTTGTCATTCTTAGATTAGATCATGAAAACGTTATGCTATGGCCACTGAAGAATCTTAGTTCTGATTGGCTGGAAGCTGTGGATTCATTTTCATATGTCGCAGGTGTTTGATGCCACTTTAAAATTACCACACCGCTTCTCAGTCCGCAAGCAAGGAGCTTGAAGTTACTCTTACGAAGACATCAACAGAGCTGCAGCCTCCCTTTGCCAACCGTGAGCTCAAATTTTGCCCTGCGTGCCTCTTTTCCATAGTACAAGTTTCACTGCTACCCACGCCGTGCAGCACCGTAGCCTACGCAACCCCAGCATCACAGTTCTTTGAATTGTAGTAACATGCGCTCTGTTACTAACACACAACTTACTATTCAGGACACAAAGGGTCATTCTGAACATTACTCGTTCGTAAATTCTGTACTATTAAGTTGTGTGTGTGTGTGTGTGTGTGTGTGTGCGGTCTGGTTCACTGACTCAAGAGAACAGGATCACTTTAGTGAGTGATTCAGATTAACCCGAGTCCAAAAAAAGACCCAAGCCTACCACCACTAACTGAGATGTGACTGGAG
This sequence comes from Echeneis naucrates, assembly GCF_900963305.1. Lineage (NCBI taxonomy): Eukaryota > Metazoa > Chordata > Actinopteri > Carangiformes > Echeneidae > Echeneis > Echeneis naucrates. The sequence continues at coordinate 21,940,835 of NC_042515.1, read as the reverse complement.
AGAAAACTGCAAATTTCCTCTCGCTCCCAAATTCAAAACTGTACACACGCACCACTTTGAACCCGCTCCAGTCCAATGCTGTGTTTTGCCTAGGAAGATGTGAGGTTATCTTTATTTTTTTCCTTTGACAAAAGCACTTCAGCAGTATCTTCCAGTAAATTGCTATCATCTGTCTCAGTCCCTCTACATTGGAGTGCAAAAAACATTTAGAAATTGCATTCAATACATTAAAACATTAAAAAAAAAAAAAATCCTCCACAAAGGTGGTTACAACAAAAACCTGTAGTCAACTCTGATTGTGTAACTGAGTCCTGAGCAACAAAAAATTCAGGAGAAAATACCAGTATACCATACAGTGAATATAAGCTAGCATCAGTAAAAGAAGACAGCTAAGAATGGGAGACAAAAAAGAACAGAGAGATACAGAAACTGAGTCATTCACAATATTGACCCGAGGACTGACTCTGTCACATTATCAAACTAAAACAACACAAAGCTCACAGACCTGATCATTCACAGGCTATTTCTTTCAAACATTAAAGGCCCTGTTTGAAAAAAGATTGACTAAAATAATAACTTTTCTTTCATAAGAACCTTCTGCAACCTTCAGACAACAAACCAGAGCAGCATAACCACTCAGTACGTGCACGTTTGTGCAGTGTTGTTATTTACACAATGGAGAGCCTTGGCTTGTTGTACAGACCGCATTTCTTTGCCCACAAAAAAGGAGAGTAAATGTAATACATGTGTTATTAACCAAGTGGAATAAATGCATGCTGAGTTTTGCAAACCTCAAGTCAGAAATACACTGGATGGGTGGCACGTGTCATGAGTGCCATCGCTCATCTGCTGCAGGTGTATGCATCTGTGTTTACCCTCCTATCTGCGGCAACGCTGATAGCAGAACATTTCTCTTCATTTGAAATTTCTTTCAGATTTCTTTTTGACAGTTAATGTCACTGTCTCCAAAAAGATGGGGAAAAAAATCTATTTCATGTCTGTCACAAATATCATATTCAATATAGACATAAACAGTACTCTGGTGACTGTCAGTCTTGTGCCATATTGCTGGAAAGATGTCAAAATGGCTGCCAATGAGACTTTTCTCTGTGGTTTTCGCTGCTAGACACGCTTGTCATGCGTAAATTATAGCACCGGTGTGAATCTGTAGCTCGTGCGATGCAGCCGTGACATGAGAGGCCCGTCACACAGGCAGTGTGTTCACTCAAATCCTTTAACATGGATGGGAATGAAAACCAAGATGTTCTGCAGCCGCTGTGTAGACATGCGATGCATCTCGTGTGTCTCAGTCATCAGTGCCAAAATTCAGTACCCCATCACGGCACCCAGATAATGTCTCCTAGTCACACACATTTTTCTTACATAGCACTCCAACACAACGAGGCTAAGTTGGGCCAAACACACTACAGGGAAGAAAACTTTGGAAAAATATGCAAACTTGATTTTTTACTGATTTTTATTGGATCACAAATTGAACTTTTGAACCCACTGAGCTCTTACTGATAATCAGAAATTTTTTTGAACAATTTTTATTGGAGAGTATGAATAATTATTATGATATATGATATGATATCATATGATTATGATATATTATTCATAAACAAAATCCAGATAGCTTTTTTCATTGGACTCTCCTTGACAGATATTGTATGTTGCACATTTGTGATCTCCAAGCTAACTCTCATAACAGCCGGGGACGGGGGTGGGATTCACCCTGGACAGGTCCCTGGTCTATTCCAGGGCCAACAGAAGACACAGAAGACAAACAATCATTTACACTGACACTGGAACCTACAGGTTATTTAGAGTCACCAATTAACCAAAACCTTTCTTAGGACTGTGGAAGGAAGCTGGACTACCAAGAGAGAATGCACGCAGCCACAGGGGGAACATGCAATCTCCGCCCAGGGCCCTCGGAGCTGAGCCTAGGACCTCCTTGCTGTGAGGCACCTGATGACATCATCAAGGTTATTTTCACCTACACCGGAAACTCCTCCACAGCCGCAGAGGACACTTTACGACTGCGTTTTGCAGGCTAAGCAGCGCTCTTTGGGGCACCCTTTTCAAGAAACTATTTATCCAGGAGAAATGTATTCAAAAATCCGGGATGTCAAAAAAAAAAAAAAGAAAAAAAAGAAAAGGAAAGACAAGAAATGAAGTTAACTTATTTCCCTAGACCCTTGATGAGAAGTTAAGATGGATTACATCAAACTCTGATATTGATCTCTGTGGGAAATTAGGTAATGAAATTAGTTAATGGAGTACATTATTTTCTGTTTTCATTACTGAGCTGCTGAATTGCAGAGCACACTGATTCTCATGCACACTGGGGAGCCATTGACTCTGCTGCTTCTACATCATTGCCGGTACATGATCAACCTTAGATTCCTTTTATATTCAAAATGGCAGACTTGTGGTGCAGCAAAGGCCCGTTATTGAAGTTCGTAACAACTTTTGATTGCTGAGGCAGTTTGAACAGTCCTGGTCACAGGAATACATAGATAAATGATAAAATGTAAAATTTTATGCATATATTTCGTGAAAACATGGCCAAAGTCAGAATACGTTTGGTGTCACTGCTAGAATGAGTGTGATAAACTTTGATTTTGAAACTGTCAATCTTTCCTGATAGCGACTCTGGTGAAAAGCAGTTGACAGAACTACATATATTGAAAATCTGACTCAAAGTGGCTTCACAAATAACTATAAACAGCAGAGCACCTGTTTTGAAAGCGGAGACATTTCAATTTCAGAATGCAAATGTCCTAGGACTTCTGCTGCTAAAGGGTCATGCAGTGCAACAAAAAACCAAAAACAACATGAAGAATCACCTTTCAGAGGGCAAAACAACAAAACAGTGTCTGCTCACGATTCTGTTTCAAATACAAAGAATTAAAAAGGCTACATATTATAGTCTCTAATTGAAACTAAGGAAGAAGTGTGCCAAATGCCACAAAGACTATTGACTAAAGTCTGAAAGCATTATTTACACGTTATGCTTCAGAGGCTACTTGAGATGATGAGCGATGTGTTCATTTGTAACGAGATGTTTACATTGACAGTGACTTTTAATTGATTTCAATTTAAGCCCACAATGAGTCGAAACCCAACATTTTAATGGCTGAAGGAGAAGTGTTGATCAGAGAGAAACAAAGCCTGACTGGCTGCAATGGAAACAGAACTTTTGAATAAATTCACATATATGCGACATGCATGTAGCATGTGACGACTCTGAGGCACCACTGAAGAAGCAAGTGCATCCGATGCGTGTGGAGTGATGAGGAAACTGAAACCTTCCACAGATAAATATACGAAACAAGCCGAGTCACCAGTATGCTTTTCACACTGCTTTTCATCCTATTGTAGTGAACATACATAGTGACATATATAATTCACCGTTGTTTTTAAGTGTGGTTCTGCGTACTGTTCATCATTTTACCGTCCATACTCACGTCCGGTAAGTACAGTTGTTCAGCGATCATGGTCCCTTGAAATGCTCTGAATGTTTCGTGATCAGTTTCCATGCCAGTTTTGTTGCATTTCCTTGTGAAAAGACACACGCATATTTGTGCGCTCAATGTAGGAAATTGTCTATTACGCTTTCCTTCAATGTGAGATTTGGTCTGCATGCTTGCTGAGATGCCAGCAGTTTCTACGACGACTTAAGAGGAGCTATTTGTACGTGTTGCTATTGCTACATTGCCAACATCAGCACTGGAAGCTGTTTATTCACCAGGTCAGAAAAAGTGTGAATAATTTGGCATCAAACTTCATTGGAAAGCAACATAAACTGTGCAATCCCAATAATCCCATAAAGTTAGTCAATGAGCTATTGTTAGTTTTTTTTTAGTTTATCACATATGAATCCATTTAGATGATACAGCCGAGGAAAGAACGCTCTGACACTTTATGGATAAGAACATCTTATATGGTGAAAAGAGAGGAGTAAACACACTGACATCTGAGTTAATAATCATTAATGAAACTCTACAGTGGCATTTGGCACTCACTGGGAAATTTGGATTTAGAATACAGCAATTAAAAAAAATAAAAAAATAAACAGCAACAAAAAAACAGGTCAGTGCATTCAGTGTTGTGGCAGCACAGAAGCATGGGGAGACCATGAGCATTGAGGTGTGCTGAAGGTTGCAGGAGGGTGTCCTTGCACTTCGAGGTGATTGGTCTATATTTGGACAGCAAGCCACCTGGATCCCTTGTCAGACACTAACAAGCTAACTGCCTGTCATTTGAGCAAGGGACGCATATGCCAAGCAGTCAGAATGAAGGTGATAGTATTTTTTTAACAAGGAAATGCCAGAAATATAAACAAGTCTGCAGAAGTGATTGCAAAAGGGAAATCAGCAGAGGTTTCATAGAATTACGCAGGGAGCTAAGTGACATCTACAGCGAAACTGAAATTTTTACCCTGGATGAGCTAATTGAGTCATTTTTCAGTCGAGGTCTGCAACTGTAAATTATTTGTTGCATCTTTAAGAAGGCAAAAGAAGAGACGTACAGCTCACCCGCGATGACTGCATTTGATGCTTACGCACATAAGACGCCGCCGCATGACAGGGATGCCTTCAGAGGGAGGAAACGCAACACACCTCCGTCTTTCACTGCTTAAGTGAGCAAACATAATCCAAGAGGTGCGCAGACAACACATAGCTCAACTTGCTTGTTAGCAGTACGCAGTGACACAAGTGTGATAAACATAAAATTGCGCATTTTTTCATTCCACATATATTTTCTTCCCCCCACTTTCATTTTCTCTCAAAACTACGAGAACAATGTGCAGTCAGTGAGTTCTGTAAAGCTGTAGCTATCACACTGCAAAGTGACAGATAATTACATCTACAGCTCACTGTGGGTGAGAAATCTTGACGTTTTCTCGTTGAACTTGAAGAAACTCTGAGCATCATTTCTGTCTAGTGAGTTGGAATGTCAAGATCTGGCATCTCCGGAACACAGCATTAACTAAGGTGCCACTGGTGTAATGCTGACCTAAAATGAATGACCTGATCCTCTCTATAGGTAATTTCACCAGTTTGATACATATCAGGGCTGCATTGGCGCAGTCCGCCTCCAGGAAACAACCGCATGCTCCCAATCTGCAGTCTGACACAGACAAGGGTTCTCACCTACATGGATTTTATACATTCCCAAATGAACTGCCTGCCACATGGAAGCAGTACAACCTCATTAATGTTATAAACTCATTACAAGATGGAGTGACAAAGTTAAGCTTTTTTTTTTTTTTCTAACAAAGGGGGAGTTGAGTGAGTGAATCAGGTTTTCCCCTCAGGGCTTATCATAGCTATACGCATTCACTGGTGACAACATTCCGCACTACAAGGCTATGTCCTGCAGACTGTTCATGTACCAGAGCTGAAGGACTCAGCATAAAGTGATACATAGTAATGTATTCATAGTCATTACCTGTCATCATTACCAGCAACACAATGTGTGTGTGTGTGCTTACTTCGGTAATAAACTGAGTGAAAAGTAGGCCCACATTCACATAGATAATCTGATTTGTATCTACAACATGTGGATTTGCCCCCTGATGGTCATTAGATAGAAGGTTTGGCTTCTATCTATCTAACTTCAAAGACCTGAAGTTAACATCCATTTCATCTACAGAACAGAAGCACACTAACATGCACAATAATAACACAATAGCAACATGCCAGACTGATGAGCATGCTATTAATTTAGCAGACTTCTAACTTATGAAAAAAGGAAGAAACAATAACAGAGGGAGAGCTGGGAAAAAAAAACAAAAAAAAACAAATCCATAACAAACAATAATTCACATCCAGTAACCGTGAGACTAAAGGTTGCTTAAGTAATGCGACACATGACACATCATCCATTATACATTACAATATAAGTAACAATGGGGCTTCTGGGGCCCTGCAGCTACTGTGTATGGAGATTATGAGTCAGTCTGTATGTGTGTCTAAAAGTCACAGTCCCTGAAAGCCCAGTATTACTCTTTTGAATTCCCCAGAATGGCTTAAGTCGGTGACTTTGATCTGCTAGCCATCACTTAAGACAAGTTTTCTTCCAGTGCTGTTTGAAGCTCAGAGCCTTCACAGTTAGCACTGCTGAGCCTTTCACATTCGGAGCCTCCCCATATTCTTCATGTTGCTGCCCCATTAAACAAGTGCGGCCCTTAATTGCAGTGGCACTATCTTGCACATACAGGAGAAGGAGGTGCTGCAGCAGTCAGCAGTCCACAGGCCTCATTTTTACTTTCCTGTCTGTGCTTTGACACCACATAAGAGAGACTTCCCGTGGAGGTGCCTTTAACATCCTCTTGTCACTTTAATTGATGGCAAAATTGCCACTGGTGATCATTAACAACTTAGAGCACTCCTGACTGCAGGTGGCTTCGTGTTGAGTGGTTTCATCTCGTTTATCATCCATTGAGTGTTCCTGTTGGGGTTAATCTTCTTACCTCAGTTAATGGCAATGAAAGCAAGATTTTCTCCAAAGCTGTCATTAATTGTCATATCATTTAATGGGGCAAAAGTAAAAGTAGTTTTACAAATGGTGGTAAGCAGAAGGAAAAAAATGATAACAAATTATTATAACGAATTGCAAGAGCAATATTTGAAAACATAAAAAAAAATTAATAAATAACTAAAAAAACATTGACTGTATCTCAAGCAGTCCGAATTTGATGGAACATGCTCAGTTTTCATCAGGCGCCTTAAGTCCAGGAGCATTATGTGATAAAAGGCTATTAACCGCACTTTTCTGTTCCAAAAACCAATCCTGGTGTGCAAGCCGTTTCAAGTAGCCCTTCAGCCAAACCCCTGATTAAACTTGTTCTTTTCTTTTTAAATACATATGTATAACATGAGCACCAATTTTACAAATAGCTCTGCGTTAGCATTAGAACGGCGGATTCTTTGTCTGTCTGCCTCTTCCATACCCATGCTCTCTGCCTCACTAATGAAAAGCCAATCTATTATGTGCTTAAATTGTAATCCACAGACTCATTAGTTGTCAATATAGAGAAATTATGTTTTGACCTATCAACAGGTCCTGTATTGGGTCTCAGGCTATGCTGTCAGAAATATACAGATGGCAGATGAAGTCAGACCCCAGGCCCAGGCCCTGCCCTATCTTTTAAATGCTTTTGAATTGTTCACCTAAAAAAGCAAAGAGTAGTCTGTCGACATTGTATCTGCTGAAGCTAAACATACAGTGGCTCAACGGGCAGTTTCACCTGTATGGTATCGAGTCAATAGCCCAGTCACCATCTCGCTCATATCAGCATCACTCATGAAAATTGGAACTTTGGAACATTGGAACTAACATTTTAAAGCCACCCCTTATTGAATACTGTATTTTATTATCAATTTTCTCTACACTGGGCCATTATTTAAAAAAAAATTAACGACAAACTCTAGTCCAATAACGTTTGTGGAGGTAATGAATCGAGTAAAAAGTGAGGCCATTTTCACTTTTGGACTTCAGCACAGTCCGATTTAGTCCTATAAGCAGGGGCCTCGACCCCTCTTGGTCAAAAGATAGAATGCACTTTAAAGGCTATTCAACTCTGCTTTAAATTTTCAGCAATCGAGTCAATTTTTAAATAATTTATACATATAAATGTGTGTGTGTGAAGCATGTGTGCATTTTAGGAAACACCATTGGGGTATCCAGATAGGAAAAAAATACACCATGAAATAAGCATCGCTGTGTCAGAGAGTGAAAGAAGTTCCCCACAGCAGAAAAAGAAACCTTAGGTCATTGCTTCTTAAATCAGATGGCAAGATTTCATTTATGCTTTTATTTATATTTCTACAGGATTGATAAATATGAATAATATAGTTAAATCTTTAGAACTTTCTTTAAAAACTTTAAAAACTGACTAACGTTAGATCCATGCATTCACTGAATCAGTTCATGCTCCCCGGTACAGTGCAGTATGGAATTTCTTAGCTGTGCATTGATAGTAGATGTACTGACATATATGGAAGCCCTTGGCTCGCATCAGGACAAGGAGTTGATTGCTCATGGTCTCTATAGTTCCATGAATGCTGTGGTGCCAGAAATTTGAACGATTTTAATACTCCCACTGGCTTCAGCACTGTGGAGGGTCCATGGTGCTGACAGGTTTCTTTTGCCTTGCATGCAAAGACCACATGAGGATACCACAGTTCAGCTTTAGATAAACTGACTGAAGGCCTCTGTTCACCTGTACGCTGTATGAGAGCTCTAGAGCTCTAGAGTATTTTTAATCAAATTGTCCTGAGGCATAAGTTGCGGCGGAATTTGTGTCTGGCAATTTCCTGCCCAGAATTAATCAACTCACGCTTAAGTAAGAGGAAAGATACAGATGAGATGCTGATTAGTCAAAGTGTAGCAAATATGGTGCTCATTTTGGCACAAAACCGTATTCGCATTAAAACCTGACTACCTCTCGTTGCAAATGCAGAGTTGTTTTGCTTTTACTTGGCTGAGGGACATGAACACATGACCTCCAAGATGCAACACCTTTTCATTATGCCATATGCTACGGACAACCGTCACTGCCAGAAAGTCAATCCATGCTCTGGTGTCACTCAACCAATAGGCGAAGAGTTGACCCCATGACACATTTTGGACCATCCCCTCATTTGCATTACAAGCCTGCGTGCAGTTCTGCATGCATGAAGCGTTCAGGAGGGAATGTCAATCTATGAATGAAAATCAATGTGTAAAAAGTACAACGAGTGCCTCAGGGACTGCAAATGTAAAAAGAAATGACACATTTTATCGATAATTTCATGCCTATTTTTTAATGTAATGATATTTATTAATGGACGGCACTTAGCTAATTCTCTATAGGGGTGCTTTCTCCTAACTCATGTAGCACTTCTACCATACACACACTGACAGAACGGTGAACAGAGGCAATTTGGAGGAGGAGGACAGTATTTTTCCCAAAGGCATTTGTGGACATGCGGACGAGATGAGTTAGGGATTAAACCACCTCTTCCTCCTAAGAGTGAGCCATCCCATCGTGCTACGTTTCTTTTACATACATCAGGTTCATACATGCATGAAATATATAACGTTTTAAAAGGACAGAGAAAAATTACCAACAGTGAGCGGCGTGATGCGATGTGGAGTTCAACAGGAGGATCAATACTGCTGTTCTAAGTGATGAGCGAGCTGCCCACAACTTGTAGAATGTCAGCTATTTCCTGTGCAGTTCATTTACCACCTGCGTTCATCACCCAGCGGGGGAAATGATACGTGTTTTCAGCTGTAATTTCACTGATTGTTTGCACAACTATAAACAGCTCCGTCGATCTTCCAGCAGCTGCTGCACCAACATAGTTCAACTGTCTGTTAATTTGACTATTGACGGCCTATTTAGAACAACAGCCTGTGCATCTTTGCTTTGTTGTTCAATGAGATTAACTTTTGTGGCTCAGAGAAAACAGCCTCTTTCTCCTTTTCTCTCTCTTCTTTTGCTGTTGTTAATGCCAGTTTTAGGAGCTCATCTGATTGGTCATTGCAGAAGCTCGGCCATGACCGGCTGCTGATATGTATGCCGGTATCCCTCTTCCTAACAATGTATTTTGCCTCTCTTCCATGTAGGCTGCTCTGCTTGCTCACACCAGCCACTGTGGTGACCAAATTTGCCGAAGATTTGCCAGCCATGCCCATTTCTGTTTGCGCTTGTCGAGTTTGCTTTTATTTGCAGCTTATTTCAGGATAACAGAGCCTCACTAGTTTACAGCTAGGCTGGCTTCCACACAAAGCCACACGTGTCAGCCCCATGGTGGTGCAAGAAAAATTTAAAATGATCATCAAGGTCATAAAGATTCATTTTTGGACATTATAGGAACTCATATCAAATTTTATGACAAGCCAATAACAGTTGAATGACAGTTAGGGTATCTGAGTGATGACCAACAGGTCTGAAAAAAACAAAACAAAACACTCTCATCTTCCCATGTTATAATCTGATGCTGTTATTTAAAAGTTCAAGAGCTTCTTTCTTGCTCTTCACTCCCGACAAACAGAGTTGGACTCAAGTGGCGGGTTTAGACTCTTTTGGCAGACACAGTGAAACACAGGAGGGCCAGGACTTCAGCACCATTGTGAGCTTTTACATCCAGGTCGACATGCTGACATGCAGTCAGGTCACACAGTCCATATGCCTCTCCAAACCATCAAGTGGCTTCAGAGCAATGCTGAATGAGCCAGCTGCACATGTCCTTGCCAGGTCCCTCTCTGTGACACATTAAAGAGTAACTGGGAACAAGGAGGCTAATTTGGTTTAAAAGAAGAAAATAAAAATCTCAGTCAGATAAAATATGCATTTCATTTTTCAGCTTCATGGTAACAAGAAGGTTCATCTTATGGTCGGATATTTAAACTGTAGCTGGTACATCATGAATAATGTCTCATTTTGGCTCAGAGGTCTGTTGGCAGAACTGCATCTAAATTGGGGTTGAAATCATTTTAAAAAGTGAATAAAAAAGTGACAGTGAGACACAGCCAGCATTGCGCTTCATTTTTATTATCTCCTTGTCATTTGTGATGCATAATTTAGTAACTCTGAGAGGAAAAAAATGCCTCAATGGAGCCTATTGATTACCACCGAGGGCCCAAAGATGAACTTCAAAGTGCCGTAGTCCCATTAAGGCCTTATATACTGTTGTAATCAGTTTTTTTACACTGATCATCCTCTCAAAAATTCTATTAAAAAATTAATTAATAAATACAATCAATGGCAGAAGATTTCTATAAATCAATTTGGGCGAAGTGATCTGATCTACAATCTGACATGAAACCTTGGCTCCAGTGTCAGAAGTGACCAGATTATATGCTAATATCAGCGACCACCATAATTATAATCTTTCACTGCTATACCTGAGTAACCCTTCTTCTGATTAAATATGCTTGAGGAAATTGAATTACTAATGTATGATTAATCAGAAATTCATTTATGATACTTGTAATTTCTGATCTCTATTGAATCGAATAATATCTGTAAAAACACTGATCTGAAATGAGCCTATCATAAATATATCATAATAACCATCAAAATCATTCAATCGGAGACCCCTCTCCATGCACTGACCATGAAGTTAGATTCTCCAACAGATAAGACAAGACATGGAAATGAAATCTCAGAATATATGAATGCAATTGGAGTGGTGACGGGAGCTGAGGCAGTAAACCAGATCGGCATGAGCAGCATAATAGTGAGAAATATTCAGGTTAGACACCTGCATGAATATTATTTATGTGTTAGTCACTTTGCAACTGAACAGTTGGCAATTTGAGGCAGTGATTTTTAGGCTTGAATGAAGCAACTGATGCCAGTTAGCTGATGCAGATAAGACTGCAACCTTATGCAACATTTAAATTAGAGGTAAACATTCACCTCGAGATTTGCAAGGTTGCCAGTAAGTCAAAGTAATCCAAAGGGCACGAAAAATACCAAGAGGTCTTTGGAAACATCCCAAATAGGTAATTCAAAGTGCAATAGTACAAACCTCACTAAAATACCACAAAGACTGTTTTGCATTTCAGAGACAAATGTTCTGAGAGGCAGAGGGTTGCTGAGCTCACAAGCCAAAGCTTGATCGCATGCAAGGCTTCCAGCAACGCAGCAGGAACTCCAGCTGTGGGAACAAAAATGCAGACCGACTTGAGTAGGCATAACCCAAACCAGGGCAAAGTTTATCCTGAAAAGCAGTTAAATCTTTTTTTTTGTAGTGGATATCTTTCAGCAAATTTTTGTATGAATCGATTCTCTCTTTAAGTATTGCCTTTCAGCTCAGTCGCATGTCAATGCAGCGTTCATCCGCTGTGGTGCAATCACATGTACGCCGTGGGAAAGTCTGCTTTGTTCCTCTTATATACAAGCTTTGTCGATGACCTGCTGCTCACTGTCCAGTGAACCACGTAATTGCAGAAAAAAAAAAAAAATCACAAAATAACAAAAAAAACAAAAACAGAAGTCAAAAAGAGTGTAAAACCAATTCCACTGCACTCTTCAAACTCCACAGTATGTGGCAGTGATTATTACACCAGCCTCCCAGCAGCCCCTTTTTTGGGCCATTTCCTATACAGCAGCTGGCCTGATTATGTCTTTATTCTTAATGAACCTCACCAAAGATCACCTGGAGGATGGCGTTTCAGATTTAGTGCCATGTTAAGTCAAACAGCTTTGTTCTCATTTGGCAAATAAATCAAACTGAATCAGCAAAAACCTGAGACATTGATGTAATGCCTACCAATTCTACAGCCCCCCTTTTTTTTGTCTGTTGATCGAGGTTATAGATCTCTAATATTTCTGAGAGGCCCAGTGGTAGGAAAAAGTGTGATATTTTATCTCTTTAATATTCATTAGATTTAGTTTGGGGCTTTTTTTTTTCTACCACTGGATTAGGGGGAATAACGAATACTTTCATACAATGACACACAACAATTTATCAGCACGAAGAACAACCTTTTCGACAGATACGAGATGTGTCACCAATTCTGGAATGGGAAACTTGTATGACCAAACAACTTTTACAGAGACAAAATATGGGCTGTAGAAGATGCCACTGTGCAGGCGAGACTTATGATACGTTTTCAGGGGCCCCTTAATTAATTTATCTGAATTGCTTGCAGCTTTTGTCCGTACCTCTCTACAGCTTTGTGATATAAACAAGTTATTTTCCAAACGAGGACACGATAACAACCTGGTGGGTCAAGGGAAGTTTTCTAAAGTAGGCCACAACAAGCTCTCCCTCCTGAGCTACACTCCAACAGGAGCTGGATCCTGACTAGATGCTGCTGCTGAGGTTGAGGCAGATGGATAAAATATGCTCTCACATTATCAGCGAATTTGACTCAGTAATCTTAAAGCCTCTCAACAGAGGGATAAGAGTGAAGCTGCAAGCCTTCTGAAAGCAACATTTTCTCACATGGCAAGACCTCACGCCCCGGGCTAATAACCACTGTGGCTTGCCAACCTCCTTGGTTGATTTCATTTTCAAGAATAAGCATTCAGAAGGCCGTCACTTATTGAGTTTACAGCCGAACTCAAAAACCTACTTGGACTTCATGAAAAAAAAAAAAAAAAAGAAAAACTTTATTGGATGAGGTGTGTTTTGTACACTATGCTCCAGGGCCAAGGCGCCCTCTCTTCAAATGTTACTCACATCACTTTCTTTCAGTTCAGAGTTCAAAACCAAATCATGCCAGAATCTGTTCTTCTCTTCAACGTTGGATTCCCTGGATTCACACAAAACGATGGGCAGGTGTGAAGCCACCTCTTCACACCTGCCCATCGCTTGTGGTCTCTTTGTAATGCTCACGAATGCACTGTAGGAGCTAAAAAGGGGTTAGCTTGAGCTCCCTGTCCGGTCTGCATCTGCGTGTACACAGCCCCATTCACAATAACCTGCAAAGCCCCGTGTGTTCTGACTCATTTCTACCAGCAACACCTGTTACAGCAGTAGCTCTTCTGTTGGATTGGACCATGTGGACCTCTTGCTCTAAAATAGCACTCATACTTTCTAATTATGACTAAACTCAATTGAACATTTAACAACAATTTACTAAAAGGGCAGCTGTTACATTCACCAGTTTAAACTGGGCCCAGGCCACAGTAACCTTATGAAACATAGCGAGGAAGCATCATCTGCAACACCTGGGTGCCCATATAATCTATTTAAAGGGGACTCATTTTAAAAGCTCATATAAAACCGAACAAGGTCCAGGTGAGTAACACAACCTCATATCCATCAAAAGTTTAAAGTTTATTTCTGACTCTAGTGGTAAATTCCTTATGATTACTGGCCAGACCCGTAATATTCATGTGGATTTGGATAATGTTTATGCCCATTATTGCAATGAGGAGGTGTTTTTTTAAAACAATGTCCTCCAACTCTCGAGTATACTTAATATTTAGGGACTTAAACTGCCAGCTTTATTATCAATTGGATTGTTTTCCTTAAATGCATGCATTATATGCCATGATATAGCCTGACAGACAAGGGTAATCTTGTCGATGAGACTATTAGCTGTTTCTGACATCTGCCACGTTTTAAAACCTTTTCAAAAGAGGAATATTCCTTTTTTCAACATACCTTCACCCCTAATAGCTTTTTTTCCTGTTTGAAAAAAAATTAAAGGAAAAAGAAAAATTTTATCTATGTCAAAGAGACGTGTTTTGTATGATCATTCTCCAAACCCTCCTAACCCTAACCCTTGAAATAAGTGCCCTGACTTATTCATGGTATGCATCATTGTGGAAATGGTCTTTTAGTGACGAACCCAGCTTTGCACTTGTTCACATTTGGGCACCATGTTAAATGAAATTAATGAGCCCAGAGTAGACTGATCTTGTTACCTTGCATGAGGAGTGATGGAGCAGCTGCTTAGACCTATCACTGACTGCCTTCCATCAACAGAGCTAGAGGACTCTCTGCAACATTCACAATGAGCAGGGACATGCAGAGAGGATGAGTGAAGTGATAAGTGAACAGAGCCAGTAAAAACTTGACTGATGCTTAGACCATTCATCTGTAGGAGCTCTTCAACTGCCCCCAATGGTCAGTCTGACTGCGACAGATGGAGCCATCAGTGTGATTATCCGTATGTGTGTGAGAGAGAAGGAATGAAGGAGGGAAGATAGACTAAATTGAGGAACGCACAGCTTTAGAGGAGGTATTGTGAGATATGTTCAAAATATTTCTCCGAACAGATAAGACTGTGGCCAAGGGGAGATTGTATTGTGTGGAAGAGAGCTGCTGACTTGGATTGGTTGGAGGAGTAGGAGTAGGAGCCGACCAAACTGCTTTCACACACAGCTTTTTTAGTGTAAGTCTAGTGTAGTAATGCTCCTTTGAAGTCTGACGGATGGTATGATGACGCGTTGAAAATGTCATTAACTTTTGCATTCTGGGACTAGGCCATTTCATATCACACAGACATGACAGTTGAACCAATTTTCCTAAACACATTATTAACTGGAACAATTGGTCCACTTGGACCACGACAGTCGGACAACTAGTCCATGCTAATTCAGACATTTGCTTCAGGATAAACCCTTCAGAAATGCACTTCGGTTTAGGAGCAGATATCGTGGGGGCATCATTGCCATGAGCAGCAAGTCTCCTGTTCAAATCCCAGTTGGATGGACCCTTTGCTGCATGTTATTCCATTACTCTGTACCTACCTTTCCTGTCAATCTTCAAGGTCCTATCAAATAAAGTAACAAAACAATGGTGTGTACATACAGTACAGGCCGGAGGTTTGGACACGCTTTTCTATTCATTTGAATGAGAAGATATAGCAAAATATAGCAACCATTTTTTGAGTCAAAATATTTGCAATGAAACTATTCATATGCAAATTTCACCAGACTCTGAATAAAATAGAATGGAACAAGAAAGAAATTTTGAACACACTAAGAAAACAATATACCAAGGCAGTTAGCGTATAAGTGTGGAACCAGCTATGATCCACAAATTATCAGAATGCAATTCCACCTCCTATCTGTTCAAATCACTACCATCTGGGTTGATGGGCCATAAAAAGGTTTTTGTAATCGAGGTGTCACACAACAATCATCTAAAGATCTCCCAAGATGCTCCTGACCTGACTGTCTCAAAGCATACCAATGGAAATGTGTTCCAGGTGAATTTTAAAACTTCTGGATCTTCCACAAACACAATCCCATGTGGAAGGAGCACCAATCCAGCATCAACCCACCAAACGCAGGAGACAAATAAAGAAAAGGCATGTTGAAGCTTGTTTAAAGTTTGCCACAGAAAATTTGGACAAGCAAGCACGTGAGACAAATATTTTGCATTTTGGCCGTCACGCAACACCCACCATGTTTTGAAGAGAAATGGCACCGATCACCCAAAAAAACATGATAGCAACAGTGACGCTTGGAGGTGGAAGTATCATGGCATGGTATCTCATCTCACGGAAACGGCAGGTTTCATATAACTGAAGGGACAATGAATGGAGCCATGTACCAGGAGATTGTTGAAAAGAATCGGTGGGCATCCATCAATGAATGAGAATTTGGCGGATCTTCCAGGACATTGGACCAAAACATAAAGCAAAGGAAACTCATAACTGGTTTAAGAGAGAGAAAATCAAAGTGTTGTGAAAATCAAAATGGCACAGTAAATCACCTGACTTAAATCCAACTGGGCATATGTGGAAGGAACTAAAGGTCAGGGTTCACGAAACAGCGCACTCAATCCAACTAAGAGGATGTTTCTTCATTCAGGAAACATATTTAATCATCAGTCATTGCAAGCAAAGTCTTCTCCTCTTGGAATTACATAAATTCAACTATGCATTTCTATACCTTTGACCTGTTTTATTCCACTTTACACATAGCTGTACTAATGGGCTTTAATCATTTGATTTATTTTCATGGATTTCTTGAGTTAATGCCAAAGTCTGGGGAAAATTTAATGCCCGTGGCCACATTGGAAATACATTTACTAAAAAAAAAAATGTTGACATGTTCAATACTTATGTCACCCAGTGTGGCTCCATTTCTCTTCTTAGGCAGGGCAAAAAGGCAAAGATTTCATGCACCTCCTTCCATTAAACAAGTCTCTTCAAAGTTAACTTTAAATCACTGTCAAAGGTACACTTTGAATAATTCCTCTAATCTATTATTTCTTCGAATCAAACTGTTTATTCAAAAAAGGTGTTGCTGTCTGTTATGATAAAATTGACAATGTTTCCACCTAATACATGAAGCTTTGATATCTTAGTCATCAAGAAGGCCTTTTTATATACCGAGACAGTTGTCATTAGCGTGAAGTGGAATAATATTGCATGATATTGTAATTTTTTAAACTTGAATTTGGAAAAAGTTATATTTCTTAGAGTATTGTTTGCAATTACCAAATGAATTTTCCTAAAAACCACATTAAATGCTAAAGAGCTGAGGGTTTCCCTTTTGCAGACGACTGTCTGTTGTATATTTTCACCCTGGTCTTTCCATCCCTACTTCTCTTGCCTTTTAACCCTCTCTCGATATCAGGATTCTCTACACAACCTGTCCCTCTGCCCTGATTAGCTTTAAATATCTCTGAGTCCACATTAAACTCAAATTTAAAGACCTTCACAAAGCTAAAATTGCCCTGTATTGACCAAAATTAAGGAAGACTGTGAATACTCTTTTGTGTTCAATCCACCTTTGAGGGTACAAGTAATTTTCGTCAGAATTTATATTCTTTCACTCTCTTACTTGTTCCATTGCACAATATTTCTCCTCCGCCCTCTGCTTGACCTTCTTTTTAGTGAAGAGGTCCTTAGGCTGTGTAAACAATACTTATAAAATGCTTGGGGATGGCTCTGAAAAATCTCAGTTTTTACAGACTGCCAATATCAGGATTTCCAAATACTGGCTTTGCTATAAGGTCTTTGATCCTCCCCCAACCTGGCTGTTTAAAGAGTCAAACTCCTCCAAACATGAAAATGTGACTGTTAGTGAAAGCAAGCGTTTGGTGTACAATAATTTTCCCACTACGCCCCACTATCTGCTTTTTAAGTTTTTTCTTAATGTGGTAAAATCAATACTTTTAAATTTTGTGGATCGTTGACGATGTACTAATACTTCACATGCAACATAATTTCAGATAGTGGCGTACTCATAACCACGTTTCCCAGCCTATGTGATTGAATGATTCAATTAAGAGATATCAATAAAAATTCTGACAGCAATCACTTCTATGAAACTTTTCTAACACTAATTGGCGATAGGCAAGTCTGTCAAATCATAAATAAATCATACATTTCAGAGATTTTTAAAGCACTAGAACTGAATCCTTTCAGTGCATCCTGTGATTCCGGTGATTTAATCGCCCCGCTACATCCAAAAAAATGTCTGAGCTTTTGTCACCCTGCTGGCTGGAACATTGTTATTGACCAATGGGCGATTTGAAAAAAATTCCAATACATAAATGTCTTACCACATAAATTTGGAGAATTTTTATGGATTTCCGTGCAAAAACACCTCTTTGACTCATTAGTTTGATCTCGGCAGGACACGGTTACAAGCGTTCTGTCACTCCCCACCCCTGCACGTTAAACAAAAAAAGTGTTCTGTTTGATCACAGCTGCCAGTTAAATTACTGTGCTTCAACTCCCTGTGAGAAAAAACATTAAAAATTTGATAATGGCAAGCAGCAGTAAATGGGTGATTAATGTTGGTAAAACATACTTCAGGACATGGCTACACCTGGCTGTTGTTGCTGCCTCTGCTTGAAAATGTGGTGAGGCTGAAATTAGTATGCAGAGCTTTTGTCCGCTGAACATGGCGTTTGCAGTCGGTGACAAACTGTAATGAACTGAGCACAGCCGCATCAACCACACAGAAACCGAGAATGATCACAACTCTCACAATGGTCGGGGGTGGCAGAAAGGAGTGAAATTGCTGCAAAGCGAACAGAGGCATAAAACAGTGAGGGCATTCTGGTGTGTTTGTGAGATGCGACTAAATGCACAGACATGTCAGTCTGTCCTCATTTTATCGCCACAGTTAAAGCAGATTTTCTTTCTTCTTCAAAATCTCCAAATATGTTAGATAAACACCAAACAAAGCTTTTTAAGGATGTCTAACGGCATTTGCTAAGTAAATTATTTACCCAACACAGAGATTAATCACACAGCATAACCTGCTCTGTTGTGAGAGGAACCATGGAACTATCAGTCACCCTTTGATCTTGCGGTGAATTTGCTTGTTCTTTTTAGAAAGAGGCTGTAATACGAAAGAACACGACATATAGGATGCACACCTCTGATGCATACCTTCAATAAAAGACAATTGAAATGACAATAAGATTTACTTCATTCCTCCTAATAGGTGCAGAGATTGATGTGGGCCTCAAAGAGAGAAGCAATCTTTTGCAATCCAATTATGTAAAGCTGGCAGGTTCCCTTTTCACAGTCTGAGATCAATGGCACAGCAGAGAAAACCAGATATGATACTCAAGAGGCTGAAGGGAGTGTTGTATTAGTAAAGTCAGGGACGGAAGAGATCAAACATATATCAAATAACTGCAACAACACTGTCTGTAATTACTCTAACATGTCATTTGTGTTAATAGCTGCCATAGTTCCAGAAATTCTGTCCGGCTCTTAAAGAGGTAATAAACAAGCGTTCCTTTTTCTGTTTGTTGTTGCTATTGCCTGTTAGAACAGAAGGACAGTTCTGTCAGTGACCTTGTTGATCAGGTGGGAAAAAAAAAGATATTTTCTGTTAATAATGTATCAAATATGGGTTAATTTTGCGTATAAGATAAATACATGGCTGCAACTCATCATCTCCTAGCAGTCAAAAACAGAATAGCAACATTTTTCTTTTTCCTTTCTTTTTTTTTTCTATCCCCAGTATCTGTGACAGTCAATGGCGCTAAGCTCCACACACACATTTGAAGGATGTTGAACAATTTGAGGTTTCACACCAAGCCCAATTAGTTTGGTGGCAGGACTTTATTGGAATGGAACAGCCACGATGCAGAATAAGAACCAAAGCAGTTTCTGGTAAAAAGGAATGTCAATCAAACACATGTCGCATGGCGTCAAGGAATAAATGAAACAAGGTTGAATCACACTGCTGCTTCACTGTGGTATAACCCCCAGCACTCCTTTGCTAAATGCTCTGCTTCTTTGCAGTCTGTCGATGCTCAGTCTTCTAGGTATATAGCGAAGAGGAATTCAAGGCAAAGTATTCACATTGTATGAGTCCATTAAATGGATTTATACAATGCCATGATTAGTATTACTAAAAGTACAGTATTATGACAGGCAATATAGATATAGATATATAGAATATAGATAGACTCAAGTGATATGATTGAACTGTTTGGGTCACTAAATGAAGAAATGGCCACCTCTCTGTATGCCGCACAAACAGAAAAAACTTGATTGGAACTTTGATTGTTAAAGCAGCAGAAAAAAAAGAAAATTGGTTAAAATCTTAATATCTGGTTTAATATCAGGATGATAAAAAGTATGTATTTGATTAATCTCGAAGACATTTGGAATGAACCATTCTGAAACATTTTCGATAAAGTTGCATTAAAAATTAAAAACATTGACTCAGGTGAACAGATGTATGACAGTAAACCTTTCATGTGGCAGCTGGAAGGAAATAAATAGTTATAATAGCGTGAGACAATTTAGTTTCGATGGCCATCAGTTATCAGACGAGTGAACTCAGAGATTAAATTATTCTGAGGAGAGGGCGGGCCAGTTTTCTGTAATTTATAATTACCCATGAAACACGATTTCTGTTGTTCATGGGTTGGCATCCTGCTGTGAGCTGTGGTAAGATTGGATGTGAATCCACGCTACTATGACAGGCATTTACCACCTCAGCAGGGATCGTATTTCTTGATCTCCATGTGGGACAGGTGGTAAGAAAGTGAACCACATTAAAAAAGTAATTCAGCATAAAATAAAGTAAAATAAAAAGGAAAATTTGCTTATGGGCCTGTGCGTTGCTTCAACAAGGAACTCAGCAATCCATTACCCCAGTACCACATAATTTTGTGCAATATTACACAAATGACACGCTCTCAGTTCAGTCATGTAGTTTCAAAGGCCTGCTATCTTTGGCTGTAGTATAAAGTGTTGTCTAAGGAAGAGCCACAGAGATTTTCACTCTGAAGCATAAAACTATTCTGTTTTTCACAAAAAAAATAAATAAATAAATTGCACAGAGAATATCAAATCTAAAAATTTTAAATATATGAAACAGAAAATCAACAACTTCCTCCTCAAAGTATTTCAAGCTCCTGTAGAAAATAAGAGTTTTGCCAGCAACATTGTTTGCTTGCAAGCAGCAGTTTTGAAGGCAGACGCAGGTTGCTTTAAATTCCATTGCAGATCCAGTCTTGTAATTGGATTTGGTAGTCTGTGACCTTTGCTGCAAGCTAGCTTGTTTAGAATGGAGCCCTTGTAACCTTTGACACCCGTGAGCCCTCAGATACTTCGATGACAACTCACCTGAGGGGTTACTTCGTTAATTTGTAAACCGTCTCTGTTTAAATAGCAGCTCAGATCTAACAATACAAATACTAATAAATGCAAAAATCAAGGTTCAAGATCATTTGTGCTTGTTGGTTAGTGCCCTCAAATCAAACGTTGATTCATTATGCCAGGTTGTAAATTTTCGAGTCAGGTGGATTTATCCACTGAGGTTTCTTTGTAAATCTGAATTTGTATTCAGGGATTTCTAGGGCTGCTCCGAAAATTAATTATTAAAGCCTGTCCAGTGGCTGCAAATACGAGCAGCAACCTCTCACAGCTCAAGAGGATTTAACATGCATCACAGTTAATGGCCACCACATGAATGTTTAAATGTTTCAAAAGGTTATGTACCCTGTAGCCTTTTCAAAAGGTTATCCTCCACGCAGTGTTGAAGCCATCACCTAGCGGAGGTCCTGGAGTAACGCCGCTGCTTGGCTTCGTGTTTCTGGCAGCACCTGCAGCGGCGTTGTCCACCACCTCACTACGCCTCAGGGCAATATTTGTTTAGAAACTCACTATTAAATTCGAAGAATTTAAGGGAGCAGAGGTCGTGGCCTGTTAGAGGCGTCACGCTCTGAACTCTTAGGGAGCTCTGTGGCTGCTTTGACCGGAATGATCCGGATGAATCTCTGATAGATAAGACCAAACAATCCCTGCGCAACAGTGCATACTCAAGCCCTGAAATAATGTGATGTACTGTAATGTGTAAAGTATATTTACCTGAGCACTTGAGTAAAAATAAAGCAGAACAAAGAACTATTCAAGAAAGCATTGGGTGACATTTGTTTCTGAGCTGCTGTTTTGAAACCTCCAGTATGTAATTTCACCATCTCCATTTTGGTTATTTGAAACCAGTAACAAAACATATTTTGGGGATAAATTGGAGTTGAGGAGGAGTGAGGGCTGGGTCTAACCTGCTCTCTTCTCTATCCTCACACAGTTGTCATGACTCAATGCATATCCTGCTTTATGGTCCATTTTCTTTGAAATGGAACCATCATGCTCATTTTGATACACAGTCTTTGACATAAGTATTGCAGATGTTACTATTGTTATTAGGTACATCAATATCCATGATTAGAATTAGAAAAATCATTAGAAAAATGATTTATGAATTAGATCGATACAAAGATTCTCATTTTAACAGTAATGTTAATAAAGTTGCACCACGGTCAACTGTATTTCTTTTTTCTCTATAAGTGCTAATATTGATGGTTCACAGAGAGAGCGAATAACTATGGATGAGCTTGTGCATGTGTGTCATATGCACTTTGTACGTTTGTCTATGCTCATGTGTTTACAGCAATGAGAAAAAAAAAAACAAACAAACAAAACAAAACATCTAGCAACGGGAGCTGAAAATACTGAAAATGAAATGACTGGATCGCTTTTGAGAGCTTGAAGGTGTCCCTGCATTCCTCCCATTCCTTTTAAGTCGAGGACCTCAACCTTTTGTCCGCCACAGCTACCTCAAATAAAAAAGGGTTGTTATGGAGAAGTTCACATATCCTGCCAGCTTTGATTTCAACCACAAAAGGAGAGAATCTTAGAACTGCCAAGAAAGATCCGCAGTCTCACTTTCACCCATATTTCACCCAGTTTTGTATTTAATCAGATCTAGAAGTCTCATATATTCATTCTTCCCCCCACAGGAACATTAAATCAAAACTAGCAGCATTAGTAGACGAGAGCTGTCCGGATAAAGCCAGACTTATTAACATCCCTCGCTTCTCTTTGCTCTGAAGAGAGTGCAGCCTGAGCACATCAGCCTACTGTGACATTTTTTTTTTTTTTTTTCCCTGACAACACCTTGTAGCATTTCCATTTTGTACCCATTTTGCTACCATTTGGAACCACTAACACAGGGGACTGCCTTTTGTTGGACGAATGCGGAGGATTATGAAATGGCTTACTCATTACACGTTTCACAGGTCGGCCCACTACACACGCAACACGTTGCCAGCAATTGTAGACAGATCTTTTTTAAAACCTGTGTTTAAACCTCCTAACATCAACGTTTTTTCGTGAGAGCACTTACAGACGTCAGCCAAGTGAAGCAGAGAACCGGAGTTATCGGTCCAGTCAACAATTACACCACAAAGTATTACATGAAAAAGGGAATATTATGGCAATTATACTCTTCGACGCCAAATGTAAACAGCTTAATCAAATGCTATTTACAATCGGAGTGAAAACTGTAATTATATTGTTGTTTGCATATAACCATCATAAATGAAGTTTTAAGATGAGCGTCAGTGTGAGCCAGTGTGATTTTATCAGTGCGTCTGCATTCGTTGTCACACAGCATGAAAGGACGTGGAACACATCGCTGTATACATCATCTGAAAGAAGTACAAATTATTCTCTGAAATAACAATAAACAGATTTATCGCATCAAATCTCATGGGTTTAAACTTCACTTCACCACGGCCCATCAAGGCGATATGGCACCTATGCACAAACAGAGAGGCTTTAATGTGACTACCTGTTCACATGTTCTGCGAAGCACTGAAGGTCGGATTTCATTTAAATGTGGTCTGCCATGGTGTTTTGAATATTGCTTTTTATTCAGAACAATCTTTCAAATGGGAACATGAGGCAAATACTCATGTTGCTGCGAACATCATTGAGATGCAGACGGAGAGACCCATCCAAGACAAATTCCCATTCGACATTTATAGTCCTTGAGAGCATAATGCAATTCTTATCTTTCTAAACATGCATAGATCTCAGTAGAATTAAGAGCTGCGTATTTCAGATGCATCTATCTATCTGCTTGTCATTTTTAACTGATGCTGAGTGCAGTTGAAGCTCTGCTCAATCGAGGAAAGCATTAAGGGAAAATTAACTTTTACTCAGTTGTTACAAAGTTATAATTCATTCAGATAATCAGTACAAATGAAGCACAGCTTCCATAATAAAAGAGTGGTTACAACCGCTTATGTAAAATATCATATCGTATGCAAATGAAGCTGGCGTCAATTGCGATTGCTTCAATTTGATTAACTGTTTGTAAACAAACTGTCTGCCCCTTTAAGTCATCATGTATGCTGACATCATCAATAATGAGCGATGAAAATGAAGCATGATTACAGAGAACACAGAAATGACAAACAAGACTGTGGCTTCATCTGTCCATATTAAGATAAGCTTGAGTGAGAAGTGAGGAACTTAGGGGAGGCATTCAGTGGCATGCTGATTTGAATTTGATTAATGGAGGGCCAGGTCTTCAAATCCTATCCAGCTCCGACAGCCAGTCTGCAGCTGATAGGGTTAGCACTTAGAGTTGCCTCTGCTATCACGGCTCACACTAGCGGTCTCTCTCTGCCCAGAGCTCAGGAGGGGGAGACATCTGGGTGCTGTCTAAACCCAGATCACAACGTATGGGGTCAGAGAGCACTCTCTCCAGCTGGCCAGGAGTTCAGCGTCACAACAGCCCAGCCAATACGTTCTGCTGTTTTTGTTGCCCTCCATTCAGCCTTAACCCAGTTCATAAAAGCTTTTACATTTGCTATTTCCGAACCCCCAAAATCTGAAAATCTGCCGAGGACAGGAAATGATTCCTTTATCACGGCAGTTCCATTTGAATGAGTCCAAAAAAGAACAAAAAAAAAAAAGAAACAGACAGTGAGTATGAGAAGAATTAAGTGGAACACGCACTGTGTCACATAGTACTGTGTAATGTACAGCGGCGTCATGCACACACAGCACATGTGCTGCACAGACAGAGAGAGGCAAAGGTGGTGAAATCATTGCTTTTGAACTCAAACCTCTTCTGCTTGTTAGCTGTGGTTTCGCTCTTTTCGCTTCCTCGTTTTTGCTTATTAATTATGTTTTTAAATGGCATTTTATTCTATTTTAATCCATTATTTCTTTTTCTTTTTTTTGTTATGTCATTATAGCTGTCTAAATTTGAATTTAGTGTCACACTAAATCAATCAATCAATCGATCGATTGACAGTGCGTGCACATTTCAGTTCATTTAAATCTATCCTCTTAAATCATTGCCCCTCCCAACTGAGGGGCCACCTGCTCATGAGATGGCTTTGTGCTGTACGAAGTATTGAAGCAATGAGGAATCTGCTTTTTCATCTATAAATGACAGCAGTCAACAAAGAGAGAAATGGGAGCAGAGCAGAGATTGACTTACAAGGACACACAGCTCAAATCCTGCTCAGCTGGTGGAGAGCTGGTTTTCTTCTGTCTTTTGCACATCTATTTTCATTAGAGACGGCTACAGTTGCATGATAACCGCAGCTCAAGGGATAATTCTATCTTCTTAACTGTCAGCATTGCTGCGTGGCATATAACCCGATGTCTGCTGACTGAAGGGATGGACAACCGTTACCAACGACACACACAGTGTCGCTCTTTTTGGCCTGAGTGTACATCTAGTGGCAGTGACGGTGTTGTACAGAAACCTTAAGATTCTCCCACAAGCATAGAACAGCAACTAGCCCACAGTGTTCAATTTAATGTGTGAATTTCCATCTTTATGAAATTCAGCATGAGTGCTCTCTGGCAAAACCTGTCTCAATCAACTTTAGGGCCGACCCAAGAACCACTCAATCAAAATGATCAGTTTGAATGACACATAATATCTCACCCGCTTCCTAAACATTATTCAAGCGTCACATCGGTCCTCAAGATTTTCACCTTTGCGTGAATTTGAATTCATCTTGCAAAGAAGTCACAAACATGTCAAACTATCTATTGAACAGGCAGCATTGCTAACAACAACACAGACAGGGTACATGACTCTTTGGACAGGGATTGTGGTATTTGCAATAAAAGCAAAGCTTATGTAAGATGATCAAACGTATTGGGTTCCACTTCCACATGTTGGGTTTGGTCCCGTTCTATCTTAGATAACCTCACAGTGCCAAACTGATAGCAGCTCACAGAAATGCAGCCACATTGAAGGAAGGTTAAGTCAGTTCAATGCTTTCTCATTTGATGTAATCATATCTCATCCCATCTGTCTCATATAGTCCATTATGAGCATATTCAAAAATGACCTGGCCTTTGGACATCTGCAATCACATCTTTTGCTTTCTGCTTTAAGATTTTATCTCCGCAGCGGCTTAAAACTGAAGCTGAGGGTGTATTTAGCTGAAATTACATGGATGACCTGTTTGCAAATAGAATAAATTACAGCGTGTGTGAGCCATACAGAAAAAGCTCTGCTGCTAGACACTGTACTCTGTTGACCTGCTGCAGACTTAAATTAACCTAACATTTTTCATGTGCGGCACAGACAAAACAACCTCCTGTGCCTAACTTTGAACAGTCCTGTGTCCATTCTCACGCATGGAGGGGAATGGATTGCGCTAGAACAAAGTGGAAATAAAATCAATCGAAACCAGGTGTGTCCTCTGCAGTTGGCGAGTCTCAATGGGGACTTGAAGCACGGTTGTTAGAAGAAGCCCAAAGAAGTTTCTTGCTGTGTCTTAATTTCTTACTGTTGAAGACACACAGCAAAGTAAATCAAGAAAATGTATGATGATTAACAACTTAAGGAACATTTTCACTTTCAAGCTTGATCAAACAAATTCTTTCAAACAAATACATTTCTTTCCTTTATTCCTTTCTGCGAGCTTGCTTGCGAATGGATGAAATTTAGCTTAATGCGCACATTAAATTGATTTAATTTTTGTCCAAAAAGATAGAAGAGGTGATACGCAAATTTTCGGGTTTGATTCCCGACCTGGGGCCTTTCTGTGCGGAGTGTGCATGTTCTCCCCGTGCCTGCGTGGGTTTCCTCCGGGTGCTCCGGTTTCCTCCCACATGCATGTTTGGGTTAATTGGTTACTCTAAATTAAAATTAAAATCTTACTCTCCCTCTGCTGGAGTCATTTTTATGTTAATGTCATCAGACACTTGTAACAACAATCAGTCTCAAAAACAAGCACATTAATGGTAAAAAAAAAAAAAAAAATTATCTTCATTGCACTGTAGTGACTGAATTTAAAGGATTTCTGTGCCTGCCAATAAATGACACTCTCAAATATGGGGACAAAAGATGTGTGCTCAAAATCCCAGTGTAATCTTTTAATTCCCTGCTGGGGTTGTAAAAATCTGTACAACATTGAATCTGCCCATGGATGCTGTCACACCGTGGTGAGGTTGTCTTGTCTGGGCTCACTGTGTCTCGTCATTTCCTGTTTTATTTTGAAATGCCTAACTCTCCTTTCGTTTCAGAACACTTGCCCTTCCTCATGTCTCCGGTGTGTCCTCCTGATTACCAATTGTCTGCACCTGTTCCCCATTTTCCCCCACAGTTCAAATAGTCTGTCTTCCCCTTGTCTTGTGCCAGTGTGTTGTCGTTTCATGTCCCACACCAGTGTTACGTCCATGCCACAGCCCTCGTTTCTTTGTGTAAGCCTTTTTGATCCTCGACTGAGTGAATTTTCGTTTGTAATTTCTATATCAGAGTTAGCTCTTTTTCAACATAGGCTTTTGTTTTTTCCTCTATATGAGTGACTTTTTGTTTGTAAATTCTGTTGTATAGATTAATGTTCATAGCTTTTGTGTTTTCCTCCTTGAGAGCGATTTTGAGATTCATAACATTTTCATAGAATTACCTTGATCCTCCGCTTAGTAGCGTGAGTGAGTTTTCTTTTGGTTTATTAGTCAGGTTTTTCCTCCCTACAGAGTGTTTTGTGTTGTCCCCCTTTTTCCCTCGTGACTCCCCGTTAATGTTTCATAGCCCTGTTTTCTTTATTCACTTGGTTCTGAGGTCATTGCTGCCGAGAAGTCTGTGACTTACAAAGCCTCTGCTCCTGAGTCCTGTTTGAGTCCCGGCCTGACAGATGCTTTACTGCATCTTTCTCTGCTTTTTAACTTAAATACTTTTCTTCAGTTTGTTTTAATTTTGGTCATCTCTTAGTGATATATATATATATATATATATATATATATATATATATATATATATATATATATATATATATATATAATTATTATTTTTTATTTTTTTTTTTAAGTTATCTGAACTAATTTCAATTTTAAGTCTTACATAAACATACAAACAAGCTCACCTGGCCGGGGCCATTTTCACACCAGACAGTAATATACAGGTGTAAGTGATAATGACTTTTTTCCAATTAAAATGCTCCACTAGTTCATGTGATCATTTATATTATGTACATGTGTGAAAATGCCCACGGTTAGAATGATAGGTCATAGCCCAGCAGCTGGGATAGCTGTAGCAGATGCCGTCTCAGTGATATAAAGAGATTGGGGTGGGGAATGGGGAAGTGTTCCTTTAAGGGAGGACCTTGCTAACTTATGGTGGCTGCTGAGTCTTGCCTTCTTGTCCATGCCACTTTAAAGACATCAAAGGCAATGTCAGCAGAGAGCATGTCATCCCTTTCAAGCCATACATGCATTAAGGTCAACCTGGATATAGTCAACATCTTTCAGCTACTGAACTGACCCAACCTGCAACCGCGAGCTGACAGAAACATTTTTGGCTGGATTCACATTGCCCCCTCTGCACAACGCTGAGTGCACGGCTCACGAATTAAAGCCAATAACTATCCTAATCAATTTAAAAAACTGCACAGTGAACACTACAGCCTTGAGTAAACATTACAGTATCCCACTATAGAGTTATTGCTTATTCATTTATCCTGCGGGGCTGCTCATCACTGCCAGCAACTGTTACCTATGTGCCTATTACCCTAACCCCAGTAAATATGTGATTTGCCACCCCCCCCTTTAAATTCCCAATGAAATATCATGAACGAGTCTATTTTTCATCACAGAATAATCACTGTACCACTGTGCTATGACTGACGTGTATAGGAGTAGTTGACAGCGACTGTGACCCCCCCAACACACACACACACTTAGCTGAATAGGGCCTAATAGGGCTGCAGCAAAACCAAAGAGCAGAGAGGCTCGCAGGCACCGGGTGCATTTATGTTGCATAATTACTGAATGGAACGGGAGACACCTAGCACGCAAAATTGAAAACCAGCACTGCTACTGCTACGCTGTCACTGTGGAGTAAACTTGTCAGCGGACAGCTAGCCTACATTAATGTTAGGCTGCCGTCATGGACATAAGAAAGTTCTTCTTTGAAAACAGAGGAGCAGCAGGGCGGAGGAGAAATGTGAATGAGATGGAGAGAGGTGGGTTACGTTTTTTGTTTTTTTTTTGCTCGTGCACTGCACCAGATGTTAATGGAAATCATTTCGGGAGAGAGCCCAGCTAATGTAGCTTATCCACAGGACGTTAAGGAAGTTGTTCAAAAAGCAACTGCACTACTGCATTACTGGAATATCTTCTATCATACCAGGTATGTTTGATTTAAGACAGCCTATTATTGTTGTTACTGCTGTTACCACCATTTTTTGGAGGTAAATTTCCTTCCTTTGTTTATGGACTTGATTGTGTTTGAACTCAGAGTCTTTCCAAGCATGTGAATTTGCATACAGTAGTCCAAATGTTCCCATACCTTCGACTAGACACATGTAGCCTAGATGGGTAAACTGTGGCCCAGTTCAAAAAGCTAACCCATTACTGGAATATTTTATACCATACCAGGTACTTTTGTCTTTATGTATTTATTTATTTTTTGTTAAATTCCTTTTTGATGAAGTACTTGATTATGTGGTGCATTTGTAAGTTTGAGTGGCATTAACACAGTGAGGCTGTGTGTGTGTGTGTGTGTGTGTGTGTGTGTGTAGTCAGTGGGTGGCTTCTGGTGGTGTGTGCGTGTGTGTGTGTGTGTCAGCTTTTTGTTATTTCTGACTGAATTCCTGTAGATAATCTCTCCACTGTTCTGAACGGAGGCATGGCCTCTTTATTTTAAATTGTCATTAAAAGCATCTTGATGGTTTGTATTGCAATCCCCGAACCAGATCGTCCTCTGCATCCTTTTTCTGCTCTGCTTTTAATGTGAATGAAGTCGGTGATTTGTTTTGCTCTGCCACTTTGATGTGTCTTGAGTTTGCTTGTCCTCTGGACAAGACTCTTCAACCTAAATGTTCTCTAATGCTTACTAATTGTGTCACACCAAATCACATTTCTGATTTAATTCATATGAGGTCTATGTTTGGAGAACACAGTTTTTTTATTTATGAGGCATGATATGTTTTGATTTGAAAGTTCAGTTGTTGCTCAGCTCGTCCCACCTCATGCTTTCCTGTCTGAAAGCGGAGCTGCACGCTTGCTGTGGATACAAAACGGGATGTGCAGTCGGATTTTTAAAAAGAAAACCAGTAGTGACTAATGATCTTATGGATAGAGTTCCAATCCAAGATTTTTTTAAGATAACATGCCAAAGTGATCTTTAAAAAAAACAAAAAAACAACAACCTTGGATTAATAGCATCATTCTCTTTATGTGTTCCAGTTTAGCCTTTCGCCTACTGCAGCAATGAAGACCATGGCCCAGGATGATGGCCTGCTTCTTCCCCGCCTTTGTGTGTGTCTGTCCTCGTCTGTCTCATTCTCTGTTCAGACGGATCTTTGCATCCTACTTAAACTTGTGTATTGGTATATTTTAAATCGTTCCCAACACCCAGATATTTTATTCTTTTCGGTTAGTTGCTGGTTTTATCAGCGTCAGCTGTCGTGATTTTTTTTTTTATATCCAACATTAAATAAAACCATGTGAATTCAGTTTTTGGAATTGAAAGGGACTTGCCAAAATAATTTTTTTTCACTTTTGATCATTTGTAGGTATAACAAAAGCATTTTATTCCATTTTGATTTTGAACCTCTTTAAGCAAACATTACTTCTTTTTTTTTTTTTTTTTTTGTCCTTCTGTTCTCTTATATTTTCACAAAACACAATTCTGTAAGCTTAGGTCAAAAGCGTGTTGAGCTCTGCACAAGTGTCACAAACATGCGTGTCAGGGAGACGAAGGAGGCATTCTTTTGCTAAAATGTTTGTGAAGAAATAATGGATCAACATCCTCTTATTTGATTTTCAGGGGCAAAAAGGCATCATCATTTCTCCACACTGCACATTTTTCACACCTTGTATCAACAGAAGTCACAGCCACTGCCCCAGAGGAGCATCTGATCCAAATTCACACACAGATGAAAAAAATAACACAAAACTATAGAAAAAGCACCCGTTCAGCTGTGATGCATAATAAAACCAGACCACGTGAGCGTAACAGTGGAACATTGTATTATAGTCAGGGCAAAATTTAAACCGTTTCTCCAGTAAACTGCACGGAGCCACAAATGCATTGAAATTCAAACTCCATGAAAGAATTATGCTATGACCACGGCACGAGGCCTCTTTATGAACACTCCTCAAAAATGTGCAAAATTTGATTTTCTGGCTTTCTGGCTATTTTCTTTGTTAAACCACACTAATGAGGAAATTCAACCTTGGTAGTGTTTGCTGCAGTTTAGATGTTGAATAAATAAACAATTAAAGCATGACCACACAAGCTTGGTACAGAACGTCCAAATCATTTCCAGGTAATGACAGGCAAATTCAGTTTGAGTCCTGGCTGGGTTTTATTTGTTACACAGCTATTGTTATTGTTAAAGAAAATGAGCGCTTCTGATAATTTCTTTTGTACAACCATCTTGAAAATGATTGAATTATTTCAGAGGTCTAGCGTTATTTTTCAGTCGATGGTCTCCCGCGTGTGTGATGGAACAGATGCGTTTTTTCTTGACAGGCAGGGCTGGAAATAGCGTTTCACTTTGTCCTCTACACACATTTTAAGATACAAGTCTATTTTCTCCTGTTTTATGTGAGTGATTGTCAACCACACTCAATTCAGTGTATAAACACATTGTGTGTGTAGAAAGTGAGGGAGGACTGACGCTCCACTATCTCACAAAGGCATAAATATTTTAAAAGCGGAAAGGACGGTCAGTACATTTACTCTTGACTTGTATCAGCAGCCTGAGGGAAACGTTACATCAGTGGCAGTGACTGAAATCCAGCTTCTAAGACTTTGGTGTGAAATTGTAAGTTGGATGTTTGAATTGATCAAAACATAAGTAGATGGAAACTGATGACAGATTCTGGTTTGGGATCAGGATATAGATTCAGACCAGTGGCGAAGTAGATGAAGCAGTTAACTAGTGTGTTCAGAGTGTTTAACCTTGTGAATTATATTTAAAGCTTGTTAGCACCCTGTTATTGTCACAGCTGATTGGTTGCTGCCAAACTGCATCTGTGGCAGTGACTGATGGAGACAAGCTGCATCAGCTCATTATCATTAGGTCGCCTGCACTTGAGCAGTTTCTGATGCCCAAGACTCACCACCAATGACATAAATACTTAGTCCGGGCAAAGGTGGATTTTTTACATTTTTTAGAATTATGTCTAAACATGCACGGCGGCATAGTGGTTAGCACTGTTACCGCAGAAGAAGGTCGTGGGTTCAGTTCCCGGCCTGGAGCCTTTCTGTGTGGAGTTCACATGTTCTCCCCGTGTCTGTGTGGGTTTCCTCCAGGTACTCCGGTTTCCCCCCACCGTACAAAGACATCATGTTTGTGTTAACTGCTGACTCTAAACTGTCTGTAGGTCTGAGTGTGAGTGTGAGTGGTTGTTGGTCTCTGTGTGTCTCTGTGTGTTGGCCCTGTGATGGACTGGCGACCTGTCCAGTGTGAACCCGCCCTCACCCAGAGTGAGCTGAGATTGGCTCCAGCACCCCCAAAAATCCGGAAACAGATAAGCAGTTGAAGATGAATGAATCAATGAATGAATTATGTCTAAACTGAACAACCTGTAGTTTGTTGTGTTGAATGCTGCCAAGGGCAGAACTTGTAAAGGGAAGCTGTGCGGTTCCCAAATGTAAAACAAAGCTGCATTTTATTTCTTTATTTACAACATTAAATCTCGGATCAGTGAGAAAGACTGTAAATCACTGTATATATTTTATATTACTATTACACCTATTTACTGGCTTCACTTACTTGTTACTTTGCAAGTAAACATTTTACACACCTTCAGATTTATGAGGCACTGTCATAGCGTAAAATGCTGAACAGTATAAAATGTAGTTACAATCACCTCCACCCCAAAAAGCTGTAACAAATAAATCTTGCATGACAATAAGTTATATTAAGACTGGAAGATATGCAAAAATGTCGTGCTACAGTTATTTTGGCAGATTGGATTTCAGTTACAATTTTTCCATTTTTATTTCCACAGAAAAATATAGAAAAATGATGATATGATTTCTGTTGCATTACATCTGGAAAATATGATTTGAACGTCACAGAGAATCTCTGCAGCACCACAATATTTAATTCATGCTATGTTGTGTCACTCATTTTATCTCTCCTACCTACGTAATGTAGTGATAATGTTGCACTTCTATGTTGCTACTTCATTCCATTATCACATTACCACTGATCTCACATAATTCCAACACTCCATTCAAACATGTTGAGCTCAGCAACTTCTTCCTGTTGTGATTTTTCTGAAGGCTACGGTGTAGGCATGTGTCTCTAAAATACTCTGTGACATCTGCCTTTATTCTTTCCATTCCCATCTAACAAGGCATGGTGGGCTTGTGAGTTCCCGCCTCACCACACACTGTTGAAACATTAGGCACTCTGCTACACCACTCAGATATGAAGTTGCGTTTTATTTTAATTAGTGCGCCCAGAGGTACGATAAGCTTAGTTCTACATGTTCAAAGCCACGAGAACTGACAGACACTTGCAGATTTCCTGATTGTTATTTAATCTTCCATTTATACCTTAATTAGAACATATGTTGTCACGAGTCAGACTAATTGTGAATGTGAAAAAATAAATAAATAACTAAATAAATAAAAGATAAGATGAGGTTGAACAGGTGATTACCCCTCTCTTGCAGTCTTACCATACATCTTTCATCAAGTCAATGTAATATTTACATACAGTATTTTCTAACCATGCAAACAGAAGAGAAAAGAGGCTGTCGCAACTAACTATGCACCATAATTGAGACACCTGAACATCAACACATGGCGGCACACGATTGTTTTAGCGTATAAGCAATTCATCAAAAGCAGAGTGCAAATACTCCCCACTCTATTTTTATGAAATGTGTTATTTGGCCATATCTACAAAACTAAAATAGGCCTCTGAACTAGAAATACCTGAATCAAACTGAACAAACTCATAGATGCTAACATCAAATAATTTTGTCTTTTCTTTTACATCAAGATCGAAACCTATGAACCCTATTAAGCCAGAAAAATCCAGTCATGCTTAGAGCATTATTGCTCTGCGATGGTTATAGCGAGACAAATGTCCAGCTGTGACATTTACTTCAGTCATGAAGAAAGTTAGGTTAAGTCTGACTATTTGACTGGAGCATTGCTGCTTCACTTCTGTATGTTTATCCATCAAATCTCACCCTCCGTCTTTGCTTATGATCTGTTGAGTCAAGGTGATGCCACAGCCCGTCAGTGTCTCCTTCTGAGGCCTAGCTGCCAGCTATTTGTATAGCTAAAGTAAATATGATAAATCTTTTTTTTGTAGCAACAGAGAGATGTGGAAAATGAGAAAATTAGAGCATTTGAGACTTTGGATGCAATTTTTTTATGTTAACTGCTCAAAAGAATGAACAGACCTCATGTGAAAGTTTCTGTGCTGAAGTTTTATTTGTGTTCATGAGTGTTCATAATGTTTCTACTGTTCAAAATGCAGTCACATCTATAATTGGCTGAGGTGTGCTCATTGTGTCTATGGTGATATTTTTAAACATGAAAACTTTATTTGGAAAAATATAAAGGCTTTAAAAAAGGAGGCCTTAATGTGACTCTCAGAGGGTTCATTTTTGGATTTGGCCAGATCCAAATCAAATGAAATGGGTTCTTTGCCAGCCCATTGCTGAGTTCAGTACTTTTGCGTGATCCTGCAGAAAAAACACACGAACGGATGAGGGGTGAAAACGTGACCTCAAAAGAAAATGTATATTTTTAATCAGGAATACGAAAACTTATTTTCACTTTTTTAGTCACACAGTCCTCAACTCACCCGCATAAAATCATCAGAAAGAGCATCATGAATAAGTCTGTGCTCCTCCCTTTTTTCAATCATATCCTATAATTACACGCACAAACACTGGTGGAGCGTATAATGCCTCATGTGACACGCCTCTCGGGGGGGGGGGGGGGGGGGGGTGACTGCTTCTCATCGCTGGGACTGTCCACTCACACAAAGTAATGAGATCATCCCGGGTGAAGTGATGCTGAAAATGAATCATCACCTCCCTATCCCCTAACGGCACAGTGGGAACATTTCTCCTGGACCTTGTACTCTGAGGCCATCCATCCTCCACCACCTTGCAGGGCTGTGGCTTCACTCATCACAGCCAGAGACCACCCACCCTCAAGAACCTAACAAAGGCACCTGACAGGAAGCCCACATCTAATCCAATCATAGCCATGCGGGTCAAATCCACCAAGAGCCTTCCTTTAAGGAATATCGTGGATTTTCTATTTTTGATGCTCATTCACTTTGAGGTTTAAAATCAGCAACAAACGGCTGCAGCTAAGGTCCAGTTACAGCTTGGCCTGGTCACTGTCTATGCTTATCGACAAAGGTATATCAGCATAGCACATACACAGTATATTCTACCTTCAGGACATGTTTTCTATTAAGAGGAAATAGCTATTTAAGTTTAACACATTTTTGCTCTGAGACAAAAGTCTGAGAACACTCCTTGGGGTAATGAAATCACCATGCACAATCAGTGGAGGGGTTGAGAAATGGCAGTGGTCTCAGTCTATTAGACCTTGCAGCCTATTTTTATGCTGCCTAGATATTAGGACAAAGCACTTAGAAGAATTCCTGCAAGGGGAGGCTTTTTCTGGACAGACACAAACATAAACAATCCAGTGAAAAGAAAAAGGGGGTGCAGTGTGGCCATGAAGATAAAGCTTAATCTATCACAACACAGTAAGTGTAATAGGAAAAGACAGTTTAAAGGTTTAGAATAATCACAGACGTGAGGAGCTATTTTTCACCGAGCGAAGGATGTGAGTTGTCCGGGAGATATGATGTCTTGAGGAGTCATCCTGGGATATGGGCTAGTGTTGGCACTGCTGCCTGGGCTAAGTCAGGTGGAAATGGTTGCAGGTCACAGTTCCACATGAGCCAGAAAAAGGCAGCGTGAACACAGCCAGACTGTGGGGGCAGACACCGAGCTGAAAGCAAACAGGCCTTTGACCAGATGACCTGCTCCAGAGAATGAGGAGATCATCACACGGTCTAGAAAGTGGCTGTGAGAGAGCCAAGCCCTGTATTTGTGATGGATGACTCACTCTGGTAACACATATCCACAAGGATAAGCCTAATGTGGCTACGCCATGCAAATTCTCACATGAGCAGGCCAGGAGGAGTCACACTAGTGTTGACGTACCAGTTTATTGCGAGTGTAAGCAGCTCATCACATGATTGGTTCATTGCAAATCCATTTAGCGTGCAGTGCATTAATCATGCTGGAGACAGCCAAAGTTCAGCATTTATGCTACTCTGTAGATTTCAAGAGAGGGTACTGGAAATAATTGTGCTTAATAGCAAGGAAGCTCTTATTATTGTCTCTGCATTCATTCATTTTTCTAGTGTAGGCTAGGCAACACATGCGCTCAGTCAAAGGTTTTAGAATAACACCGACTTCCTCTTTTTATTTGAATTTCTCCAGTCCGAGTCCAAGTAACATATCTTAAGTGGTACAAATGTAAGCTGGTTGCTCTGCAAGGAACAAAAGCAAAGAAAGTTTCCAGTTTTTCTGCTGCAGTGGAAACAAATGAAAACTCTAAAGTTGATCCTACAGTTCCCACAAGTGTCCAAACTTTTGTTGATTACTTACAAACTCTGTCTGAACAAAAGCTGCACCCTCTGAGGACCTATTAGGACAATACAGTGCTGCAGGAAGTAGTGCTGTATATTGTTATCAGAATGGGGAGAAAAGGGTGAGTACCAAAGGAAGACAGACTGGTTGGTTGGGGATTCATCCAACAGCAAGATAATGATCCAAAACATTAGACGAACAGAACCAGACGGTGGCTTCACATGATGGAAGAGCAGCACAGTCTCCAGACTCAAACCCCATGGAGCTGGTTTGGGATGAACTGGGCAGGGGAAGAAAGCGAAGTACCCTGCGAAGTGCAAGTCAGCCTTCACTGGAAATTAAGCATTGCCTTCAGAAAGTTTAAAGCATATTCTTGTGACATTTGTGGAGACACTGTGCTGTACAGTATGTAGATGTCATTATGAGAGTCTCACCATCAAACTCCCACGGGCTTTCTCACAATTACACTCTTCTGGCAGAGCTGCATCAAGTCGATTTCTGACAATATATTCCTTGCTATTGTTCTATTAGCACATCACAGAATGAGATTGCATTACCAAAGGGTTATATGAATTAAACCGAATGGGAAAAACAGCACGCACATTCATACACACAGCAGGCAGAACCATGCCCCCCACTGATATATACACCTACTCCAGTGTATGGTTACCTATTGCACGAATAGTTTGTCAACTAATAAAAAAAACTAAAAAGCAGCTGATTGTCAAAAGAAATCAAGCTCATTTAGTGAGTCTCAAACTCAAGCTTCGTTCCTTCCTTGAAGCAGAGGCTCACTGCTTAATACATGTACCTTCAAACCGGCTATCCTGCATGCATCAAGCATCAAGGAGCACATGGATTTGTGAAACACACATGCACATTCTTCATCAACATCAGATATGACTAAAGACGGGATTTGAATGATAGGGGTGCAAGAGGGAAACACATTTCTCCTAACTTATTCTTGCTGCTGGGAAAGAGCAGGCAAAGACTGAGCCGAGCAGGTTGCCACAAAGTCTTAAGATGGCATACGTGATTGTACATATTTGCCGTACAAGGTCACGAGTTTAAGGCATGAATCAAACGGTGCTTTTTAAATCACACTGGTTTGCATGCCTTGCCAACCAGCTCGCCACCTACTATAGCAGCGGAGTGCTTCACCCTAAAGCCATGGAGCATTTCATGCATTATCTTGTTGAGTTGAATGTCACAGATGCTGCTCCATCTGAGTTTAGATGAATGTTAGCTGCTCCGTCCTGCTCCAAAGCCAGCAATATGTTTATCCGTGAGTGATCATCCTCACAGACTTTTCCCTCCTAAACTTAAACTAAAACTTTGATAATGAAAACAATAAAGTATTTAAGCAGCCAAAGCAATGTTGGTATGAAATACAATCTTAAATGATTTCCTTAACATATATTCAGACCAGTAGCGCCACAATAAAATGCTAGAATAATGTTGTTTCCATCTTTCAGTCTCTTCTACATGGATGAACTTGGTAGGATGCAGAATTTTTTGCCTGGGATAATTCTTCCTTAATCTGAGTCTCTTAGGCCAATGTCTCTTGCTATATTTAAGGCCGCAATTACAATATTTTCATTTTAAAACTTTATGATTGCTTTGTAACTCAGTTCGGGTGACAGCTTGAAACATTTTCTGATGTGGCTCATGGCTGCTCTGAAGTCAAATGGCTCCTGTAAATTCAGTTTGATTCATATTCTGCATGTGTAACTAATAGCTGCATATACTGGCAGGGAAATTATGTGACGGGAAGGGATAAAATACACATTCCCATCACAGACACAAGCTTCTTCTTCCAGATAGCGTATACAATGCTCCAAGGCACAAAGCTGCTCTAAAGACTGCACAGCATTCTCCACCAATATGTCCTCAGCTGGGATAAACCAACACTCCCTGCAAGTCAAGGTTTTATCTGACTAAACGACAGTGAGTCTTATTCTAGACCTTCCAAAAATCCTCACATCACTTGACTTAGACAGCCCACCTTTGGAGGACTTGGAAGGGCATAAATTGTCCCCTAACCTTCTTTTCTTTTTCTTTTGGGGGTTTCCATTTTAATGATGAGCTGATACTCAGCCTGCTATGAATATCATCTATATATAAGAGTTTGCAGTAAGTGCCTGTGTGACAGGTTCATATTGGAGACTTTCTATCAGCGCTGTGCAGGTGCTGCTCCGGTTGAAGCGTTGTCTTCAACATACACCACCACTAATGTGTTCGTTATGCCAGTGTAACAGAAGATTTGTTAGGGGAAACTAAGTCCCATCTTCCCTCTGAAGTATTATCCACACAAATCTTTCCCTCATACCTCAGAGTCTGGCTGAAAAGCCTGTTTGCAATTTCCGAAACTTCGCTGTGGTGGCTTGGTGGTTTGTGCAGGATGCAGAGTATTTGTTACTTTATTTAGGCAGCGGATAAAAGTTCCTTGCTCAAATTATTTTGTGAGCGTGAGGTTGTTTACTTTCAATATTGCTTCAGTAATCCTGCTCTGGACTGCAGCTATGGACTTAGATTAATATAAAATTCCAAGTCTGGAGCTTTGGCACTAACACAGAGGTGCATAAATATCTAAAGATTATTACAGTTACAATCAGCTTCCTGACAAACATTAATCAAAGAGAAAAAAAAAAAGAACACAAATGAAATGGTCCATTTCTTGGGAAGTTTTAGTGAGAAAAAATGTTGGTTGTGCAAAATCCTGACACAGAAACCTGTGAGTTCACAGCCATGTTTACATGAATAATTGATTGTAAAAAACACAATAAGATGAGCAGAGCTTATTTATAAATTGTGTTCGGTACGATGTATGAGCAATTCTTTGCTGCACTCAGGCTATTTATAGCGCACATGTGGGTAAAAAGAAGATGAAAGGTTCTCCCGGTTCAGTATGATACAATATATGGCAATTCCATTGGCTGCCGTTCAAAGTGGTGAAAGTGAAGGCTCTCATTCATTCATTCATAAGCCAGAATTCTTCCTCTGCCAGGGAGCATTATACAAAGGCAGAACACACGATTGTAACAATTCTGCTGAGATCAGCATATTACAAAAAAGAAGAAGAAATCATTTTGCCCTGTACAGCTGCTGAATTCAACAGTTGACAGCTGAAAAAGATCAGAGCAGTTAAAGATGGGTTGTTTCAATGGCCTGCTGGTCAAGATCCTGTCATTAATTCCAATACTTTGGCGTAAAATGCTTCTCCCTGGCGTTAAAGTGTCTTGCATCTCCACGTCAGGAGTAATTCAACAGGATTGAGGCTGCAGAGTCTCCATCAAGTTTCTGTCAGTCTCTATCAGACAGTGAAGGTCAGCACTCTGCCCTGTTTACCTGGCCTCCTGCGGCCTGACCAAATGTTCTCACCCTGCACCTTCAGCTTCTCCATGAATCTCTCCTGACTGATGCAGATAAGACACTCACAACAATACTGGCCTTTCTAAATGCTGATACCATGGCTTTGTAAAATTTTTAGTATTTTATTAAGTATTTTGTATTTATCCTGAATCAAATCCATGTTGGTCCAAAAAAAAAAAAAAAAAAAAAAGAAAGACCCAAAACATTGTTTTTTCATCATTATGAGTCAAAAACATATTTCCACTGAATTGAATTTTAAGGCTGGCAGCTCCAGGCATCACAAATACATTAAGACTCTAAATAAAAATGTATGCTGTGAAACCAGTCTGCTTTGGTTGAACAGGCTGTTTGAATTCTGAAAATAAGACAAGATTATACAATAAATCCCTTAGTCAATTAACATAAAATGAAGGTGCGATGATTTTAGTCATGGATTAATCCCTTCAGTCACTTGCCAAACAAAAACTTGGCTCATTAAATGTCAGGAATAGCTGCTTTTTTGTGTGTTAGGTTATTGGTTTAAATTGATATCTTTGAGGAATTACTCAGATAAAGACAGCTACTCTATGGGAGCGTGACTTAGAATTTTTAAATATTGTTGAACAAGCAGGAAAGAGAAAATTAATGTTATTACATATTAAGATATGAAGATTCTTTTGAAAACAGGGTGGAAATGTTTCAGAAGCGGATAAGAAAAGAGGTTTCACTCAAGGAATGTCCAAATTTCACTTCAAACTGTATGATAGATGAATATATCATTTTCTGAGTTCTTCATTATAAGTGAGCAGCAAAAGACAGGTAAAACTGCACCTTCGCCTGTTGAATCATTAACAGATTGAACCATCTGCCGTTTTGTTCACTCAGCTTATTAAATTCCTTCAAAATGACACACGAGTCTGTCCATTAATAGATCTATAATTGAGCAGTAATAATCACAGCTTTTCTCAGGATCCATCCTAAAGTGACAGCAGTCAAGTGAAATGACAGCACAGAATAATGTATGCTGTCTGTGCTGAGAAATTTTTCACCAAGTTGGGCCTCCATGACTAAAAGCTTACTCTAAATAATAAGCCAGAGCACAAATTTATACAATCAGACTGAAAGATCACTGCTTCCTCCTTGTTATAGTCAGCTAACATCAACTAAACATTCTGAAGTTGCACCAAGAGCAAGCAGGCAAACATGGAAGATCTTCAAACATAGCAGATTCGCCTGAACCCAAAACCGTCAGTATGCTAACATCTGTTTGCAATGTTACCAAAGATAACAAACCAATAATTAAATATGTCCAACACTAACCATTCCATCTATGCTGTTTCGCTTAGATGGGTTCATTCCAGTATGTTTGCTCGCTTGACAAAAGTAATAAGATTGAACCAAACTATTACTAAGGCAAAGAAAAACATTGAGCGAAAAGACACTAAAAATGGTGTGTGGTCATTTCAGAATCAGGTGACGATTCTCTTTGGGTTCGTCTTGAAGTGTCACATGGGTCATTCATTTTCAACCGCTTATCCGTCAGAGTTGAAGGGGGACACTGGAGCCAATCCCAGCCAACGTTCTGGGCAAGGGCTGGGTATACCCTGGACAGGTCACCGGTCTATCACAGTGCCAACATCCACTCTCACTTATTCCTACGGACAATTTAGTGTCACCAATTAAGCCAACGTGCATGTATTTGGGCTTTGGGAGAAAACCAGAGTACCTGGAGAGAACCCACGCAGGCATGGGGAGAACAAGCAACGTCAACTTGAACCCAGAAGCTTCCTGTTGCGAGGCTACAGCGCTAACCACAATGCCGCTGCAAACAGCTATTTGATAAGTTGTTTCATGAGAAAAACTTTAACAGCCTCACAATATT
This sequence comes from Echeneis naucrates, assembly GCF_900963305.1. NCBI lineage: Eukaryota > Metazoa > Chordata > Actinopteri > Carangiformes > Echeneidae > Echeneis > Echeneis naucrates. The sequence continues at coordinate 21,898,771 of NC_042515.1, read as the reverse complement.
CACATTGCGTCCTGAATTTCAATACTCACACTATAAAGTTGCATTTTTTTATATACATGCCTGAGCATAAATTCCATCTTTACAAGGTGGTCGTGTTATTACTTCATACCAATGTAGAGACGGGCAAACGGCAATAAGAAAGTTTTCTGTCTGTCTTTCAGAAATAACAGAGCCATCACTTTCACTGTAAAAAGCGTCATGACCATGTGACTGGTTGTCTGTCTGGCTGCTGGCCAAGGAGGCATTTTGCTTGGAAAGCAGAAGCGACTGACAGATGCAGGAGCTACAGCACAACATTCATCAAGGCGTCTGCTGGCTGTGAATACAGAGGCCGCCTCCGGTTGTATCCACCTGCAGCTATTAAGACTGCCAGATCCCAGGCATGAGAGGAGCTGGCTGAAGCAGTAGTCCGGTATCACAGGCCTGACCTTGCTAGACAACAGTCAGCTCTGGGTGTTAAACCACCCCATCCGCTCCATACATCACTGTTATCTCTATCACCCCGGTGAAGATTAGCCTTCAGCTTGCACTACCTACCTGCTCCGACTGCTGCAGTTCAGCAAAAATCCAGACAACTCCGGCAGCATGAGGTGATAACCGCAGAAAAAAGCTTTCTGCTCTGAAATGTGCATGACAACATAGACGTGCACTAAATGCCTTTATTTCTTCCTCAGCAGAGAAGACTGAAACTATACGTTGGATAGATCCCTGGGTGTCAGCTCTTTGAGAGTAGATTTGCATGACCGAAGCCATTTCAATTTCTCATTCGATACTGATAATCCCTGTGTTCACCTCTGGTAAATAAAATGATGACGGATTAAACCCCCATCCTGCTCAGGCTCTTCACGATCACACCTGGAATTTACTGGACCCCAAGTTTGGAAAGGTTGCATTTCTTTAAAGCTACAGAGAATGCAAGCAGTAGAAGATGGATGAAACTTAATGCTGGTTTATCAGCTGTATTTTCTGCAGACTACATCAGCATCCTGCACTGTCTCTGGCTTTTGGCTGGAATCTGCCCACCTATGTCATTATATAGCGATAAGGAGCTTAAGTGGCCCTTATGTATTCTCTAGATGCCCCTCTGAGAGTAATCGATGGGACTACATGAATGTGGCAGATTTATTAAGTCGATGCTTAGAAATTAAGTCACAAAGTAGCATATTAATCATCATTCCACTAGACTAAGTGACAGAGAAATGTGATCGTTGAATACAATTTGGGGAGCATTGCATCTGAATGAAAATGGCTAATGGCATATTTATTATGCTGTAGTACCTTCCTGTGTGGGGTAAGTGAGTGTGTGGGTGTGAGTGTGTGTGCAGGGGGTCATTTTCCTTTTAATGATCCTTGTATATTAGCACAAAAACAAATAACTTGAATGGCTGAAGACATCTGAAGACAGAAGCAAGGCACTTATTGGCTACAACACTTCAAATGTGAAATCAACATCAGGGAAGTGGAAGCATATCCAAAAGCGCCCCCCCCCCCTCCTCCCCGACACACACACACAGTCAGTGGATGAAATAGCTACTGTAGCTGGGCATGAATTATCACCTTCCAAGGATGAGCTTTTACAGCATTTACTGCCAATCTCTTCATCACATCTCATCTTAAATTAATAAATAATATGAACCCATAGCCCGATTGCAAACGCTTAAAGCACATAAGCCTGTTATTTCTCTACATTTTCTCACTGTACTTTGCAAAATATGACGGGGGGGGGGTATAAAACGCTACCAGCAAAATTCCAGGGGAGGGGAGGTGTGGGGGGGGGGATCACTGTGCTCTCGCTCTCTGATCTCCCGCTGCAGGTGTCTCAGTCATCTACATAGGAATGGAATGTGGAAAAGACGCGCGTCGTCTCTGCCACATGTGCTGCTCACATCTGCACGGTGAGATCAGACTCCATCTGCTATTAACGCTCTCATTACGGCGCCGCTCCGGCTCCGGCCCGGCGGAATGCGCAATTAGATCACGATGTTTTCACTCCTGAGCTGACAGACAATTATGACACCGTCGGCTGCCGAGACTTGAACTTTTTTTTTTTTTTTTTTAAGTTTCTTTTTTTTTTCCGTTATTCTCTTCCAGCATGCTTCAAAACGGACATGCACGTGTGAGGTATCGCTTGTGTCGAGTGCAAAGCGCATCAAAGCAGGGGAACCATCTCCGCCTGCACGCTTTTGCACATGCATTTCCTTTTGCATGTGCAAAAGCGTGACCAAAGAATAGGGAGAAAAAAAAATGTTTCAAAAGGTATTGAATTGAGCGCTGCGACGCGCAGGCAGGATACACACTCAACTCCACAAAGATCGCACACCGCTGCGTGGCACAATAACTTCAGACTGATGCCTTACCTGTTCGGCGGAGGAGGAGAGAGGAGAGAAGGCAGGCAGCACCGGGGATGAAAGCGCTGCCAGGCGCCCCAGCACTCAACTCCAAAGTGAGTCTGTGTGTGTGTGTGTGTGTGTGTGTGTGAGTGAGTGTTTTTCTTTTTTTTTTTTAAAGAAAGGACAGCGCGATCCAGACCACTCCCCCCTTATATCAAACTATTTCCTCCTCTTCAGCCATCTCACTCAGCGGTCAGTCATCTATGTATACGCGCACGGAAGCCCAACATGTGGTGCTCGGCCGTGTAGAAAAAAATCATTCAGGAGAAGGAGCGACAAAACCTAGTATTTCTTAAGAGGGACACTTTTTTTTTTTCTCAAAAATTATTTCCAGTAAAATAATATATATATATATATTTCCATATATTTCCACACATTTTCCACATAATTCTAATTATTTTGCTCATGATAATCGTAATTTGAATGTGGCACCAGCATTATTTCCTGTTTGTAATTCAAAATCAAAATCATCAAATCAAATCATATCCTGAACTCTCTACAAATAATGTGAGCAGCAAAGCTAAAGCTAACTCTGCCTCCATGCATTATCTATACTGATTATCCCTCAGGGTCGCAGGAGGGATGGAGCCTTGAGGGGGCTATAGGGCAGGGTGCACTTTGGACCGGCCACCGGTCTGTCACCGGGCTGACATATGGCAAATGACAATGACACAAAGCAATTTAGAGTCACCAAGTAACCTAATGCTGCATGTCTTTGGAGTGTGGGAAGCCAGAGAACCCACACAGACAGAGGGAGAACCTGGAAGAGCTGGGGTAGAACCCAGAAAGTATTGATCAGCACAAAAACTAAATCTTCTTCCTAGGGGCTACACATGTTTTTGTTTTTGTTTTTGTTTTCCAAAGCAAAGGTCGATACATAAATCATGAACACTTGCTCAACTGTTTCCCATGATTATGGAAGAGTGTGTAAATGAGAATACCAGTTCACAGAGTTGCCAAACATTTTTTACTCACCACTCCAGGAGAAACATTGGGATTTCAGCATCGAGTGTGACTTATTGGAAGGCAATGCCAGCGCTATCACATCCTTTCGTCTTCTGAAGTTACCATGCTAACCAACAATAGCATAAATATCATCGCAATATCATTAACCTTTAAAGGTGAAGTTGTTAGAGGTTCATATTTCAGCTCTGTTTCCGACCTCTCCAAACTTTTGAGGTTTGTTAACCGGATTGTTGTGCTGCTCCATCCTGAGCTGGGAGTGTGCCTCGTTATGCTTTTTTTTACAGCTGCAGCAGAACATAACAGCATTGATCGTGAAGCTAACTAAAACAGTAAAGACTCAAGATACTTTATTGCCATCCATCTTCTACTGCTCTTCCGTTTCCAGGTCACGGGGGTGCCAGAGCCAATCGCAGCCAAGGTTCCGGGTGAGGGGCGCGGTACACCCCGGACAGGTCGCCAGTCCATCACAGGGCCAACACACAAAGACAAACAGAGACCAACAACCGCTCACGCTCACACCTATGGTCAATTGAGAGTCACCAGTTAACCCAAACATGATGTCTTTGGACGGTGGGAGGAAAACTGAGTACCCGGAGCAAACCCCCACGCAGACATGGGGAGAACATGCAAACTCCACACAGAAAGGCCCCAGGATGGGAACCGAACCCTCGACCCTGTGGGGCAACAGCGCTAACCACTAAGCCGCCATGCTGGCTACTTTATTGCTTTACATACAAATATACAGCTAAATCTAGGTGTCTCAGGATGCAGACCCATAAGATATGAATAAATAAATAAATAAACAAATATATACATCACACGCACATCAGTACCAATGTAGGCTGACACCAATAGCATGGCAGAAAAGTCTGTATTGCACGTATTGAGGTCTTAGGTTGGAGATGAGTTTACTGTGCAGTGTGCTCACGGCTGTGGGGTAAAGGCTGATGGAGAATGGTGTGGTGTGTGTTTTTATGGATCTGAATCTTGTGGCAGATGGCAAAAGTTCAAAGAGGTGGTGGGCAGGGTGGAAAAAGTCCTTCAAAATGTTATGAGACTTCCAGAGACAGCAAGAGGTGAAGATGTCATTCAGGGCTGGTAGTTTGGAGTTGGTGATGTTTCGTGAAGATTTTATAATTCTCTGCAGAGCTTTACTGTCTGCTCCAGACTTACTCCACCATGACAGGATACCATAGGTCAGGACACTCTCAATGGTGCAGCAGTAGTAGGACGCAAGCAGATGCTGTGATAAGTTAATCTTCCTGAGTGTTCTCAGGAAGTGTAACCACTGCTGTGCCTTTTTCACCAGCATGTTGTCCGTTTGAGGTCCTCTGTGATGTACAGTAGGTGTCCAGGAAGCTAAAACTGGCCACCCGCTCCACATTTTCGCCACTGATGCACAGTGGTGTGCACATCATTCTTCTTCCTGAAGCCAATTATAAGCTCTTGATAATGTAATAGCTTAGTCGAGGGCTCGACCGTCAAACAATTTGAAACACACTGGAAATCTCCAAAAAGCTGAGAGGAGCACTACAAGCGACCCCTCTCATCCTGTTTGATTGCTTCTGAAGCGGTATTATATTGATTTATTGGAATTTCACCACAGCCCTTTGCCATAATGGCAAAGGGCTGTGTGACGTTTCTCTGCATGGTTCCCCCCAGGCCTGCTGGGGGTTTCCTTCAGTTACTGTAGCTTCCTAGATTAACAGGTTGACATGAAATTGCCTGTGGGCATGAATGGTTGGTTGTGGTTGCGTCTATATGTCAGCTTTGTGATAGACTGGCTCTCACCCAGAGTTAGCTGGGATTGGCTCCAGCTCCAGCCACCGCACGGATCATAGTCATGGACAATAGATGGATGGATGTTATGTGAAATGTTCTAGAACAAATTTCGAGGTCCAAAATAGAGACTTTTACATTCATTCATCTTCTACCACTTCTACCACTTCTCTGGATCGCGGGGGGGTTGCTGGAGCCAATCCCAACTCACTCTGGCTGAGGGCGGGGTCACCCTAGAACCTGGAAATGGAAAAAACAGTAGAAGATGGATGGATGGATACAGAAAATACAATAAATATTCCAACCCTTCTCTCTTTTGCTCTGGTAAACATTTTAATTAGCCACTTCTGACAGTCCTTCACCTTCTTTCACAAAACAAAAATTAGGGTGCTGCCCCCGATCCATGGGCGGTCACCAAACTCTGAGTTCCCTGCCCTTTCCACAAAGTTGATTCATTTATTTGTATACTTCTTTTATTAAAATAAGTTAATGACTTTGAGCCTTGCTTATTTTTTTTAATTGAGTTCTGGAGAGAGGAAACAATTTCTTACAAGAAGAAAAATGCTATTTTGTGAGAAACGATGACAAAAACCAAGTGAATTATAGGCGCTCAACACAATTAAAAATGCACAAGAATTGAAAGAGAAGATGCCCTTGAAAGACTGTGTTTAGATATGAGCTCTGAATTGTAAACAACTGCTAAGATTAAGATCTTTGTGGGAGAGATGACAAGAGAATCGACTGCATTTCTTAAGCACCACACTCTGAATTTGTTTGCTTGTTTGAGCTCAGCAAAAAAGCTTTTCTTAGTTTACTAAGGTCTGTGCTCAGACTACTGGTTAACTCTTAATATTCTTCTGTGCAAATAAATATCAAAAATTCTGACTTCATAGAAATGAAGATGCCCTGCCTAAATCTAGACTTCACAGTACATTAGGGAGATTATATTAACATCTCAATGATGAGGAGAATGATTTAGAAAATGCTGAGATGTGACCTTTTTTGCTGGGGCTTTCACTTTGTCCAGTAGAATGGAGGAATTTGGTTTCAGGCCCCCTTCTGAGGACCTTGGTCAGTAAGGCAGCAGAAAGAGAGAGAAGTCATTATCATTACGGATAATAACTCCAGGGGCCATTCATGTAAGGACAAATCCCAGAGGAAGGTACGCCTGCCCTATTCACATCATTATCAATGTAGTCAACTCCCTTGTGAAATTCCACGCCCCAAAAATAGAAAGGAAGTGGTGAGGGTAGATTTCAGTTTCATGATCTGTGGAGAATGTGCTTGGGATCCAGGAATACAAACTACACCAAGGGCAAATATGCACTTATCAGAAGCGTCTACATAATTAAAGTATTCATTTCATGTAATTACTGCCTAATCCGGTGGGACGCCAAGTGTTACATTATGAACTTCCTGATATTGAACAACCTGGCAAGTGTTTCAGAGCTCAGTAATATTAGATGGATTCAATCACTTGGGTGAGACTGTGACTTTTAAATTCAGTGTTTGTCATTGTCTGTCAGTCTTGATCACAGTTCTACCTTTTTTACAGGATATTTAAAGTCTTTAAATTCTCCTCTTTTGTACAACATACAATAATGCTTTAGTCTTTATTGGCTTCAGTTTATCTTTGCAGCTTTAGATTCATTCAAAATGGTGTACAGACAGACCCCAATGAACAAATGAGTTATGTTCTGAATGCCCTTCGTATCCTGAATTTATCCTGAAAGTCATTTTTTTGTTCAGCATTTTACCAAACTCTACCAAACTCTACACTAATACAAGTACAAATAACTGAGATGCTGAGGTGGCGTAGGCTGCGCAGTGTGGGTAGCAGTGAAATTCACACTAGGCAGAAGAGACACGCAGAACAAATTTTGAGCTCACAGTCACCAAAGGGAGTGTTCCAAACACAATTTTAAATAGCAGCTCTGTCTGTTCACATCTCGTATTTCTGAATGATCATTAAACAAATGTTGATAGTCACTATAAAGAAAAAGTTAAAGGTTCAGTAATATTACTCTCATTAAACACATTTTTCATTTCCAAATTAGGGCCTTGAGCCTTGTGGAGGCTCATGGATTGTTATTTAAAAAATTTTTGACAGGCTTGGTGTGAAAAAGAATCTTACACCAAGACAACTTCTCTCACCTCAGCAAAGTTTTGTGGTAAATGGGTCTTGTGGTAGTCAGAGGAGCTCTTTAATGGACGCTATGGAAATGACTGCCGATTTATTTTGACATGAACTGCTGACACCATGGCTTTCTTTATATCAACAACATCTTACCTTTTTAACCATTCCAACAGAATAAACCCAGCGCAGCTTGGAAAGTCAGTTACCACACAGCACGCAGTTACTAGGGTCGTTGCAGAGACACAGATTTCAAAGGAACATTTCAAATAGTGGACAAAATCCTTAATTGCTGTAATCCCCACATCCAGGCAAAATATAGAGAAGAAAATCATCAAACAGATCTCACTGTACAGACAACCAGAAATACAAATTATGAAATGCAACATTTTTTACCTTACCTACACATTAGATACTCTTGGCCTTGCACACAACATCTTGGTCTGAGCAGTTTCATAAACACACAATGGCAATCAACATTCCTAAAGAATTTACACACATCCTATTTTACCAAGCTACGTGCATGTTTATCTGCTTGGTGCAACTGATATATTTCAATGGGGAGCCCGTTTTTTCTGAGTTAACAAATAAACTTTTATGGCATGTGTAAAAAGAAACAAAGGAAAGGGGAGCCATGTGGCAATCAGACCACATCGTTATGTCATTATGGGAAAAGCCAGTTAGGGCACCAAAAGTATCTCACACCAGCTGATTACAAGAAACGGACTGAGAGCAAGGGCGAGCAACGAAGCATTGTGAATGGACGAGGTATAAAAATAAAATTCTTATTGAACTTACTCTTTGCTTCATTAAACATAAGTGCCACCCTGTGACTAGAACTCACATCATCAGTCAAACCACTCGCAGCCAACTCAAAGTGCACATCAGTGGATAATATACATTCAAAAAACTTTAACAAAGTGACATTTCCTTTAGAAAAACGCTCTATAAAGCTATGAATTGTTCAATACCTCACTATAATAGATGCTAAATCTACTATTGGATGTTATCCAACACCTCTTCATTAGGCTGTAGAAGCTAGAAGAATGAGTGTCTGATGTGTTAGGCGGGGTTCCCACATAATGTAGTTCCTCCAAATCTCTAAAAGGAAAAGGCATGTGTAGCATGAAGCGAAAGTGAATGAGACTGTTTCAATAGACAGAATAACAAAATTCTCATCGGGCTACAAATAAGGAGGACGAAGTTGTCCACAGAGTGTTCAGGATTAGTTTGTTTTCAAGTTTCAAGCAGATTAAGCGCTCAGCAATAACGGAATGCGCCGTACTTGTTGGTACTACAGGAGTAAGACAACACTGTTAGCATCCACGGAAATTAATCAATCAGATGGAGTAAACAGAGAAGTAGAAATTCCTTCCACGCATGGTTGGTGTGAATGTGCAATGAGATGAAACGTTCTGTTAAAGGCAAGTGCCACCAAGGTCAATACACTCCAGTGTCACCTGCCCCGAAGCTGAAATGCTAATCAACATGCTATTTGCCCATGCCTGCATTTATATGTGCAGTGTTTGAGGTGTATGTGGGTGAGACTGACACACTCAATGTCAGCTTTTCCTCCAGAAGTGGCCAAGACCTATTATATTCCAAACAAAGACTGTTCTTTGATTGAATACGTGCTCATCTTATGACACAGAGGACAGTTTAGTCCTGAATTTCAAGCAAATCTCACTGATTGACTGCAAAGAGAAAATGAGACAGCTGCCTTTTGATGTTCCATTGTCATTTGCATAATCACCTTCATTCAGCAAGGGTTAAATTGAAAACATGAAAGGTAATGACCAGTACTCTCAACCTCTTCAATGTTAGACTCTCAATACATGTTTACACCATTTTATTTTTTCCACTGTTCCATTACAAAGAAGCATGCCAAAATGCGACATGTAATTTATTCGATTGTTGTGGTGAAAACAGAATATTTGTGAAGTTCAGAGTAACTGTGTACACTCCACCACAAATTTGTAATTATAATTCATGACATTTTAGTGTTCAAAACAGTATGAAAGTCCTTCTGCTTTGCGAGTCTGTGGATCCTCACTGAACATTTGTTGTACTTTGTGATTATCTGTGATAGTTTCATAAACTCCACACGAAAATGAAAAAGCCTCTTCATTATCACAGCAAACCGTCAGGAAAGTTTTCATTATTTATTGCATCTATCTTAATCTGTTTTAGAAAAAAAAAGTGGAGCCCCTATCACGAAGTTGTTGTCTTTTTATCTTTCCCTGATAAATACTTTGATTTGAACATCACTGTTTTGGTTCCGAGTCTAAATAAATGTGTAAAAGGTGGCACGTTGGCGTTGTTCACACTCGCAGCAAGAAGGCTCTGGATTGAAACCCCCGTCCTGCAGCTTTTCTTTGTGGAGTCTGTATATTCTCACCTCTCTACCTGGTAGGTTCTTTCAAAGTTTCCTCTTCCTCCCACAATCAAAAGAAAGTACATTCAAATTAATTGGTGACTTTAAATTGCCTGTAGGCCTTTGCGCAAATGGTTAGTTGCCACTATGTGACACAATGTGTCGATATTGTGATAGACTGGCTACCTGTCTAGGGGGAAGCTTTCCCTCTCTTTCATTGTTATTTGCTGGTTGCTGATAAGCTGTATAGACAATGGATGGTGTTTTGTTTTTCATCGTGCATTGTCTCCAGTCACAACAGACAGTGTTGCGAAGAAATCTCTGCAGTATCAACGAGCAGCTTACAGTAGTGGCACCCTCATGTGGTCCAAAAATTAGTAGCTTTCAACATCGGCAGTTAGGTTGACAATACATCAACATCCTGTCCACTGACAGGTGAAGTGAATAACACTGTTTATTTCTTCATCATGACACCTGTCAGTGGGTGACCTATATTAGGCAGCAAGTCAAAACTTTGTCCGCAAAGTTGATGTGTTAGAAGCAGGAAAATGGGCCAGCATAAGAACTTAAGCAAGTTTAACAAGGGCCAAATTGTGACGGCTAGACGATCGGGTCGCAGCATCTCCAAATGCAGCTCTTGTTGGATGTTCCCGGTCTGCAGTGGTCAGTATCAATCAAAAGTGGTCCAGCAAAGGAACAGTGGTGAATCGGTGACAGGGTCATGGACAGCCAAGGCTCAGTGATGAACTTGGGGAACCAAGGCTGGCCCAAGTTGTCTGATCCAAGAGATGAGTTACTGTTGCTAAAATTGCTGAAGAATTTGATGCTGGTTCTAATAGAAATGTATCAGAATACACATTGCAATGCAGTTTGTTGTGTATGAGGCAGCATAGTAACAGACCTGTCAGGATGCACATGGCCTGACTCCTGTGCACCACAAAAAGCCCAAACAGTGGGCACATGAGCATCAGAACTGGACCGCGGAGCAATGCAAGTGGAGGCAGTGTGATGCTTTGGGCATTGTTCTGCTGGGAAATCTTGGGTCCTGCCATCCATGTGGATGTTTCTTTGACGTGTACCACCAACCTAAGCATTGTTGCAGACCATGCGTACCCAGTCATACCACACCTCATGGAGCCCATACCTCAACAGATCAGGGCTACAAAGGGGGGACCAAAACAATATCAGAATCAGAATCAGAATCAGACTCAGAAATACTTTATTGATCCCTGAGGGGAAATTGCCTTCAGTTATATATGCTCCCTTGGAAGTCTTTAAGAAGTAGGAAAGTATAAAAGTATAAAATATATCAGTAAAGTTTAAACATATGTACTAAAGTAAAATAAAATATATCTAAACACTAAAATATAAATGTACATTTGTTCCTGTATCTACAATGATAAATAAAAAAACAGTTTGCGAACATTTGAATATAGAATATTGCACATGGATGTAGTTAATGCACTGTGATACAATATTAGGCAGTTGGTCATCATGTCAACAGTGTATACAGTTAAAAAAGGTGTTTTTAAAGGTATGTTAGCTTGGCTGCTATTTGCTATACTATCTATAATTCCATCACTTATTTCAGAGCAACCTTCCACAGAAAAATTCTTAGACAAGAATAGCAGACGTAGCCAGACTCACTGACAGAGGTGCAATATGCCAGCTGGTAATTCTGATAACTTGCTGGTTGGCAACATTGCAAATTTCAATTTCAATGAAAAATAGTTCAAGCCTGCTTGAAAGGTTTCTAAATGTCTCTCGATAATGCCATGAGCTAATTAACATATTTTTACTTCTCTCCTGCTCGCTGCTCTCAGATATACACTAGACAGATACAGTATGCATATTATTTTCTGTCTCAGCTGTCAGGCAACAGAACAAGCATGATATTAAGCTACATGTTAACCCAAAGTCTCGATTGAATTTTCAATTTTTCAAGCTGCTGCTCTACACACTGCTAAAATTCTGATTTGATGACCACAAACAAACCAACTCACCAACTCAATTGGCGTTGCAGTTAAAGACACTGGCTGTACATGTAAATTGATCAACCAGAATAAGAGTTAGAAGCAACATTAAACTCTTTTTATCTGGAAAGCAACTCAAGACTGTCTAAAACATGGTTCACAAGAAAGTTGTTAAATTGCAATTGTGAATTATTGCAGAATAACTTCCGTTCAGAGCTGGAGGGCGTGATGTGTAGATTCACTGTGAGGACACAAGGGTTGCATCTAGTCACCCAGGGCTGTAGCTGTGTTTGCTGTTGAGGGTTAGTAATTAACTCCATACAGCACATTGTTAAAGTTCAATGTGTTTTATATATATATACTTATATGTGTGTGTGTGTGTGTGTGTATAGGAAACGTTAAATAAAATGTGTGTGCTGTTAGAATGAACCACAAGCAGGAGTCTGCCAAGAGACTTGACCATAACAAATAATTCATCTGTTTCAATAAAAACTGGCCTGTAAAAAAAGACAACAAAAAAACCATAGGGTCTCTGTGCAATAAGTGATTATGAGCTGTAGCAGCATTTCTATGTGACAGCTTGGTGCTGTTGTAATTATAACAGGAGTATAGGCAGAGGAAAATAACATACAAATACCATGACCGGAAGAGGCTGCAGAGTGTTGGATTCCCGTTTGCAAAAAAAGGAGTTTATGTTCGATCATCCCACACACCACGGTGGTATTCTTGTGACCATGACAACAAACAGTAGCTCATTTTATCAAGTATCTATTATTCTGTCCTGGCAGATACGACAAGTGTACTGCTGAGTAGAGAGCAAATATAAGACTCTGTCATCTTGACTCCAGACCTAGTGTTTTTACTGAAATCTTCTAAATTGTTTGTGAAGCTGCAACACAAAATGAAAATACACAATGTGTTACAATCAAATAAAATATATGCAACATTGACATTGATGGAACACTGACAGGAGTCAAAACGCTCCCTCCTTGATATAAACGTTTTATACCACTCTCTTATCTTTGATATACATAAAACAATATCATTAATAGGCCTAAGATACTCCTTAACTGCCCCTTGGCATGACCTAACAGACCTAGCTGTCAGAGCTGCCCTAACTATCAGTCCAAGGTACCACCTGGAGATCAGGCCTCTCCTTGGTCCATTTCCTCCACAGCTGAAGAGCTGCCATGTATTCCAGCAGTCTTCTCAAGAAGGAATCTGCAAAACTAACTAGCTAAGCTTCTGGAATTTCCCCAGTTCAATGGTCTGCAGGATTCCCATCAGTTATCCTGTACTGCCGCTGTTTTGGTTGCTAAAGTTTTGAATGCGAGCTGCTCAGTCATGTACAGAGGTGTAGAACCTTCTTGAACTGTCATGGATGTAGTCCAGCAATGCAACTATCTGTGAGGCACCTGACAGCTTGGAACTCTTTATCTTTTTCTGACTGGGTCATTCTTGACCACTAAGACTGCTGCGCACAATGTGGTAAGGAACCAGATACAGCGACATCTGAGAACGCTTTGTTCTGTCCACTTGCGAGCTGACATGGAGATTGGAATGTATGCTTTCTGAATATGAACCTGTTCCAGCTCAGTTAAGGAGTTTGTCCGTACTTTCCGCTGTGCTTCTGTTTCCCATACATACTGCTCCTAAGAAAGGTCTTTTACGTTGCCTTGCTCTGTGACGGGGGAAGTAAATCAAACAGGATACTAAAGGCTGTTTACAGTGGACAGCAGGGCTTGCTGTGTGAATGGTTTAACATCTCTTGACACCCTGAGGGTGAAACAGTCAGTCTGGAGTTTCCAGCTTAAACCCAAACTCACCTGAAGAGGCAAGGGGTCTCTTCCTAAAACTACATCCTTACTCACTTACCTGCTCTTCTAGATGAAAGGCCTCCAGGATCTCTGTGTTTTTATAAGCTATTAAATGCAGTCACCAGTTGGACTCAGATAGTAGAGACTTGGTGCGCGGCAGGAGATTGATAGCTTAAACTTCTTTCTGTCTGTCGTCTTTGTAAAAACTTCTGCAGATAAACGCCTTTGTTTCTGTGCCATGCTTGGTTTGTCCAGCTTTCCTGCAGCTTTCCTAAACCCATGCGTTGCTGCACCTGGAGATGGGGTGTTCCCAAACATGTGCACAATCACCCTGTACTCAAATATCTCCTTATCAGGTTCACTATCTGTGCCAACGAGATGCTGGCTCAGCATCCCAAATTGGGAATTTCACCTTGGTTCTTCCATCAACTGACCCCACCATAATGTTTTTCCTGCTTTTCTCCCTGCAGGAGCACATTTATACATATACATATAGAAGGGATGCACTGCTTTCAGTGTGGGATATGTTGGGTTTCTTTAACAACTCCATAAAGAGTTTAGTCTGGACCTGCTCTGTGTAAAGTCGTCTGATGTAACTTTGTAATGATTCAGTGCTATATAAATAAATTTGATCTGATTTGATTTTTGAATGGCCAATATTTGGAGAATTGTGATTTTATTCAAGACAGGTTGCTTTGTTCATCTTGTATTGCATAGAGGGAAATTTACCTAGATGGTAGGCGTGGTAAACGTTGACCAAGCAGATTTTTCAGCTGTATCTGGGCTTGGAAGCATTGCTACACCGCCAGGTCAGAAGTCTGAAGAGTAGCAGCTTGATACTACTTTGCGGTGTAAGGTGCCACAGGTGAGTAATTCTGCTTTAGGAAAAATACTTTTGGGGTATTGGAAGGCGTTGAAAGGGAGTGGGAGTTTTATTTTTTCATTGTGTATGATGGCCTGCAGCTGCATAGCATCTTGAAACTCCTGTCGAAGCCGTTGTTCAAACAGCTGGGTTTCTACAGTCTCTTGTGTGTTTTATTGTATCCTAAAGAGTTCAGCTGCTCCTGCCTTTTCTTATATCTCTGCCTCTTTTGATGCTGAAGGATGTCCAGTTTGAGGTTCTGTCGGACTTGCGAGAACGCGAGACTTGAGACCTTGTCTGCAGACCGGTCTGTCTGGTCGTCAGCGTCTCTCATCTATGAGATGTTTATTGACGGAGTCAGAAGGTTAAGGCTTCTGTTCACAAAGTTATTGCCTTGTCTTTTCCTGCAGTGCGGATATCATTTTACTATTCTGTCTTGGCAGATATATCCACTGAACTGTTAGACAGATAGTGAACATAAGACTCAGTCATCTGTACATTTTTTGTAAAACTGTCATACAAAATGAAAAGGCACATCACAATCAAATAAATCAATGCAACATTAACATTTATAACATTGTCATGCTTCCCATTGTGGTAAGTATAATAACCAATTCGAGGACTGACCACGAAATACGGATCCAAGCATTGAACAACTAGTCTGCAGCGGAGCAATCGGTGGCCAATCATATTCTAAGGCACGACACCCAGAATCACCACCAGAAGACACTAATCTTACTCAAACGCTGACAGGAACACCCGTTTTAATCCGAACCACAGTCTTTTCCCACACATGACCAAGTCATCACTGTATTTTACTGTATCCAGGCAACAAGTCCATATGTCCTGCCATCACATGGACTCTATTGCAGGTAATATTAGAGGTTGAAAGGATGGACCTTTGGTACACAGTTGTTCATGGTGATTGACATGGAGAATATCAAAGTTAATTGATATTATGGGGTTAACATAGCAACCTTCCTGTAAAAGCCAACGTCCTCACATCTATTTACCTGTCACTCTTTGACTTTTTGCTCACCCTGTAAATGATACTGCTCAACTGTTTCCATCTGATGAGGTGCAGCCTCAGTCCTGCTGTGCACAGTGGTTGTGCATTTAATGATTCATTGCATTTTGTCCCACTCAGGTTGAGCAACATTTTAGAGCAACAATCAGACATATATACATATATATATATATATATAGCCTGGCTATGTAAATTGTGTGCTGCCTTGGAAAATTGCTTCACTGGGGACTGGGGACAAACGCTACATTTAAAAATGATCATATGAAGACTTCCTTCTACACACAGATGTGCAACTGCAAAAGAACATAATGACTCTGATTGTAGACAACCCCAGCACCATTTGTCACATTATTAGGGCTGTTGGTGCTTTAATCAGCAGACCTCTGGGTAATCTGTCTGTGGCGGATTCCGCTATTGTCTTAAGTCACACTTCTGTCTTATTAGGTCTCCGATTTTTTTTTGCTGTTGCTCACCGAAGCAGCACAGGTTTCTCTCTCTCTAACTGCCTCTTCAAGGAGAAGGGTCTTCAGGTGTGAAGGAAAAGAAGAAACAAGGATTATTATCCCCTTTTTATCTGACCAGAGAAGATGTGGAGAAATCGTCTGGTTTCCCTGATTCAGATTTTCGGGAACAATCATATTGAACGTATACGTAACATATACGTAAACAACGTAAACATACGTGTTTGTTTTATCTTTTCTTTGAGGACAAGAAGCTATCCATGTGACAGTATCTCTGCCACCTTGTCTGACTAGCCACCCCCAGAGTATCAGCCAGGCATCTTTAGGCAGCTAGAAAAGTACACTGGGAGAGTGGGGACTTCCACAGAGAAGTGCATCAGCAGATCCTCAGTCTGACCCTCCCCCACCAACCCTCCTCTTTCTCCTCCCTCCCTTTCCGTACACCCATCCACCACCCTCCTTCATCCCCATTAAAAACAACAGGTGATGGAGCTGCTGTGATCTGGCACTGAGAAAATCTGCCTCAGGAGAAAAACAATTAGTGACAACTCAAAAACAATTTTATGCAACCTTGAACTCGCATGGCATGTTATTGCTCTAAATGTGCAATAATTGTTATGCAGATTTTTTTAATGGATTCTGTATTTCACCGACTGGACTGTTACTTGCCAGAAGCATCAATTGTCCCTTTGGTTTGAATCACAGTGCGTCCTCAGCAATCACTCCGGAGACCTGTGAAGTGGATTTTAAACCTAAAGTAGATTCATTTATATGTAATGGAAATAATATGCTTAATAAGTCTCATTCCAAATGATTGAAGAGGAGGCCAACCATTTAAGCCCTTGTTGAGCACAGTTTAAGAACTTTCAAACAAGCTCAGCGGATGAAACTCAAGGAGCATGTGGAAGAACTGGCATGCATACTCAAAGTGCTCGTTGCTATTTTACTCTCCAAATCTGGCCACAACCAGCTGTGAGGCTGCATGATGGTTGCTTGACCTTTTTCTTTTATTATTCCTGGCTCCTTTGTGAATCTGTGAATAGTTTTTGTACTTATATCTGTAGCAAGATTGATCAAAAGTTATATATTTCTGTTGAAAAACTGCCTATTCTCCTGCTGCAAAATGACATGAATCGGAATTCTCTTCTTTTGGTGTGATAAGAGTACAGCCCTATTGTTTTTGCCTAGGTTTATTATTATTTTTCTGCTCAAAATCCTCTGAGCTGGAATGAGTACACAAGTTCAGCTCTGTGCCCTAGAAAAAAATCAATTAAACCATTAAAGTCTATTTGATATATTTGCTGTTTTGTTTTGTTTTTTTTCGTTGGCTATTGTTGTTTGCTAGTGTTTCATTGAACAAAAATATCTCTGAGAAAGGCCGGCCCGAGAGAATATTGGGCATAACTTGTTAATCTTTTGACAGGCCATCATGAAACTTTGTAAATATCCCTAGGTCAGGCATTTTGAGCCTGACTTCTGGTGTGGACCATAAACACCAAAAAAACCAATTTGCAAAAATCTAAACCAATTCAATTTGCAGAGAGGTGGAGTGATCCACAGACATTAAAACTGGGATGTTGGCTACTAATGCATCTCCAAAAATATGGCCCCATTCGGCCATATAGTGGTGCTATAGTTAACAGTCAAAAGTTTGAGAAGGCGCAATCCCATTATCTTTGAATGTAACCCACAAGTACAGGTCAATATTTTCTACAAAACCTTCTGTGATAAAAATGACCACGCTGGCCCCATTTTTCCATATGGTGGCGCTACGATTAACAGCCTAACTGTGTGAAAGACTGCCCCCACAACACCGTCACCATCAACACAGTCCTGCTGACTGAATACACACACACCTCCTGAAAGCAATGTACTCTGCAACGAGTCTCTGAGAAGACAAAGGCCACAGTGACAGGATTTTACCTCTTTTGCATAACTTGATAAAATTTGGCTGATTCTCTCTGTTCATGTTAAACTATTGAAACCATCCTTTGCCACGAGTGGCAGTAATAGAAATTCTTTCTTTAGTCAGCCACTCGGTTTGTATAGAATACAGACTTTCTCTGAACTTCTCCTTTATACCTAATGCGGTGTATTATTATTTTTTGTTTATTTATTTATTTGTGTGCATGTTTGTCTGGTCTGTGTGTCTAACTGTACATAATTTATCTTATTATATATTCTTGAGCAATATTATATCTAATATATTGTATTAATCACATTTTCTTATATCTTAATAACTTATTTATGAATCACTGTTAGATTTGTATCATCTGTTGTGTTAAAGCAAATTAATTTCCCCTTCTTCCAAAAACAGATTATTTGGACCTAACCAAAATAACCCAACGTCATTGCAATCTGTCTTGCATAGAGTAAAAAGGGGTGGTGGTGATGTAGCCACGTGCGTCTCTGAGTTATCGTTCTTTGTGCTGTTGAACATTTACATTTTGAAGGTAACTGCATGAGAATAAGTTCCAAAGCATTGGAAAACTTTATTCACCTCCCTCTACATCCTCTATGACTGCAGATTTTCAGATTCTCTTCATTGCAAAAATGTAATGATCACATGTTGATTTTAGTAAAAAACAAGATTGATAAATCTTTGAAGGAAGAGAAAATCATGTTTAGAAATTTGTAGTTCAGGCTCAGTTAATTAGTGAGCCCACTTGTGTTATCGCTACATGTCAGTTACTGCCTGATTGGATACTGAAATAGATTTTCATAGCAGTTGTAATGCCCTTCTCAGGCATCATGGGATGGTCTACCATCTCTGGATTCAGGCTGTCACTGAAATGAATTAAAAACAGTCCAGTTCAGCAATTCGAATATCCATCAGTTTATTAATGACACCCTGGATCTTTAATATTCTGAATTCACCTAAGTTATAGATGAGCGTGCTCCCATTAAAACCAAGGATAGGCACCTCCCCTGGATAACTTATGACCTTGTGAGTATTTCCAGGCAGACAGATAATGCACAGGCCCCATTTCAAAACTCCAAGGATCCCGCTGACTGTTAAAATCCAGCCAGTTAAGAAATATGAGCAAAACTACCACCAGAAATGCTACATCCAGTTTTCATAAAGAACAGCTTGCTCATGAATTTAAAAATTTAGCAAATTTAAAATAAAACCAAAATTATAAATTATGCATCTCTTTTATTGCATATATATTTTAGAGATAGATTTTTAGTCGCCCCATTATTTAATCAGCATTCTGGTTTATTCTACCTTACAACATTCTTCTGTGATGAATTTAAATCCTGTTGTGAAAAATGAATAAATAAAGATTTTTGAAGCAAGCAACAGTTGAGGTATGTGTGTGGAGTGGTCCTGGGCTGGATGGCAGTAAAAGGGAAATTTCTCATGCAAAAGCAAAATTTTCTAATGGGATATCTTACTTAACTTGAGCCTCCTATTTCATGATCAATTGATGCTATATTATCTCACAAAATGCAACGACTCCGCCAACCTTGTTAGTTGCAAATTTACTCTGTGTCAAAATATAAAGAGCTACTAGGTGCTATTTCAGTGATGTGCTGTCCCATTAGATAAACTTTAATTGGTCAGTCTGTCATGTATTGCCTTACTTTATTCCTTTCTGTTGCCTTTGTAATAGCGTGTCATATACACAAATCTGATGCATTCATAGAAAAGTGAGCTCAATTGTAGCTTCTTTTTTCCATTTTTATTAATGTTATTTCGTTCAGGATGTTTTCAGACATGTCTAAAATGAGTTGAATACACATTGAATCATCCTTGCAATCAAATTTTAATACTCTACAGCGCTGGATCACAGCTAATTTATTCCTACTCAATAAGACTAACTCTTACGACAGTGATTCTCAACCTTTTAGGGTCATTCACTGTTTTGGAAAAGGGGGGATTTTCAGGCCCCACCTGCCTCCATCACCTAAAACAAGTTGCTAATGAAATATGTTAAGGTTTTTTTTTTTTTTGTTTTTTTTTTTAAGATACAATAGATAGGTGTCCATAGATACATCATCATGCTGTTTGGGTCTCGGTTTAGTTCCTGGCCTGGGACCTTTCTGTGTGGAGTGTGCATGTTCTCCAAGTGGATGCATGGGTTTCCTCCAGGTACTCCGGTTTCCTCCCACCGTCCAAACACATCATGTTTGGGTTAACTGCTGACTCTAAACTGTCTGTAGGTCTGAGTTTGAGTGTGAGTGGTTGTTGGTCTCTGTGTGTCTCTGTGTGTCTCTGTGTGTTGGCCCTGTGATGGCCTGGTGACCTGTCCAGGGTGAACCCTGCCCCTCACCCGCAACTTTGGCTGGGGTTGGCTCCAGCACCCCAGTGACCCACAAACGGAAAAGCGGTAGAAGATGGATGGATGTTGTATCTATTGCCGAGACTTGTGGTCTGTGTAACAAATCTATCCATTTTGTGACGTCACAGTCCACACTAGCCTGCCAGCACTCTTTTTCAAAGTTTCTTTATTGTTCCACTGGAATTCACATTTTCACAGTTATCATTATTTTCTCATTTTGGTTCCAGGTCACATTTCATCTCCGGGCCTCCTGTCTAATGTTCTTTTCATTTAGCCTACACGTAGACTATTAATGACTACTTTCTTTGTGGTTGGGTGTTTTATTTTGAATGTAGGATCTTTGTTGTCAATAAAGATAGGCATGATAAGAAAAATTTCCTCCACTGTCTCACACCCCACCTGTCATGCCTGCTTTCCCCACCACTAGCATTAAGTTAGGCTATTAAGGTTATTCTGTCTTAATGGTACGCCGCTGTGCACTGTGAGGAGATGAACATGCCATTTGCCTTGACCTGTGGCTGCCCTCTCATCTAAATGCAATATTTATCATGTTGAAACGGCTTTTCATTCACGGTGATAAAGATTTAAAAGCTTTGGAGCTCTTTCCACCAATATTTTCCATAACTTTAACTTTTCTTTTGCTATATAATAATTTATAACTTTCATTGAATTATAGAAATATGTTTAAATTATATTTTGTTTTATTACTGTTTAATTGCGACTAGTGTTCTTAAATTAAATTTTCAACCGCTTCACCATATTCTATATGTTAGCAACATTCATTAGTTGAAAGACAAAGTACTGATGAAGGGTAATGATAATATTGTAATGTACTGGCCAAATTTTTATCTAATGACAGCGCTACAGGGGAAGTAATTGCCAAAGTAAATATTTAATCCAGACATTCATTGTTAAAATGTAACATTTTTTCCCCCCTCACAGACAACCACATAGCTCCAAGCACCTAACAGAAGAATTCAGATTTTAGATTTACATCAGCTTCTGAGTTTTATGAAATTATTACGTATATCTTATGATCATATATATTATTTATTACACAAAGCATTTAGCATATGGTTGGAATAGTACAAAACTAAAAGTAATCCTCTGAAAACCAGTGTCATAAGAAAATAGATATTATTTTTGTTATTGTTTTGTTTGAAACTGAACTAAAAAATAACTACTTTGTGATTGAGGTGCTTTTTCTCTCAGTGAAGGTGATTCTTTTGGCTTAATCACTCTCCACTCCAGAATGGCACGTGTATGTATTAGGAGAGTCAGACTGAAACAAAAAGTTGACATTGTCAACATGAAAGAATAATAAATAAGAGGCAAGCCTCACACACACAAAACAATTGAGATTTCTATTTGATTCTCGAGAATCATCATGGAAATGGTCGTCAGTCAAGAAGGCAATATCACGTTTCTCTGCGGAGCTTTGGCAGAGGCAAAAGATTTCCAGCTGTATATCCAATACAACCCATTAATGTCTCAACAGCACGAGGAGACAATCTGTGGACAAGAACCTTGGAAACAAGATTAGGTTTTCTGGTGTTAATGATGAACTTTAAAGCTGCAGGGGTCGATATCGCTACATTAAACACAGCTAAAATGGATAGGTCTGATGTTAAATTGAAAGGGAACAAAGAGAATTATCATCTGACCTGAGTTGTCTTTACAAGGCAATTGGGGGTGGGGGTGGAGGGTTAAAACCTCCAGTTTTGGCTTTCCAACCTGTTTTAATTTACCACCAGCTGCAGACAGCTCTATTCAGGAGGATAAACCCATGATACATTACAGCAGTCGATTATTTTATATTGCAGGTTTTTACTTTATCTTTTATCCTTGTATTCATTAATTCTAAATTTATTTTGGTGTTGATTTGGAAAAAGAATTTAATTGTATGGTCAAAACCTCAGAATTTTCAGTGCATATACTGTAATCCATTTTTACAGTATAAGAACATACAGGTTTCAAATGTTACAGCGTATCTATCCTAATTTATTAAGTATTAGTACTTTTGGATTACTGTACAGGACAGGACTGAGGGTTATTGTAATTTGACAGTGCATCTACTGTATCGTATTTAGGGTTCAGGAGGTGAGGATAACTAGCACTGTTAGTCTATCAGGTTAAATAAGTGAAGGAAAGAGAGGGAGAGCAGCACAGGGAGGACATTACAAACAACAGCAATCACTCTGATGCCACTTTTAAGAAACAAGAACCAGAACTAACATAGCACTCAATTTCTAACTTAACTTATTTACTTATTTACCCTAATTAATAACTTTATTTAACCCCATGAAATTATAAGACAAACATTTATAATCAGTCTTACTACAAATTTTGTAAACCACGCATTCATTTACCTGTGAAGGATAACTATTTCACAGCATTTTCCAGTTATTATAAAATACAGTAAGATACCCTTGTAATCCACCACAAAGCTACAGCAATATGATGTAAATACTGTTTTATGTTGTTGAATAATTTATTTACAGTTATTTTTAGATGAGTGATTTAGCTGTTAATTTACATGCAAGGGGTTTGTATTCAATAGTAATTAACAGGTACTCTAAAATACAGCAACAAATCCACAGTCTAATGTTAATCAAATTCCTGATAAAATGTCATCTCTTCACATCTTAGCCATAAAACCTTTTATATGTTAGCGCTGTGTGGGTAAAGGCATTTGTTTTATATCAGAATTACTCTTTGAAGAGACCGAAAGACAACACTTACCACCCCCCTGAAAAAAATCACCAGGGCTGACTTTTCAACAAACCCAAATATATAGGATTCTATAAATCTGCATCAGCGTTTCATTGTCCTAGTTACGTTAGCATTGCCACATCATATTTTTGACTGTTCTTCAACTGAACTTTGGAAACTTTCAAATCGTGCTGTGCGTAGACACGGTTCGGTTAGGATGTCAGCCGCTGCAGCATGTATGGGACGGACTGAGGCCGCTTATTTCATTCTCAATTCCCCTTGTTTGATCACATGCAGAAACATGGGCAGAAAAAACTGAGGCACAGTATAAGATGAGCCAGAAACCCCAGCATGACAGAGTAGGGAACACCGAGGCTCATTAACAGCCGCCGCCTGGACTGATCCCGGTGCTCAGTCTGGGGAGTTTGAGCCAACTTGCTCTATTGCAGGGTAGAGAGAGACTTCTAAAGGGCATGACCATCTGGAGCCAACCTCCCTCTTTTTTTTTTCTTTTTTTTTTTTTTAACTGGGTAGGAGGCAGAGCCCAGACTCATCAAGCAGGTTGATAATCAGGTGACACCGGAACTCATTCACGTTGCTCTGCATAGGGTCAGTTGTTGCCGCCGGTGAAATGTATCATCTGGATGGAAAGTAATGAAAACAAAAAAAAAGGGAAAAGAAAAGATGATTGTTATGCAGCATGGGTGAAATAGCTCTGCGAACTCAAAGCAGCCCGCCAGTTCAAAGCAATAGAACTACACCAGATAGAAGTAGGGCATGTTTTTAAGTAAGAATAGTGTAAGTATAATCAAGTCTTTCCCCCTCGTGTCATCCAGTGTCCAGGAAATGTCAGTGGAATGCCACTGGGACAGGTGAAAACTCAGTATCCAGTGTTGAGATGACATTCTTCCCCTAAGGACAAATGGCTGCGTATGAAAAATTGATATGGGGCAGAAAATAGACTTCCAGTCTGATATAGAATAAGGGTGACCATGAGACTAGTACAGTAGGAATCCAAATTAAAACAGCACAATTTTCCCAATTAATTATTCACTATTCCGGAGCCTGGTGTCAGTGGCTCGACACACAATTACAAAGACACAAGGTTGGGTTTGTCGGAGGATAGATCCAGAAGAAAATTAATGAGGAATGACACTGATTGATGGCAGAGTCCTTCAGCTATTTGTCTGCTCTCCGAATGTAGTTCTTTGTGCAAAATGCATCTGGATAATGCTTTTCCTGTTATGGTAATCCAAGACAAATGAATGAATGTAGCCATAATGTTTTCTGTGAAATTAGAGGATGGGTGCTTCTGCAGAAACAATCTACCTGTCTGACATACTTTCGGCACAGCAGTGCACCCCGAGTAAGTCCCTGGAGTCCGAGAAATAATTACCTCTTCAGAAGCACATTGCATTATGTCTATACATGAAGTGCTCTCAAAATGCTGCTACAATAACCCCACTGCTTCGCAACTCAAGGGAGCTCGTTCAACATGTGCACAAGTGACAGTGAGCCTTAATAAGTCAGCCAGCAACCAGACTGCATGGAACACTGCCTCCATGCTCGGATCCATGCTCAGGGCAGATACATAGATAATCAAAGCATGACAGTAGGTTTTACATTTCAAATAACCCACGGTGCATTACCAGCAGTTATTTACAGTGTAAGCACTCCTCATTAATTTTTAAACAGGCCCTTAAGGCCTGGTTGACAGACAAAGCTGGAAAGCAAAAGGAGGAGAACGAACTGTTGCTGTTCCTCTACACACAGTATGAAGCAGTAATGGCACCGTGCAAAGTGCTGCTGAATGCATTATTAATACGTTGATGATGCAATATGTAAAGGTCATGGCCAATGTTTCTGCACACACTCATTTATCATACAATGTGTCTACATGTGTAAATGATATATGAACAGCGGTATCATATGTACTTTTTAGATGTTTGGCAAGATGCTAGAAGTCGCTGGGCAAATAGTTTCATGCATGATAGTAAAAATTACAAATCGGTCTGAAAATCTCTGCTGGTAATTGATGATCTGTAATATCTTTTTTTTTTTTTTTTCATTGCAGACTGTACTCATTGCTTTATCGAAATCCCTCAGAAGACGAGCAGACAGCCAGGCAGATGTCTTTGCTTTGCTTGCCATGAACCTGACGCCACTGAGAGTAGTGGGAGTCTCAGACACCACAAATGAGATCGCCCAGCTGCCACGCCATGAGATTTTGTGAGTGTCAGTCATCAGGTTGTGGTTCAGGCGTTTCGTCTCTGTTCTGCAGAAGGAAGGCCGTGACGCCATATACCTATTCCTCCTTTCAGACTTACCCTGTGATACATCTTTGTAATCTCATTACCCGTGGACGTCTCATTAATTCCTGTCATGACCAAGTGGCCCACTACTCCTGTTGTCACCACGTCCAGCCACTGCTCGCAAACTCAAGGCCTGTAAACAAAGCAAAGAGTCTGGAGGAGAAAATGGTGGCCTATGTAGCAGCCACAAATCATTGACTGGGGTCAGGCCACCTTAAACTGTGAGAATTCACCTTGGGCTCTGCTTCTTGCCGCCCCTGTAAATGAACACTATTGTGCTCTCTGATGGATGAACTGCAGCAAAATAGAAAGGAATCGCAGCATTGTTTGGCCATGATAAGAATTGTTTCGAGCAGCTGCAGAGCAGCACTGTTCAATGACCGGTACACTCCGTGGATGGCGAGTTCACTTGCTGAGCTATCCATGCTGAGTCGAGTTAAACTTCATAGATCTGTGGCTTGAACTTGTTATGTGTTGTGTAATGAGGGTGGTAATAATGCTTTAACAGTGTTTATTGAAACACTCACTACTTAGTGCTCTATTCGCTCTGTATTACATGGTTTGGTGAGCAACTTCAATATTCTTAAATCACAACATTTGTCATCGAGAAACAAAAGGGTGAGGCTGCTCTCTTTTTCACGACAAACCGGGGCTATTACTGCTGCTATTGGAGTGAAACTGCCAAACAAAATTTCATAGCATTCCATGTGCAATGACAATAAATAAACTACATGTCAAACTGAACTATCACACCTAATCCTTTTATACATTCAATCACTATGAATATGAACTAAAAATTTCTATCTTACATGGGAGTCTGAGTTTTAATGATATCGTTATTTCTTGTTGGAGGAACTAGGATTAATTATCACACTATTCAATTTCACATCGTGTGACATGTGGCAGCAGTTAACAGCATAACAGTTCCGCACCTCCTATAGAGAAGTATTTTATGAATCTGCAGCTGCATTGGAGTTCATAGTTTGTTTCAGCTCATTATTTAGCTGCCTTGGCTAAAATCCTGACTTGCTGGCCAACATACGCGACCATCACTTCAAGAGTTGGAAAAACAAACAACTAAAGCAGTGAATGCTGGCTATATGTCAGGGGGATGATCATAAATATATTTTTATAAGAACATTAATGTTATTCTATGGGCTCTGGTGTGTAAACACTCTTTGATACCATTCACATTCTCCATGTCCACCGAAAACATGGTGATGTTTCTGCTCCAATAATCCCTTTACAGTAAAATAGAAATAGAAAGCATTTATTGTCATTGAACTGTGCAAAATACAGCAATATTAAGAGTGCTGTTCTAGGTTGGTGCACCAGGGTCACAGTAGAGGAGCTACACCAACAACACAATAGGTAAGTAGATACATACAAAGGGTCGAAGTATTTTTTCACAATAGAAATGAAATTGCACTGGTTGTTGTGGAAAGTGCTGTTTTTACCTTTTGTAAGATCATACGGACCCATTTAAAGTTGAAAATAAAACTGAGATGTAAAACTATCAGAGTGTTTACAACAAACAGACTTGTTCAAACAGACCTGCTCCTGCTTGTCTGACGGTGGATTGTAAAACTTTCTCATGGC
Source organism: Echeneis naucrates (assembly GCF_900963305.1). Taxonomy (NCBI): domain Eukaryota; kingdom Metazoa; phylum Chordata; class Actinopteri; order Carangiformes; family Echeneidae; genus Echeneis; species Echeneis naucrates. The sequence continues at coordinate 21,872,079 of NC_042515.1, read as the reverse complement.
GAGTCATTTAGCTCAAATTATAACCTTGTTTTCCCACCAAATAGATGTGGCTATTTTCATCAGGTCACACATTTGCCATTCACTGATACCACATGCAGAACAATATAGAGTAAAGCCATTATAATACATTGTTGATATTGGTATGGGTGAAAAGGAGCTGTCAGAAAAAGGAGCAGTCTTCTTAGCATTACAACTTCAAGGGAGCAGTTTTTCCCACTTAGCTGTCTGCTATGGTGATGATGATGATGATGATTTTTATTATTATATAATCATGACTGTTAAAAGTACAATTTAAATAGGACATTACCATTGTTTCCTTATTCACATCAAAGACCACAGACCATGACTAAAATCATCATACATTATATCGTTCTCTTACTCAGAGAATGAGCTACAGTGAGTTCCAATAAAAGGCCTCTACTTTGTTAACTTCAGCTTTAAATAATCTGAATGGTCTTATTTACACCCTGATTGTCTGAAAGCTTACTTTGTTTTCTGCTCATATTACGTGAACAGATCTGAGCAAAAAACTTGAATCTGCACTGCAGTCACTACCAATTAAAAAAAAAAAAAAAAAACTACAAAATTAAGACTAAATAGGTTTGCTTTGGTCTTTGGCGCTCATGTTGTAAAGCAACAGTTCCAAACATGGAGCTTACTGACAGGAAAACGGAGAATAGCAGCAGCATCAGTCTGAGTGGAACCTTGAGGATTCTTTGACACCATATCACTTCTGTGTCTACTGTGTTTTCTTGAGACCTCGTTCCACAATTTTCATCAATTTCACGACACAATGAAAATGTATTCAAAACCTTTACCAGAGAATGCCACCTCGTGTCGTTCCTTCTCTGTATTTTATACAGCCACATGTCTTGTCGTGCCTGGTGCAAAGGTTCAGTTTATATGATGTGATAGGAAGTGGTATGTTTTGACAGTCAGTCCCTGTTCATACCACGAAACATAAAAACTGTTCTTTGAGCAAATCCAAACCATGTCCCAGGTGTCATAACGTGTTGACACTGACAGTGAAAGTGTGGAATCGACACTTTCAGTAACACAAATCCTTCAAAAAAAAAAAAAAAAAAAAATACAATTGACTTGTGGAATGGGCACTCAGAGACTGGTATTTGAAACATTTAATATTCCTGACACAATCATACTGTTGAGGATTTGGGTTATCTGGTGACCATTTTCATAACAAGGGATGAACAAGATCATCGACATCATTTAATCTTGACTCATGAATTTGCTAATTTTAGATTATCTTTTGAGACCTTGAATCTCACTGTGGCATCTCTTATGCAACCAACCAACTCAGCTCTGAAATCTGGTATTGATATTATATTTTATACAGACATTTTCAGGAAATAATCAGAAAGGCGGGAGCAACCTTATTATTATTATTATTTTCAGTACAGTAATTACACCAACAATGCTGATGAGCAATGAGCTATTTACTTTAGGTAGAATGAAATGGATGAAAAGGCAGAAAACTTATATAACTAATAACAAATATGTGAGTTTAATCATGCTAGACACTCGGTGGCTCTGGTCTTCAGCTTCTCTGCCCTGATTACTGTGCAGGAAAAGCTGCAAGGACACATTTGAAGGAGCAGGTGGAGCTGAGGAGGGGTGACAGGTGGATGGTTTGGTACATGGTACTCATTCATTCATTCATTCTTTCATCTTCAACTGCTTATCCTTTTCCAGGTTACGGGGGGTTCCAGAGCCAATCCCAGCTCACTCTCGGAGAGGGCGGGGTCACCCTGGACAGGTCAGGACCAGTCTATCACAGGGCCAATACGCAGACCAACAACCACCCACACTCACACTCAGACCTACGGACAGTTTAGAGTCAGCAGTTAACCCAAACATGATGTCTTTGGACGGTGGGAGGAAACTGGAGTACCCGGAGGAAACCCACACAGGTACAGGGAGAACATGTAAACTCTGCACAGAAAGATACAACATCCTGTGACATTGACAAAGATTTGAAACTTCAGACTGAGGCGGTCAAAGGTAAATTGACTTGTTTAGCAAAGACTGCGTATCTTCTTTTGACAAAAAAACTAGGCCCTGGTGGTCATCAGATCAAACTCCGGTTTTAGATCACCATGAACTGGCATGCACAGAAGCATTTTCTTCACTGGCTCCACCTATTTGCCTCTTTTTTGGTGAAGTGAGGAACCAAGACTGTCACTCTGAACCTCAAACCTTCTTCAGAAACCCGTGGGTACTGTCAAGGAGGTTACTTCTTGATACAGTCTTGACATAAGAAGTCACACTTTAATTAAATACATCTGCAGTGTTTTGTTGTTTTGTTTTGTTTTGTTTGTAATTACTACTACTTTATTGAACCAATGCAGTCAGATTAAAGCTCTAAAACCAAACCAATGAACAGAGAACAACAAACTTAAAGCTAAGGCAAACTGAGAAGTTGGGTGGTAATTAGCAAATAAGTTCTTCATTATCATCGACCCGTTTTACAAAATAGTCATTTGGCCTTTGAAAACAATGCTGACAAGGATAATGTCTATCAGTTAGGGCGAAAATAATCCTGTTGAAAACGCTGCTTCTGTGAGGATTATATCATATTGTTCCAGATATTTGAGCCTCTGAGGGGTTGATTGTATGCCTTTGAGAGACACAGCAACAGAGACCCCACCGGCCTCCAGGGGCTCCATCAACACACATTTCTGTCTGACTTCATGAGCGATGAGCAACATTTTTTTGCGGAACGGGGTCAAGGTCGGTTGTGTTCGGGTTTTGTGAGCGCTGAATGAACGGTCTGACGCGTCTGCCCTGGGGCCATGTGGGGCTGGATTTGGCATTGAAGCTTTTGTACTTGTTTCAAACATCCAGACAAAGTAGGTTGTTTCAGCCGTGTCTTTTGTGACTCTATATGTGATTATTTCAACTGAGGGTACACAAATTGACCGCTCTCCTTCAAAGAAATGGATTTATCAAAAGATCTGACAACGAGTCGCAACCTTTACTCGTCCTTTCATAGAGTTAAAAATACATTTCCTTAACAAAGAGCAATTGAAGAATGGACTCAGTTAACTGTCTTTGATTCTCGGCTGTCCTTTACCCTGTACCCATGGCACCATCTGAGAGAGGGTCAGAGATGACACATTCAAATGCGGCTTTTCAGCAGACACAGCTGAAATATAAAAGCAGCATTATACATAAATTCTTGATAAGAACTGTCAGGGATGATCTGTACATGAAAATGTGCAGCATCCACAGGATAAACCCATGTGGGTATACTGGAGTTCGCAGCGCGATGACACAGGCTGTGCTGTTGCACATACCGTAAGTTAAGAGACAGTGGATAAGAAATAGCTGCCTATATATCACAAATCCCATTTTACAGATGACAGTGGCAATAGCTTTTTCTGCTTTTATCAAGTGGTTCAGGCTCACTTAAGTGCGCCGAACGCAAAAGTGTGGAAATTGTCAGCAAAAGCAAATCCCACCCCACAGCAAATAAGGCGTTTCCCATTTCCCCAGTGTCAGTTGCATAAAAACAGTGAACAGCCCTGACGAATGTTTCTCATCCTGATTCTTTTCCTCAAATCGTCTGTCAACAGATCCAGGAGAATTTCAATTTCATGACATTTGTGGGCGAGCAATTTGAAGCCCAGACTCTGTCGAGAAAAAAAGCGCTGATATCCGCAGAGATTCAGAAAAAACGTTCTTGCGTTTCCCTCCCAACCCTAAGCTCACAATTGGAGTTTTCAGAGAGGAGGGAAAGGCCTCAGACACAGCTCAAAGACATGGTTACTGGACTGTTCAATACTAAACGAAGACTTTTTCTCAGGAGACCACTGAAGCCTTCCTGGGGCGCCAGGCTGCAGACTTCTCCTCTGTGGCAGCCTTCAAGGTGCAGAAGATAAGAAAAATGAAAAATGACACTGTTGGGAAGCCGAGCACTCTTATTCTCTGAAAAAGTAGACTTACTCACTCCAAAGCATTGTTTATTCAGATGTTTTGTCTCCAGGAACGCTGTCTTTTATGGTCTTGACTTTACCTTGCAAAGAATTTATGTTCTTCCTCATGTGTCCTATTTACGTATTAAAAAGGATTTCTGTCTGAGATTAAAAATGTGTCATTTGACGGTCCCGACAGTGTTGGGAACTCAGAGGTGGAGGAGCCAACATAAAGGATGCTGGCGCATTAGCTGTGTGTCACAATGTTCAGTTTGAGACATCCCTGTTTTTCTGAAACAAAAAGAGACTTTGGCAGGTTTTAAAATAATTGGGATGGCACGCGTCGCTTCCGTTGAATTGAACTGTGATCATTTTAATCCATCCAGCTGCAGCATCTTTTAATATTTGAATACAGTATCTATCAACAGCAGCCACATTATGTTAAAGGTTTGGGAAGTGTCGTGTTCATGATCAACAAATTGCAGCAAAAAAAATAAAAAATAAAACAGAATGCAAATGCTGATGCAAAGTCAGACGTGCTACAGTACACACCCACCTTGCTGTGCAAAACTTTCTGGACGACACACAACTCCTCCAAAAAAAGTAGTGGTGGACGAATGAGCATGCAATGGACAGGACAGTATCGCTGGCATGTTTTGTCCTCCGCAGGGATAAGGTTATTAACTCATATAGGTCAGGTTTGGAAAAAGCATTCATTATCAAAAAAACAAAACTGCTTTGCTGGTTGATGGGAATAAGGTTTTTAAAATATTAACAGCGTTACCTTTTCAATAACAAGTAATCTAACTCATCATCATCATCATTTTCATCATTACAATGGCGTTGAGCTCTCTCGCCTTAAGAGGAGCTGCAAAGTTTGTATTTTGTGTTTGTTTCTTGTTTTGAGCATGGGCAATGGTATGATAAGCAATGATGATTGGCTAAGGTGAAGTACACACGTGATCCACAAACCCATACACACATATGCACACTAACAACTGGGACAGAAGCCAAACTGTCAACACAATTCAAAAGTAGCATTTACAAACTGGACGTGCGAACATTAGTGTTTCTGTTCATAATGTATTGTATTAGGTGTCCATTTCATTCTACATGAAAATACAATATTCAGTTTTTATTATAAATAATTTAATAAAATGCTGAATTGAAAGTTTCATCAAAGAGTACATACAAAAAAGCAGCACAATAGTTACTTTCATATGGCTGTACTAACTCTGAAAGAAGTAATTAGTAACTTGGTGGTTCCTGACGCGATCTTCTACTCGAGAAAGTTCTATGTTCGGGCTCCATTTCATTAAGAGTAAGAAGAGGCTTGCAATCTATTGGTGAAAGCACCATCTTCTTTGGCGTGGTGTGCTGGACTGCAGGCATCGACGCCAACAACGGCAAATAACGTCACAGCATCACAGGCATGAGGCTGGCCAGACTGGAGGAAGCGGTTGAATGCAGCTTGTTTGCAAAGCTGCTAAAGTTATAGAAGATCATGCAATGCACGCTTATGTTATGTATTTCATTATTTATTAATTGCTTATATATTTTCAACATGTTATCTGCTACCTATCAAATTGTTTTGTCCAACTCAACTAAGATTATAAAAATCATTAATCAGCAGACTACTAAACAATTTTGAAGTGAATCCGTCTGACCATCTTTAACAACAGCAAAACGGTTTTGGTCTTCTTTGTCTGACTGTAAGCAGCAGCTGTCATGATTATCAAGAACCAGTGACACAGGAGCTGAGCTTAATCACAGTCATTTTCTTCCAAAAAGGATGTCAAAACCTGGCAAGCAGTCAAAATCAGGCAGAGGTACTGAATCTCTAGGCTCAGACTAGAGAGCGAGGAACAGAATCAGGTAATACACTAGAAAGGCACACTGAGGAATGCTGGAACACTGACGCAAGGGAGATGATCTGGCACAGGAGGAACGGGGAGCACGGCTTTTAAGTAGCAATGACACAGGACACCTCCAATCAGAAACAAGATAGAGTGCTAACACTCATTGTCCAAGTTTCCAGTTAAACTGTCTTCTTGCTATCAAAAAGGAGCCGCATTTGAAACTGCAAGAAAAAGTTATCACCAAAAGGGGTTTTTGGGGAATGATTGCAATTGAACTTTGTATTCATTCATCTTCTACCGCTTTTCCATTTCCACAGCACAAGGGGTTGCTGGAGCCAATCCCAGCTCACTCTGGGTGAGGGCGGGGTCCAGCCTGGACAGGTCACCAGTCCATCACAGGGCCAACACACAGAGACACACAGAGACCAACAACCACTCACACTCAGACCTACAGACAATTTAGAGTCACCAGTTAACCTAAACATTTTTTTCATTTTAAATACATCATCTATATAAATCATGATTTCTTTATGTCACACCATTTACCACACCAGCTGTTTGACAATGTGTTCACAGGTCTATTTTCTTTTGACTGTGCAACACAAGAAGTCTGTCACACCGAACAAGGGAGGCAATAACTGAAATAAAGTATAAAATGTGGAAGCACAGTTCCTCCCATATCAGCTCTCGCCCATTATTATAAAAAAAACCCCAATAATGTTAAATAAATGAAACAACATTCAGCCTAAATAAGATACACTGACTAATCAGTTGCACGCTAATACAGTGTGCCAAATATCAGAAAGATAGTAAGTAAGGAGACACTAAAGGGGTACACGCCACACAGATGGGAAGGAATTTAACAGGAAGACAAAGGTAAGATGCAAGCTTCAAAACAAAGCAAAAAATGAGAAGAGAGGACAAAAACCCGAACTGAAACCTGACAACAGATACCGAGTGGTCTGACACTGCTGACAGCTGACTTTATCCTTCCCCATTAAAACAAAAGGAAGGAGCGGCAGGAGGAACTCTGACCGAAAATAAAGAACCACAGCCGTCCCCCAAGTTTCTGAACTAAATATTTGTCCCGAGTTCATCAACTTTATGTTATCCACAGCAAGCACAACACATCATGACATCAGTTTCATAAAATTCCCAGTCTTCAGTGGCCTTGTAATTAACCTCATTTCATTCAACCTGCAGGCAGTGATTATCTCGTGAACACACCCGTTTAATAGGCATTTACGAAAGTATTATTTTGTTTTATGCCTCATCTTAAAGCAACGATGCAATTATGGAAATATTCATGTTTTATTTCTGTCGAGATATGCCACATTTCATTGGCTTGGTGAGTTGTGCTTTGCATGTCGCTCCAGCAGCACAAAGAAAATAACACGGTTGCGAGTTGCAAAAGTTAGTCGATTAAAAAAGATAAAAAGCCATGTTTCTACCACATGGATCCTGGCAGGTGCGTGAGGAGCAATTTTCATCTCACCCTTCTGGCAGAAGTCTGAGCTGGAGTCACGACTCTCCATTTTGAAATTGGCTTCACAGAGAGATCGGTGCACCCCTTGCGCTGGCAACCATGTTGAAGGGAATGGACAGCAACTGTGTTCCTAAGTGAGTTGATTTAAACCACCTGGTGAGAATTTCATTCAGCAAGCGTCCGTGGAGGAGAAAACACAACATTTCCCATATTTCCCAGTTTGTTTTTGAATTACAGGCTTTCCTTCAGTCAAACTTCTTTCTGCTTGTGTATCTCCTTTTGACGAGACGTACGTTGAGGAAGCCTTTTGAAAACCTTGTTGCTTAGCAACAATGGTTACGGTCAAGTCAGATTTATTCATGGTGTTAGGTTTATAAGAGTGTTTGTCCAAGTTTGTCATACTGCTTTCCAGAACGAACATGAGGGAAACAGGTACAAGAGAGAACACAATGAGAGGACAGAGTGTTGCTGTCCACCTTTCAATGATTTTCTGAGTCATTTTGCAATTGTGTTTTGTGACTGATCACTTGTTTTTTTGTTTGTTTGTTTGTTTTTTTTTTATCATTTTCACAGTCTTCCTGCAGTAATGGCAGCACCAGCCATGTTTGTAGCAATACACACACCCAAATCTTGTCAGCTCGGAGAAGTTATTTCACAGATGGTTCAGATTGCACAGGATGTGATTGCCCTTCACAATATGGTGCACAATTGTTCTTGCTTATGAAGGTTCCCAACTGACTGAAATTCAGAAGTGTTCACGTACTGCCATAAAAAGAGTCAGTCACATCCTTTAAAATTTTCATATCTTATTTAAAGGATGCTATGGACTAAACACATGGTTGGCTACACAATAGAGGCAAAGAACTAAACCCTGAAGCTGGATGACAACTGTACAATGTCAGAAAAAAATGTCTCCACCCCTGCACTGAGCTTAAAACACAGGGAACTGGACCTCCTGCAAGGATAGTCTACTTTTAGTTTAGTGCTATTAGAGAATCATGCTCAAACCTTTCAGGAAATATCTCCTCAATGCCGCTGAGAATGAGAGTGGAACATATTTCAATTGAAATTATTAAAAGAGTCAGTCTGAGACTAGTTTATATATGTACCTTGAAAAAATAAAAAAAAAAACTTACAATATGTGCGACATACTGTAGCAACAACATATAAGTTGGCTCAGTCAGAGTTGAGACCTCAGTGAATGACTCCTCATGACTGCTATTTTCCTTTCAATCTACAATAATCCATAACATGAACCTCTCCGTGTCGACCCGCGGCAGAAAACTGTGCTGCACAAATGCTGTATTTCAGAGAGGAAGCAAAAAACAAAAACAAAACAACAATTGTGTCTTCCAGCATATACAGTATGAACTGTTACGCCATCCTTATTGGGAGCGCTCTACAGTTTCATCTTGCCATGAAGAAGACGAATGATGTGTGATGAAACCGTGTGGAAAGCTGGGGCTGTGCGGCGCGGTGGAAACACTGACTCTGTTTACTGTGCTTTGTAGTCACTGGGCCCACTGCCATTTGTCACAATTTTTGGTGCATTGGCATACAGTACAGCTCACACCCAAGCTGCTCTCTCATTCATCACCTCGAAAGCCGATGAGAGATTTTTGACTTCAATTAGGCAAAACTTGAATGTAGCCGTTTCGTGTTGTCCCAGCGTCCCAGCGTCCATTGTCATTTAAATGCATAATTTCACATGACCCACATTTCTGTCCCAGCTCTCTGAATGCACCGAAAAAAACCACACAATTACACAAAATTATCATTTAAATGAGACGCACTTGCGTTATTTGTTATAATATCATTATCTTCAAATATGCCAGACGTCAAATTGCAGTGCAAATTGTAATTTCAGCATTGTAGCATGACAGTGACACGGTTCAGTTTTAGTCTTTAGGCTGATGTTTGACTAGTTTGTTTGAGAAAATATGAACATGAAGTACAAAATAGTACAGAGATAACTGACAAAATACACACGTTTTAGACAGAGAAGTGAGGTTTAGTCCAATAATACTTTTTCTACAACAGAAAAACTCTCCAACTGTGTTTATACATTGTATGTCCCACCTGTCATTTCATATCTATTTAAAAGTACATGTGGTTAAATTTCTGCATCTGTTTTAAATGTAAAAATAGCATTGACAAACAAACAAACAAGCTAAAAAAAAGACAGAGAGAACCATGAGATGAATTATTGCAGTTTTGCCCAATTTAAGGGCTAGAAATAGAAATGTCTTCACAGACTGTCTTGCTGTATGAGACAATTACAGCCACAATGTTTTTTTTTTTTTTTTTGTTATCTTTTCATTAACTATTGCATTACTTTTTTGAGAAAAACAAAGAAATCAACTCATGTATTCAACACGAGACAGGAGGCTCGTAAATGTAAAAAATATTGTATTCAGGACAGATTTTAAGTCCTTCGGCTATATTTCCTATTTGTTTTTTGTTTTAGTTTTTTTTTTCGGGGGGGGTCCTTTTATCGCCATCTTAATAACAATGAATAAACAATGAATTTACGCGAACTCATTTAGTGATTGTTTTGCTGAATAAAGGCCATCATGGGCCAAGTTTCTTTTTACTGGTGGACAATATATATATATATATATATATATATATATATAGGACAGAGGTAAATACATAATTGTATTTTTTCATAAAGCTGATGGATTACTGGGGACTAGGGAGTAAGTACACATACACCTGATTGTTAGTTAAATCATCAAGTTTTCTAATTTGCAAATTCAGATTGTGCAGCCTCACTCTCATGAAAGCCAATGTGACTCCAACCTTGTGCCAAGATGATGCCTTGTAGTTTAAATGTTTGTAGAGTCTCAGTTCTTTTATCTTCTGCTGTCACAGTAAAAGGTCCCTACATGCAAACTTTAATTTGGCTAAACAAGGTGTATAATCAAGACACATTTCAATTCTTTTCAGGTTTTTTTAAGCATCTTATTCCCCTGCTCATCAGGATACAAATGCAATCACAAGATTGCAGAGCGCACAAAAAAACAAAAAAAAATGTATGCAGATTGGAAACAACAACTTGCTGCACAATAAATTGAACTAGCAAACAACCAAATGGTGGTGATAAACACGCTTTAAGTTTCCAACAGTAAATTTTACCAGCAGTAGAGATTTCTCTCTTTTTATGATATGAAATACTAAAAAACTTTATTGCCTCATCCTTTTACACCTTGTTCTGTCTGCTGAAGTTAGAATGGAGGACAGGGCAGGATGGGACGGCGCGGGGCAGAACAGGGCAGGATACCTTGATAATAGCGGGGGATTTAGTGTAGTACGGTATGAGAATAGGCCACTAATGAACGATAAACTAAATGCACGTAAAAGTAATAAAAATAATAAGGCCAAGAGAAAATAAAAGAGCAGAAAACGGGCCCAGATAGGCATATAACTGATAGCAATGACCCATTTTAAGATCAAAGGTGTATAATAATTGTCAGATTCATCCTTGTGTAAATCTACCAGTGTTTTTCCCCTTGCAAATGAGCCACAAGAGAAGGGCATGGAAGAGTCGAATCTTTAAATTAAATACATTACCCAGGAGCTGAAACGGGACATGGCATTGTCCTGCGCTGCACTGAGATACTCATTAATAGTTGTTAATGTGTAGACTTCCTGTTTCTAACATTGGCTCCTGCTGCCTCGCCCCCGGATTGGACTTTGAATCATACGTTCCTCATTTTCAGTAACTCCTCTAATGTTAGCTGGCTGTGGGTGGGACGGCATCCTTTTCAAGACATAATATTGCGACTAAAATCCAATCAAAATACTACAGATGGAGATATCCACGGGGAAATTCTGCCCATGGACACATAAAATAGGTAGCAACGACAATCTGAGCATATTTATTAGCCCTGGATGAAAGCACTGAGATGAAAGACACCCTGAATGTGCATCAGTGAGCCCCTTTTTCTTTGACACTATCCTGCTAAAATGACATTGGTCTTTTACAGCATATGTTCAAGTTATAATCCTTAACATTTTCTAAGATATCAAGCCTTGTTTTTTAGGCATTAACATGATCATGATTGTTGTTTTTAATGGCAGATTCCACCATTCCCCCCTTGGATTCAAAATGCTTTAACACATATTTGAAGGACATTCACAGTAAAAAAAAAAAAAAAAAAGTGAGCAAAGGATCCAGCGATACTGTTTTTGTTTGTCCTGTGCACCTCACATGAAGGCAATCTGCAGATACTTGTTACAGCACACATTACCAGGGGCCCATCAGGGGCTTTGCCATAAGGGCAAAGGTAGGCTGTCAAGAGAAGCCTGTCAGGAGTTTTCCCTGTGGGAAACTGGACAATTGGAAAGATAAGTATCAACATCAGGACAAAAAAAAAAAAAGGCCTGTTGAAAGGTGGTTTGGATGGCACACGAGATCGTGCCATAGGTCAGTCATGAATGCCAGCCGGGACCGGCCCCGACTCCCCATCAGAATAGGACCAAACCCCCAGAGCCCGAGTCTGTGTATCAGTGCATAAAAAGTTGATAGGAGGAAAAAAAGAAGTCTGTCCACGGAGGTGAGGCAAACTGACTTTTCAGTTGAAGGTGATGTCGCTAGCTCAAAGCATCATCGGGCGAGCTCGGCCCCAGTGGCAGCACTGACAGGGGTGAACAAAAGCGCCATGACACAGACAGTAGACACAAGGGCATGAACAAAACAGCAGAATCAGAGTGTGTGCAGCCCCCAGATTCAGATCCAGCTGTTTCGCAGTGTCCAAACAAAGGACCAGGGACATGCTTTTTGGCCGTATCTGTTGCAAATGAGCTAGCTAACAGTCCCACAAATATCAGTGAGACATTATTAGGAGGGCTTATTGGTTGTTTTTTTGTTTTGTTTTGTTTTGTTTTTAGTAGTTTAGTTTTGAGACTGTCCACCAACGTCCCCTGTTCCAGTTGGGGGCTCCAAACATTTGTTTGGTTTGTCTCTTCTGATCATTGGCTTCTGGTCTGACTTTTCTGTTAGATTTCTTCTCTCCCCCCCACCCAAGAGTTAGAAATCTTATTTATTACAACTTCAATTTCAAAGTTGTGTTGTGAGCAGTTCATCCATTCCGCAACTGATGGGATGGAACATGGTTGTCTTTCGTTCTCAGAGCAGAATAGCTTTAAATATAACTCTGCTGCTGGAGAGTCTGGTAACGGCTTTATTTATCAGGCCAACATGCCACCGGTACTCCAACATGTTTAGTTTGTTTCTCACAATCATATCAGTCTTTGACAGGAAAAGCAGTAATTCTGAACAAAGAAGGCTCTGACGTGTGCTGTCTGGGTTTATTTTGCCAGAGTAACAGCTGTAAATACAATAGTCAATTTTCCCTGAGCGATGAAGTCAGAAAATAATTTGCCAGGATCACAGATGAGGGTCCAAATTCAACGCAAGAGTGACAGGTTCTCCCGGCGGCTACAATGAGTTACGGAGTGTGATATTGTGGATATATTAGGTTTGTGTTGCTGCAACAGTGCTGGCATCACCTTTTTCAGATGTTACAAAGCCTTTAATAACACTTGGATCCTTAATTATAATGTTGAGCTTTATGCTCCTGTGCAAACCGGAGGATAAAGAAAACACAAACACAATTTCTGTATCTCACAGCAAACACAGTATTAGTCGCTGCTTAAGTCTTTTGCCCTTTTGTCATTTCAAATGCCATCTGGGTAAACCCAGGTCCTGCTGCCCATCTGCTGCCTCTGATTTATTTTTTGTTCAGTTTCAAGACGACCACAGTGCACTCTGCGTAGCTCGCAACCTGACAGGTGGGAAAGGGTTTAGAAATTGGCCACGTGCCAGAACACGACAACCAGACACTCTGATTCTTCTTTGTGTGGTACCTTAAAGTAGACTGTAGACTACAGACATCGGACGTTAATGATAATCAATATTGTTGTCAAAGTTTTTCTGTGTCAGAATTCTTGCTTAATTTAAAAACTAACTATAAATAAATAGCCAGGCAGCCAGGTGGCTCCAACATGTGATGTTGGCGTTCAGGGCTGTCGCCCCACAACAAGAAACGCGCAGGTTTGGTTCCTGGCCTGGGTCTTTTCTGTGCGGAGTTTGCATATTCTCCCTGTGACTGTGTAGGTTTCCTCGGGGTACTCCGGTTTCCTCCCACTGTCTAAATACACTGTGTTTAGGTTAATTAGTGTCTGTAAATTGTCTGTAGGTGTGTGTGACTGAAATCAAGTTACCTGAACCAACTCTTTCATAAAGATCTACATTCATAAAATATTGAATATTGTTAGACGAGTGAAACAGCTCCTTTCAGCAATCGCTCAGTGTGTTGTAATAACGGGAGGGTGGGGGGGTCTGGTAAATATATATGTATGAAAATAATAGTTGAAAAAAATGTAGTTGCTCTCTTTCCTGTATGAAGGCCTGTAAATTTGCTAGCCCATTAATAGGACTTGTAACTTTGGCCATATTATAACAGTTTGAGGGGCAAATCTCCTGCAGTCAGCCCAAGCATGGGAGCTAAGGGAAGATCTGCAGAGAAGGCTCCAGTTCCCGGATGTCTTCCACATTTCTTTACGTCCACGCGCAGTCCTGTTCTCCACTGAAGGAAAAAAGATCTTCTTCGTCGAGCTTACTGTGCCATGGGAGGAGCGCTACAGAGATCTGGTGCAGGACTGCAGGGACAAAGGTTGGCAGACGTAGTTGTACCCGATTGAGGTCGGGTGCAGAGGCTTCCCACCCCAATCAGCCTGGAAGCTGTTGACAGGAAGTGAGTGGAAGAAGGCGGTACTAAGACTGGGGGCGGCGGCAGAGAGAGCCTCCTGTTGGATATGGAGCAGGAGGGAGTACTGAGTAATGGCTGGCCACCACTGCTGACCCGCCTGCAGGAGGTTGTAATGGTTAAGTGTCAAAACACCAAGTGAGTGCTGGTAACCATCTGACAACACAACCTCCTGGCTAAAGGCTGCAGTCATTATGTAATGACTGCATCAACAGGACTGGCTTAGACTTAAGTTGGCATATCATCTTAAAAGTGGTGATTTTTTTTTTCCCCCAGCAAATGCATGCATACACACTGTCCTTGGCTGTTATACTCACTATTAATTACATTCACAATATAAAATGTGGGTGGTATTATTATTAGTATTATACTTTCAATTCACTACCTCTCATACCAGTAGCTGCAGCATGCAGGTGAAAGTTCAGTGATGATGGGAACTGGCCAAGAAGTCAGCAGGACATGGAGACTTTGACTATATATATATAAATCATATATATAAATCAAAAAAGTATTTGTTTTGGGATGTGATGAAACACTTTGTGGCAATAAATCACTCTTTGCTGGCTCAGCAAACATGAGATGATAAAAGGACGGCTGATGCACATTCGATTGTGAAATATCTGCCGTAATGGATAAAGTGATTTCAAATCAACCATAAAATTGCAGATGGTAATCCAGTGTACGGCAGTAAATATGTTAAATGACTATCATCATTATTGCCTCTCTCTGCCTGACCCATGGCATACATCATTAGCTTATCAATGAGACGGAACTTCATCCTTCTTGGAGAAAAGTGTTAGATTTTAACCACCCCAAAAAAGGTATTATTTTGTCTTAGCGTCATGCCTGCTAATACAATTTATTTTTAATTTCCCTAATATTACGACTCTCATTATACGAGTAATATAATATCCCTCTTATCGTATCTCCCATATCATCAGGAAAGTTTGAGCTACATTTATATAGATTAACCTTTTACATTTGCTTGAAGATTCTCAAGACATATAAATAAACACAAAGCCTCAGATTGATTTATGGACTGAGATCAGGTTAAGATATGTGAGCTGTGCAGGAGAAAAAGAGCAGCAGCAGGATTCCGGTCAGTTAGACATTGAAATCAGATAATCCGCCCCAACATCAGATAAGCCTCACCTGTTAGCTTGTTTCATCTCCCCTCATGTAGATGGGATCAATGTCAAGGAGGTCATCATTCCTGAACACGCTGAAAACAATCTCTCCAGTGCCACTGTCGGTGTATTAATCCATCTTTGTGAAGTGTTGCAAAGTTTGTGGATGAGCACTGCACGAAAAGAACAACACATTGTGGGTGGGCTGGATTGTAGGACTGCCGGAAGTCCACCCAGTCCAACACAAATAAAGGCGTTGCAGCTGGTCTCCAGGCCTGACAGAGGAACATTCAGGTAGCGGTGAAAAACACTACCTGAGGGGCATCCTTAAGCTCCAAAGGCTTCTATTTACAAGGTCAGGCAAAATAAAAATAAATAAATAAACAAATGTTTCATTTCCAACATGTGATGTTGGTAATTAAACAGTTTGCGATTCACTTCATCCAGATTTCAAACTTAGAAGAGGATCTAGTCGTGGGACCAAGGGGTTAAAGTTTCCTGGCACCATACTGCCAAAAAAAATCAGTGAAAGGAGAATTAAAGAGGTGGATAACGTCACGTTAATTTGTTTGTGAAATGTTTTTTGGAGGAGAAGCCAAAGCTGAAGAGGAGTGAGGTGAGGTTCAGACCTGTATGGTCAACCAATTATACTGTAGCCACGGCCCCTAATACGCAGTCTGGCATATTAGAGACCGACACCATGAACTCTGGCCCTGCGATGGACTGGCCACCTGTCCACTGTGAGCTGGGATCGGCTCCAGAACCACTGTGAGCCGGAAACGGATAAGTGGGTGAAGATGGATGAATGAATGAATGACCATGAACTCATGAGGAAAACATTTAGTGCGCTAACAAATCAAATGAGAAATATGGCCATTTTTACATTGATTTCAATACAATCTGGCTCCTCCGATCACGTTTCAGCATTGGCTTCACTTTACAGCCACATATCTCCAGTCACTGTCTCTTTGACATGGTAAAATAACATTCTAATAATTGTCATATTATGATATCGATGTGATCCTGTTTTCATTCAAATGCTAGTAAAATGTAAAAGATAAGATGATAAGAATTGAAAAATAACACCTTATCTCTATCTGGGTAGTCCATTTCTGCAATAAACATGCAGAGCTCCAGAGGCTTCTTCGCCTCGAGTTGTTAAAAAGAAGATGGAGGGCACAGATGTCGCTCTGGTTACCTGGTGACACACCGGGGGGAGGAGAAAAGGACAGACGGTCCGGAGGAAGTCATTAGAGGAGATTGAGGTTGTAAACGATTCAGCGCTGGTCGGTCTACAATAATTACAAGACAACAAAAATGACAGGTTTGATGTGGAGGCTTGTGTGCACTTCTGTGTGGGTAACTTGAAACTGGACCAGCGGATCTGCTATGCATGTGATAGTGACAGCTTCCCTCCTGACAGAGGGTGCAGGTGGAACAGATCCTCCCACTGGAGCTCAGGGCCAACCAAACCAGCACAGGGGAGGAAATGACCTCAGTGCACCACTACAGCGTCCATCAAGTGAGCGAAGGTACACGGCCGTGATAGCAAATTAATAATGCCTCATTAAACCACGACTTATATACCGTACGTCGGACAAACAGTATATAGGCCTTGGCCTCTTGTCTTGAAGCAAATAAAGTCATGTGAGTTTCAAAATAACTAAATGCGGAGCATGGGCTCACGATGACGGACTTGCCGTCGGCTCTGACAGAGTGGTACATCATATTGGAGTGGATCCATGCATAACAAATTTTTGGTGTGGGAGAAAGAAATGGGATTTTAATATGCATGCCAAAGATGAACAACGGAGCTAGAGCAGCATGCTAATGTCAAGTGGAAAAGGTACCACGGGCCGAGGACACTGGAGTTGGCAAGAGCGCTTAAAGAGACAGAGTAAAGGACAGAAAGTGAGTTTTGACAGGTAAAGATCTCACCTGAATTTTTAGGCTGTTGACCAATGACAGCGTCCGGTCCCCTGCTGATTTATCATGGCTGTTTTGATGGAACTTTCAATCAAAAGGAATGCTTGTTTATTATTTGCTTATTATTGCTTGCTTTTTATATCCTGCCTCTTTTCCTCCTGAAGGTCAGAGTTATCAGAATCTGAATTGCTATGACTGAAGTGCACCGAGGGTGAGGTTTTTCTTTAAAGTGCTCTTTAAGTTTGAAGGGATCCTTTCAGAGCTCATCCTGAGAAATGTGGACCAGAGCTTTGAAATCTCAGAAGGTATCAGAAAGAGGCAGACTGATTATGCTACATCAGTTCTTACACATTAGTAAAGCTGAAGTAACAACTTACGTTCATCTTACGAGACGCGCTGATCACATCAGTGAAGAAGACGTTCGATTGATGTCTTGGTTCAATCAACCAAATGCTGCTTTCCATTCATTTGAACATCAGGATTTAACACTGCACATTTGATGCATCATTTTGACTTTTAAGCAAAGATGGATTTTTTATTTTTTTTTGCACCTCTTGGACAGCTTTGAAAATAAAATCTAGCACAGGTGGAATATCATTAAATCGTGATTCCCCCCCTTCCCCAGCATTCCTCACGGTACTGACATAAAACTTTACTTGGAGGAGAGCTGCAAACACTCACATCAAAACTCGACATATTCTAATAAGACTATTTGGATTACAGCTCCCCAGATGTCCTGTAAATTGTTCCACGAATGCCTTGAGACGCTTATGACAACAGATTCAGTAGATTAACATATGGATCGCCACACACTTACATCGAGAGCTGTATTTGTCCTTTGCAGACGACATTGTATTCAGGGTAATAATTGCCAAACCCAAATACAGTGAAGCAGGATTTGCAATGAGCCATTTGGACTATAAAGAAAATTTGTTCAGTGCCCTCAACAGCACTTCAATAAATAATACAAGAAGCTCTGAAATTGCATTGTTATCGAATGCAAGCTCAGGGCAATTCCTGGATTACATTTTTACCCCATGTATCACATTACACACAGATGGGGAGGATTTACTCTGGAGGAGTTTTATTGGATGTAATCATCATTAGAACTTTTGCCTTTTTGTAACTATCCACTAATCTGCCCATTATATGTAATAAGTGCTGGAACAGTGTTTTTCCGATTTCATGTGCCACTTTTTGTGACAGGTTAATACTTTCAGTGGTGATACCTGACATTATGGGCCATGTGTAATTATTGTTATTATTACTTTTTAGTCTTTTGCTGCAGTCTTTCTCTGTGGAGTTAGCATGTTTTCCTTGTGCCTGTTTAGGTTACTGCCAGCTTCTCACTTTTCCCCGGGAGTCCAAAGATTTAGGATAATTTCCTGTAGCTGTGAGTGTGCGCGGTTGTTTGTCTCTGTATGTCAATCCTCTGATAAACCGTCCAGGATGAGCGATCACTCAATGCCTGCTGGGATGGTTCTCGGCCCCCCAAAAGCCTCACTGTGTGCAGTACAGTCTGTCAGCCGCACTGTAGCCACACCCCGATGCATACTGCAGAGGAACTCTGGACTGAATGTCCTGAATTGATTACTTCCAGTTGTATAAGCAATGGTCTGAGTTGATTAGGCAATATTTAACATCCTTCAGCATGCTGTCAGACTAAGTATCATGATCTCACAACAGGAGGGACAAAGTCGACCTCCATCAGACAACAGACAGGATACTCCGTGTATAAAACTGAGCTCAAACTACACATTGTCAGACTTCTCTAAACCACCTCAGGGGGCAAAAAAACTCTGTCCCTGGCTTTTTTTGCCTACTTGGTTATTTTCTGGCATAATTTTGAATTTTGAAACCATTAATTTCTTTGCCAGAATATTATAAGAATTTCCACAATGTGTCCTCTGCTTTATGGTCTGCTCTCCTCTAAATGGGACTATCTATTGAAAATGAACTCAGCTTGTAGAGAGACTTGAAATAAGAGAGTGAGACGCATTAGGTAAATTTTTACTGAGGCAATAAATCAAGTAAGATTGAGGGACATTTCCATATTTACGTACAATCTTACTTCTTTTTATACCCAGTGGAGTCTCACCCTCATAGTCATTAAACTAAAAACAAGTTTAACGCTCTTTGGCATCCACTTTGTTTTACAGATCAGTGTATGTCACAAAATGAAACGCGCAAGTCTTTATTCAAAAAACCCAAAGACCTCATGCCAAGGGAACTGGAAGGTTAACCCTAACCCAAACTCATTCAGCCAGTCCCAGCTCAGGTCCCAGGTTGCTGGAGCCAATTCCAGATCACACTGGGTGAGGGGCAGGGTCCACCCTGGACAGGTCACCAGTCCATCACAGGGCCAACACACAGAGACAGACAGAGACCAACAACCACTCACACTCAGACCTACAGACAGTTTAGAGTCACCACTTAACCCAAACATGATGTCTTTTTCTTTTAAACTCATGCAAGCACAGAGAGAACATGCAAACTCCACACAGAAAGGCCCCAGGACAGGAATTGAACCCACCACCTTCTTGTTGCGGGGCAATAGTGCTTTTTATAAACTCTTAAAAGTTCATTATGTGTCAGTATTGTATTTTTATGTTGTTTCTATAAAATCAGATAAGACAGCTTTAATGTGAGACAGTTCAAATGAAAACGCGGTAAAAGCAGATTTCCGGTTGAAATGCCACTGTGGCTCTAGTTTTATCTCTTCAGAGCACTGCAGGATGAGATAGGAACACATGGCTGCAGATGAATGGAGAAGTGAGGTCAAACATGAAGCCACCTGGATGTGAAGAGGCCAGAGCTTCACTTTCTGACCTGGCAGTGTTGGGCTGCATCCAGCGGGAAGAGAAGCTCTGTGAATTGTCTAATACAGGCCCATCTGCCTGCCTCCCCTGGGTCCCCTGCTACCTTTGCCCCGCCATGTGTTCCCCCATAGCCTACATTCCCAAATCGGTGGCAGCTGAGCCCACATTCCGCATCTGTCTGTGCTAGATACGTCAGTTCGTGCTGGCTCTCAACAAATACCGAGTGGATATTCTTGCACTCCAGGCTTCCCACACTTCTCCAGTAAATTATCACCTCCCCAGAAAGAAAGCACTGCTATGCCTGAGAGTTTGGATGACACAACATCAAGGGCTGTGCCCAGACAGTTGACATTGCTGTGTAATCATCATTACCCTTGCGACTGTCTCTCAAGTAGGGTCATTGAGAAGTCGGCACTGAAGTATCATACAATAAATTCTGTTTAAGTGCTTGAATCTTAGAAGTGCTGTCTGAAAATGCATGTATTTCAGAGCCTGTTTAGAGGAAAATCACAAAAGCAGACAGACTGTGGCAATGGAAAGGGAATGGCTGCATATATATATAGATTTGATACGTACAGCCTGAGAAAATGGACCGTACTTTTGAATGTTAATTGTCTTTATTCTTCTAAGAGCATGTACAATGTTTCAAATTCAGTGAACCACATGCAATTTTCCTTAAAAGTAGTTGAGCACTTTGCATGATTCAATAGGAAATAAAAAATGTCATTGGGTCAGTCGATTACGTTGTTTTGTTTTTTTTTTTTCACAGAAATTTTAAAAATCATTTTAAGTGGTTGAGTTCATGTGTGGTCTCATTATCACTGGCTGAGTCACACTTTAACCTAAACACTGCAGAATGTCCTGGTCGGGTCCAGCAGTATTTAACGCTGTGCTGATGATAGGGGAAACACATGCTAAATGATTATACATGAAAAAAGGAGTGGGTTTTTTTTTCGTTGGCTGCAAAATTGTCAACAAAAAGACTTTTTTGTAGTTTGTAGCCTTCACAGCCCAATCATTCCTCCAACTTAATAAATAGAATGTAATTAATATAATAACTGGACAATCAAGAAAAGTAGTCTGGCCAAAAGAAAGAAAAGTAAGTAAGACAGCATACTAATAAATGAAGGCTTGTTGGATGTACATTCTTCAGTCTAATCTAAATCGAAGGAACCTAAACCTGACTGACAGATAATAAACTCTAAAAAAATTCGACAAAGAAGTCGAAAGTTTAAAATTCCAGTCACAGTCGGACCATCAGCAAAGTAGGGAAAGAGTAAGATAAGTTACTTTTTCATAGACAGAAACAATGTTCAACAAAATGCAAGGTTCAGAAAATAAACAGAATTTAGTTCTAGGGGAACAATTTATATTTTCTTGGTTATATCTGGGCTTATTCCATATATGACATTAACCAAATCACGCTGTCTCTGCCAGGTAACAGCCTCAGAAATCAATGACGCGTAACGATAAGATGATTAACCTGATGAAACTCGTATGTATCAATGGAAATGAAGTGCCTGTGTTTTTCATCATTCCAAGGGGCCAGAATATTAGCACTGGGCCACTAGAGAAATATAGTGTCCTGACACGCTTCAGTCTTTGATTTAGTTCCATAGACGTCCCTCATTGCTGCGTGGATATTCAGCACCAAAGAAGGACAAGTAAGAAAAAAAAGAAGTGTTGCTGTATTTCTCGCACCCTTGCCTTTTGCCTTTTTCTTCTTCTTCTTCTTGTTTTTTTTTTTTTTTAAGTTGCTGCTCGGGAAAAAAAAAAAAAAAAAAATGTGTTGATGAATGAAGTTCTCATACAAAGTGAGTTGCTGACAGCTCTGGAGACCTGGGGGACCAATTCATTTGCAGCGCGTGTGCGATATGTTGGGATCAGTCCCTCAGATGTCCCAGATGCCTCAGTGCTTTGAGAGAGTCTCAGGTCTGTGCCGGCACCGGAAATTCTGCAGCTCTCCAAAATGACTCAGTGCTTCAGAGCGTAGAGCCCCTTGCTGCCGCTGTAATGCAGGTTTTCTCATCATGAATCAGAGTCACCCTGCTTTAATTCCCTCCTGTAATTTCTTGTGGAGACCATATTAGGCCAGTTAGTGGCTTTACATTTTTGTTCACTGGAGAAACAGATTGTAATATCTCCTGCTTTACCATGGAACATAAAGTCATTTGGCACGAGGCAACAGCATGCAGCTGATTTATCACCCCCACACTGTGAAATGATAATTGGATGCACTGGTTTCCTGTGCTTTTCTGATGTCTGCCTTGCCTGACATCTTTTTGGCGAACATGGGAACGGCAGGGGAAGGATTTCTCCTCTTTACATAATGCAGCTTTTTTATTTTTTTTTTCTTCTTTCTTTGTTTCAATGCAGGACCTTCAAGGGAATTCTTCCATTCATTTGAGACTCGTGTTATTAATAGCTCTGGTTTGGATGAAATATTGTTGGAATGCTTTGTTTGAGAGAAGGCGCTCTCTCATCACTGGAGAGCTTAAAAGTCCACCTTGTGCTCTCAGTCATTGGCCTTCCCTCTCTTTTATTCATGGCCTAAGAAATCACGTTGTCCCAAGAAGGACTCTCCTCTAGCGCCTGCTGTGAATTCCATTAGGTACAAACACACAATGGAGCGTTATTTTGCTATTTCTTTGACGTTGCTGTTGGGGGTGCTGGGGTCGAGGAATGATAAGTAGGATATAATGTTTGAAACACTGGTTGAATACATGTGGCTGCACTGTAGGCCCTCACATTATCGGAGAAGCCTTTCACCTCTACTCTCAGCACTGCTCCAGGGATGTCACATTAGAGTTTACCAGAATGCATCATTGTCAAATTAATTATGTGACCGACGTGATCCCACCCACATTTGCGATGGACCAGTGTTTGTGAGCGTGTGTGTGTTAGTGTGACATTCCTATAAGTCATTATGCCCAAGGTTGTCTTCTCTTGTGAATACAAAACCAATGAGTGGGTGCTTTAAGAACATCATAGGCATACGTGTAACTCTCACTCATTTTCTGCCACTTATCTGTAAGGGTCTCTGGGACAGTTTGAGCCAAGCTGTTCCATTATGATGCTGTGCTCCAGAGAAAAGGATCATTGCTGTACACTAGCATAGCACATGAGCTTGACTTAGCGTTATGAGTGGAAAAAAACTCTTTGATTAACAGTTTGTCTGCAATGTCAACCCACAATCTTGTCACCTATTGGTTTGTGAGCAGCCATTGCGAAGTCTGTCTCCAGTTTGTAATTTGGCCCTCAATATTTCTTCTTTCTGAAATCAGACGAAACCATGTTTGGAGGTGAAGGAGGAGCTGAGGAGGAATGTAGACTGGATCTGACCTGCCTTGTTCTCCATCCTCATCCTATCCTATCCTGTTCAGTACAACTTGTCAATCATGCAGTAGCCACGCCCTAATGCATACCCTGCTTTATGGGCTATTTTCCTCAAAATAATCATCATGTCGTTTTGAGGACTTTCTGTGTTCAGGGTTATGACGAGACTGGGAGAATTTTTATTTTTCATTTTTATATGCAGTCAGTTGTGTAAAGTTGTACAGCGGGGCACCCTTTTAGTAAACAAAAGCCAGATGCAGAGAGAGTGCTGCCATGCCAGGTGGATTTACTGCTGAGAATTTGGCAGGTTTGGTTGAGTTCTAACCCTAACTAACCCTAAACTAAAATTTGTCCTGACTAAATGTATCTGGCGAGATTAATGGATACACGGGTTTGTGACGGAGCAGTTACTTAAATTTCATTTTGAGGGGAAAAAAGAATGATTCACTATACTTCTGTCTGAAATGAAACCACGAAAACCAATTAAGGTGCTGCAGGTTGGCATATTTTTTGCCTTTAAACCAATCTCTGCTTGCCATTTCCACTTGCTTTCAGACCTAAAATAGACTAACTACATCCAAATTCCAGCTCAGGTGAACTACTCCGCTCCCAATGAAGGTTGCTGATGCAAAATGAAAAGGTCACATTGCTTTATTTCTTAGATTTTAAGTAGTGACGTACAACAAAGCAAAGCAGATGTGTTGGTGCTTGGAAATATTTGGTGACAGCAAACACATATTTCCTCATTTGGTGCATTCTTACGAACTAGTCAAAGAGATATTTCATTTTATAAGACAAAATGTCACTAGCAATGCGCAACATCAACTCTTCAAAAATGAAACCGTTTTTGAAAAACACCTGATGTAACAATTGCAACTGCAATATGATATCATGTTTTTTTTTTCATCTACGGGTTGGAGAACTCACAACTAGATGCAATAATAAGAAGCACAGGGGAAGTTATAAGCATAGAAGACTCATTATTGGCTGACTGTTTTGTATCATGGATTTCTTTTTCTTTTTTTTATTTTAAACTACACGCATTATTAACTTTTGCTAATGTGGAAGCAAAGAGAAAGCTTAACTGAAGAACTTCACTTCCGGTATGGCGAACAGTGTGTTTCCCAACTGGCTCATTGCTTGTTAAATAATAAGGAAAGCCTTTAAATGTGTCCAGAAACAGCTTGTGAAGTGAACTTTAATTTCAGTGTTCAGGGTTATGATTTTTGAGATCTTTGTATTAAAAGTCCTTTATAGTCTAAAGTTAGATGGCCATGTCTTCATTATAAAGCAGTTCTAGGCTCCATATTAATAGGTCTCAGTCCACAGAGAAATGGTCACAGCGTGGATACAGAAACTGAGCCTGAAAACCAGCTCTCAGGACTTCTGGAACTCTGGTGGTGGCACAAAAAATGCTCCATTCCTGGAGCCGCAGCCATAAGCCCTGCCCTGCCCTGCCCACCTGGACGCAGCATCCAACCTCTGAGTCCTTACCTGAAACCACCTCCAGAGAAAAGTGGTTAAAAGCACAAATATATCCCCTCTGGATATTAATACTTCAAATAAAACACTTAACAAGTTAAATATAGGACCTCTAGCAAGAGGGGCAGCCCCATAAAAGAAAGAAAGAAAACTCAGGAACTACAAAAAAAACGACATATTGTAAATTAAAAACAGTTACAGATATATTAATTAACTATTGATTTTCCATTTTATTTATACCCACGCTGAACAGAACAAGTTGTAAGGTTTATGTTGACAGTTGGCAAACAAGCAAATTTAATTTATATTCGCACACAGGATGAATTTAATCAAATAGAAAAAGGAAAGATAAAAAAAATGTGATAAACAGAAGTGCTATATGGTCGGGTACTGAGACCGATGTAAATCCAAATCCTGATGATGTCTGCACCCAACATTTAACTGCTACGAAGCACTTGTCTTTTCTTTAGAAACAAGGAGCAAAGATTAATCCTCATAGCCCAACACTTCTACATCTACACAGTAACTGGAAATGCTAACACATTAGCCACCTGTGACTATCGTTTCTATGGGATGAATCCTTTACTGCAACTAAAACAAACCTGGTCTTGGCTGCAAGGGTCAGAATATTCAGATGAAAAAAAAAAAATTCAGCTCTTCAGGTCTGTTTATGTGACCGTTTGCATGACACAGCAAGTAAGTTGTCACTCAATCAGCCTGTGCTCTCCAACCCCGTCACATGCAGCATTGCTGTTGCTTGGCGGCTCTTCAGAAAAGACCAATGATGACAGCTAACTGTTAGCCGCCTGGCGTCACAGGCAGTGACATTTTGATGACTCATAGGACAGTAACAGCTTTGACAATGACACATTGGATAAGAGATGCCAGTGGAAACAATGCACCATGAATTATGATGGATGGTTGATGATTATGTAAAAAGAAAAACATCTGGTTATTTTGACCGGAGCCAAAACAGTTTTGTTGTAATTTTCTTTTTTGTTTGCAACTAATAAACCTGGAACTGAGCACTGTTCACTCAGGCCTGAGTTAAAGACACTTACAGGTGATGCATGAGGTGATGTATGAAAACGCTGCCAGACAAACAACAGACAAAGAAGAACTCTTTGCTTTTCATTGTCTCACACAAGTTTTTTTTACGTTTTGGAAGGAATTTTAAGAGGAATTTTGTGCAAAAGAAAAATGGATCCTTATAGTAATAACTGTCTCACTCGCTTTCTACTGCCTATCCATCAGGGTCAGGGGGGGTGCTGGAGCCAATCCCAGCTCACTCTGGGTGAGGGCGGGATCACCCTGGACAGGTCGCCAGTCCATCACAGGGCCAACACACAGAGACCAACGACTATTCACACTCTTTTTACAGTCACCAATCATCCAAGACATGTTTGTCTTTGCCCTGTGGGAGGAAACCCACACAGACATGATGAGAACATGCACAAACTCCACACAGAAAGGCTCCAGGCCCAGGAATCAAACCCACTTCTTGTTGTGAAGAAACAGTGCTAACCACTATGCAGCCACAAAGTGAATAGCAGGGTGAGAAGGTTTTGCTCTCTTTTCTAAAAGCATGATATAAATTTTTATTTGATTACTTTAAGCCTCAGCTGAGTGTTTTGTCCCCAACAGGAGTTGTGGTCTGAGTGAGATGGACGATGCGTCTCCACCTCGTCCAGGTGCTGATCGATGGAGTGAAGGCACCCGTAAGCCTCCACCAGAGTCATTTGGAAATTAGTCACAATTGTCAGTCATGACGTCGCAACCCTGTTTTTGTGTAGCTAAACCTAAAAGAATCGATGAAAGCTCGGTCAGCCATGGATCTGAAGTCAGATGTTCGATTCTCCCTGCATTTGGAGAAAGACAGAAAAACCCAAACTACTACGTAACATTAGTGTGCTGTAGAAAAATCATTGTTGTGTGTTGAGCTGTGTGAATGAACAGGTGAACGTGGCTTTTGAAATGCTATTTGGGGAAATGAACTCAATGTGAAGATAGATTTTTCATGAATGCATGGAGTGGCCGGGTTTACGAAGTAAACTGCCACCAGAGGTCAATCAGCAGCATTTGGCTGCACTTTTGCTGAGCTGTGATATCATCCATCTCAATATTCAGGGACTAATTAAATCATCCCATTGATCGGAAAATCTATAATAAACATTAAGTGGTACTGTGAGATGTTTTGCTTTAAAATGTAATATGTTTTGATCTATTCTCCAGGACAAGTGTGTTTGCCTGAATATTGCTGTTTTGGAGAATTGTCCTCTGGAAGGAGCTCCTCTGACACTCATTGCATGTGTCTAAACAAATGCAGCTGTCCAAATTGTTGAGACGCTCCAGCCCTCTATCAGAGGGTCCACCCAGAACACCTGAAGGTCGCAACGGAAGCCGAGGCCTCTATCTGCAACGGCTAAAGCAAACCTGGCTGAGTGATGAGAGAGTATTTGAGGCAGATGTGACCCACACATGCAGTGAGAACCCTCACAGCGACACTCTCCACTGCCTACTATCAACCATCAGACATGATTACAGCTGCCGCTCCTTGATCCAGTGCCAGACTGAGCCCACTCCTTTGATTTCTCGTGAATCTCTCCTGCAAAGTAATCAAACAAGATGCTCAACTGAGAGAGAGACTTGACCCTGGTGCGACATTTGTTAAAGTCACACTGCAAATGGGAACAATCTGTCAAATATCTGCCATTTTATACAGAGTGAACGAGGACGCTTCTCCATGTACTGCTTCCCCACGCTCACCTTTTACACTGACTGGAGACAAAGGCAGAGATGCAGTTGCTCATATAATCACTCTCCATAGAGCACTGCAGCTACCAAGTCTATTAATAACCCTCTGTTATTGACGGCTGCGGCCAAACAGGCAGTCAAACCAAGATGAGAGTGTAGGAAAGTAAAGCAATTTAATGACAACAAAAAACACCAATTAACATTCTTACCATGCAATGGCTGAACTTTTACAAAACATCGCAATTGTTCGGGTCACGGTTGTCCTAATGTTAATCCGGAACAGCATATTGATTGTTTGGAAGAGCAGTATAGCATATTGAAAGTTTACAGAATAAGGGTCGATGGCCACAAAGTATTGGATCAGCAGGGCTGAGGGTTGGCAAATATGCAACCAGATTAATTAACAGTAATCTGATTACAAAACCCACAATGTCTTACAGCTGCAATGTCACACCTCGTAATACATACAGTGAAAATATGGAGGGCTGCTCAGCCAACAAACACAATGGTGCGTGTCTGTGGAGCTCAAGTTGACTCCGAGGAATAACCTTGATGAGGTTGTTGTGTTTTCACAGGGTTATCTCACTCTGGACTTGGGAACCACAGTTTTATGTGCACAAAGTCTGCTTCACAATCCAGGGAACTGGAAAGATGCTATCAAGTTGCATTATGAGAAATATCTGGTAGTTTTTCTGGAGACCGAACAATGCTGAGGGCTTAAAGTCAGGATATCTGGACCTCTGTTGCTACAATCTTTTCTTTACTCTTCTATCTTGAACATTTCAGAGAATCCCCCAGTTTGACTTCCTAGGAAAAAAATTATACGTGCTTTCTTGCAATGAGCATGTAGATGCCACTGTGTGTTTTAATATAAAAAGACAGCTATCTTAGCTGTTAGCTTATTTTATGTGGCTTTATTATAAAATAGCAATAAATCCACCTCGCGCCACCTTTACACCCACTTAGTACACGCCATATTTGATTTGTTTTTATTTTAGCTTTATTTTTAGCTACAAATTTAACAAAGGAATTAAAGCATTTTATGAGTTTTAGAGGTGCAGGGAGATGGACTTCTTTTTTTAACTTTAGAAAAAAGAAAAAATTTGTCCCCGTAATTGCAAAGTACACACCAAAGACCGGCATCAACATCCTCATTTAGCTCTCAGCAGTGTGTGCATTTCACAAAATGTCAAACTGTTTCAATGAGACTCATGTGACTACTGTGACTACCGTAAAACGGAAACTCTCATCGGGGCTACATTTAAGAGAAATTTGTGTTCACTTTTTTAAGAACCAGCAGTTGGCAGCTTGTAGTACTGGAAAATCATTTCTCAAAAAAACTGGAATAAATTGTAATTCTACTTGTAGTTTTAATTGGAAATGTTTTCAAGATTTTGATAGAAATGTGAAAAAAATCTATTTACACTACAAGTTCATCACTGTAGATCCAAGAAAATGGTGTGATGTGTGTTGGAGTACACTTTTTGAAGATAAGTCATATGCAATTTATACAGTCCAATGGATTTAAATGTTCACTAACAAGGCATAACAACTAAATTATATCTTCTCTAGTACCACAGGGCAATTTATGGTTCAATCATCAATGTTTACAATATGAAATGATATGTAAATTTCCTTGTTATTTTGTCAGGTATAAAACCACTGAGAAAAATAAGTTAATAAGCAACCTTTATACACATCTTACATCATATTTAATGAATCCATTTCAAATATAAAAGGTCAGTAATATTTGCTCCAATTGCAAAATATCAGTGTCGTGTCCCCACTCGCGTGTGGTTTGCTACAAGATGACATCAGAGGCAGAGCTACATGTAACCATGTGCAATGGGGAGTAAAATTTTGCTAATGCTTGTACAAATAGTACTGCAGCTGAAGTCATGAAAAAAAAAAGAAAAAGAAAATCCAAGCCCTCTAAATGTTTGCGTAATAACAATTATAAAAAAAAGTCACTCCACACATAGAATATACACTATATATACACAGTATTTAGTAATGGTCATTCTGTTGCAACTTGACAAAACAGAGCTTCTTAAAATGGTAATGGCAGTGTGCAGTTGGCAATGACACATTACATTTGACAAAAAAACAAAACAAAAACAAAACGTGTGCTCAGTATGGATAATGTCTGTTTCCTGTTTTGTTTGTTCCCTCCCAGCAGGGTTAATGAAAATGGTGTCCATGGGAGGATGGATGGCGGTTCCTCTCCTCATGCCGGGGTCTGAATGGTGGCTTTGATCTCGGCAGACACCCTCTTCTCCTTTCGCCCTGCATACTCGCCGATAAAGGAGCCATCTTCATTGAACTGAGCGTCCTCCTCACCGTAGTCCACCAGACTGTCTCCGCTGTCCCCCGCTTTGATCTCTCTGCTCAGGGAGTGTTGGCTGCCCTTCAGCGGCTTCTCGTCGTTGTCGCTGTGAGAGGCACAGTGGATTTAGAATCACCTCATTTCACTCATGGCTTCACTCTATGGCTTATTGGAGAGGAATGGGGTTTGTAGGCTTGAGCAATCACTGGCTGTACGATGAGCCAGTGTGATTGGCTTTAGTGTTTACCACTGGCTGAACCAATAATCACACAGATGCACATGTTGAGACAATATTAATCGCTATGCTTTACATCAATCAGTGCGACTGACAAATTGATGACTAAAGGAGAACTGAGATACTGAAGGAGACATTAAACTGGTGCTGACGTTGAGGCTGCAGACGATGTGGGTCTGTAATTTAACTGCACTTCAACTGTGAGACTATTAAATACTTTTATTTGATTCGGCTCATAATTAACTAACTTTCCCAATACTGCCTTTGAGTGCCCTGTCAGTCAGCAGTCGGCTGTGTCCATTCTTGTTAAATTGTAACTGAGCCTAATTATAACGGGTGATTACGAAGTGCAGATTTACACTTCACTAAATTTAAACACCAGTGAGCCCTCGCCACGCTTTTGCGAATGCCAGAGGACAGAGTGGAGATCCCTGACTGCCTCATTCCTTTGCCAAAATGGCAGTGAATAAATTAGCTTACAATGTAAAAAATAAACATGTAAAACATTGCATTACATTGCAAAATCCGCCCCCCAAAAAAAGAAGCCTTGCTTAAGTTTGTGCAAATGGATGTTTCTAAGTGAAGACCCTTTCTAAATGAACATCTTAACTCAGACACTGTCAGTTGTGTGACAGCGCATTGTCTTACTGTTTATTCTTCATGCTACAGTGTTAGTGAGCGCTTATCTTGGAGTTAGCAACACAAGGAAATGTTTGATGTGTTACTGTTGGCTACAACCCACAGTAACCAGAACACTGTTTATTTACAAATAGGAAGAGAAACTGTTTATGAGTGAGAACGCACAAATTCTCCTTATTTCTGTCAATGAATTCTCACCATAATTTTGGACATAAGTATGAATTAGTTTTCTGCCCAGAATTAGATGAGAAAACGAAACAATTTCATGTTTTTGTAGTAAATATGAGGCAATACCAAAGAGTTAGCATAACAACTAAAACTCCCCAATTGAAGTCAGAGCCTTTTTATTTTTTATTGATAAAAACAAGCATAAAAAGCAAATATATGGCTCCTGACAGCTATGTATGGCAAAACAAAATTTGGTTAGATTTAGATTTTATTTGTAAGCCTTATCGCCCAGCCCTAATTACCACTCACTCACATTATGATCTCATAAGAGTTATTTCTCAGAGCGAAATGCAGCAGACAGAGTAAACATGATGAAGTGGCTCACTGTGACAAGGTTTATATTTTAACTTCACCATATCAGCATTTGTGTCGTGCAGATCCCACTGATTGGGGAATTAGACTGAGAGTCATGCTGCTGTGGACTGATATGAATTGGACCACTAAAGGATTAATGAAACGTGCCCAGATATTACTGCCCTGGAGATGAGCTGCTTTCAATTACACTGATTGGTTTTATCCTCCTGCTGTGTGCTGGGCAGCCTGCGTTTAGCTCCATGTGGACAGGAAATGACAGCACTGGACTGTCGCTGATGCTCCTTTTATGAAACCACTTCTAACACCAACACAACACTGTAACTAAGGTCATTATGGCCTATAAAGGGAAGCTAACAATCCAACAACACGGATGTGTAAACAGCTCAGGGATGCTGCTGCTGTTTATCACATACATTCCCGTTACTCAGGCCGTCAAACAGAAGTGTGAGGCTCCACGTGAACCTGGTGTATTCTGGGTTGTCTTTTCAGCGAAGAAAAGAAAGGCAAAGAGAATTATTGAGAGAAGACGGAAACGACTTGCAGCAGAAGAAGAAATTCATACACTGTTGCTCGTGAATTGCAGTGGAGTGTTGAAATAGTGCTCTGAGGATTGCGCTTACCTGTACTCGCAAAATGTGTCGTCATTCATGCCCTGGGACTCCACGTCTGGGTGAAGGTCTTCTTTCTCTTTTACTGCTCACAAAATGAAGAGAAGATATCAGTGATTTGCTCAGGAGACTCCTGCCAATGAAGATCACTCTGTCCCCTGACCGGAAATGTTGTTTGATTCTCATTCCCTCACTCCCTGCACTTATTCACTGGATGAAAGTTCCATGTAAGCTATAGAAAAGACTGCAAATTTTCAATTTAAATGTACATTTTTATGGATTTTTTTCCCAAGTATCAATGTAATTCCAACGAAAAATGTTGTTTCTTGTTGTGTAAAATATTTCAAATAAAATGAATTATCTGAATATGATAAACATGTTGAAGACTGTGAATTGACAGGAAAAAAACAAAAACAAAAACAACAAAAAAAAAAAAAACAACAACAAATGGCTCAGGCAAATCAAAGAAAAGGTTGTTGGAGCTACGGGCGATAATGAGAACTTAATGAGAAAACAAAGGACAGAGCTGTGCCTCGCTCTTTTTCTGCTGACGAGTGAAGCGATGGCTGCCCAGACGACAACCTGATGGCCATTAGCTGTGAATAATAAAGCTGATAAGGACTCTCATGTCCCCGACAGGAGGGATAACACTGGGACACCACAGACCTTAAGTCATCGCTCCCTGTGCAGCCGCTCCATGTGCAGCATTTGCATTTTGCCTCGCTGTGTGCTGCACTTTGTTTGGATAGCCGCTGGAAAAAGCTGCGTGTCTAAATAATGCAACATTCAAATGCAGGACATACGGTGAAAATGCTCATTTTCCTATCAATACACAATGCTATTTTATGTATAAATTTGCATTAAAATAATTTTGAGGCCGAGGCAAAAAAAAAAACAAAAAAACAACCTATCAGCTTACATATCCCTGCCCCTACCGTGACTTCAAGGATGATTGATAATTTCTCTCCTGGCAACAAACAGTGAAATGGAATTATAATGATGCAGCAATTAGTATTCAAGCAAGATTAAGTGTGTGTGAGTGAGCACCTACCGGAATACTTTCCTCCTTTATTTCTGTTGACAAAGCAGGCGATCAACACAATGAGTGTGAGGAGAGCAATGGCACACATCAGGCCGATAAACCAGCCCTGGGTGGATATTCCTCCATGGATGCTGGCCAGACCTGAGGAGAACAATACCCAATGACCTTTTCATCGGGACGCTTGATTGAATGTTTACATCGACAAAGCCTATCTGATGCAAAGGCGGGACTGATGTTGGAGCACGCTGCTGATGGAGACGGTCCAAAATTAATATTAAACAGCTAATCCTGCTTGTCTAATTAATCAAGTAAGGGACGTTGTACCAAAGGCAATTCCTCTCCGCGAGTTTAAATCCTAGTGACACCACAAAGAACCATGCGCCATGGCTTGAGTCGCAGCTCAAACACTCAACATGCACTCAATCAGAGATCAATCAGTTCTGATGCTTGTCTTTCTGTTTGTGTTTTAAACTGATTTATTTATTCTGGTTACCACCTTTTGACCCAGTCGTGATAAGATCTTCCATCTCTATACTAGAATTCTCGAGTGTACTCAGTCTCATGTTCACACCCATTAATTATGTGGAAACTATAAGAGGCATTGAAGGCGTCTGAAACCTTCTAGTTACCTTCACCAGTGCAGAGGATCAATGAGCTGGATGGGTTAGTACTTACAAGGACACAAAAAACTCTTCAACATGTTTCACCTATATAATCTACTTCACTGGCTCTAACAAGGTCCAGTAACTAGTAAAAAAAACTAATATAAAAATGTGCATGCTCTCCTCCAAATATTTATTATCTATGTATTTGAAATATATCTACATATTTGCAAAGCTCTCGCTAACAGCTGAGCTACCACTGGACAGGGCAGATGCTGACGGATAAAGGGAGAAGATGAGGAGAACAGGGAAACAGCAAGGAATGATTAGTGAAGGACAAAGAAGGCCAAGGTCCTCATGAACAGGAGTTAGGAGTGATGCCATTATGGAATGAAGGATGTTGTTCTTCACCTTCGACGAAAGGGCTGAGCCTGCTCTTCTGTTTCGTAATACTGTCGTAAGGACACATCAATTACACTTGACAGAGCAGGAAACTGGATGAATCGCTCAACACAAACCGACATGAGACGAGTGACGAGACGAGATTTTAAATGTGAAAATGGATTCATGGGTGGAGCCTGGCGAGCTAATTGAACATTTACGGAAATCTTGAAGGGAGTTACAATCACAATCGTAGGATTATTTCTGCGTGAGTCAGGGCCAGGGCATTACATTTTACAAATCACACTGTCCAGCACTTGTTCTGTAGTATTGTCTGATAGTAAACCTGTAGCCAGGAACTACTCCTTCTTTTAACAGGCCAGAAAAATCCAATAACATGATTTTCACAGCTCACTTCCATTTCTTTGGTTTTTTCCTCTCTTCACATAATGATGTAATTGCCTTCTGCACTTCAGCATACTGCATACTACCTGGTAAAGTACCTTTAGCTTATGATTTTGTTTTTTACTTTTGAATGGTTGAAGATTTTTTCATCAGGCTGCAGCTAATAACTGGGTAAATAAATATTTAGTCAATCATCAAAAATGTTTCTGTCTGCATTGTTTAATTCCCAGAAACAACACAGACGACATAAATTCATAGATAATGCTCTGGTTATTTTATTTGTAATATCCACTTATTTATGCCTTCAAATTATTTTCTTTAAAGTAAATTCAAAGCTACATCTGACTTAGACATGTGATATAGCCTTTTGATTCGCAACAACAGGAAAAAACAAGTACTGAACGATGTGCATCATTAGTATGGGAGAAGTACAATTTGACAGCAGCTGTCTAAGCTAGTCAACAAAGCACAATCGACTTCATTTCCCCATGCAAATCTTGTGCCATGCCCTACCTCAGGTGCATTACTTGTTCAGGTGATAATTCAGCACACAAGGACACCTGTGTCTGCGTTGCTCGCCCCCACCACTGCAAATGACACTTTCTGACTAATGTTGATGGATTAGTCTGCAACTATGGTAATTCCGATTATTAGGACTGTGCAACAACTTCAACTGACAAAGGCCCCTGAACTGAAAATATCTCAAGGCTGTCTGCTGTGTTTTGTCACCACACTCCTCAGCTTGCTATTACATGCTGCAGAAAGCAGCTGCTCACCCAGCGGGGTGCTGATGCCCTGGAAGACGCCCCCTTCAAAGTCAGGAGGCTTTTTTTTTTTTATAGGGAGAGACCAGAAAATATTTTGATATAGGAGCTTTCAACAGTCTCCACTTATCCACTTATCTCAGTGTCCTGTAAATATCACCCTCCCAGTGTGAGCTCACACTTCCCATGGCCCAGAAGGACATTTCTCCTCGCTCTCAGCTGCTCTGGGACAGACTTGTGTCCCAGAGCTGTGTTGCTGTTTACCCACTTGAAGATTTCATGGAAATTTCAGGTGAGTGTTGGGTCGATATGCTGCTGTGTACAGGGGGACTGGGGCCCAACAAATCAATCACTAACAATTCGACATATTTGTCCAATTCAAGCTGCTGGACTCTGCAGCTCCATTGTTCGGATTGAGGATAGATCTAACATCCTAGATTTCCCTGTGGCACAACATAGAAATTAAACCCACCTTCTTCACTAGCATGCACTTGACAAATAAACAATAAAATGGAGCTGCTTCCTTGTACCTTGACTCCAATTGCCACCAGAAAAAAAAAACTTAAACTGTCAAAGAAAAACAGTAAATAAGTAAATAATTAGCCTGCACAATACAGACATACTTTCGTATCTTTTTTTGTGCTTTTGCATTGACAGTTCACTCGGAGCCCACTGTAGAAATGTTCGGAACTGCATAAACACATATTTGCCATCTATAATTTCATATATTTTTCACAGCTTTTGTTTGACTCTGTGGTTTAATGCTTGTTGTATCAAAATGTGCTGCAGTTCTACCTATGGTGGAACGAGTGGCTTTGGTCACTGGGGACTTTGGAGTGCTTGGAGGTGAGGGTGAAGCTGACTTGCCTGAAAAGAAAGACAGTTATTGTAGTTATCGTTTGAGGTAGCCGCCCTTCTGCCGGTCGGGGGTGGGGGCTACATTCTACTGTTAGCACGCATGCTATTTTAAGCTAAACTATAAGATTAGTAACTACATCATCTACAATGAAACATGCAGATAAATAAAATAATAAAAATATATTTTTTTTAATATTCAGGTTGAGATGTTGGGATTCTTAATTTGTTTCTCAAAAAGGAGTTAATTTTCTTTTTTATACATCATTAAATGGGGAACGGATGAATGTGTGGCATGATCTGATCTTCTTCCTAGGTTTGGCTCTTAAAGCATCATTTACTTCCTCAGCTTGAGCTAGACGTGTTGCACTGAGTCTGCTGTTGCTAGGATAAAAGTCAATATTCGTTTACAGTCACTAATGAGCCAAGATTAATATGAATTTATAATTAGGTTACTCATTACCATTGCTAATAGCGATAAAGCCACAAACTTTATCTAGAAAGAATTTGACATTTTTCTAATGAAAGGAGGCATCAGAGTGCTCTCTGCTGATGGCAAGGGCAAACAGCAGACAAGGTCAATTATGTGCAAAGGAGCACAGTGTTTCACAATTATTATTTCTGAGCACAAAAAATAAATAAATGAAATGTGCTGGAGACTCAGTGATGTCTGATTTATTGAGGTTTACAGCATCCACATCTGTCCACTTGTCTATATCCAACCATGCACTCGCTACCTAACACTACTGTGGCTGAGAAACATGTCGTACCAGCAAACGCATACTTCCAATTGGGAAGCAGTTGAGTGAGTGCAGGTACGACATGTCACTGTTTCTACTTTACCAGATATCTACATACTGAGGCCAACAGTGGGAGCCAGTGTGGAAGCTGCAGAAAAAGGAAAGATAACAAAAAGAAAAAAGACAGAAGGGACAACATTGCATTGCTAAGCAGACGTTTCCACTTTTGCACACATTTACAACACAGACTGTTTGATCAAAGCCAATGTTGAAAGCGAAGCACTGTTTTAGTGGCGAGAGTGATGGAGGTACAGTTGTCACAAAAGACTTCTCCCACACACACACGTAAAAGCTCTAGACATAAAAAATTAGTCGCCTTTCCTGTCATCATTGGAGCTGGCTTTTGCATGCAAATAAACAACCCCAAAGAGCCTATTAGTTTTTTTTTTTCCCAGTACTAAATAGTCACTGGCGTATTCAGGAACTGCAGTGTGTTTCAACAGCTTTTTCTTTTGTTCACAGCACAGCTTAAGCGACAAAACAAATTTCTTTAGCCATAATATTTCTGTGGAGAGTATCTGATGGGGACTGCTCGAATGACACTTAGGTGGGTCTGGAACGTACGGGTTCCTGTTTCATTTCCTGTCCTATTGTGCACATTGCTGCCCCTAATCTACACAGAAGCTTGATCTGAACTGGGACCAGCTGAAGTATGGCATGCAGAGCCCAATAAATTATATGTAATCAAAGGGAAAAGAATGATATGCTATGAGGTGGCTCATTATGATTACTTACATACCAACTTGTTTGTGATCACACAATTCACTACCAAAACCTTCAGTTTCCCTCCTGCTAAAAGCAATTTTCTTTCTTAGCTGATTGTTTCATGGATGCTTTCTGTCCAATCAATAAGCACTTGCTCTCTCATGACAGTGACAAATGAAAACCTCCACTACACGCGTATGAAATAGTTTATCCACAAAAATTACTTACATGGAGATATGAAAAGCTTGGCTGCCCAAGCATATATCATATTCTGCTAGTTCAATGCCATTTTCAAATGGTAGAATAGCTTTGTCACCTCGTTCGCTTTGCCCAAACTCATACTAAGCCAATTCTGCACCTAAAAGCTTGTCTGTCCTCAGAACGTGCTCACTCACCCATCCTGACACCCACATGCCGATCCAGACACATGCCACCCAGCCGCTTGCTTTCTGAGCCCTCCAATCACTCACTTGTTTCTAGGGTGGTGGTGCACTCCTCGCTGATGACAGGCCCACAGCCAACGGTGGTGCAGGAGCGAAGATAGAACTTGTATTTGCTCTTTGGTTCCAAGTCGCGCAGAATCCATTCAGTGATGTCAGGGTTGCTGATGTCTACTGTCTGCAGTGGACCCATGTCCTCTGTGTCATTCACTAGGAATAAAACACAGGGTTAAGGCTGCAGATTGCATTCAGAGCTAGCATACTGTACTCTGAGCCCATAACGAGAGAAACATGGTGCATGAAATCAGAAAGTAAGATGGAAACAAATTCAAAACTGGAAGCAGCTTATGGTCCATATATATAGTTATTTCTCCTGACTGTACAGTGTTATCAATATTAGTGTTATTTGTTTTAACACTGTAATAGGGCAATGATCTATAACCAAAGTCCAACCCCTACATATAAACAGCATTGTTTTGTATATTAGTTACAGAAAAAGTAGGTGAAGAAGACAGTGCATTATTTTACAACTGCCTTTAGCTTAGATGTGCTCTTTGAAAAAAGAAAATATTCAGGGGCCTTATTTTTTGATGATAAATCATCGGACCACATTCAGCTTTAAGTCATGATTTCAATTACTAAATCAAATATCGTATGGTGACTTCTTGTCTTAAGCTCATATTTTGTTCCCCACCAATAATCACTGTACCAATTAGAATTTTTTATGGTAAAAAGCCACATTTATCCACATTTATTTTATTTTCTTTTTAATTACTTTTATATCTCAGACATCTGTGACCATTATTTGTTTTTTTATGATTTGTAATAAATATATATATTTATTTATTTACTTACTTGTGATTGAGTGATTACTATACTTTGCCACACACTAAATGATGTTCACTCCTGTCCTGCACAATTAATGATATAATAATTTTGCCCTCAGTCTGCCAGCACTGTGATGTGATCTCTCATTTTTCATTACGTAAAGCAGGCCAGGAGGTTATAGGGTGGCATTTACTTTTTGTGTAACAAACAAAACAAAAACAAACACACCAGGTGTTGAGGTGACCTTTGCTGTGAAAGTGATACTGCGTCTCTTTGACTAGAATGTATCAGTCTGCTTCTCTTTTTGCCTGGACACCAACCACTCTTATCAGACATCATGGTTTTCTGTCATGCCTTGAGGGATGACAACTATCCATTTTTGGTAAATCATGCAATCCACACTGGTGCTGAGAAAAGGCCATAAAAATCATGTTTCTACTGTTTCTACTTTCTCACTTTTCTAAGACTTAGGCCTGGCAGCCAGAGTACATGATCTTACGGGGTAAATTGGCTGAAGGCTGAACACTTTGGCTCCTCCACTGACTTCAGAAAACAATATTTCCAAATATTCTTCAGCCTCCTGGGCCAAATACGGTTCACCTTGTGTAGTAAGAAGCACACAGAGTCTTACCAGCACTGAAATAGACAATGGCCCAACAGCTAGCGTGAGTTTAGCCCAATGGGAAAAAAAACAGAATACAGTGAATCCAAGGTCATTTTGCTGCCCACCATGTTTTTTTTTTTTTTTAAGTGCAAACTTCATAGTAACTCTGATATAGAGTAAAATGGTCTTTGATCAGAGAGATAAGTGTGAATACACAACAGCACAAAAAGACCAACAATCTTCACAAAAATGAAAATCTCTTTTATGCCACAAAGCAAAAAAAAATAAAACATCTTCAAGTAGTCAGTAAAGTGCTCTTGACAAACACAAGGAATTTTTCAACATGAGAGAATAAGCAGACTATTAGCCCTCTTCTTCACTTTGGTGTAACCAAGTGTAACAAGCTACAACAGACTTGCCGGAAGAGAGGCTCCTGGTTGTTTAGGTCTAATGGCCTTCTGTGCTCAAGGCTGTGGAATGGGTCAGCAGGAGTTTAACCTTACTCGTTGATTAGGGGGACTTTAGCTGTTACATTCAGAAATGTATATAGTCGTTTAGAAAAGAATACAGAGTACGGGTGATTTCTCACATATGCAATGAGCAATGTCAAAGCAGTTGAGCTGAAGGTGTTTAAACACCCAGGTGTTACTGTATGCTCTATGTCCTACACAATGTTAAAATAGTTAAACCTGTGAGATGTGAAGCTATTAAATGGTACTATGAAGGTGGGCGTAGCCCTCAAACAGCTGCGCTGCAGCTTGAGATTCCACTTATGTCACTGATGATACACTGGTGCTCAACATTTCGCACATGACTTCCTTCAAGGGGACTTCAAAAAAAGTCACACTTCAAAGAGTCCATCAGCTTTATTACTGTGGCACAATGAAAACGTCCTCTCCTGAAATACTGTATGACACTTGGCCCTCTTGTGCCGCCGCCACATCAAACTCAATTATCCGGGAAATGCGGCTCTAAGACGCTGTTGGAAGTTAGTCATTAGTTTCATTATGACTTTTGTTTAAGGACAGCAAAGTGTGTGCACACATGGGATATGTTCAGGAACGGTATCTCTTGAGGCCGTGAGCTATGGTAAGGATGTTCCCTGCGGACAGTATGGGGTCAGTAAAACTGGACCTTAACAGACGGTGACACAGTAGCTTTGGTCAGCAGGAGCTGAGCCATAACTGTGACACATAGGCCAGCAGACATCATTCTGACATGTTTCCTATACACACACTCTGACCTCACTATGACCTGGCTTATATTAGAGCAACACAATGATTTTCCTGTTTGTGCTGAGGATCATGGGTTAGACACCATCAACAATCACCAGCGAGCCTAAGAGAAACCACCATTATTTTACCCACACATTCTAGAGATAGAGCATGTGCTTGCCTGCATATTGTATGGAGGGAGAGACTTTGCATTTAAAACTTTGCGGCTATTTAGGTCTCTAAATTACTCTAAGTGTTGCCACACTGAAATATGCAGTCTGCGTGTTATGTGTGTGCTGAATTTCTTTGTTGTTATGTTGGAAAACAATGGAAAGAAAAGAGAACACAATAAAAAAAAAAAAAAAAAAAAAACAATATCCCTTGTTGGCAAGATGGGAGCATTGTCATTATATCTGAGTTAAGTAAGGATAAGTATGATGCGTAAGGATACTTACTGAGCTGATACTCAAGGAGGT
Source organism: Echeneis naucrates (assembly GCF_900963305.1). Taxonomy (NCBI): domain Eukaryota; kingdom Metazoa; phylum Chordata; class Actinopteri; order Carangiformes; family Echeneidae; genus Echeneis; species Echeneis naucrates. The sequence goes on along the minus strand of NC_042515.1, from coordinate 21,831,118 downwards.
ACCCGGTGAGAATCCCATTAGGCTCCAACGGCGCAGCCCAGACCAGAGAGACAGTGTGCTTCTGTATGTCTGTGACCCTGAAAACCGGATTTTTTTCTGGGACTGTGGGGCCAAGGAAGGTAATACACACAAAGAGCAGTTGAATTCTCCAACCCAGTTTCCTTGGCTATTATTAGATTTTCTCTTCAGTAGTTGTGAATCAATAGACTTCATGCTGTTTTTCTACAGTCCTACCTCCCTCTGGGGTTTTGAAGTTGACGGGATGGCTGCCAGGGCCATTTCCCCGCCCGTTGAAGGTCATCACAATGAGGCTATACTCAGAGAAGGGTGTTAGTCCTGGTATCGTGGCATGGTTATGGTCCCCAGGGAACGTGAGTGTGTGTTTGTCCCCGTGGCTTTTCTTTGAGTCAACCAGACGACGCAGACGCCACCAGTTTATCTACATCAGGAGAGAAACACAGCGAGCCACCCTAAGTGGAGGGATCAAACTTTGTACAATACTGAATGTGTGAGAGGATGTTAAATAAGTTATTGTTTTCTTTTTTTTTGTTTTTTTTTTCCTGGTGGTGTGAGAAGAAAAAACATTGAGCTACCCAAGTAAAGGAGACAGAGTGAGGTGAGAGGAGCAAATGTTTAAAGCAAGGTCAGGGCCATTCCTTTTAAACTGTGTCTAAAAGCAAAGGTCTGTTTTTGAGGTATTACCCTGTAGCCTCCCAGATGTCCATGTAGCTTGTCCTTGTGTACACGCATCCAGCTAACCTTGACCACGGTGCTGTTCATCACTTCCACAGCAACATCATCAGGTGCAGCAGAGGGAACTGCAAAGGCAAACACACATTACAATCTACAAACTAAAAGTGAGTCAGGACAGTGAAGTGAGACTTGTAACAACGGTCCTGAAAATAACTCAGAGAATTTGATATTAAAGTGACAAGAGATATTCAAACAAAGGTCAATAAAACACTAAAAATAAAAATCACATATTTTCAGGAACAGCTATTGGGAACTAATTAATAACTCAACGTATCAAAACATTTTGCCTAAAACCAGCTCGGCTAAAGGGAGTAAATACTGGAGTTTCTAACACCAGACATGAGTGAGAGTACAATGGTGAGACGTATCATGACCTGAGGTGACTTCCTGGGGACAAGTCCAGAAGAAAGCTAAAACATGGGGAATACAACAACCCTTTACAAGAGTGCATCTCCTGAGCAAGTGACCTTTAATCTCTCAAAGTCAAACTTGAAGTCGTAAGTCTGAATGCAGCAGGTGAAAATGCTAAGCAGGGAAGGAAGGCGTCTCTATTATGTTACTTAAAACTTCCTCTATAGAATAACATGCAAAGGCAGCAGTGGCTCTGAGTGGAGGTTTGTGCAAGTTAATGTTCTCACAGAGAGCATTTCAGTTCATCTCCATAAACTTTGGGCAGGCAATCACTTTTATCCATCAGAATGATCTGAAATCACTTTACATTTGAAAATGGCTACAAAACAAAGGGTAAGCAAAAGGCAAGGAAACAAAAGTTCATAGGTTTAGCTTTCTAGTTTTATCATCAAAAATTCATTAAGAGAATCTATGAAGTGTTCTTCTTTTTAGTTTCTTTGGCCAGCATTCCTTGAATAATTTCAGTATTTTCAAAGATGCAGTAACTGATGTTTAGGGGTGAGATGAGCACAAATGTGGGTGCATAAATAGGGAAGCATCACTGGTCCTCTTGAAACCTGCATTTGGACAACAGCTGTAAGCATGTTGTTTCACACCTGGCTTTATGAATCATCTCCACATCTGTCACATGTAACTGCTTGTGATATGATTTCATTTTCTGCTCCTAAACTTGTTGTCAGACAGACATATGTATATGAGAAAGGGACGTGCAGAAGAGTTGAGGGAAAGAACTTAAAAGAACTTGCAACTTTAAACAATGAAATGTCATCTACTCACAATCCTCTCCAGAGTATCCAGTCACGATCTTGGGCTCGGGACCCCAGCCCTGATGATTCTTGGCTTGGATCTTGATCTCATAGGGAACAAAGGTGGGTGTGTTCTTCACAACAAATGAGTGTCTTTTCACCATGTGCTCCTTCCAGTCGCCCTCCACATCCTGTCTTCTGTAACTCACCTTATACTCCAGACCAGGACCATTGTGCTCAATGGGCAACAGGGGCTGAATGATGACAGCATGACAGAACCAACTTGAATTAGCGCCAAGCTACGTGAACATATGGTCAAAATCCACTTTAGTTCTCGGCCAGGAATGTTTTGCATGATGTAATGATGTCAAAGTGTGGCTGGTCTTTGACCATTAAGAAATGAAATCTCATGGTTTCACAATTTTATTAGAAATGTTTATTAAATTCTGTAACACCAGTGAAAATATATTTCACGTCACGGTCACCTTGATCTTTGACTTTTTCCACAAAAATATAAGCATTTCATCTGTAAATCATCTTCTTCTACCAAATTAGCAGAGGATGTTTAGTTGCAACATTCAGCTCAAAATAAAGAGGTGGACGTATGCATGTACGTAATGTGGCATGGGTAGACGGACATACAACCCAAAGACTAAATGCTTTTTGCTGGCAAAGAGGCATAAAAAGGAAGAACAATAGAGTAAAGGGTTTCATCCAGACTTTCACAGTTGCGTAAGAAAATTCTTGTGTTTTGGTGCTCAATGTCACTGTGTCTGTGGGATTAAAATGACAAACCGGGTCAGTGAACTGTGCTTGGACCAGTTGCCATGTTTTACCCTGCTATCTAATAAACAATGGAACAATTGACCTGGTCTAGCAGAGGAGCCTGTCTTTGATAATGGACTCCAAACATCACTGCAGATGAAAAGATTTTTCTTTTCACAGAAGTCAGACTGTGAGAAATGCAATGGCATACCATTTTCCACAAAAGCAAATCATTAACAGTGGGAGAGCTCCTGAATCCACCCATACGTTACAATGACATGGCAAGCATATAATAAGTGGATGACAGATTCATCTTTTTTCAATAAAACAGAATATATTACTGTACACATTAAAAGAAAATTATTCTTTTCATAGCCCTCCTTTCTCTTTCTAATCAAAGAAAAGGATCAGCTTTCAATGTGGGCTATTTTACAGTGATCCCAGGAAATGGCTTTTCTAAAGATCTGAACCACGGAGTGAAATATCAAAAGTGGAACATTCCTATTTCTTAAATCGTTATTGGTAATTGCCTATGAATCACTGTTAAGACCTCATGTCTGTTCTCTTAGAGAAATTCTTTGACTCACAGAAGACAGTAGATGTGAATAAGCTGCTATGTAAAGGTAAGGGCACATTACAGAATGTGCAGAAAGACGATCGTTAAAGACCAAGTTCTATGTCTTACCTCCCAGTTAATATCCATTTCATGTGGCAAATGACCTTCGATTTTGATATTTTCTGGGTTCCTGTCAGGGGCTGCAGAAAAGAAGGAATATAGATTGTGTTGGCATTGTGGAAGAAATCTCCAGTGAAATAGGAGCACAGGAGAGCAGATTTTCAACAAGAGTGAAATCAATTATGTAACAGGTCTGAGTGTTTTAAAGTTCACAGAGCAGGAGTGTTGGCAGCTCAAGTGGCCTAGAGGACCTTATCAGAAAGCATAATAAACATGAATGGCGGACGGTGCAGACCTGCTGGGGGGGTTTTGTATCTCTCTGTGGGCTCGCTGGGAGGACCCGTCCCGACATCGTTGACTCCGGACACGCGGAAGCGGTAGTCAACATGACCGTGGAGCTTGAGGATGGCCGAGTTTTGGTTCCCAGGTACCCGGAGAAGCTCCTTCCAGTTACCCGGCTCCCACTGGCTTTCCTCGTACATGATAATAAACTCTGTTCACAGGTAAAAGACATTCCCTCAACGCAATGCTTCTCGCTCATCTAATTTTTTAATCACTAACCCTTATACTAATTCATGTCAGATCAATCAAATGCAGATTACCGGCGTAAGAAATGGTATTCAACAACTGATTTAGCAGCAAAATGATGATAAAACATATTAATGCCAACACGATCTGCACTATATAAACTGACATCTGCAGAAATAGATTTTCCTTTTACCTATGATGGAGCTGTTATGATCATCCCCAGGGATCCATTTCAGTTTCACAGTTTTACTCTTGTGTTCAGACAGCACCAAGTTCTCAGGCGCATCTGGGACGTCTGAAAACCATCACAACAACGTGGCTTTGGAAAATCACAGACACATCAATCTAAAGGAACAAATGTTCAATCGAGTCATCCTGAGAGTCCGGGGATGCGGAACAAGCTGCACTACTGCGCGGGCTCCCAGCATTTCTTCAAGATGTCAACAATATCTTGAAAGGGGCAAGTGGAGAGACACAGCACTGCGCTATTAAATCTATGGTCTGCATGTTCGTGATTTCTTTTGGCTTCCTGACATATTGATCTGTGTATGCATTGATATAGCACCAGGGGTCTCTGATCCTTTGGATCTGTAACAAAAGTACTGTTCAAATGTTAGCTCACCTAACACCATGAGCAGCACTGAGGCCATGTCTTGGTCCACAGGAGTTCTTGCCACACATGTGTACACACCTTGGTCCCTGTGGCTTACATTGATGATCTGAAGAATGCCATCCTCCACCAAGTATCTGTAGGCAGAAAGATGGAGACACAGTATTGCATGATGAAATTGGAAAGTAAAACAACTTTCCATCTGGTAGTGAATCTGCAAAGGTCTAAAAAAAGAAAAAAAGAAAATAAAATTGAGGATCCTACTTTGAATTCTCAGTGTAGTTGAGGGCTATCTCCACACCATCTTTCTCCCACAGGAGCTCAAAGTCGTTGCTGAAGGACTTGTCGTACTCTGCCATGCATGAGAGCTGGGCCGTGGTACCCATTAAGATCTGCTGGTCCTCTGGGGCTACTGCTATTCTGGTGGGATCTTTCATAGGCAAAACCACATTACTTACAACCAAGGACTGTGAACTACTGCAACACTGTTAATTTTGAAACCATTTACCTTTCACATAAAGCATTGCATCAATGGTAGATGTTCCCTCTGTGTTTTTAGCTGAACATGTGTATTGTCCCATGTCGTCTTTTTCTATGCTATAGATCTCCAGCGAACCGTTATCATGAACGGTAAACCTGGGCCCCTCCACAGATTCAGAGGAGTCATCTTTGCTCCTGGGAAATATTCAGAGAGGAAAAAAAACCCACCCTTTCAGGTCTGCAAATTCTCTCAGGTCCAATAAAATATGAACACAGCAGCAGTCTAAATGGATAAACACCACACTGCAGCAGCAAGGATGAAATAAAAGTTGCTGTGAATAGAACATAAGTTCTGAGGAACAGGCATGTTTTAAAGAAACAGCAGGTCACCTATACAGAAACAGGGAGCAGGAGGGTTGTATGCCTCAAGCTCTTAAGATCTACTGCTCTCTGGTGGTGGGTAGGAGACAAGAACCACTGGCATCCTTACCAAGTGATGGTGGAAGGGGGAGAGCTGAAGACCTTGCAGTGCATCATTACTACCTTGCCCTCCACAGCGGAGTAATCCTCCCCCTCTTTGGTCAAAATCATGGGGGGTAGGTCTGCAAAGAGTAGCAGAAGAATCTAGCAATCAATCAAAGTTAGTTACGGAAAGCAGCTGATGCAACAATGACAGAACAAGGTGTGGCCCATGACTGCACTGCTTTCAGGAGATTTTAGAAGGCAACAGACAACAATGAATGCTATCAAGTTTGCAGGCTGGCCATTTTAAACACAGATTAAACAGCACTGGAACGAGGAAGGTAGCGGTGGGTTAAATGAGGTGACAGCACTGCTGCTTTTACTGTGTGTTAATTGTGGACTCCTACGTCTAAAAAAAAAGATTCAGCTGACAGGTTGTCAGAAATGCGTAAACATTAAAATGAAATCAAACAAGGAAAAAAAAAAAAAAAAAAAAAGCTGCGGAATAATGAGTTAGCTGAGCGTGCACATCTTATCAGTTGTACCCACAGCCTCCCATTAAAATGGTCTGTCTCCCCTAATTGTTTACAAAGACAGCAGCTGGGACTTAGCATTCAGAGACTGTCCAGCCTTATTAACTCCTGTGTCACCAAGAACAAACTCTCCACGTTATGTGAGGAGCAATGGAAAGTTCTCTGACTTTTTGTTGTTGTTTTTTCTGCTTTATCTGCACTTATAAAGCAGCATATGTTTGTCTTGTGGTGTGCTGGAATCAGTATAGAATTGAGGGGAGAACTTGTTAGCATATAAATGTCAGGGAACAGAGCTTGTTGCTCCAGAGGGAGAGACGTTAGTCTGGATGAAGGAGTGTAGCTTGTAGACAGCCCTCCTTCCCTGGGCTCCTCACTGCTTTATGGGCATATACCTACATCAGCGCAAGCTCTCTAGCTTGACACATCTCCCAAGGAGTCACTGCACTCACTCAAAAACACCGTGAAACAAATGTTCTTCACGGTAAATCTTTTGATTGTGTTTCTCGTGCAGGTGATAAAATCACAATAGTAAACCTGAGGAAAGGCTAAAGGCTGTCATACTCACTCATAATCATGATGTTTGCATTGGACAGAAGAGTTCCATGTCTGTTGGAGGCCTCACACTGATACACTGCACTGTCTGACACTTGGGCGTTATGCAGCATGATGGTGTCATCAAACGTCTTCCTGTTGGTCGCTGGGGCTTCTGTGATGAATCAAAAAAACATTCAATAAATCACCAGCGTTTAAGACAGCATTCATTCTGCAGCACTGCATTTATATTAAATATGAGTAATAGAATATTAACATGTAAAGGGCTTTAAATCTCCATCTTCATTGTTTTCAAGTTCTGTCACTGTCACACTTCCAACTATCTTACTCACACTTCACTGCGTCTTGGTGGCTCTTCCGTCCTGTGACACAACATCTCCATTAATTAAGACCATGATTGTACTGTCTTGGCTATATCTGCTTGAATGACAATCTTTCCCTTGATCATTGCTAAAAACTTATTTCTTTTCCACCCTGATGTTCCTGTGGTGGAATTATCGCTCCTGCTCACATGGACAACAGTTTTCTCATTGTTCTTACACCCCACATATTTAAGTGTGTATGACATGAAGCATCATGTTTTTACTATTAGATGTGATGTCTGTGCCTCACTGGATTGGATTCAGTTTAAAGAAACCAGACACTTTGACAGCTCAGGATTACTCTAAACATCATTTCACAGTGGATTGCTCAATCCTCTAACTAACTCTCATAGGATATAAAAAAAAAAACATCAGCATCAACTAGCACCATATAAAAGAGCTGCAGAAGGTTAAGGGGTTGTAGACCTCACCCTGCAGAGGTATGCCGTTCACCCTCCATGTTATAGTTGGCTGAGGAGTTCCTCTGGCAGAACACTTGATGAGCACTTCTGAGCCGATCATGTTAAGCTGACTCTCAGGCTCAAACACCCACTCCGGAGGCTCTGGGAACACACAGCCAGCCTGATGTTATCAAACTGAAGGGTGTCAGTTAAAGAAACACAATAAGCATTTACTAAGAGGACACAATCGCAGATTCAGCAGTGCAATAAATGTTATATAAATGTACTATTATGGACGTTGTGTAATTTACCTCATTTAGTTTCTAAGACTGTTTATAAACCAACCACCCTTTGAGTTAATATCCAGCACAGAGTAGAACAGGAATCAATAGGAACAATTCAAAGGAGATGTTATGGTTATTTGGACAACGTCTAATGAAAACACAACACCTTCATAATGAATTCTGGTTTCCTCAGCAGAACGTGTTTCACACCTAGCTGTGTCACCATCTCATTGTGTAATAGGTGTTATTTTTCACCAAGTGATCATAGACTCAAGAAAAAACTTGTCGAAAAAACTAAGAAGAAAGTAGGGTCTGCTTGGACTTCATATATATATTGACAATAGCATTCTGCAAAAACAGCAAGTTCCCCATTCATACATACATACATACAAAAAAAAAACAAACATCAGAGAAAAGAAAATAAACAACTGATGATGTCACACTAATGCCAGTCTGAGTATCTTTTTTATTTTTTGTTGTTGTATTCATACAACAACTCAAGAACTTAAACGGGCTCCTTCTAAAGGCTATACTATTACATTTCGGCTCTAAATATCTCTTTTAAGTGGGTGAAGGATCAGTCTATTATCCAAATGGAAAATAAGAAACTGTTTCAGGTATGCTGGCTGTGACACCAGCGCTGCTGCATGTTGTTACCTTCCACTGTCACTGTGAAGTAATGGAAGGTTTCTCCTAACACGTTCTTTGCCTTGCACATGTACTTCCCACTGTCTTCCTGTTCGACTGTTGGTACAATTAGAAGTTTTCCATGGTTCTCCAGTTTTGCTTTAACAGGGAGCTGGTGGCCCATTTTCACCCACTCTACCTGTGGAGTTGGACTAGCAGGAAGGGAACACATAGTGAGTCGCAATTCTTGAAAAAAAATGTTAGGTCACGAATACTTTTTTTTTTTTAACTTTTTTATAGATTTTTTTTTTTTTCATCTAAATTCACCAACAGTCAAAGTGAATAAACTTACTGATAATAGCATGTTACTACTTACATTCCCTCAGCAATGCACTCCAGCTTCAGGTCATCTCCTTTGACCAGCTGTGTCTGTGACTTGCCACCAGAGGGCGTTAGAAGAGAGGGCCTTCTCTCAAGGATTGCATTAGCTGCAGGGGAGCAACAGTTCATTAGTATGACAGTGTCCTAAAGGACACTACACTTAAACATATCTCATACATTGACATTGTGCACAGAGCTCTTAACAGATGAGGCATAGCACAGGTATTCACAAAACTTACCCATATCTGGATTCACGTGACTTTTTTCTGAAATGGAGGCGGAATGAGACAAAAATACAATGAACATGAGGACAATGTGGATGCATCATGACAAACATCAGAGTGATCAAAATCACAACGTAAAACCAAAAAGCTGCACAAACAAGAGAGCGTGACACCTGGATGGCTTTTGAAGTGTTGCTATGAGTGTGGACATCAATGAACATGTTGGAAAGTCAAACGTTTGTGTAAGGCTGGTTTGAGAGGAAAACAGCGAATGAGGGAAGACAGAGGAGCCCAAGTGGCACCTACTTGTCTTGACGATGACAGACATGGCGGTCTTCTGAACGATGGTTCTTATTCTTGGGAAAGCAGCGAAGCAGCAGTAGTCTCTTCTGCTGTCCTTCTCGACCGCATGAGAGAAGTAAAGGTCTCCGTTCAAGCCCATAGAAACCCTCTCATCCTGCTCTATGTGCTGAAGATCTGAGCACACACAAAACGAGTTTAGACAGAACTCATCGTATAATCAGAGCACTTTAAAGCATAAGAGTGTATGTACTAAAGCTTTGCTCATGTACCATCTTCAGTACAATTTCCTTGTTATTTTCTTTGTGTATTTCTTTGCACTTCTACTTGCCATATTTCTGGCAGAATTGCCAGAATTTCTCTGACAGCCACAGTTGTGATTAACATTTCAAATTTTAGATCTTACACAAAATCAGATTCTTTTAAGCTGGCAATCAAGCATGTCTGATCAGATCAGACAGAGACAGAGAGATTGGGTTTTTGGCAGGGTTTTTGAGTTAGAGTTGAATGTTTAGATTTTTTTCTTCCAAAACTTTTGAAGTTACTTATTGTACATTGAAACTCACCAAGGATTTAGTGCCATGCAGGTTTGTGTCTGACTGTCCAAAAAAGAAAAGAAAAACACTCCTGCAATCTTTATTGCCACCTGTGTAGGAGAACCAGTTGATCTTTGTTCCCCTGCAATCTTCCAAAGGAAGCCAAAAAGAAGTTTTGGGCTCATTCAACAATAGTCCCTGGCCTCAAAGAGCATAGATGTATATTCAACTTTGTCTGGAAGATTCTCAGGTAGACTGAAAATCCTTCCTTCATATTAAAGTGGCAGTTTTGACTCCTCACCTCTTCCAACACTGTGTGGGACAATACCAGGCAGAATTTATGATACCAAAGAACTGCTACATCCTTATCAACCCAAGTTTCAGCACATCCTCCCCTGTTGCTTTCACCCTGACTCCAGATAAAAGACCTGTCATAAATTCAGTTAAGCCTAGTTGAATTTGTGTGTGTGTGTGTTCCTCAAAACCAGAAGTTTGATTCAATGTTCCCAAAGTACATGACCATCTTCTAATCTATATATTATTGTTCATTAAGTACTGCCTGCCAAACTGGTCCAACTCTGAACTTTCCTCGATGAAGTATAGTCAAGATAGAAATAGGTTTAATTGTTACATAGCAATGGAACAACAGTGCCATCCAATGGACAACTTTCAGTAAGGAGGAATGTTGAAATAAGACCTCCGCCGGATAGATCATGTAAATGTTTTCTTATTGTGATCTATTAAACTCTCACTATATTTTATATATCTTAGTAGGAATGCGACATGCTTGAGGGATTACTTTGGTTAGCAAAGAATCAACATTAGTAGTTACTGAGTAAGTTTGACTAAGTTAACAGCTAGATTTATGAAACAAAATTAATTCTTATATATTCAACAAGGGGTTCTCAATTGTTATTTTGGCTATGTTACACTGAGGAACAAGTTTCCTTCTAACCTCACATATTTTCCAATATATCTAAAAAAAAAAAAAAAAAAAAAAAAAGACAAATAGACAAATACAGGTATGCTTTGTATAGCAACATTTTCTTCTTTCACACCCCATTAATGGCCCCTCAAACATTTTGAAAAAGGGCTAATCAAAAAGTATATAAAGGAAATAGAGTTTTTAAAATTACTCCAGATTCTATGTTTGATCACTGTAATTTTCTGTCTTATTATCTCTGTCCTTGTGTGTCTCTTGTTGTTTTCTCTTTGTTTTGTTGCTGTTTGATTGTTTGACCAGGCCTAATGTGTTTTACCTGCATTCAATAACCTTGTGTGCGTTTTACCTTGTGTTCCCTTTTGTCTTGGTCAGTTTGTCTGTGTGGCACTTCTTTCATTTCCTCATATCATCCTCTCAAATCCGGTTTGCTTTCATGCTCCTGTGTTTCCCTATATTGGAGTATCTATGTTTTTTTTAGTTTGTCTGTTTCTGCCATTTGTTCTTTTCTAAGTTTCTGTTCGCAAATGCATTTTTTGATATACTCCTTCTGGCTTTTGCAATTGGCTCCTCATCGCTCAATATGGGAACAAAAATGGGGACAGAAGGAGCCAGAACCACAATACAATACCACAAAACAACTTATTGTTGTTTTACTGTAAGTGAAAAGTCTTACTTTCAAATTGACTTTTTTTAGATTATTGTTTTGCAATATAATTTGATAACTGAGGGATAATTTGGAAAATACTCATTTTACCTTTCATCTGTGAAGTGCCTGACAAAAATCATCTTATTTCCAAACCATTTGGCCTCTTCTTTAAAACTAAGCAAAACCAGGACTTATTTATATAACCAGGACATATTTCTTACCTTTGGGAACTTCCACTATACAAATTAGACTCTGTCTCTCTCCCCAATGTGTGTTTGCTCAGTATGAGTTTGAGATCAAAAACTTTTGAAGAAGCTAAAATACCTTGTTGTCAATGAACATAAATGGAGCGTACCACAGGAATAAAGACTGCCTACATTTGCATTTTGAAATACATTGCACAATCCCTCACTGATAGTCATCCAGTAGATCTGCAGTGGCGGTATTCCTTTAGGTGGGTCACATCTTAAGGTGAAAGGCTCGCCCTCCTCAACCATGACAGGCTCCAATGTCTCTTTAGGAAACTTCGGAACATCTAGATTTAAGACAAAACCTGCAGTGAATAGACATCGAGTGATAACAAGTGCAATAAAGAGTACTTGTCTTCATCTCCAGCAGATGGCAGTAACAACATTCTCAAATTCTGTGATGAGCTCGCAGTTCCCGAGCTGAGTATTCAGTAGACTGGAATGATATATATTTTTTTTTTTTCCCTTGGCCTCCAGAAACAAGATGGACATCACTGACTATTGTGTGTGGCTGGTGACTGCTGTTGAGAAGTCTGGCTGAGCCCTAGTCAAATTTTGTCAATGTACCCCATACAGAGTGTGTTCCTTTTTAAGATGAGAACAAAGTGAAAAATGAAGCGAAGGAAAAGATGGAGAGGCTGAATCCTATTCAGTGCTTTCTCCAATACAGAGCTACAGATGAGATGCTGTGGAGGGGGGGGCGGAGCAGAACGACTTTCTGCCACATCCAATACAATCAAAAGCTTACAATGGAGAGTTGCAGTCATTACACAGGACTGCTGGCCCTGAATCACTTTGAAAGCACTGTAACAGAGCCCCCTCCCCTCCGCCACCACCAACCCCGCCCAACACACACAGACACACACACAGATGTAAGTTACTCACGGGGCACAATGAACTCAATCTCCCTCGATATGGCAGTCCCCAGGTTGTTTGAGGCATAACAGCGATAGGTTCCCTGGTACTCGGTAAGGTTCCCATTATTAGGTATCACAAAGGTCCCAGAATTCTCTTCCTTCAAGAGCCGGGGGTCTAGAAAGGGGTCAAATTCCTGGCCATTCTTTGTCCATCTGAATCTACATAAAGAAAGCCAGTATTGAAATGTCAAGTTCTACAGTTGAGACTGCAGCACAGCTTTTTTCCAAAGCCAGTGCACATACCCAGAGCAACAAAACACAGTGCATCATCCTAATAGCCAGCTGCTGTTGATGTTTGTTATTAGTGTTTGTTCGGCTGCTAACAAGCTCTCTCATCCTCTCCTCCTCCCATCTGAAGTGATGCAAGGCTTGGTACTCACTCTGGCTCAGGATTCCCTTTGGCCTCACACGTCACAGGGAAGCTCTCATCAAATGGGAAAGCGATGAGAGAGCTGGGCGACTGAGCTGTGATAGTGGGCAGCTGCTCAACTGGGCAACAAACAGACAAGCAAGCGTTGAGATGGGCAAAATACTCAAACATTCAAAAGTAGATCCAAACAAACATGATACTACAACAGTGGTTCCCAACCTTCCGGGCCTGTGATTCCTTGCAATGCATTGCTTTCTTGTGACTTCTCACCTCAGTGAGAACACAAGTGTAAGCAACTGAAGAACTTTATTTGTTCGAAAGGAGAGGATGAAGGATTTTTAGTGGCAAAGCTGTCAACTTTTTAAAAGGAAAAACGTACATCTGTAAGCATCTTGGTACAGATTGGAAACCACTGCACTACAATGTCTATTACCGTATGTTTCTATATGCTGAGTTCTATCCCAAAGCATAGAAAATAATCATCTTTTTTATATTGTATATTGTCTATATTATAAGGTTCTATTTGCATTCTGGATGATTTAGAGATCTAAAAGTCATTAATTTTGTTTGTTTTTATTTTGGCATTCAACTCTTCGTTCAGGCACAAATGATTATGTTCATGTCAGAACTGTGACACATAGTAAGTATGGAATATATGAAATTATATGATGATTAATGTAAAGAAAAAACATGACTTGGATATCAGAAGTTAAAATGCCAGTCGTATGAGGTTATGGCTGATGACACATGAGAATCAGATCCAGTGCATATGGATGGCTACAAGTAAAGCTGCTGCTGCAGCTCAATGGCGAGCAAACCAGGAGATTAGGTGACAGAGCTGACAATGTCACTAATACCGGCAACGGTGCGGCAGAGGGAACTTACTGTTGACATGTCCTAAAACTACACAATCCATGGCAGCAAGGGGAGAATAAACAAAACAAACACACTTGTCACAAGTATTCTCTGTACAGAAAACTGTTTAAACATATATTAGTACTGCGCACTACATACAAAAGACAGAATAAAAAAGTTATTTTGACATTAATAAGCCTCAAAGATGCTTTTGCCTTTTCAGAAAAGCATCGAAGAGACATTTTTATGAATTATTTAGAGGGAGAGGTTTGATGTGTGTTCTCAATTGAATCAGGGGCACACATTGATCCAGCAGAAAGGAAAAAAGTAACCTAATTCAAACAAGATAATAATAGATACAGTTATCCCATTCACAGAATGCTTGATGAGTGTTACAGCTCTCTATGGTGCGATTTATCTTCCTATTAATTATTCAACACTTTGATAAAAGCACTTCAAGTTAAACCAAAAGCAGGTTCTCTTTAGAGAAGGATGAAGATCTTCGAGGCTCCTCAGACAAAAGCTCTACCTGTTGAGATATCACACTTGATCCTGAGTATTTGAGTCATCTAGGAAATGTCTTTATGAAGTCTTTTTAGCTGGCTCATCAGAACTCTCAGTAAAACATCACAAAACATTTACAGTTTAAACTGTGGAATCAATGAATCTTTGGTCTTTAACCGAATCTAAATACCAGCTTTAGTTAATTTATCCAAAAATATTTCCACGTCATTTTTGAGAGCCATTTTAAAGAAAACTGAAGTTTTTCTTTGGGTGACTTGAAATTATGATTTTAATTTAAAATCGGTGTTCCCTAAGCTAAAGAATCATGTTAAGCATATTGGCAGAGGGTTAAGATTCAATATATATGATGGGAGCTGGGCAGCATGGTGGCATAGTGGTTAGCACTGTTGCCTTACAAAAACTGTTGTGATTACAACATTGACATAAAGTTTTCAAATCGTGTCATCTTACAATTACCTTGCATGATTTCAAGTTCAAGTTCACCAGGTTGCTGAATTAACTGCTAGATCAAAATGTATGCCTCAAAGTAAGATCCTTTTCAAACCAATCACCGGAGGTGTGTGTAGTGTAATCTCGCCTGCCACTTTGTACTCTATACTGCCCTGGTGGATGACAAAACATGCTGGCCGCGTGGATTATGTCAGATTTTGTAACCCAAGTGTATGTTATGTTTAGACAAGCACACTGCAGACAGAACAGGAATCTACCGTACATCAGGTTATGCTCCTGCTAGTTGGAGGTCCCAGTACACTACAAAGCCAAGTTGACTGACTGGAACTGACTGACCAACTGTTGAACCAGCTGCCACAAGACCCAAAAGAAGTGACTGGTATCAGACATAGATTGGCCGACCTCATTCTGACCTTACTGTGTCTGCTATCTGTCTCTCTGGATGAATGTGCCGTTTGTGGGGTGGAGGTTAGTAAAAATCAGCCAATTGATGTTGATTTAATTGCAATCTTTAGTAAAGCTGCGCACAGTGTGAGTGAAATAATGAAATATGCTCCTGAGCTTTGCTGAACTGTCCCTTTTTCTCCAGTACTCACTGTCCTACATCGTTTGTGAAGACCTGATTTAGTCGTGATGTGCTACAGTGCAAAATCGGCACTCACCCTCCAGTGGGATGTCAATGGCGGCATTGGTATAAAAGGCACAAATACAGGTGATCAAGCCCAGCATGGCGACTGCTCCGGGCTTCCTCTGCAACCTCATGGTTTCGCTGTAAATCTCAGATGTCTTCAACAAATGAGCGCTCTCCTCTGTGTCCTCAATTCATCTCTCTGGCACGCTGAAGATGCTGCACCTGCAAGGGCAGACAGACGGAGAGGGCCCCATGAATCCACCCACGCGCCTGGCAGACAGAGGCAAACCCCAAACACAACAAATCCCTCGTGACTTGGAGCTTGATTGCTCTCTGCTCAACCAGGCATAGCCAGGCACGCGAACATTTTCATTTGCATCAACAGGGGCTGTTCTGTGCTAGTTTAAATTTTGCTATGAAAATGAAATATTCACAGTACAGCCTCCTATCACCCCCTCCCCTGGGACTCAAATTGTTTTGTAGTTTGATGTCTGTGGCAGTGTGTAGTGTGTAAGGTAAGTGTAATTGTCGTGCAACGGTGGAAAGAAAAAAATAAACGGAGGAGCCTGTGGATTTATTAATTCATGGCAGATGTTCAGCATAACTGAGGGAGGAAAAGCATTTAATTCAAAACATAGCCAAGACTTAAAATCAAAATTACCATCGGAGTTGATTTAATCATCCTGCTGTTTTTGATCAGTGCCTGCATGCTTGTGATAACAATGACTCAAAGAGATTAACAATGCAGCTACACATTTATCTATTATTGCAGCAAGTGTTGCTGCCTCAGGGGTGTGAGCCACAAATCGCACAGATAGTTAACAGCCAGAGTGAGCCGTCTGGCTGTGGACAGGCTGTGGAGTACAGAGCTCTGGATCATTTTCCAGCTAACAGCCCAGAGTCTGGGCCATAATGAGCACATGATCAGTCCAGAGTGCAGAAATGGAAAAGGGAGGAGACCGGAAGGGGAGCAGTGTATGGGAATTTCAGTGTCTCTTCTCTGTGAAATCCTGTGGAGTGTCATTTCATTAGTCTTCCTCATGTTGGCTGTGACCCAGCTCTGGAGGTCATGCTGTGCTAATTTGCTCAACAGCTAAAATACACCATAATAACAAAAAAAATGATAATTTACAGTAATTCAAAAACATAATGCTTTTGAATTGCAAAGACACAAAACACAAATTAATTTTATTACATCATGACATGAACAATCAAGAGAAAGCCAATTATGCCCACTATCAACTAACACTTGAATACAAAGGACCGCCATTACTACAATCAACATTGAAGCACAAAGTTCACAGAGCTATACCATGCAAGAAGCTGAAGCGGATCTATCAAAAAAGAAAGCCAGAAGGTAAGGCCAGACAGAGACAGAGGCAGGACAGATATTAGGTACATTAAAGAGAAGAGGTCTTTAAATAAAAAAAAAAAAAAAAAAAGATTGAGTAGAAGGGTTAGCAAAAGGGATGATGGGGGACTCCTGCATTTCTGTTGACAAGGCAACCAGTTGATGTCAACGACAGCATCTGTGTGTTCTCAAGCAGTCATAATGAAGATATGAACTAAAGCGGTAACCAGTACATCTTCAGCCTGCTGTTTGATTTCCAGAAAAGAGCTTGCTGTTCATGTTGGAGCTTGAATCAAACACTTGCTCTTTTCTAATCTTCTCACTGACTTTAACAAACTCCACAGGAAACACGTAGGTCAGAGTCCCCCCCTCCAGAGATGTAATTGAATAATTGACCAACGAACAAAAGAGTCAATTTCATTCACTCAGTGAACTATGAGCACGCACTCTGAACTTTTCAACTACGCCTCATTGTAATGGTATTAACACCGACTGTGACTCAATATTGACCTTTCTGAACAAGCTTGTGACCCCTGCCACGCACACCGATAGAATCATCAGTGAGGTTTGAGATGCTGAGTGAATTCCACATAGTACAAATCCACCTGACTCAATCACTATTCAGACTTATTGCTCTCTTCGAGTTATAAGTCATCGACACAAATGCCTGAGGCTTTCCTTTGTTTCATTCTTTCCCAGACATGGTGATTTATGCTACAAAACCAAAAAGATTAAAGTCAAAAGGTAAGGGCTTGGTGCTAATTGGCTTGTGGTCTGCTGGTAAGATTGGCCTGGTTAAGAGGAGAGAGGGGAGTAAATATTCCCACAAGACAATGTGCTCTCATTGTCCTATTGTGCTGGCTGAAATCCTTTACCAGCCCAACAACACCTTAGATGGATTACATTTCAAACTGTGCTTGATCATTTGCCTTTTGATTTAATTTGTTCTCCGATCGTTAAACATTTATTGAGTACCAACTCGGCCATCTGGCTGAGGGAGGTATGCTAAGAGCTTAACTGCTGACAATGTCTACACTGAAGTCAGAGGGTATTGGACCTATACGAAGCACACCAAGGGGGCCCCCATCCAGCTCGGCTGATTTACAGACCACAAGGCTGTTCTTAATCCCCGCCCCTTTCAGCAGCGATCACACCAGCCTGAGATTGATGAAGCTGGCAGGAGGTTAAAAGCTGCTCACTGTGGGAAGTCCAATATGAACCCTAACCTTACTTAGCCAAGACTCAGAGGGGACAGAAGCTAGCCACTAAGGGGGTTTGGAGAGGGAAATGAAGCAATGTGGGCCAAGAAAAAAAAAAAAATCTGTCTGCATACTTTAAAGCTCCCACTGAGTGACAGATGCAGAGCAGTTCCTGACAAACTTTCTCCTTGTAAACAAGACTAAATCATTTTTGAATGTCGACCAATTTGATGGAAACTGCAACCTAATTTCACTTGTCATCGTTAACGTGTTTGCTAAAATAAAATAAATATAATGCATCTTTGACAGTTTTCAACTCCCAGCTACAAGCTGGTTCTTACATTTCACCTTGAACGATGTGGCTAAAAAGTGTCAATAAAATACAATCAAAAAGCACTTACTATGTCATTTGTTGGTGGTTCAAAACTAGTGAAACATTTACTGATCCGAGCTTCTTAAATGGGAGGAATTTCCACTTTCATTTCATAATCTTAATGATTTAGTTGAAATTTTGGAACAATCAAAGTAATAATTAGTTGTAGATGTCAATGGATTTTTGTCAATTTTTTGGCATCAAAAGAGCAAGATCATGTACCTAAGGCGCCAACCAACCTCTGTTTTCATAAATGATTCATCCGTTGATTAAATCTTATAAAATATAAAAATGTCCATTACAAAGTCCATTCTCAACCCCTTTAAATTTTTCTCAGCAACCAAACCAAAGTCCAAAGACAAAGTTTATTCTGTAAAACACAGAAAAGCAGCAAACGATCACAAACAGGGCAAAAGGACACAATTTGTTTGGCCTTATTTTGCTTGATTACCAAACATTTCATTTCTAGTGCAATGTGTTTAATAATTCTCACGAATGTGTCTAATTGCTAGTGTTGGCTTATGCAGTCTGTGTTCTTTATGGTACCGTGATTCATCTCATAACAAATTAAGTTCTCAGTACTTTTAACATTTGCTGGCACAGGCTTTAAGTTTTTGTTGATAAGACATGTTCTGAGTCAGCAAACTGAACTCAGAGCGGCCAGACGGTTTACTAATGTTTACATGTAAGGTTGCCGTGCATGTTGAGCCGTGACTTCCTGCGCCAACAGCAACAGTGCCGTCAGAGGGAGCGCTCATCTCTGTCAGCATGTGGTGAGTTTAGCCTTCTGCACCAAGTATAAGGCTGTTACCTCTGGCAGATTGCGTGACACTTAATATTTGATACTTGTTAAAAGTAAATTTGTGATTTTCCAATGAGAAAATTTTCTATTGCAACCTGTGTTTGTATGTTTTACTGTACACCGCTTCACCTGCATTCTTCTGTCAGTGTATCGAAAAGTCTTTCAGCTCTTCTTCGTGGTACTGCTTACGGCATCTGCGATTGCTGTCCAGCTTTCACTTTTTTTCCCCTCAAGGAAACAATCCTGGCACACAGCTAAACTGTAACTGGCAAGTTCTGTCTGTTCCTTGACTCCTATAGTTCAGCCGTCTGTTCTAGTCTTACACTTTCACTGAGCTCCATAAATAAATGTACAAATATATGAAACCTATCACACACTGTTGGGGAGGTTATGAGTAAGAATTAAAAACAAACAAACAAAAAAACTGAAAAACAAACATACACACCAGCAAGTTGTTTCCCACACTTGTGGATGTGTTGTTTGCTGTTGGGGTGGGGTCCAGGCTCAACCATTCAAAGTTCACCACAGCGAGCTCTGGAACTGGCACCATCTGCTCCCTTCTTGCACAAAGACAACAGGCAGAGAAGTGTGGGCCTACTGTAGTTTAATGTGCAAGCCTGTAATAGGATTAAGCAGATCTTCGTCTTGTCAGGCCGGATTAAAATATTCTCTTCGTTAAAGACCTGCAGCGCGAAAACAGCAGCTCCACACTCCCCTCTCACGCTCCTGATAATGCCTGCACACGGATTTCTATTTGATCGTTCAAGAACAATTAAAACAACAACCGAGCTGATTAATGCTGAGCGTCAATTGACTCGTGCTGCTTCTCATGTGTGTAATGAGTGCACTCTTTATTTGTCGTCTTTTTTTTTTTTTTTTTTTTTTTCCAATAAACTGCTCATTTCGTGACTACATCTGACACACTGCCTGGCTCTCTGTGAAAAACAAAGCTTGTGAAAGTGGGGGAACTTTTTTTTTTCTTTTGATGTCCCCTCATTGTTAAGTGACTTTGTTTTCCCCCCTGAGCTCTACTGAATCTGCACTAGATTCTGATCTGACCTTTGGTAATGATAAACACGCAGTTTTCTGCTTCAAGCCTGGTAATGCAAGTCTTCTGTTATTAAAATATTTGGGGTGGGAGATGTAACAGAAACAAGACATTAAATGAGATTAGGAAGTGGGAGCAATATTAGATAATATGCTTGTCTAGTTGAAATTGGACTGGATTTTACCGCACTTCAGAAAGCATGACGGTTCCATTATCACGCCATTAACATTTCAGAGGTCTGCAGCTTTAGCATGCTGTGGGGACAGGATCTGGAGTTGGGCACACTGAGTGACAAGAGGGTGGAGGAAGGAGTTGAAGCGATCAGCTGTGGAGGAATGGGGCATGGTTGCAGGCGGACAGAGCAGTGACACTGATGAACAGTTCAGGGTTTCACCCCTTAGTTGTCTGTGAGCTAATGAAGAATGACCTTTATGACCCCATGTGACCTTTCGTGACCAGGGAGAGAGTGGGTTACACTATATATATGGTTCATTGATCCTGCAGTGCACCATATACTACAGCAGGACGATAGTGTCACCAGCCCTGAAAAACCAAGCATTGGGAAAATGGCAGCAGCTTGACGGCTCTGTGGCTAGTCCTGCCAGCTCCATCTAGCTACATGTGGTTTCAGGATGATGCTTGAATTTTGGATTGCATTTATTGCATTTCTTATTTGTTTAACATGAAATGGCCCTGGAATATCACATGTAGCTGCTAAAATGTAAAAAAAAGATTGAGGCTAGACACTGACACTGTAGAAGTTCATTTTATGTTGCTTGTATGATGATAAAATTATATATCGGAGGGACATGTGTGACACAGCAGAACTGCAAAATCACATGACGCAGAGGCAAAAATCTAAAATTAAAGTCAAGGCATTCCGCACCCACCAAACATTCACCAGTATTTAAGTTTGATTTAAATAAAACTTTTGAGCCGCTACAGCTTTCCATCTTGTCAGTAATGTGGATTTTCCTGAAAGTTGTCTTTTTTTTTTTCCAAGAAAAGAGCAGGGAGGTGTCAGACTCCCCCAGCTTCTAATAAATTGCACTTTGTGCATTGTGCAGCTGTTTGTCTCCATAAAATATCAAATTTATCAGTGGATATTTAAGCACAGCACGAAAACTATAATAAATAATGCCAGCAGTAGCCTCAGCACATCAGAGTTAACAATTAAATTCGCCTCCCAATTGTGACTTTTAAATCTGATCTGTTGCATAATTTAAAGGCTGAATGGACACAATGATCATCAGAGATCATCATGCCACATGACAATAACAAAACCACATAAGAGATGTTTCACAGTCCTCACTTTGAACCTGTTATTACATGAAGGTTTCATGAAATGTGCTGCACCTGTCTGCATCACAGCTTCAAGCTTTCTTTCGTTTTCCCTCTGATCTGCACTCTTTGAAGTGCCTCAGCAGTGTCCCTTGCCCAGGACAATAATCACATTAGTGTGTGATCCTCGCTGAGTAGCCGGCAGAAAGATGAATTCCCAACTTAGACTGCAGGGACTGGAATATTATTTTGTGTGAACTAACACATTGTGCCGCTCTCCACATTCATTCACTTTGTTTGACTGATGCTGGCAATTTCCCTCGACGAAACGGTGCCACAGCCAGACATGATCGATGGCTCTTATATCCCAAATCCTTACCTCCATCAGACCCCGAAGCAATTTATTTCTGCCAACAACCAAGAATTTCTGACATCCTACAGCACACACACTGCTCCAGCAAAACCAGTTTTTTTACAGAAAAACCTCTGCTGCTTCATCCATTTTTAATCCCTCAAGGTGTCCAATTTACACACAGTAAAAAAATCATCATTTCAGCCTGTGAAATGAGAGGCTCTGCACTGACTGTAATTCAGCATTTGAATTTCCTGTTCCATGCGAGAGCAGAGAATCTGGACAGTGTCACTCTAGGTAAGCTGTTTGACACAGCTGTCGGATACGTGGCCCAGTTCCTGCTCCTCTCTTCACTTAATAGGGTCGAGATGAGGTTGTGTTGAGACCAATCGAATGGAATGAGCTCAGGACCAGGCACTCAAGATTTAAGATTTTCAAATTTGACAAGTCAGTCTCTGTGTTTACACTGGATTCTGTGGACACGAGAACAAGAAGCCTGGCATAATAAATCACTCAATTTACTGTTAATAAAACATTTTCCTTTCAAGAACTCACACCATCTGAAATGAAGCTGATCAAAGTCACACCCACAGGCAACACAGCTAAAAATAATATGATAAAAAATAGTATGAAAAAGATACTCCAATGTGGGATTGAGATTGTAGGACACATTTAAGAAAAAAGAGATGGGACACCTCTTCTGCACTGGCTTTGTTCTTGCTCCTTTTCTTCAGTACCATCAACCATTATTTTTTTAACTACAGTAATGAAAGAAAGATGCTCCCAGGTGTTACATGGTTTGTAGCTACCGTGCAAAGCTGTCACACACAATTACACACAATCTGGAACAAGAACTTTCACACTACGCATTTTAACGCACAGTAAACCAAACTAACCAGAAGCTCACACTGATGCAAACGGAGGTCAGTTTGAAAATCATCACTCTTACTCTTCTATTTGATGGACATTTGCTTTGGCAAGAAGCAGGAGACAGAATGAACTCCAATAAATGTTAACACAGTCGGTATTTGTTTAGTGAGTGCTCTGGAAATTATCCAAACACAGTGTATTGCATCTGAGCAGAGTTGTAGTTAAGTTGAAGGCCCTTGAGGTTTAATGAATGAACTGTCCTGAAAACAGGTCACCCCAGATTACACACAGTTAAACCGTTTGGATCACTCCAATTGAGCAACTAGTGTATACGTGGACTTTGAACTATATGAATGATCGCTATAAGTTTTGCAACAAACAATTATTTTTATTATTGATTTATGTGTAATTTCTAATATTTTTTTCAATCCAAAAATATAAAAAAAAAAAAAGAAAGAAAAGCTCTACTACAGACTATTTACCTTACAATCTTAAAAGAAAAAGGAAAACAAGCACTTCAATGTTGCTCAATTCAATTTGCAGCTGCCTCAGATTTTAACTAGGTATCAGGATAACTATGAAGACACTGCCTTGTTTTTGTTCTTGCTGTGACAATCATTTCAAAAAGCAAGCTGTTGAAAACAACTTTGTTTTGTCCTAAAGCTGTTTTGGCTTCAGTTGTGGGAAATTCTCAAAAAGTGATTCTGAGAAAAACAACAATGACAAAATATTGGTGTTTTCAGTTATGATAAAAAAAAAAGGCACAATTTTTGTAGTATGCTGTAATGTCATTTTTTACATCTACAAAAAACTATGAAAGAAAACAACATTTTAATTACTTCAAAATGGATATCAACCAATGATTTTCCTTTAAGCTTTTACAAGATGAGAATCTACTGAGGGCCTCTCTGAGTGGCTCCTCTGTGTGAACAGATCAAAAGCGTGCTGTACGCAAATGTGCTGCCGCAGCTGTATAGACATCCTTTAAAACTGTTGAATACTTACAGGATTTTACTTCACTCTCAGCCCTGCTCCCCATGTGAGGAGAAGCTGTTCCTTTCCAGGTAATAAAATCCAGAATAGAAGGAAACCGCAAATTAAGTGAAATCAGATTTCTGCAGTAATAAAGCGTTGAGTCCCGTTGTGCGTTGTGTTATACAGGCAGGAGATGGACAAGAGCTGAGCCACTGTAGTCACATATGTTGCCAAAGCCTCTAGCTTGGCAAAGATGCTCATTAAGCCACTGACAATCATTCCAACAAAGCCCGATCTAAAGGCTATTCAGCGGGCATGTACAAAGGAGAGTGGTGGAATGCAAGTTCCATCTTGCCCTGCGTTCGGTGTGGTGAAAGACGTTTGTTGCACCTGAAGTATGAATGCAAAGTGTTTATTTGCAATGATCAATTGGAAAAATGTGTGCAGTGAGTAGGGTGGGAGCACAGACAACCTGCTGTGTGAAAATCTGTTTAGTTTTGCTCCTGCTGAAATCTTCTTCTGTCAGCCAGTAACAATCTCCTTAATTGCTAATACAGCTAAAGACTGTCGCCCAGCATTAGTCCAACATTGATGGAGCTTTTGAAGCACGCTCCCCTCTTTTATGTTCCTTATGGAGAACGATATTTGGTTGAAACACGAATGTTTCCTTGAAAAATATAAGATTTTTGTGTTTCTCAATTCAAGTGGACTTGATTGTTCCTTACTGGTGAGCAGTGACCCAACACCATGTCTATGTAGAGGGACTTCAGTGGAGGCTGGATGACATGTCAGGGGAAAGCTCAGTATGCTGAGACTGCTGAGGCTGTCGATAAGAGAAAGGAAAAAAATGCACTCTCTCTCCCACGACACAAGAGGGAGGGGGGATGGGATGGTGGGAGGAAGTCCTCCTAGTCTGGATGATGTATGGTGTGGACCCTAGTCTGAGGCTCTGGGTTTTAACAGGGAGAAAGGCAGAAAATGAAAGAGGGGAGGAGGGTCATGGTTGAATTATGCTGATGCGGGTCAGTGGCGTAGTAAAAAAAAAAAAAAAACAACCAAAGGCAAAAACTACCATCCAGGAATAATAAGGCTATTATCACTCAGACCTCACAAATGCTGACAGTCAGGAAATGCCATATAGGTGGTTCTGTACCTTAGACTGGATGGATGTATCTTCCTATATATCAGGTTTTGTAGCTAATTTAAATATATTTTTTTTTTGTGTTCCCCTGAATTTTAAGTGTCTTGATATAATATAGATTCAATTTTGTTGCTCAAATAAATAGATTGAAGTGAACGGACTGGCTGTTCATTTCATCCAGTTCAAGGTTTCCATTTAACAAATTAGGTTTAAGAGGCAGACTAAGGACATGATGAGCAGAGTAGTGATATTCTAGGCTGATATGTGGAATCAGGGGGTGGTGGGATGGAGGGGGATGGGGGGTTACACTGCTCTTTTCTTAATGAGAGCAGTCAGCCAAAGTCGGTAACCGAGAGCACTCACGCCTCTGCAGCGTCAGCGCCAGGCCCTCAGAGCCCACAAGCACTCTTTGAGCTACAACAGGATGGAGCTGCCATTATGACCACACAAACAGAGGGAAGCCTTATGAACTTTGCACAAATGCTTAGTGCTCCGGGGCTGGACAGCTCTGGAAGCCAGGGGAGATGGGTAGGTACCGGGGCGGGCTGCCAGTTCCGAAAGGCTTAGTGTTATGCACTCAGGCCAGACAAACCTGACATTGTCCTGGGCACTGCCCCGGGGAAAGCCTCTTCCCTTTTCTCTCTGCTACTCTGGCTCATTCACATGTCCAACCCGGTTGATTCGCTGATTTGGTCATGATTTAGAGAGACAAACATTTATTCACACTTTGAACCAATTGTTAAAATGTCATCAAGTGAGGGGGAAAACTGTATGTGGATCAAGGTTACTTGATCATAAATTTAACTGGTGATTCCACAATGATTCAACTGGTTCACCTGATGAGTAATTTTTCATGTCTCTCATCGGATGCGATTTTGAGCATACAATCTATCTTCTTCATTAAGATACAAGTCATTCAGACATTCAATTTAAAGCAAGACAATCCTTGCAACCATAGAAAGTCTGTGCAACATATTTAATTTGTAACTAACTCTTTCAAACGTTATCTGGCCACTGCAAGATAGGGTTCTGTAGCCATATTGTATCATTAGAATTAAAATAATGCTTTCTTGATCCACTGGCCCCTACGGGCAAGTCAGACTGATAGATCCACAAACGGAATCACATTCAATACTTCAGCCATGCCATTCCCCCACTGACAGCTTTGACAACTAGAAAAAAGAAAAATTTAGATGGTTGCACCCATAATTTATGGCTATGGTAAAACATCAAAATGTAGCAGCCGAGTGTTTCCAAAGCATGTGCTCTTGTGACGCTGACAAACATCCTTCAATCTGTCAAGTGAAGACAAACGCTGATGGGATTCAAGGAAATTTTAAAAAATTAGTTAGAGTAGAGCTATCAATATTCCTGGAGGACAAATCAGACTGCTGAGGAAGCACGTAGACTGATTTACCCTTTTCTCACCATTTGGCAAATATGCTGGCTACACACAGTGTGAAGCTTTTAATTGAACTTTAGGCATTCAGCCCATTTTACCAACAAGTCGTCTGTTACTCAGTCTGTCAGAAAGAGTCAATAAGCCTCTAACCTGGCACTGGCAGACAGAAGGAAGACAACCCGCCTTTGGCTGATACTATGTGCTTTATTTTCTATGCTCGATCAATATGAACACCAGGGCATTTCTGTGTATGGCTGTCTTCTGAGTTGCCATGGTAACAAGCCCAATCTTCAAACTGATCACTCATGCACTGATGAAAAGTTTTCTGGGCATGATGCATAATGTAGTTGTTCGCAGCTACATCCAACATGATGACATATTCCTCCATATATTTCAGGTCACAGTTGAGGAATTTTCTTCACAAACAAGTTGTAACCCTGTTTGAACCGAACCAAGACCTGCACATTATTGTAATTATTTCCATTATTATTGGGATTTGTGCAGTTTACGACCTGTGACTGCAAATGAAAAACAGACAAAATTCCGGCAAAGAAATTGCCCACATTTATGTGCAGTTCTCCATTATCCACGGCATTTTAATAGCCCCTTCAATTATTTCCAGATCTTTGTTGACAGCTGATTTATTCAGCGCAGCACACTACAAAGAAACTGATCAAACAGCATACAGACAAAACAAAATGCGTGCCGCCCCCCATGTATTTTATATAAACTACACGAAATGCTTAATATTATAAAGTGGTGGTGTAACTTTAAAAGTGTCTGCAAGCAAGTATTAAGTGGTACCAGGTCCTTCAAGTGCAGAAATACAGTTTGCAGAAGGCAGCAGCGATTGCAGCACTCTGAGAACAGGAGTGTGTTATCCAGCTCTCTCACAGTCAGGCTGCCGGCCCTCAGAGCATCACAGATGGTACTCTCAGCGATCATGGCAGTGATCAGGGGATCTCTTCTCCTGATTAGCACACCTACTGAACACAATGTGCACAACAACGTCTGTTCCTTCCCTGGCCTCATAACGCCTACACCAGCAAGCAAACACTGGTAAGCGATTTTTACAAACAATGAACACTAAGTCTATTAAGAGGCTTTACAAATTCCAATGTAAAATATTTTTTTTATTTTATTGAAACTATAATTCAATTTTAACG
This sequence comes from Echeneis naucrates, assembly GCF_900963305.1. Taxonomy (NCBI): domain Eukaryota; kingdom Metazoa; phylum Chordata; class Actinopteri; order Carangiformes; family Echeneidae; genus Echeneis; species Echeneis naucrates. The sequence continues at coordinate 21,803,942 of NC_042515.1, read as the reverse complement.
TGTTTTTAAGTGTCAAAAATCTGATAAAATAATTTAAATCTTCTGGATTTAAGATCGTCAAGATTATGACAATGATATATGTATCTTTTTTCTTCAATTCAAACTCAGTTTACACAAATGTTGAAAGAAAGAAAAAGAAATTTGAAATGGAAATATTGAGGAAAAGTGAAACAGAGCCTGGACAAAACAGACTGACTCCTATGGGTTCTTATCTTCTCTCCTGTAGATAAGTTCAGATGAAGTGGCCACTTAGAACTTAATTTCATCATGTTTCCCTCAAGAATCAATAAGCTATTTCCCCCAGGTCACTTTTAGCAAAGGAAAAGGCCTCTACTCCATAGCTATTTAGAGTGTGTACCCAGCTGACAGAGAATACAGGGCAAATATAAGCCTGAATAATAAATTCATTAAGATAAGCGCAGTGTCTCTCAGTAAAATGTGTGTAGGCATGGTAACCAGGCTCTGCTCTGAGGTACACCCTGGACATGCAGCCTTCCAAATGGTTAGGGGATCAGCGTGCACACATTCGCATACAGACAGTGTGTGCAAACATACACACACACACCTGCTCACACAAGTGTGCACTCTAGCTGGAAATCAAATCTCCTTCTCCAGAGAGGGGGGCTCAGTTGTAATTTAATAGGAAAGTCCTGCAGGCAGGAAGCTAAATGAGAAGATGATCATCTCCATCAGTGGCAAGCCACCTGTCAGAGGAAAGGTTCATCTGAAAGCACTCAAGGCTCCATCAGTGTGGTCCCCTAAATAATATTATGCCAACAAGTAGGATTAATTATTTCCAGAAAATAACCTTTTTTTTATGCCCATTGTCTTGTGACAAGGGGAAAGAAGGACAGATCATTTAGTCGCACACCCACTCATAAGAAGCAGTGAGAATCTAACATCCATTTAAGGAGTGCCCTGCTGGCCACCTTTTCACACACACATCTCGAGGTCAGACCTTTAGGAGCACTGAGGCAGAGCAGCCCGTTGCGCTACACAGTTAATCCTGCGGTGGAAAATGTCGGCGGGATCTGTCTCACATGGATGCACAGCAAGAGGCAAGGAGGCAGACCAATATTTGAGACGAATTAAAACTGTGAGAGCGTTTCTTTGTGTGTGGAGGGAAGGGGGTGTTGAGGGTGACGTTTTGTCTTGTGTGTGTGTGTTTTTACGCAGACATGCTCGTCAACAGGCCGGCTGCACAACTTTTCAAACTTCACCCTCACTGAGCAAATAAAAAGAACACTGGCTCAGCTACTTGAGTGTGTGTGTGGGCCAACAACACTGCCTCCATGTTGCTCGGCCTTAGCAATAATGAAAAAGCCTTGTTTCTCCAACATTTACAATAAAATGCAAGCATTTTGAACAACTGCCATGAAACCATGCAACATATTATTCCACTGTTCACTGGTGGGAACTCTGTAGCCCTATTGTTCTCAGAACCTCTCTTGATACCCAATTAGCCAGTGTCAGGTATAGTAGCCCACAGGCACAATTTCATTAAGTACACCAAGAACCGCACTACCATTCAAATACCCCTTCTGGCTTCACTTGATGAATTGTGCTTATCAGTATCTAGTTATATTTTTATGCTACATATGTTCCAGGAGATAACAAGTGCATCACAGGATAATCGAGGTAGTCGTGGTTTCTGAAACTTAAAATCAATCATTCATAAATATTTCACTGCATCTGGTTTGGCCTGTTGAGGAAGTGCAGGAACCTGACAATTGCCCACAACCTTGTGCATGACACGGACAGCTTAATAAATTATGGGGTAGCACGCAAATGTATCAATGAGAATAAAGCTACACCTGCTGACCCAGGGCATAGCAGCTATAGTTACCTCATTATATTTAATACTAAACAGTCAATCATAAAAATTCACAGTTTTACTGTTCAAGTGCTCTAGTAGTAAAGTGCAATGATGAAACTGTGGAACAAACCATAAAACAGGAACCACAGGACAATGTAGGAATGCTGATATATCTACCACCATTAAACCAACATGGTGAATTTGGAAAGTGTCACCAGATGAAGAGCTTAGCTATCTCTAAGAGTTGGTTCCACTTCAAAATACACCTGAACAAATGAAACAAATGCCTGCTTCAAAGCAAAACACAAGGCACATCCAGAAGGTTATCTTCCCATAACTTGAAAACAAAACATGGGGCATTAAAAAAAATCCAGTGAAAGGGGCTTTTGGAGTTCGTGCCATTGAACATTGAAAGCTCTGCCTGAAGACAGAATCACTCTGGGTTTTCTGTGTGTGGGTGGAGGTCTGATGTTTGTTGTACTACAAGTCACATAGAGCAGAACTAACTGCAGCATCTTTCCAACATATTTATTAGCATGCCATTTTGTGTTTTGGCTTGCCAGCTATTTTCTAAAATCCAGTTCTTTCAACCAGTAATACAGTGTAAACACTGAAAAGATAAAGTCATCACAGCATCAGATGATGCTGTTATAGAAACAATCACAAAGAGTAATATTTTCATTGCGGTGCAAAGCATTTAAAAAAAATAATAATAATAAAAAAATAGAGTCCACCATAAAGTGCTGGACCGCTTGACCTACAAGAATGTGTCCAAACTGTGACTTACTTGTTTTTCATTTTCAGGAACTGTGGTCAGACACCTCAGTGCAGCCGAGGCAGCTGTAGGTTGCCCATTTTAGCTATAAATTTGTGACCATCATAGGACAACCCCCCCAAACCCCCAACTTTATCATTCTTGTGTATTAAAAAAACGGAATTATAGGGCAGCTCTTTCATGTGGTTAGGGTTAGGGTCTGTAACAGGAGCCCATACACACCTGTGAAAAAAAATATGCAATAAACCTGACCACAGGAACTTCCAAAACAATGAAATGGTTTTCTCTTGTTTTTATATTTTAGATTCAAAAAAAACAATTGGGTCATGCAAACAACCAGCAGTCATCAGAGCTGTCAGCAATACTTTCTGCCTTTGTCAAACAATATTTGTCTTGTTACACCAGTAACTCTGCCACTGTTCGACGAATAAAACCACATACTGTACCACTGAAAAGCTGCTTGTTCTGTATAGCTGCAGCACTGTGATTAAACAGAACACAAGACAGATGAAAATGGCCTACAGAGAGCGGCAAGCTAAGTGAACCACACCCATTGACTGCAAAATGCACCGGCACTCATGTTCATAACAGCCGATTTTCACTGGCGGACTAATCAGCTCATATTATAGGTGATACACACTATCTGCTTTCAATTACTAATGAACTGCAATGAAAATACAACACAACAGAACATTCAGAATGTTTAACTGGTGTAACTGCAATTAGCGCAAAACAGGCTAAAGCCCAACCATAATATACAAGTACTCCCCAGTTAGAATAATGGGTGTTTTCCCTGTTCATCTCATTCTGCCACCTGTCAGGAAGTTATTATCCAGCAGTCACATGATTGCACCTGAGGCATAGGGGGGTAACAGAGCAGCTCCTGCCAGAATGGAAACAGCAACCCTGAGGAGCATTCACTTCACCAAAATGAGAGGCTATTTCTAGGCTAGACTTGATTTGATATCAACAATTCTGTCCCCTTTGCAGAGCATAAACAACATACATCTAGAACAAAATCCACAAAGGAATAACAATGAAATAAAATATAAAACAGCTTTGTATTTTGAACCTTGGGTTTCTTCCTCATCTGCGGGTCTCTCTCAAATGCACTCTGCCTAGCCCACCAGCTATTAGATCAGAATCTAATTTTGACAGTGAACAGTCCAGTTGAAATTTTGTGGAGCCAGTAATTTAGCTGGACATTTCAGGTGTCCATTTATCAAACTGCCACTCAAGCTATACTGCCAAAGCAACTAAAAACATACTTTTAGTTTCATTGCATGCTTTACAAAAGATTAAGCCACGGGACGTTCAGAGGTAATAGCAGCAAAAAGCTCTAAATTTCAAATGAGCAAAGAGGGTAATAATTCAGGTCTCATGAGGTATCAAGTGGCTAGGGCAAAATGGAGACTGGAGGACTCGGGTTCTCAGCACTCAGCAACAGTATGCAGCTACTACGGTATCCAGCATCAGACATCTTCCCCAAGTTAGATAAAATCTAATTAGTTTGGTCGTAAAATCAAACCTGCACTGTGGTGGCATGCTATCTCTATATCTCTATTCAAACCATTGAGAGCACACAATTTCAAACACCAGGGCAATATAGTTTTGTTTTGTGGTGCGGAATAAATCCTTGTTAAAGGGTTGGCCGACAGCTGTCCGGACACACTGCTGACTTCACGTAGTGACTGGATGATCTGGTTTCCTGAAGATAGAACACGCATTATTGTGGACATAACAAAAGGCCATCTGAAGGCAAACAGCAGAAATGTCAAGAGCCTGTTTGACTGAGACATACCTGCAGTACCTCACTCTTATTTCTTTTGATGGCCATGTCAACACATTGAAAGCTGTGTCAATGAGAAAATGGCGTACAAACAGCACCACATAAGAAAGGAGCTGGAACAATGAGGATGAAGGTTGTTCATTCAAAAAGATGTACTTCAAAGTAATTGTTACATGATTTTTTTCAAAGCACAAAAGTAGTCCACTTGTTCACAACACAATGCCCAACCACCTGACTAAACTGTTATAAGGGACTGCGTTGACCAGCAACTTTTAGACAGGATGGGACAGAGTCCCACTACTGACTTTCTGCACAGTTAATATCAAAAGCACATATATTTTTAGATTGACAAAACAACCAAGCCTTGGAATTAATTTAGAATACAAAAAATTCTAACTATTCAAAATCCTCTTTATCCTCTTTATCTTGTCAGTGGAGATCTGGCAGTAGATGGCCCAGTAGATCTTCCAACCATGACACTGTACCAAAACAAGCATGAACGGCAGCTCACAGCTTGCACTGTTTATATGCAAGACAAGGCAAAGAAAGGAGGAAAAAATGCAAAAGGATGTTTAGTCAACATCCTTCATTTCCTCTCCAGCTGTTCAGGGAAGACAGCGCACGCAAAGTTATGTCATGGGTCACGAATTACAAATATAACATAGCAGTCCGTGTGGTCACATTAAGACAGAGTGGGCCATGAACGCAACTGAAAGTGGACACAGAATTTGACACTTGTACACAAACATGAAGTGATAATTCAACAGTGGTCTCTCTTGGGTTTAAAGACAGAGCTGTGGCATTGATGGCTTCTTGTCATCCCAATGTTCCAGTGTTGAACAGTCCATTGACAACAATGTTAACCAGTTCTAGTTAATCAAAACATCAATAGCATTACTGGGAGTGTAGCCTCCCACCTCATCTCCCATAGTTCAGTAATGTCAATCTATTGTTTTTCTTGCCAACCAGCAGCTGTCTGAAAAATCAGCTGATTGGATCTTGGAATAATATATTGAAAATGGAATTTAGAGTTGAGAGAAAACTTTGATGTGCTCACTTCACCAATCAGCCAAACTAGTCAATACAACATTGAACCCATTCCTCGTGTATACCAGAGTGCTATTCAAGAAATGCATTTTGAGCAGCTGACATAATGTCAATCCAAAAGGGCCTGGAGGCTGTTACCTCACTCTGCAGGCTGTCTTCCAGCACACATATAGATAAGGAGTAATTACTTTCTCAAGCAATCACTAAACCCTGCCCTTCATTTATTTGCTTGAGGAAAGTTTGTCCAATGCAGAACCTTTTGTTGCCAGCACATGGTTAGTAGAATTCAATATAACCCACTAGATTGGCCAAGCATGTGCAGGCCATTGAAGTCACAAAACCAAATGGTGCCAGAAACTTTTTATAGATATTTTAAATGTCAGGACAGAAGTTATGTACCAGACAGAGGTTTCAGTGAGTAAAGTCATTGTAGAAAGAAGACCCAATGTGCTGTGTGACATAACATGCTGCTGCATATCTTCTTGAAGGAAAATAGGGTTTGAGGTGCCATGTTCCCCAGGAAACTACTTGTTGTCATATTTGTCATGTTCTGTAATGTGTGTTGGCTTTTTTTTTTATGTGGTCCACAACCACAGCCACCATTAGGGGTAGGCTATGCCATGTCGTGACATGGGAACCCTTATAAACGTGTTAAGAGCCTGAGGCATTAGCATTTTGGACGCTTCTGAATAGAGGCATTTGTTCCTCTTCCTGTGCCTCCCTGAAAGACTCTATTAAAGGGTTTAGGAATTGCTCTGTTTTGGACACATTGAAGTTGGGACAGCGTGGAGAGAACATTTGAAAGTACATTTTTCTAGGAAGAGTTTTGTTTTTATTTTAGCAATTTTTTTTCTGTTGAAAAAATCTAATCAAATTAAAAATCCCTTTTCCTGCCTTTTGAAGTACTGTATGACTTGTGTTTGCTCTATTAGAAGGTGAGTATGCAAGTGGAAGGGATTTAAATCAGATAAAAGTCAATACGAGCTGACTAGGCTTCATATATTCTTTTCTCCAGTTAAGGGCAAAATCAACCACATCCAAGAGAAATAAAATATTTAATCTTCAACTGCCACTCTATTTTAACACATACCTACAGACGTAACATGTCACAAAGATAAAAGCACTTTATGGATTCCAGCAATTTTTTTTTTTTTTTTTCTTTTGGAGAGAGTGGAAACAGACCAAGCAAAAGCCCTCTCTGCTGTTGGCTCCATTAATGAAGGCTGTGATTGATCTCTGATTTTATCTCATGCTGTGGACACAGCAGGATCTGTGGTCAGTCTGAGACAGCCTCTTCACTGTCTGACAGCCTAGCTTTCATCTCCAAAACCTTTAACAGTTTACCTGTTACATTTGCAATGGCTACATCATCCATAATGCATATTCCTCAGCTGTGCCTAATGATGAACAATGGTCAGTACGCAGCATCTTAGCAACACGCACACACCTCTCAGTAGGCGGTTTTGGTTGTCTCTCACTAGTTGTCTGCAATGGCTGGGCACTCAGCCGCGAATCCAAAATCAGGCTATTGAAAAACAGAATTGATCAAAATGTGAGTGAATTAGATACAGTGTACCTCTGCGACAGCAAACTGTAAAACCATATCAACACATTTATTTTCTGTAGTGGTTTTGTTATTCTTTTAAAATTTCTATTTTGGCCAGAATATCAAAGGGCAATTACACTTTCCAGTCCAGGGTTTAAACAATCAAAACAACCTTGCTTCAGCGGCTGTAGACATCTGCCAGCATGCTATTTTTTTTTTGTTTTGTTTTGTTTTGTTTTTGGTTTTGTAATTTCCACAAGACAAATAAGATTGCCCTTGTTCATCAGAAATTAGAGGTAATTTGATTAAAACCAAAAATTACAGTCAACCTTATATGTTAGAGGGCAGATATTATGGACCACAAATGGCTTAATAAAGACAGATGTATATCTGAGTTGGCAGAGCAGAATATTACAGATGAGATTGTGTGAGTGAGTGTGTTCTTTCGTCCAAAGTATACTTTGTTGTAGTGTCTTCGTGGTTAGTTTTCTTTGACAGCCATCCAGAAAACACAAGGAAATATCAGGTGATATTTTGTTCTGGGAATATTTTGTTCCAAAGTATAATCAAGCATTGGCCCAGAAGTCCAGCTTTGGTCAGGCTTGAACTAAAAAACCGCATTGAGGATCCCTGCCTCTGCGCCATGTAGAGGATTGATCTCTCTCAATATGAGCATTGATCAGCATCAGGTAGGGGCATGGCGCTAATCATCAATGATGCCCTACTTGCAGAATCAAACCAGACACAGAAGTCAAGTGTCATCTGGGCCAAATTCCTGATGAATGCAGCCAAACCAAACAGAAAACCAAGTGATATTATTTTTCATCCTGTTTGAGTAACATGGTCAGCAGCTCCCACAGAGTAAAATAAATCTATTAGGCCATGACATAGCAAACAATCTGTACCATGACATCAATTAACCAGCCTTTTCAGTGGTGTGGACAACAGGGAAACACGCTGATTTAATTCTACCTATGACATACAGTGAATTTACTGCAAGCTCTCAGGGGTGCACCAGAGTTAAATTACTGTGAAAGCTTATTGATTTGTAAAGTGTACATTTGGAGGAGGGAATGATTGTGCCTAAAGCCAAGAAAAGGGCATGCACAATGACTGCAGGCACTTCAGGAAAGAGTTCATTTGGTTGGCTGAAAATCTATACTACCGCTACAAAACAGCAGGAACGGGGTTATACTATGTCTGCCTTTGCATGTAATTGGAAAAAGATGGCCATCTGAAGCTTTTCACCATGACTGAACAAATAAAAATCATGATGAATGTGCCTTGTCATGACCCTGTATTGATTTTCAAATACTGCATTTAATTCTTTCATGAGAAATCGGGGTAATAAATCTTCAATTTACTGAAATATGCACGAGGACATGGACCTTGAGATGCTGCAACGTTTTGCATTTGAAGATGCTTATATAGCTATTTGAAATCTTAAAACACAATTAGGAGTCGAGGGACATTTCACACATTGCCCATCAATTTTACCATACCCACCCCTCAGGTTAACACTGCCACCACTGTTTGTCTCTCCTCCTTGTTCTTGTCTTTTCAATGTTGAATATTGAGTGGGAAAACACCATCTTTTCTCAGCTTTTAAATGATGACAAATAAGACAAACTCTTCATTTAGCCTCCTTGATCATTCAAGGATGGTTGAAAGAGTAGGTCATACTTAAAGCACTCTTGGTGGCCCCTCACTATGAGGGGGGTATCGCTTCCTGCATCATGCTCTGAAGCAGGAACACAGGACCAGTGAATCCGTCTTTTTCAATTAATTCATGTGTTCACACCCTGCAGTCTCCGATGAGCCCTGAATGTGTCGAGGCAGCAGAACAGGGTAAGCCATTAGGGTCCACAGCAGCACAGCTTTAATGATGATGGCTGTGGACTTGCTGTGCTCTGCATTCTGGCTCTGGTCAGGCTGAGAAAGAATTCCCAAGCATGCTCCTGTGTAGTTAGTAGGCTTGTTGTATTTTGAGTCAGTAAACTGATACCTACACCTTTGATCAAATATTTTTTTCCTCTACTGCAGTTGAAGTGTAAAGAAAAAAACATTAGCACAGTGCATCTACAAAAGGAAATCAAAGCAGTGGCAAACCTGAGCCTTCTAACTGGAAGCCTTTTACAAACTATGTAGAAGGATGAAAGCCACGCCATCAGTTTAATGGCGCCACCAAATGCTTTACCGCAGCACCAGGAAACTGGGGACATGCAGATTTATAAATCAGCCAGTGTGTGCGTGTTTTGAGGGAGGGTGGCATTTCAGTGCCATTCTCTCCATTTATTCAGGAAAGCTAACCCTAGTCCTATAAGCTAACGGTTGACTTGATGGCTACATGCAAGATATTAAATATAATATGAATCACAACACAGACAGGCATCTGTTACTCACACCACATATTCAGGAGTGTTTATTTCCCTCGAGGGTAGGAAGCATGCATTCACAAAGTGATGTGGCCTCGAGATAATAAATTTTGTATTTGTTTTTTTTTTTTTTTTTACTTATACAGCTGTTGTACCATCTGTGTTAGAAAACCACACAGAGAGTTGAGATTAGGCTGTGTCTGTATGTACAATTTATTGATATTGTTAAGTAAGTACTAAACCCCATGTAGAGCTTCAAGAAAATGTGTGTGTCAGTGAAATGAGATCTCAGCAGGTTTAACATTTTGAGTGACACCACCACATATGAAGTGTGAACAACGTTGATTTGGTAATTTACATCTCCCTGATGCAGCAGATGAAAATAGTGCTGTTGTGAATACTGGGAAAGTCCTCTTCTTTTCACTGTGATGCTAACATGGCTCTGTCAGCTTACAATCACAGCATCGGCCTGTCTTTGTTAAGTTAAGACAGCACTCCCACACACGATGGAGAAGGCTCATTGTTTTTCCACTCTGTTTGAATGAGTCTTTACGCTCTGGTCATGTAGCGAATAAGAGGAAGGATGTTGTTTACTTCAAGACTGAGATAGCTGAACCAAAGCCGATGGGGGGCAGCTTTGGTCTAAACAGGGCTGAAAAACAAGGGGTGTGTTCATGAGACAGTGTACACTGGATGAAGTTTCTTTGAGAACCAGCTAACTATGTCCATACTCCTTCAAAGAAATGCAGTCTGTTCTAGTCTGAAGAGAGGAAGAGACTGCCAGTGGATTGCTCTTCATAGAAAGGCACAATACAGAAGGTTAATAGCAGAACTGCTTCTGGCACACTTTTGACCCCAGGTAAAATCCCATCACACTGCAGGTGGTAAAGAAAGAGGGTAGCCCGAGTATTAAAAAGATCTCTGTATGGCAGTAATTATATTCAACAAGGAGAAGAGGTAGACCTGCTCGTAACCTTCAAACCCCCTGCACCTCTTCAACCAGAGAACCACAGGAAGAAGCAAAGCCATTTGCAACTTTGGTTTGGCAGCAAATGGGGACCCAGGGACTGCTCAGTGTTCAGGGATGTGATCCAAATGTTTCGACAGCAGGTGAGTTACAACACGTGGTGCAGCCAAGGGGCCCATACAGGATCAGTTCAGCAAGAAGACAAGCCCCCTGGGGGAATCAGACCGGTGCACTGAATTTCAGGAGGGCATGTTGGCCACTGTTTCCCCCACTTCACACTCTGGAAGAGATAATCACAAATCCATGACGCAGGGTGTAAACTGTGGCTCAGCTGGAGCAAGTGGTTGTTAGAAAGGAAGTACTGAGGTGTAAAATGGTTTAAAAACAGGAGGTATGAATTTGTTATCTATAGTAGGGGGAAGACGCACGTGAATTCACCAGCTGTCAGAAAACTGACAGCCCTCAAGGCTAATGGTGTCAATTATACTCACTGTTTGAGGTGATCTGTGCAAACATCCTGCGTCAGCCTGTCACTTCCATGAGCCCATCCCATTCCAACATGGTTTCCTAAATCATTATGACCCCTGCAGAGCTGGCAGTCTCTAGTTTGGCTATTTTTAAAAGGTGAATAAATCAGAGGTGACATCAACAGGCATTCAAAGAGCTGCACATTAACAAGTTTGCAATTTTTCTGAGTTAAACAGTCGTGAGTTCCTGCATGCTGACACTGGAGTGCATGCAAAAATGTGAGACCACATGAAAGTCTGGAATGTAGTGGTAAAAGAGTCTGCAGCAGAGTGGCAAAGCTCTGTCGTAGTGAGGTCTTCAACTCAAAAAGGGAAAGAAAGTCTGATTAAATTCCTGAGAAAACCATTCTTCAATGTGAAAAAAAAAATTCTTTACGAAAGTTAATTCATGAGAAAAGCCATCACGCATGACTGACTAGAAATTAATCTGCAGTTTTGAAAGAGTTTGGGAGACTGAGGGGTCCTTCACTAGCTGCTGTGTGGGTTTGGTGCACTGTGAAACAAAGTTAGACCACAATTTCACTGAATAATAACCTTGCTTCTGTTATCATACTTGAGGCAGATGCAAGAGAATTAGAGGAAAAGTCGTTGATGAAACTGTCGCTCTCTCAAGAAAATAAATCACAGCGGCAGGAAGCCAATTTAAATGCAAATGTCAATGTTAAAGACAACAAACATGCCTACAGTTGTGGGTCTCAAGGGGTTGAGGTGATGAAGGTGAATCGTACAACTGAGGACCACCTGAAGAAAGGAAGGGCCAGCAGGGAGCCATGGAAAAGCGAGTATCCATCCCGACAAAAAAGTAGTATGTGTCAAATGTCACGTGAAGACTGATGCAAGCATTTCCACGCTGAAGCCCAGGATATGAAAGCATGACTTCTCTAGGATCACCACTTTTGGTTTTTTTCTCGCAAGACCATGGTCTCAAATCTTTAAGCTGTTTAAAATTGGCAAAGCACTCACACTGAAATGCTGTCGGATTTCCTCATCTGAAGACTTGAAAACTTGACTTTGCTTAAAATTTGTTCACTTAGAAACCAGATTAAATCCAGATTTTTACCATGGCCAGAAACAATAAATAATTCAAATTCCTCTGCTGGGGGCAGAAAAAATTATATATATTCTGTTTTGTTGATCTACTTTATCAATGTCCTATTAGTATGGCTGAAGCTTACCTAAAGCAATTTGTTCAGGAGAGTAACACAATTGCAAACCTAGATAAGAGTATTCTACATTGTAGAATGTGCACAGACAAACCGAAACAACTAATTACTTGAGCTTGAGTTTTCAAAAATTAATTATTGTTCCTCTTAATATCAATATGATTTATTGAAACCAAATTTCTTACCCACTCTTAACCTTGCATGGCAGATCACCCTCTTTATTTCCTTTTTAGTTGATCTGTCTAACAGGACTTTTTCAAAAGCTTATAGTATATTCTGTATTTTTCTTTCAATTCAATGTACAAATATAGTTTCTAACTCTTGGGATCAAGGCCAGGAGAAGAACCCTGAAGCTGCGTTCCTGTAAAAGAGCAAAGACATGGGCACTATTTCAAGAAAAACCTTTAAAGTGTTGTAGCAATCTATTTAGTTATTTTATTTATTTAACTTCACAAAAAGAAAAAAAAAAAGAAAAATCTAAGTAAATATATGCTCCAATCTACCTACTCTTCAATTTTCAGTCTACTTCATTACAATGTTTTTTACCACATAAAAGGAAAATAATTCCAATAATAGCAAATACATAAGTGGCTGGCATTTCATAATGAGCAATTGACTTTAAATTAGCTTTAGTTTTGTGGTTGTATTAAGGACAGTCTGCATTACACTGATTAACTAATGCAATTAAACAGTATTTACCCCTACCACTGTCCTCTTGTGTCTTCCAGTGATTCAATTTGGGACTAAAATGCTTAGTAATTTAGCACCAAACTATTTTCTTCTAGCCCCAGAATCATAATAGCTACTATTACACTATTAAACTACTATTATAAAAGCTAATACACTGTACCTAAATAGTATGAGACATCATGACTGATCTCATTTTGACAGCAAACCCATCCCCCAAGTCATTAGAATTAGAATAAACCAAAAAAATTTAACAAGGTGAGATCGTTTTCAATCCAATGTGAGACCATAAAAACATGCTCAAGTGAGAAGTCATGTTTTCTGCTCAAAAGAATGTGGAGCTGTAAAAATAATGAGGTCAAAACAGGTCTTCAGTTCATAACTGCTAGACTGTGGGTCACACTTGTAAAGAAGAGAGAGCAGCGCTCCCCCAAGCTGATGAATTCATTTGGATCCAGACCAGGTTGGCAAAGATTCTTTGACTCGACATTTGCTCTGCCGCGGTGTGAGTACATTAAGAAGGGGCATGCTGAGATTTGACTCTTGGAAGGAGACCCTAAAGGACAAGTGTGAAGACTTTCAGCAACTATCAACATGTTGAAAAACTTCTTAAAATTAGACTTATGATGAAAACAACTGTTAGTCACTGTGTCTAGTGTCTAGTACTGTGATGGCGTACTTAATCATCAATAACTGAAAAATGTTGCAACCCAGATCATCTTGATTAATATGTTACATTATGAATAAACATATACAAAAGATTGTATTCCCATATCTGGGCATTTGTTGTCTGCACATTCTATGGTTGAACATAAATAACTATTTGGGGAAAATGAATCAATAAAAGGAGAACAAAACAACAATTATACTTCTGCTCATTTGTTGGTCCACTTAGTTAATTGACCACTCAGCAGCTCAGCCTCTTTGTTTCATCATTCTAATCATGCTTGATCTGCTCTCTAATCTCCAATTTGATGATGGTGCTGTGCTTGACTCACTGGGCCAGTAAACAGCCTCTTACTATGCAGAGCAAGAACTCAGCTCCCATGTTCACACCACATCAACACACATGTAGCTGCACTGGCTTGGGACTCCCAGCAGTCCACTTACAGTACCACACGGAGCCTGGTGCAGTGTAATGAGGTCCCAGGGGAGGCCTATGGACATGCAGCACTGCTGCCCTCACAGCAGACCGTGTCACACAGACACATATGACCCACCTACTTCTAGACAGACCATTAGAGCACTGAAGGGATGGATTATCTCCCATAAATAATCAAGAGTTGATGTGTTATGTACTACATCCCATTTTTGGCAAAGACCCGGATGGAACTGGTCAAATTAAAGAGTTGGTTTCAAAACAGGAGTACCCAGACCAGTGGGTGACATCACAGTGGATGGCCACTTGGTCCATAAAAAGGAACAGTTCTCTCTGACAGTAATGTATAGATGGCTGTATTCTCATACATCTCTGGAGATTATGTTACAGGGTTAATTAGTCAACTCACAAAAAAATCCCAATAAAGACCAAAAAAATCTAATCATTAACCTTTTCTGAATGCAAACCTCAAGGACATTGTACAATTTTTCTGCAGGTTACCCCATTCTTCAGCAAAATAACTTGCTGTACAGTTTCAGATTGATTTAGTCAAAATACTAAACTCTAATGCGCTGATTTATTAAACTGCAGATGTTAACAAAGCTTACTGGACTTAATATAAAAGAGGGGTTGACCTGGTGTTTGGTGTTTTGGACTGTTGGTAGGACACAGCAATCTAAGGTATAATAATTTGTTATGAGTCATTGGTACTAGCAAACCATATTAGCTTCAGCAGCATTATAAAATGAGGGGTGTTTTGCTCCCGTCTTGGTACATCCTTTCTGTCCTCTGCCTGTCATATGTGTCCTCCCCTCATCCTTGGTGCCCTTCACTTCCATGTCCCAAGGGTCTCCTCGTATCCTTATCCACTGAGACATACACAATACTCTTCATGGGACACAAAACCAATGACACCACATTCCTCTGTTCTATTCTCTACATTTGTCACTTTTATTCCTATGGTCTTTGTGCATTTTACCTCTGTATGCATGAGTTATCCCAGATTGAGGCCACAATTGAAATGGAAATAGTCCCTGTATCCCGTTGATTTTAAGGAAATAACTTCTTACTCTTCGGGGCATAGCTGTTATGTTTCTTGTTCCTGGATGAATCTTATGCTTGTGCTGCCCTTTTCGCCAATCTTTTTAACATAAACATTGAATTTAGACAATAAGTTCCCTGTAATTTAACAGCGGAATTATAAATCTGAAAAGGCAAGCAAAAAAACAGGACAATGCGATAGGAGAATGAGTTTGAAGCTGACTGCAGCGCACAGAGGAATTAAAATTGCTCTCATAAAACACCCCCTTATTGGTTCTCTTAACTGTTTATGGTTTTCATGTGAGCATAATCTAAATTGATTAATTAAACTTGCAATTCTAAAAACCACGTGAGAATAACTCTCGGTTCAAATCACTGTCTCTGCACTGATTCCAACAGAGAATGGAAAATTACCATCAAAGAGGCACGCACAAAGAGCCCAGAGGTACGGATAAAAACGCACCAGGTGGAAGATGAGTATAAATGTTGGTTCTTGGACATAGCAATAAAGAGACATTCTAATTTTTTCTACATCATGGGGTGTCAACACAACACATTATGAAAGCACGCAATCCCTGCAGCTGATACCAAATAACAATATGTCTAGAGTTCCATGTAGTATTTATGAGAACAACGGGCTAAACTCCCCACTCAGGCAGGGACATATCTATAGCACATTTCCAGTGTTGGCTGCTGACCTCTCATTCCTACCTGCTGTGAAAAGCAGCACTGAACACATGAGATAACATTGACCTCGCTGTGGATTTGTCCTTCAATATTAACCTTACTGATTAATTGTCCATGCAGCACTAGAAACCATTGATCACGTTCACCCGGTGACTTCAATGATGCAGTGGCCTGTTAAATAAGAAATAAACCTTGATTCTGATTATCAGCACCTTTTATCATGGCATTCCCCACCATCCCCATCAGAGGCTGGGGAATCATCATCAACAGACCTCTATTGCTCCTCCAGTCACAGGTACGATAATAAAAAAAAAATCTGGTAAATAAATATGCACATTACCAGGAAAGCAGACAAGGAAATGAATATTTCATGTAGCCAAACACATTTCCAGAGCAGGCTGGCAAGAATGAGCCTCTTCCGGCTGTCAACGGTGACAAACATGAAAGAGGGGCTGGGGGGGCTCAGGTACGACGGCACTGCAGCACTCTCAACTCCCCCTGCAGCACAGGGAGCACGAATCGTCGCTGTAATTGCTTGTAGCGCTGGAGCCTGAGCTGAACCTCAATTAGGGCCTGGGTACTTGCTAGGCTCCACACCTTACCGCCACATCCGCCAGCCATTCTGGGACACACATTCCTAACATTTCAACACAACCAGCTATTACTGCAATGTTGGGGTTTTATCATAGTTTAGGTTTAACACAGATTCTTCACTTTTTTTTTTCTTGTATTGAATCAGCACCAGTGACACATTGTAGATAGGGCAGCTTAAATGGATGATTGATGGACTGCAGCAATTCTCTCCTGCTCACTGTTGTCAGGCTGCTTTCACTAATCACTAATAGCCATCTGATACCCCTGATTCCATCCAACGGGCTGGACTATAGACAGAAATTACGCTGTTGATGCTGATAACAGCTGTATCTACAACTGGCTGCACAGAAGACAACATTTCTGAGTGGTATAAAGTTACTTCTGAATCAAATATGGTCAATACAGTCCCCAGTTTTGGTCAGCTCATCTTACACTCATGTATCACCAAAGGCACATCGAATCTTGATACATACATCTTTCAGTCTGCATTGTTAAAGGCCAGGTGAATGCAGCCCTGTCGTAAAGAAAGGGCTCTCTGTGCTGCTTCCTTTTCATCCTCAACCCCTTTTATCATGCACACCAAAGTCAAAAGCACAAACAGGTCTTCAGCATTGCAAAAACAGCCTCCCTCAGTCTTTCACATTCTCAGTGCACTTTTAGTACTTTTCCAAACTATTTTTTAATGATGTGCAAAAGATAAAAACAAGAGTTTTAATATGTGAGGAGCAATGAAAGCCATAAATCACAGAGCGTTATGGAAGTTCAATTCAACACTTGCCATAACTGGAACTTTTCTCAATATGTGACCAGACATTTGTTCATCATTGATTATGCCAGCCACTTACATATGGAGAATGAGTCTGTCTACAGCTACAAAGGATGTTCTGTTTCCAGCATTTTGTAATCTAAATGATTAAAGGGATGAAAAAGGTCCATGAAATGCGCCAGGTCGGAGCTGCATATTAAGTGGTGGAAGGGCTGCCTGACATGGACCAGCTGGGAGATGGTCGACACTTTGCTTGTCCAATTACTGGCTCTTGTTCAAATTGTTTGGTGAGAAGCATTCGACCTACTTCTGGACACAAAGCACCACTGCCCTGAATACAGAGAGGCTTGGGACCACGTGTGATGACAAGTGCCATTAGAAGCTTTTGTCTCTGGCCTGGAAATTAAATTCAGGCAACTTACCTGTGATCATTCTGGCAACACTGGAGAACCTATGTGCTTTTGGCACGACCTGCTGAAATGAGCAGGGGGGCAGTGAAAATCTAGTCTAGTCCCTCCTGAAGAACAGCTTGACATGATTATATTCACTAATGGCATTCTGACCTTCAGAAGGTCCTTCTGTTACACATTTAGCAGCAGAGCATTCAGTGTCAGTAGTGGAAGCACCACCAGTACTAAAAGAACTATTAGTTAAAGTGTTAGCAGGAGTGTGTTGACTACAAGAGGAGCTCACTCCTTCTTTTTTTGGAAAATGTGCCACAAACTGTGTTACAGACAATACAGGGCACGTGGAGGGTGTTAAGAACAATGGGGAAAAAGCATCAAAAGGAATACAAATATCAAATTATGGGTAAACAATGTAACATTTCTCTGTTTCCTGGGATTCCCTCAGAGGCATCATCTGTAATGAGACACCACACAAAAACAACTGTGAAAACCAACACTTGAATCTGCAGCACATCCACACAGTGTGTGATAAATTTGCATACGGGGTAAATATTCATATTGAGGGAATCACTATGTTAACCACACGAGATGCATCTGATCTATAAATGAAACAAACACATCAAACATGCAAGCAACAACTGCTCCATCTGCATCTTCATCAATTAAAAAAAGCTATAGGTAATGACCACAACACCAATCTTCTCAAATGTCAGTGTAATGTGATTTTAATCACACTTATTGAAGTCTCATCAGTTATTCTAATCTTGTGCTACGCATGCTTCACACTTCTGCAATAGCAATGCATGTAATGAAGCGCAATTACATTAAGTGTGGAAGGGGATTACAGTGAAGCTATGACTGGGAAAGGAGGAATTCTCTGAACACTTTTTCATAGACACCAGCTGCAAAGGAAGTCCTGAAAAAGGGAATCAGATATTCTCTTTTATTTCCGAGTGTAAAACAAGCTTTTAAGGGCTTTTCAATGCTTTTTTCTAGTGCCACATGACACCACTTAGCTTTTTCACAGCGCTAGAATAAATCAGCTAAAATGACATAGGTAGTTCTTCCACATTAAAGTCTGCACAGAAAATGTTTGTACGATTCAACCTTCAAGCTGGCTTTCTGCACAGATGTCTGTTCACATCTATTCCTCCAGTCTGTCACATCACGTACAAATAAAGTACTGAGGTCTGCCAATTCATAGTGAAGAAAGAAATGCTAGTCAGCCACGCTGGATGACAAGGTATGATTCAGTTCTGCGGTTTGGTACTCAGCGTGAGAGGCAGTGATAAGCTGGCTAAGATCAATACTGTTTGATGGGCAGTGTGGTGATAAATAACAAAGGTAGTTGGATTTCCAGACAGTGATTATTATCAGGCACTCACACAAATAAGAAAAAAAAAAAAAAACCTTTCACCTCATAATAACATTACTGCATCCAACAACTCCAAAACCATTGCATCATCTAGATAATTTAAAAGCTCCAGATATATTCCTATGCATAAAAACAACAACAAAAACAAAGTGATCTCTGCAGGTGGGTAAACCTGGTTTTAACTAGCTCAGCCCCTCCACCGGTCCGTCTCCTGTCATCATTGCCTGAAATTCTACTTATTATTCCACTCATGGAAAAACTGGAGATATCGAACAGAAATCGTGACTACATTTTCCTATGCATCCTTAGTCAGTCCTTCCTTCCTTCCTCCCTTCCTTCCTCTCCTAATTATCTTCATGTCCAGCCACCTCGGTCGCAGGTGTGAGTCGGAGCTCCGTGCTCGCCGCTAGCTAACATTTCTAACAAGTGCCTACAACTGGCAACACTTACCGGAGTGGTGGTGGGGGGGGGGGGTGTCTGATGTGGCATGTGTTTGTTTGGCTTTTTTGTCAATGAATAAATAAACAAATCCCAGAAACACAGCAGCAAAGAGGGGAAAAAATGCGGAAACTCACCTTCAGGGGACTGTTGAGAAAGTTGAATTTTTCCCCTCCGCTGGATGAGCACTGGGTGTCAGCGCCGCTTTGCCTCGCGCTCGCTCTGAACCGGAGTGCCGGCTTTCCTCCTCCCCTCTCCTCTCTTCCTCCACGCACGCGCACGCACACACACACGCACAACCTCCACGACTCTATAGGAAAAAGTAATAGCGGGTTTCTTCCTCCTCCTCCTCCACAAAGACAAACTCACAGAAAAGAAAGGACCCAATTGCAGTCAATAGATTCTTCCAAAAAAAAAAAAAAAAAAACCATGGCAACGTGGAAAAATCGTGCCCAACTTCCCCACGTTGTGACCGGGTTAAACCTCCCCAGCCCCCCAAAACAGTGACAGCGACATTATTCCCAAGCCCCAACAGAGAGAGCGGCTTTAACTGGGGACATGAAAGCGGGAGAACGGAGGGGCCAATAAACTCTGCTCCAATATGGATGAGAGCAAATCACATTTCCATTTCCATTTGCTCTGGGTCCAGTAGATTATTGGCGTGTTCATTATCTCCCAGTCTATAGTGAGGCTGTTTGGCTGCTGGGAGTTATCTACTGATGGAAAAATTTTTTGAGCTTGCTTTCAAGTACTTTTTGTTGTCTTATTTCCAACCATTGTTAATTATTTAATCCCCAACGAGTCAGGACTCGGACTCAGAGGTTAAATGTCTTGCTTAAGGGCACCTGAATAATGTAGTAAGAACAGATACAACAATACAATGTGTGAAAGAACTTTGGATTCTACTATGTACCACAGCCATAGTGGATAGTGGAGACTCAAACAAATTGTTAAATATCTGATCATATAGAATGATCATATGGTGATATATCCTACCAGTGATGGTGCACTTAAACTAATGGCCTCAGTTTGGTGCTCATTTGAGTGTAATGCAGAGGATGGTGGGGGGGGGGGGGGGTCTCTGTCCTTACACTAAATCTAAAAGAGCAGTTATTTTGTGACATCAAAACTCATCTGGGGACATAATGTGATCCAACAACTGTGATGCTGAAATTATATAAATATTTACATGATTTTTTTTTTCCCAATACAAGAGACATCTTGCATCCACCAGTCCAAGGTAAATTGTATATTATCAGTCTGGTTTTTAGAAAAACCAATTATTAAACACAGGAAGCTTGAATATTTCTTGAAACATGTGTGAGGAGGATATTAGATTTTTTTTTTTTTTTTTACCAATACCAATGTTTTCATGCTGAGAAATATGACAAAGATGGGCATGAGGCAAGACACTTTATAACTGAAAAATATAGGGCAACACCTAATATTGAATTCCACTTGCTCTAAACATTGCAGACTAAAGAATGACGGTAAGATTTGATAAACACTGCTGAGGTGAAAGTTCTAAGCTACATTCACAACATGGCTGTTGTATTGAATTGCAGCACATTAACAAGTGTTCATACTGTTGTGTCAACTTGGTGTGCATCAACAGCGTTCCCCCGTTCATCATAATGGCAGCCCGTGTCTTGTAGACTAATAGTCTCTGTAGGGATTTGTGATTTCAGCACCTCTGTGAGAATAGGATCATTAAGAACTCTTTGCATCAGATGAGCGGGCAGTAAAGGTCGGGAGAAATCAATTCAGCCAATAAGTCAGAGCCACACACAGAAATAAAGTGGATTTCTAAACTGGAAGTGATGAGGTGGGAACGGCCTCTCAACGTTGCCAGTAATGCTTGGATGTTGTCATATCTGACTCACTGGGTCATTTTGAATGTCATTGCAGCCCATGATTTACAGTAGTTCATCTTCATAATGAAAAAAAAAAAAAAAAAACAACTATTCTGGATAAAATAGATCAAAATATTTACATTGTTAAGAAGTTATGACTCAGAAGCTTTAAAAAAAAAAAGCTATTGATCCTGTGTTATATGAAAGGGAAATCCATATAAATTTTTTCAGCCTCTCCCTGCTCACATCCATCTTCCTCTCGCATATGTATGACTGTCACTATTAGACCCGCCACATGTGCTGTGGTCTGTGATGAGTTTCAGTATGGATCTGACACCTGCCTTTGCTTTTCATTTCTCCCACAGCTACTATATCATTATAATTACATTACAAGACAACTGTATAGATCAACAGTGGCCCTGAAAGCTCGGTGTGTTGCGACTTAAGCAATAGAAAACACCTTTCCAGAAAAAATCTGAGGAATCCTTCATCCATTCAGCAACACATGCCCTGCAAATACTCATAACACAACAGCACTGGAAACAGGTTGTGATCAGAACAGAAAACAATAGAGGAGTGTCTGGGGGACACAAAACTCATCTACAGCTGCATGTATGTATTGCCATAAATGTATAATTTCACATTCAGAGCATTAAACAAGTCTCCTCACCACTTCAATTGTCAGATTCTCAATTTAATAAATGTAACTTCTCCATTTGACTGTTTTATTAATGCATTATGTTTCTTTGCTGTTGCAAGCATTCTTGATTTTATCGTACTACTGCTTATGCTTGACTACTACCTGTTGTGCTTCGAGAATGTTTTCAACATCCATGCAAGGGCCATTGGCAGGAGTATTGAAATTTTTAGATTACAGGTCCTATTTGCTAATATCAGCCTCCTGTTGCCACCAGACAAGTATTGTAAAATGTGTCTCAAATCCTTCTCCTCTCAGCAAAATAATTAAATTATATATTGAATCACTGTATATTTATTTATACTAAATGTGATTACATTTAAACTGTAGGGTGGTAAATCGTGGGTAAAAGACCTCTAACCAAAACAAGAGGGGTAATATAGTCTCAACTGGGTAAACGGTTTCAATATGCAGACCTGATGAATGGGGAAAGTTTGCAATAGGTCTAGAGGCAACAAAGTCACAGAATAAATAGTTGAGAATCCGAGTTGTCTACCTGGCTTATCCCCCTTGGATTCATCCTTCATCAATTGGCACCGGAGAGGAAAGACTAAGACCTCTCTGTTACACCAGGATAGGAAATGAACAGATTGTCTTGAATCCAAATAACCTGATTTAGGGTATCATAATCACACTGAATGGATTACCCAATGGCTTGACTGAGCAATAAATGTAACAAGATACCTATGTGAGGTGCTCCATGTTACAGTGAGTGCTCTTATCAAATACAATTAGATTTGGTGGGACATCTGCTTCCTTTCTTCCACAGGAACCGTCTCATCTATGTGTGGTAAATGTGATGAAGTAGCTACTGCTGACCTGCTAGAGGCCCAGGTTAAAAGGCGGAACTTTATGTAAACTGATTTTTTTGTTCTTTTAATGATTGAAGATCATTCTAAAACGATTTGACAAAGGGCAATCAGGTATTAGCTACAGGTTCTACACTAACATATAATGTCTTTGCAGGTTTTTTGGTCACTTAAAATTTAATCTAACCAGGCCACTTGGTCGTTAATAGACATATTAGCTTAGTTTTTGGAGTTTTAAACTCTCAAACTTAAAGGTCCCATGATGCATTTTTGTTGTAAACAAGCTACTTAGTCTGAACAATGGATAAAGGCACAATGATATGCAATGCACTGAATATACATTATTGCTAAAACTAATGTGTCTCTTAAAAGTTTAAAATTGTAATGGTTAATATTCCTGCTAGCTCACTAGCTGTGTTTTACAACACGGGCTTGCTACATTTAGTAGGGGCGTTGCAACATCCTATAGATCAGCAGAATAATTAAACCATTGGCAGGAAAGTGTTTTGCACGCAAGTGTGCACACGCTTGTCCTTGTGCATTGGCAGCAGAATTTACAACGCACGGAGCCACACATAAAAACTCTGCTACACAGTGCTACAGGTTGCCCATACTCCAGAGGATAAAACTCAGATTTGGAAAGGGAATGATATCGAAGACTACTAAGATTATATATTTTATGGGTATTATTTAGTAACTTTACTAAATCCTATTTAGTGATAATTTCAACATTACTGGTATAAAAACAGAAGAGTGGCACATACACGTATATACACACGCACGCAGAAATACATATGTAGTAAAATTATCTATATTATGTCTGGCAATCGTTATGCATACATATATAGAGGAAGTTCTTCTGTAATGTTCAAAATACATCATTATTCTGGTGACATGCCATCGGCCATATACACCATAGTTACAGCAGGGAAGAAAACCTAAGACATGAAATCATGGCATCTCCCCAGCTAGACAGGGCAGGGCCTCATTACGTGACAGTGAATGTGAAATTTCCAGCAGAGACTGAGCGAGGGGAAAAGAATGAGGTGGTGCCGTCAACGTAGGGTCTGAAAACAGAGGGTACCTCTGTCAAAGGTGTCAAAGTTCACGGGCAGAGCATGAATGAAAGTAGCCCGCCCCCTCATCGGCTTGCTTCCGTCTTGTTTTTTTCCCGATGTGCTCCCCCCAGCTCTCTCTATCTCTCCCTCTGTATCATGGAATATCACTGTGGGGCAGAAATCCCCTCATTGACGTCTGCAGTGCTGCATAATGAGAATAAATGAGCTGGAAGTAAATATGCAGGCTGTGTGCTGTTTGCCACCCTTTACCAGTCAGCCCATAGGCTTTCATCAAAAATTAAGATGGATTATGTTGCCAAAATCCCATAAAAATGCAGCACGGTGTTTTATTTATCTAAGGCAGAATTCAAAGACCATTTTAAAGGATTTAACATTTGCATTCATTCCCATTTGGAACGTGTTGTTTATATGCTTTTAGCTTTGCTGCTGATATTTATTTTAGGTGACTGGTACGGGAATGATCCAGTATGTTGAAATGAATTTGTAGTGACATTTTGCACTCACACAAACAAACAGTTAACATGTGTTTTTTTATCACAATAGGAAGGGTATTGAACCTTGCGTAACAACAGTGCTCCGCTGGTGTGAAACAGCAACTCCTTTAAGATGCTCCCCACCCCCCTCAGCCTCTTGTAGCTCAGTTGGTGGTTTCATTATATGTATTACAGGCCACACAGGCACTCTTGAGCAGTTTCTCCATGTGACGTGGAAAATGCATTGTAAATGTTACACAAGACCGCACATATAAAATATTCATGAAAATCATCAAGGCGAGGAGTTATGACATTAGAGGAGCTGCTCTGTTCGTTGGACTACCTGTGTACTCAAAATACATTTCTCCGCTTTCCTTCATAAAAATGGAAAAAGAAACTGAATCTCAGTCACCACAGATGACAACAAACACGTCAGAGCGGTTTGAAGTGCCACTTGTCAGCTCTGGAACCACTGGCAGGAAAATCACCTGCTGAAAGACTGTTATCAAATGTGCGTGCTCCGTCACGGTGCAAGTTGCTCACTCTTGGCTGCTGGACCGCAAATATTGTGTAATATTGTGATAAGAACATGCAGCAAATATTATTTGAATAATCACATCGGAGAAGTAGCATTTAACAAAGGTTTTCCAAAGCTTGGTTATTGGTGATGTGATTTTGCTGTGTGTAAAACGTAGCTTATGAATATTCATTTTCAGGCTGTCTTGTTAGGGTGGCAATGAATCCCTGTGGAAATGGAAGCCATTATGACAGATGACTCTTTTAACAAAGTGGGGAAAAGTGGGTGTGAAAAATAAAAAATAGCAATTAATTCCTTTTAGCTGCTTCAGTTTCAAGGTCATGCTATTGTTGCACATCGGCTCACCCTCACAATATCACAACTTACTGGGACGCTTGAATAGAGCACAGCCATTGTTAATGCTCTTAATGAAGCCTTAGCTTCTTTGTCTTTGGCAGCTCCAAATGTCCGAAGGTGAAAAGAGACCTCTTGTTCTTTTTTTTCTCTGGGAATGCGATGAGAATGTCTGTAATATTAGCTTAGCATGGAGACTGGAGGCAGCACCCACCTGTCAAATTTTTAGGTGAACATCAACTAGGCATAATGACTTGTCCCTGTTGTCATCAAACAGTATGTTTCCCCAACAGTTTCCATTCTGCGTTGACGTAGAAAGGGTAGTGTATGAATAAAAACAGAAATTCACTGGTAAACATGAAGTCTATAAGTCAACGTATAAAGGAGCTCCTCTTTCATTGAAGAAATATCAGATCTAGAAGAAGCAATCGAGTTTATGCCACCAGTTGTTTGTCTCGATGAACTCTCACATAGGGAAATTAATTTGTATCATTTTCATTTATTGGGCACCTGATGAAGAATTTGCATTTAATTGGGTGGGATGTCTTGCAGAGAACTTTGGGTAAATACTTGATACATCCTTCCTCCATATCTGATATACAGATAGAAGGCAAAAAATGTCTTCATGAAATTAGAAATTAGAAATAAATTGTATTTCTTTTACGGCTCCAGTTCTTGGTAGGTAGTAATCCCAATCATCTGATGATTCTGCAGATCTTCCACATTACCAAGGATATAGTTTCTGCTCTTGCAAATACAGTTTATTTATGAATTACATATTGATTACCTTTTCAGGCATTGAACTATTGATTCATCCTTGATGAAATAGCCATTATTGCAGGGATGCATCAGCAAATCAACACAAAGGAATCTGTGGCTGTGCACGTGCTGTATGATCACGGAGGTCATTATTAAGGCTTTCTGCTCAGGCTTGGCTTGGCTTTTACTAGCACACCTGCAGCAGAGAGGAGAATAACGCAAAAGCCTCTCCCATTTTCTACCAAAAGAATATGCAAGCAACATCTGTATAGTCCCTGTGGCGCTTCGTAGCTCCTCCCAGTATCACACAGGAAGAGCTGGAGGCACAGCTAGCTTTCGATTCACAATTAATATGAGCAGCAGGTTGGGAGAGAGCATTTTCCTATGGCAGATTGCTCTGTGCGTAGGCGCCTTCCCCTGAGAACACGTCGCTTTGCCGGTGGAGCTTCATCATATGCCTTTGTGGAATCATTTACTCTTTATGAGAGCGACAAGGAACATCCTCTCACCCAATAAAGGCTGGGAGATACTGTGGTGTCTGGATGAAAGCAGGAGGGGTGGTTGTGGGGGTAGCTCACATTATGAAAGCTGTTTCCATAGCAATCCAAATATTGCAGCAATGAAATTTGAGCTGAGGTGGGAGACTGGTGCCAAACGACCATCAATCATTTAACAATAGAGGAAACAGGGAATTAGCTTTCCATCTCTTCCTACTCTAATACAACTACTAAACCACAAGATAAAGGTGGAGTGTTATTGTTAGACATGAGCTTGTGGTGTTTTTTTCTGAGATTGCATGAGTTGCCTGTTGCAACGTAACATTTTGCAGCGGTGGAGCATCTATACTCTTAATCTGCCATCAGTTGTATGATCCTTTCTGGCTGGAATTAAATATTAACCAGGAGTGGAGAGGCTGTGCAAATCACGGCTGTAGGCTAAATGTTAAAAACATTTAACTACCCATCAAAATGTTGAGAGAATGGACTTAACACGTGGAGCACCTTGTTGTCATCCTCAAAATGCATAAATGCAGCTGACCATGCTGTGCACGGAAGATGCGAACCACTAATGCAAGAGTCACCATTCTTGTACTGTGGATGAATTTTCCATTAGATAATTAAATTTCTCTGGGGTTGGATGCAACACAATGACTGTGTGACCATGCAAATAATTGCCTTTCCACTTGTACTCTGGCACATAGGTTGACAGGCACGGCTGAATCAGATCTCCAGGAACACATGAGGGAGCGCGGAGCCATGTTTATATATGAAACCATTAATTGATTGAATAAATCCTGTGGATAAACAACATTGTTGGCTTTCTGATAATGAAGGTGTCATACAGCAAGAAGAAAACATCTCTGCTGCACATACTGGCCCTGCAGGCAGAGGCTGTGTGATGAGTTCAAGAACAGGTCTGAAGGTATGAATGATGCACTTGTGTTACACTTGCTTTGCGGCTGCACACAGTTCTCAGGGGAGGTGCATACGCTGGTAATAGAATTGGGCCCGCAGGATAACAGGGGTGTTACTTTGTCTGTTTCAATTAAACATTTGTGGGACCCCTTAGAGGGGGCGACTACATCTGTGCCGATGGGGCAAACACTCCCCACAGGGGAGCAGAGGGATTGGTAATAACCAGCACAGTGGCTTTAAAGGAGTTACAACTAATCAATAACTTTAGATCCAGGGCTCTATCTGATCAAGATTTAAGCCCTTGAGCTAATTAAAAAGAAACAATTGAAATCAATACAGAAAAATCCTTCACATTTGCTTCACTATCTTCACACTTTGCCTTTAATTACTTAACATTAGTGAGAGTGAGAAGTCACACTGCCTCCCATTATTTGCTAAGGTAACAAAGAAAAGAAAATGCAGGTATTAAATGTATTGGCATTAATACATTGCACTTTTTGCTCAAGGACAAGCTCCTCCTCTGTCTGTAAACATGAGCAGCTGCTTGAGATTCGATCCTTTGCATCACATATTGCACAATATGATATAATGATCAGTGTGTTGTCTTGACATTTTAAAGTGTGACAAGTGACATTTACAAGCAGTAACAAAATTACTTTAGCAGTTAAAGGACATCATATCAGTGTCTCTCCATCCTTCCTAAACCCTGGCAGAGATAAAACATATGGGGCCGGAAATTAAATATGAAATTTAAATATATTCTTCTTATTATTATCATTAAGAGAATGGAAACTCACAGCTCACACAGCCTAACCTAACCCTCTTTAATGATCACATTACATCTTGCAGTACCAAAAAGAGATTTTGCTGGATGTTTTTGTAATTTGGACGCCTGATTTCCATACCTTTTCCATACAGCTTTTATTTAATTTTAATCCCTCAGGCTTATTTTCAATGTGAAACAAAAGAGATTTTTTTCCCCACAGTCTTCAGTGACAAAGATGATTACTGAGTGAAACAACAGAAATGCTGATAATGATGCTCAAGCTTTGAGAAATGCACATTTATAAAGGAATCCATGCATTATGGACTGGACTTTGAAGAAGAGCATTCAAGAGGCAGCACTATGGCAAATGGCAATGTTTTTTCAGAGCGGTTCAAATGAATACCAATCCCACACTCATTTTGATTGTTCCTCTCACTTTTTTATGGTCTACAGAAGGGTACAATACGGCATCCCCAGAAAGCCCCTTTAATACTTTATCTATCAGTATATCTATAGGTCCTAAATAGAGTATAGATGTCAATGCTGAAAAACCTGCGACTGAATCTGCATGAAATCTAATATATGTATTTTCAAAATACAACTTGATGTTATCGTCCAACAAAAGCAAAGGAAAAGGGGAGAACATTATTAACAGACCTGCTCAGCAAAACCAAAACCAAATCAAGACTTTGTTTGGAGGTGCCAATCGCTGCAGCCTGTTCTTGTACAATTTAGAACATGTTCCTTCCTGCGTTGCTTAAGCAGGACGAGACATCCTGGATCTTTTTACCCGTCTGATGTGGACACGTGATCTGATGTGTGAGGGGCCAGTGTGTCAGCGAGGGAGAGGGATTCACAGAGCCATCGCCCAGAGGTCGGCAGCAGTGATTCAGGACTGGTTGATGTCACTTTGACAGAGAACAGAGAGGGCCATGTTGGTGTCAGCGGGGAGCCAGACACTCAGACGAACCCTGCTCCTCCCTCTCCTTCCACTGCGCTCTCTCTTTTAATGGCCTTACCTCACTGTCTCCTTTCACAGCCCTGCCTTGTTCATCTCAGTCATTAATACTCATGCCCCAAACTGATATAATCTCTGTAATCGTGTGTTGCATTGATTAAGCCTCATTATCCCTCTAATAACATTAGCGGATAATAGTTTGGAGTGAGTGCAGGGTTGAAATATAATCATCAATGTATTCTTCAGAGAAGAAAAGAAAGCAGTGAGAATGCTCAGTCATTCATCTTCTCCAACTTGCAGGGGATGCTGGTGCCAATTCTCGCTCAGGGGTACACCCTAGACAGGTCGCCAGTCCATCACAGGGCCATCACACAGAGACAAGCAACTACTCTCACACCTACAGACAAGTCAGAGTCACCAGTTAACCCAAACATGATGTCTTTGGACGGTGTGAGGAAACCCACGCAGACACGGGGGGAACATGCAAACTCTGCACAGAAGAGCCCCACGCCTGGAACCGAACCCGCAACCATTATGTTGGGTGGCAACAATGCTAACCACTATGCTGCTGTGCAGTGAGAATGGACTCTAAAAAAACAACAAAAACAACAACGACAAACTCTTATCCTTTTCCTACAACTTTGAAAAGAAATTGCTGGTTTGGTTGCCATGGAGATGTAGGCCAGATAGAATTCAGGAAGTCAATAAGCAATCTGGCTGCATCTCATTAAAATGTTGTCTGGCAGCAGTGAGTAGTTGCGGCTGGGATTTATTTTTTATCAGGGAGAATTACTCTTGTAAGCATTCATGTCTTATCCCGTGGTCTGCATCAATGAGCAGCGGTCAGCTAACAGTCCTGCATCTGTGAGCTGTCAGCAGTGTGAAGGTTTATGACTCAGGGGGTCCATTTAAATGCTCCAATGCAGCTATTGTAGATCTCAAATGAGGTATAATCTGGATAGTGTTTGTCTCCACTGCCTGTGCTAGAACCAAAGGTGCTGGAAGCTTGGGGACGGTCACAAAAGGCCCTTCTGATAAATCTGTCTTTGCAGCAAAGTCCTCAAAAGACACACACACACGCACACATACATACACACACTTAGCCTGGCGTGATTTGCATGAGCCTCCAAAAAGGCTTTAAAGAAGTTGCTTGCTTTTCTGTCTTACAGCTCTATTGTGTCTCTGAGGATCAAGGGTGGAGCGTGAGCAGTGAGCAACACACCGCAGAACCAACCCCCAGATGCACAGAAGAGCAGCTCTGTGCAATGTGAATTCCAAACACCATCCAAGCATCACTAATGAAAAGCAATATGCATTCACCAAAGGTGGTGCAGAGCTTATCATCAGTACAGTATATATCAAAGCGAATATCAAGTCTTCCATATCTGGGCAAAATGCTAATCCGTTCTCCGCCCGTTATCAGTGCCTTGACCAGTTTCATCGCAGGACCTGATGAATCCACCAGCTGGTACCACTCGCTCAGTCATTTACCGCTGGCCGGAGGCTTCCCGTCATTGTGTCTGACAGCCAGATGACATCAGCATGCCCTCCAGCAGCTCTGGGGAAGCGCCGTCTCTTCCTCATTTCACAAAATAAAGGAGGACTTTGATGGTATCATCTCAGAGTCGCAGCCCCCACAGATACTGTCAGTGTGACACGGCAGCAGACTTCCATTTCCCAGTAATCGAGTTTCTGTCCTGCCTCTTTGTGTTCGTATGAAGCTCTGATGAAGTCCCCTCTTCACAAAAGCTCGTCTGCCAGCCTCTACCTGTTTGTGTTACAGATTTTTCCAACTCAGGCTAACATCATGAATATTTATTGCAAAAGTTAGCAGTTTTTTTTTTTTTTTTTTTTTCATCAAAATCATGTGAATTTTTATTCATTAATTCATTACATTGGCTAAATTTAAGTTGTTTCTTACTCATTTCTATCAGTTGAAAAAAGTCCGATCTTCAAAAGGAGTTGATTTAGTGAAGTGTTTATAGAAATAATGAAAAATAATGGTCAAACGAATAAACAGTGTCAAAAAAAGTTTATAAAACTATGTGACCTACAGACTACAACAAGTTGTTACATTAAAACAAGGAATCATCAAAAATGATGTAGCATAAAAGTCATTTCTTCCCATTTTGAGGAAACGTTTGCGAATCTTTTTTTTTTTTTTGCTGCACACAGGCCTAAATATCTTTTTTATTTATTTTTACATATTTTTAAGTGCCACTCACAGCACAGATGGAAATCAAATCAGAAATTGGGCAGAATGAACTCTGGGCTCAAAATCATATGCAGCCTTGTTGAATTAGTTCTGATTCAGTTGTACCGTGTATGTATGAGAATTTGACAATGGTAGTTGAAGGTTGCCTGAACACACCTGAACTTTTTATGTGCCGCACCATCTTTAGCACTCTAAACACATCCATGCTGTGTACTTACAGCTAATACTAGCTGTTTGAGAAACGGCTAAACCGGCTTTATCATAAGTTATTGGTTAAAGGTGAGGGGGCAGTGACACCAAAGTCCTGACATGAAATACATGAAATTATTATTAGGATAAATGCCAAGATGAAATAAAGAAAGATGGTTTTAAGGGGGGATTTGAAATGACTGCTATCAATTGAACATGACATCAAATGAAACACACATTTTTTCATTCCCTAATGTCTGCTATCATTCATAGACTATTGAACACTTTGAGGTTCTCATTTCACCTGTTAAATCCTCTCCATGCATCTCTCCTTCGACATTTTCTCTGGTCTGTTAAATACTTTATAAGCAACCCTAACAAGTGGTAGGCTTTGATAAGTGGATTTACATTTACCCCGTGCTAATAGTTTTTGTCACAGTGTGACCTTGCATCACAGCTGAGATCAGTGATGCTGAAAGGATTTATGTTTAGCGGGCTACTTTGGTCGAGCATCATCTTAATCCTTCAAACATAATGTGATTTTGAAGTTGAAGGGAATTGTAGACGAGAGGTATCTTCAGATGCCTCACTGGTGGTAACGCAACTGCCATGAATTGATTCACGGGCTCATATCCATTGAACTATTTAGAGTTTTCACCATGCCGTCCCTTTGCGAGTCTGCTGGTAAAAGTTGTGCTCTGCTTCTCTCTGTTGGTAGAACTGAGAATTACATTTTCTCAACAAAGCAGTCTTTATTCACATATCTTTTTTTCTTTCTTCCCCTTTTTTTTTTTTCTTTCTGTTGTCGCCATCCTCTGGCCGCCTTTCTTCCGACATGTGCGAAATCAATTCTGCATATCCAACTCGACTAATTTAATTTCATAGACGCTGTCTGTGTTGAAAAGGCATTTTTGATTTGATTTGATTTGATTTCACCAACCAGATGACGTATCGCTTTGTGTCTTCCTGGTCAAACACCTGAAAATAATCAAGCATCATAATTTATGAACACCTGCCCACAGAGGGGGATAGGGGACTCTCAACATCAAAAAATGTGATGTTTTTAATTCAATATTCTTTTCAAGCCGCTCTTGACTTTGTGCTCCCCTTGCCACCGGGGTATCCTATTATTTCCCCCACCATTTTTGCTTGAATATATAATTAAAGTCCTTTTTCTACTGTGTCAGCAGGAGGTATTACAGAGGGTCAATAGCCTAGTGATTTAACACCAGGGAGATGAATCCAAAGAGCCACTTGTGTTCATGCCCTTGAGCAAGGTTCTTGTCCTTAATTGCCCCAGTAAAAATACAGTTGTTCCAATGTGTATGCATAAAGCCCATCATATTTCTTAAAGAGTTATGTGCTGGCCTTGTTATTAGTGAACTCAAGCAGCAGTATCTACTTCTCTACTTTATGGTAGCAATAACATAAAGAAGTCTATTTTTCCCAGCGCAGCCGTATGCAAAGTAGAGCTGGTCAGTGATTACTTAGTAATTCATCCTGTTATATATAAACTTCTGGCACACAGTTCAGTCCAGAGGGAGAAATGATGCATAAAAAGCATACAGTAAAGTGTGCTGACTGTTTGGATTCTTTTAAGAAAGAAAAAAAAATGTTGCATTTAACATTCTTCCCCCGAGGTGCTGGAGAAACATTGTCTGAAGCCGAGCTGGTGAAACAGACAGATATGTAAATCTACTCCTCCTCAGCTCTAGTGCTAATTCCCATGGAAGCGATCTCTGAACTCCACTCTCACCCACAGCAACTTCACACCAGCACAGCCTCCTGCCACGTGTCAATGCCAGTCTAATCTCACACCCCACACCATCTGCCGCCAGCCCCCTAATTTGGCACCCGTCGCTCTGTGGGGAGAGACCAAACATGCAATTCACGCCTCTGCACATATTGACCACTTTGACTGATGCTGACTGGAGCATGCAGGTTATCAACCAAGACACAGACAGCTCATTTTACAATAAATGTACCAAAATATAGCATCAAAGCTCTTAGGCGTGTTGCAAATTGATGAGTTAAGCAGTTTTATGTTATTTTGGTGTAACCTAGTGTGTGCTCAATTTAACTGTATGTGATAAAAACTGCCTATTTGTCATGATTTTGCTTTCAGCAGCAGCCCTTGCTCTCAGTGTGCAGTTGTACCACCTCGAAAAATATTAAATAAAATACCAGAAAAACACAAGCCGCAGAATCACCCCCCGAGACTGTGCTGCTCTTTACACCCCTTGTTGCCAAAGTGGTTTGAACAGAGGAGCAGACAGTGCTGTCATTGCTCTCACACTGTGTTCGTGAACGATCCAGCACTTGCTCGAGGAGTTATTGATGCTGTTTTCTCAGTGTTAAAATCTGAATCAGAAATACTTTATTAATCCCTGGAAGTAATTTCTGCTGTTTGGTAGCTTATCTTCTGATAGTGAAGCAGTTGCAAAGTCTGATAGCAGGGGGAATGAATGATTTTCTGTATCTTTCATGAAATGGATGTCCGAGGATTTTGAGAGGGTTTCTGCCCTGCTTTGTGTGCAACACAATGTGTTAGTGTCAATGCTTCTGCTTTATTTTGGATTTTGCTGAAATTTCAACCACCCCAAAATAATCAAAAGAAATTTCACGAGTTTAGCTATTTGTATTTAATCAGTTGGTTTTAGTTTAAAAGCTGCATTGTTTTTGATGGTCAATCAATATAAATAATCCAAGTCACATTCGCAATCTAACCCGAATGGAAAAAATACAATGAAAGTAGCCTGTAGGCTTAATGGCGCAGAAAAACAATTGTCAAAACAAATACAAAAAGAGAGAGTCCAAGATGATTTAAGAATCAGCCTGGCTGTTTTTTTAAACAGAATTGAGAATTGAGTGTGAAAAAGAAAGGTGGGTCAGAATTGAAACTTCAATACACATCTGCTCATTTTACTCCATTGCACTAATTTGATGGAATTAGTTATTTTGCACATTTTATTTTGCATACAAGACACGGAGAACATCTGCAATATAATGCAGTCATTGTTATAACTAGAGCTGAGATGGTTAGTGGATCAGCAGATCAACTAATTGATAAGTGATTAATCAGCTAATCATTTATTTCATTATTCTGGCTTCACCAAGAGTCAAAGCCATTATATGAAGCACTTTTACTTTTGATACTTTATGTTTTCCTGATTATACATGTCTACTCTTACTCACACATCTTTTTGCATTCAGGATGTTTTCTTCAAAGTATTTTAATCGTAATAGTTTTAGAACCACTAAGATAGGAAGAGAGAAAACATGCAGCCAGATCCTTGACTGGAATAAAATGGGGGACACTTTGATTATATGATATATCTTTTATTGTACTGTTATAATTACATAATATATCATATTTGGTATTTTTCTTACCCAGTCTTACCCAGTAGCCCATGTTCAAACGAAGAAAAACCTCAACTACAACTGTTTGGTAGAGCAATCCTAAATAAAATAAGTAAAATATAAAATCCAATTAAATCTACTTTACATTTACTTTACATTTAAATAAAGGCAATGGATCTGAAACTGAAAATTTTGAAATGCCAATACCATAAAGACAGGATGTTAAAAATTCTAAAAAATATATAGTGGCATAATAAATTTGAGGATATGCTTATTGCATGTTTCTAACAATGTTTTTTATTTCAGATCTTCCACACAGGCCTACTTATAACGAACAGAGAGTCATGAACACCTTGGTGTGCATTAAATAAACTCAAAGGGGAAGCTTGGAAGACTTCCATTTATTATATGGCTCACTGTGTTCTTACAGTTTGTGGATACTTAGTGAGCTGCACTTATGCTGCTGTTTTGCTTTGCACTTAATGATCTATTGTTATTTCCACTTGCGTCTTTTTTCTTAGCTTTTCACTGTTGCTGCAGTTTGAGATACTGTTGGTGATGTTTGATACAGACTAAACACTGTTTCTACTGCAGCATGCATAAAAAATATTATTTTATGGCTCCAGTAAAATCGTCCCTGGAAAATCACCTGGTGTTAAAAAATGTAATGTGAAACTTTTCATGAAGTGAAAAGGATGCAGTATACTGGTTATTGTAAAAATGTGTTTTGAATTCAAATGTATTTTCTTTACCATGAATTAAGAAGTCCTCTCTTCACCCTGACACAGATAGTAGAATTGAATGAAAATGCAGTTGCCTGGCACTGAGTGTGGCACATACACATAATTATGAGGATGCAGGGCCTGGCCTGTCATGAAACGCTGATCAGTCAGCATCTCGATGCAATTACGTCTGGTCATAATCTGCACATGGACAAACACTGCTTCTGCTGCTGCTGCTGCTACTGCTGCTGCTGCTGTAAATATTTAATTACAGCATGGAAGCACATTTGCCACCCTACTTTACTCTTGCTAACAAGCCCAACAAAGTTCCCAATTATTATAACCGTCTAGACCGCTTCTCAAGGGCTACAATCTTCAAGAAAAAAAGAAAAAAGTAGAAGTGAGCAGCGGAAGGTCTTATTTGATTAATCGGTGCAGCCAGTGTAAAGTGTGTGGCAGGCCCAGAGGGAGCAGGGCAGTGAGTTGGGAGCAAGCACCCTGGCTGGCTGGAGAAGCACTGAGGAAAGCTGTTGACAGTCCCCAACCTCATTAGAGGACTAGTCAGAGGCGGCTTGTTGCAGTGCATTCTGTTGGAATGTGTCTGCACTGAAACACTGGAAGGGCTCTGAAGCCTGCTGGTGCGTTGTAGCCATGTCAGGCCGAGAGCAG
This sequence comes from Echeneis naucrates, assembly GCF_900963305.1. Taxonomy (NCBI): domain Eukaryota; kingdom Metazoa; phylum Chordata; class Actinopteri; order Carangiformes; family Echeneidae; genus Echeneis; species Echeneis naucrates. The sequence continues at coordinate 21,768,008 of NC_042515.1, read as the reverse complement.
AGCAGAAGTCTGTTTGTACCACTGCACTGTTTTGACATTAATTATCCTCCCACAGCCTGCAGGCTGGAGCTCATGGCCTGCTATTGAGAATTTCCTCTATGCTGGTGTCTTTAATTTCCAATTTCAGTTTAAAAATGCTGCTCGGAACTATTTTTGAAGCTTGCAGGCAATGTTAGTGTTGTCTATCGAGCAAATTTTCACTTCCTATTTCCTTGTCAAGACATCCCCATGTTTTAGCTTGCAAAATTTTATTAAATAAATGTCAGGATGTGCTCACTGTGTGTAATGTGACAGTATCTGCACCAGTGATGGGATGCAGGTTGAGACAGCCCTTTAAGAGAAGTGAACAAAGCAGACATTAGCAGAAGTAGTGCACGGCATTGGGCTGACTCAATTTTCTGACAACTGGGTTAAGAATCTGCACCTCTGTTGACATCCTGTAGCTCAGGTAATACAAGATAAAACTGACAGAGCAATAACACTTCTCCCCTCCCCTAAATGGCTGCAATGGCAGTGAGGTATATAGGTATATCCAGAGGAGCGGACGGGATGGTGAAATCGGCTCTCGGGTACTTATTTATTGTAGACTTCAATAAAATGAGTTGGAATCAGCCGCGCCAACCTCATATTCTCAATTTAATTGCAGCAAAACAAATTACTGCAGCTTTACTTGGGAGAAGACGTCAACAATAAATAACTTGTTGCACGATCAAAGTACTGTAAAAGAACAAGAGCTCTGCGTTTTTTTTTTTTGTTTTTTTTTCCCCCAAGTGAAAAATGGTGTTGTGATGCTCCCATATTGAAAGAGTGAATACACCGATGGTTCAGCGCTCCCCAGAGAGAGAAACATTACACTATTTACGGCGCTGCTCTGTCCCCAGAAGCAGCTTGAAAAACAACCTGTGTCACCCGTCGATGGGAGGCAGGGCCAAAGTGATTGCGATGCAAGGTGCAATTATTAGAGCAAGGCAATATGTAAAGGCAGCGTGGCAGTTACCGCAAACACCACCAATATTGGGATTAACCATGAATACAAACACTTCATTTATTTAAGAATGAATTTACCAGGTTGCCCCATGGGCACATGTAGAATAAATGCATTTTTAAAGAAAAATATGGTAATAGCTTATCTAAATCTATTTGCTTATACAAGTAAACATGTGGCAGAAATGTAAAAACAGCTGATGTAACTGACTTTGCATTACTGTGTCGCACCTTCATTTGTTGAATTTATACCAACATGAACTGTGTGTCAAGGTGCACTCCTCAATATTTTGCCGTGTTTATAACTGAAATGTTTGCAATCATGAAAGAGGTCACCGATTGTAACAATCTCACAGAGATGCAGCCCCCCTTGCACTCATTTCCTGTTTTATCTCCCTTACATGTGCAACTTATTCCTTCAAGGAGCTATTGGTGAGATTTGCTGTAGCTATACAGAGCTAGTCCTAAAGTCTAGACCTTATGAGTTCAGCATCCAAGATCATTCCTTTACTCACCAACAACTCGTTGCAGAGGTCGAAACGACTAGTCATTGCAAACTCTAGTTTCTAACACGTTTATCCTTCTGAAGTTTGCTAACCATGCTGAAATAATGGCACTGTGCCATAGTGAGCCAACACACTACCATACTGACTCATTGCAGTTCCTAATGTGCAATAATGATCCCGAGCTTTTCAAAGGGCACATTATAGCCTCTTCTGACCACTGATGGTCTTGCCAACCTGGTTTCTGAACTGGATTCCCCACAACAAGAATGGCATGAGAGAAATAAGTATAATGAGAGTATATGCAAATGAATTCGGTATCAAATTTATGACCAGAAAATGTAATTTCACTATAAGTTTACATTGTGGTGAGTGAAGTACCTCTGTTAATGAATGCACTCAAAAACTGAATTACCTTGAATTTTGTTGTACAAGCTGCAGCACCGTCACTGTCACCCCATTGTTCACAAATTCTCCCTGCTCTCATTCACGTCCTGAACACCTGGATTTTTCCCTGCATGGGTCACGTTATGTAGCTGATGAAAATCACAGATTAAAAGGTTTGGAATCAGCTTCGCAACTAAAGGAACTTTAGCAGCAGTGTCTGCAGCAGCCTCTTCTCCCAGTGTGCTCCCATGATGACAGTTTTTTCAGCGTAATATGCAGTAAACCAATCAGAGTGCAACGCCCGCAGTGCCTGCACCTTTGCGCATTGCTGTTATGATGGTGCAGTGTTTCTTGCTGAATTAGATTGTATTTGTAGCAAGTTGATTGAGTGTTGTGACTGACCTGCAAGGCCAGTCCCGACGCACGCACCCAGCAGGTCTGTGTGCTCTGAAAGGCAAAGAGGGAGTGAGTGAGTCAAAGCGCTGCGGACGTTTGTTTTTTTTTTTCTTTCTCATGGTTTCACCGCCTCTATCCCATTGGCGTCCTCCTCCACCTTGCCGCTTTTTCACAAGTTCAAAACAAAGAGAACAGACAAAGATGGGAACCTCTGGAGCACATAGGTGTTTGAGAGAGGCTTCCCAGCGATAGCTTTCAATGGCAAAATCTGGAGTGTGAAACCACACCTACACCATTGCACTGCAGTGAACAAAGAGACTGAGGTATGAGCTCTGGACATGCTACGCTGAAGCAGAGATATTGCTTCAGCGTAGCTTCCTACGATGCCCTTGGCCTGTGTCTCGTGATTTATTATTGATGCTAATAGAATGAGTGTTATAATTACTATTATCTATTATTACTAAACCAGCGGCCAAAAGAGGCTCCTTAATGTACATACTGTATAGCAGGACAGCCAATGCAATGTAAAACTATGCACCTTTAGGGTCATAAAAGTGTTTTATCTTAACGGTGTATCTCTAGACAGCCAACCTCTTTCGCTGCAGCATTCAATGTTTTTTCAGACGTTGCTCACATAGCAACTGATCATGGTTGCGTGCACATATCAATGTGTCAAGCCCTTTGTCCTTGACTTGCACCCTGGAACTAATTTGCAGCTGGTGAGGAGCGTGCAATGGGAACTGCAAACACACCAATTAAACTGACATTCAGCTTTCTGCTCACTTGTCTTTCAAAACACACAAGAGCTAGTGCTCCAGAGCCCAATGAGAGGAAGTTCATGAGTGAAATCCCCGGGTCCCTGAGAGAGAGCAGAGGCAATAATTACTGGCCAGCACATTTGATTTATTGTAGCGCTGCTTTCCCTGTCGTGCGTATAAAATACTCCCAAGACCTGCCTGAATGTGATGCAAGGTAGCAGCATCATCCCACATACACACACCGGTATGTGGGCTTCGCATTGCAACATGAATATTTAATCAAGCCTTGGGTTTACCAAAACTGGAATTGAATGAACTTGGGTAGGATTAAAAGAATATTTCGATAAATCCATGCAAATTTTTCTCTCATCTTTTGTGAGCTGAGTCTCAAATATGAACCGAGAAGTGTGTGTGTGTGTGTGTGTGGGGGGGACAGACAGATTGACGACATTACTGGTGAACTGAGAAGGGAAAAAGACTGACGACAAACCTGATATCTGTGATTGAGTCCCTTCCTGGCATACACCGATGGCTGTGCCACTCATAAGCTTTAAATATCAGTTGGTCAATATAATGTCAAAACGATAATTAAATAAAACGGCAGCAGAATATGCGTTAAAGTGGTGAAATACAGCAATGTCATCTTGAAAATATGATGCTGACTGTGACGAGGCTTGATGCAGTCAAATTTGAGATGGCTATAAAACATCCTTTTCACCACAGATCAATCCTAAAGCACGAGGTCAGATCACATCTCTTTAAGAGCTCCCAGCTGGAACGCAAACTTCAGGGACGCTCGATGCTTTCACAGCTGAGCTTAAGTACATAAACACACAATGGTTTCATTTACAGCTGTTATTAGCAGCATGGTTTATAAGGGTTAACAGGGTCTAATGCTGCAATCACGGAAAGGTCACGACACTATCTACACTACATCTTCACGGTCCTAGTACGCTCATGATTTGAAATTACAATGCATGTGTTTTGCAAAGCACACATTAGATTAGTTTACAAGTTTTATAGATGGAAGGAAACCTTTGACTTTCATTTCTTATAATGGATATACATTGAAAACATTCGGAAGGGCTCAGACACATCGATAACCTCATCTGTGCATGTTTAAACTCGGACTTCTGGGTCTTGCCTCCAACTCCACAGTTGCTTCGATTGTTGCTCTTCCTTCTCAAGGCCCCCTAAGGTGAAACAAATTAACTCCCATTCGATAAAATCTGGTGCCGAAGTCTGCAATCTGATAAGATTTTTGCTTTTAGATGTTTTATAACAGAATGTGTTTGAAGCCCCTGACGAACATAGGCAGACGTGGTCATTGTGTTAGTTATAGATTGAATTACAGGGAGCGCATTTTGAGAACCATGGGCTTTTTAAGACATGCCACAGTTAATGAGTCATTTCTTGTATATTTAACCAAGTTCATGAAATGAAAATGAAAGTACATTGGTTTGGTTAATTGCAATTAAAGAAGTTTGAGTTTTAGTGTTCAGTGACGTTAGTATACTTTTTGAAATTGTATCTAAATAAGTCATGAAGATATCCACACTACTGCATTGGTGTTAAATTTAAATTAAGAAAAAGAGCGAATGAGCTTCCTCCGTTATGACACAAATAGAAATGCATGTCACATGACCCCGAACATTCACTGGACACGAGTTGGAGTGAACAGGAAACAGATTTTACACAGTGCATTTGGTTCGTTGCTGAAAATACAATAAATGAGAAACAAAACAGACAGTTGTTGTGTTAAAATGCATAATTTATATCCACAACAGCTGCTACCAAAGACAATAAAGTCATTAACGATTGGGATTTGTTACTAATGCTGCTGTCATAACTGCTTGTTGAGTCCAATAAGACCAAATCAGGGAGCGAAACTCGTGTTTCAGTTTCAAATTAAGGCAGGACCAGCAGTGTTTCTAGAGGTTCAAAACTCCAAAGTAATTTGGATAACAGTTGGAAATGTTTTAAAACTAAAATAGAGGCTTTCTTTGCACACAGATGCTTCAGCTTAGTCAGTAGTAGCAGTTTATTTAAGATAAGTAAAAAAGAATGATGAGAATATCTCAGTAGTGGAAAGCCACGGTTTACAAAAGGAAACACACACCCATTCAAATGAATAAAAAAGCGTGTCCAGACATTTGACTAGTACTTCATGTTTGATTTACGCATTCGAAAAGGGGTGAAAAGTTCATTTTATAAAATTGTATTCATTTAGAAATAGACATGTGCCTAAATATCTATGTATTTTAACTGAATATACATTTCTACACTGTTTCCCTGCTTGTGGTGGCATTCTATACAGAAAAATATTGTTCCCTTGAATCCGCACAACATATTATCATCAACAGCAATAAATAATTAAGAACCCAATGAAACGATACTTTGTCACAACTTTTTGCTCTTGCTTCTCGAACTGAACCTCAGTACAGTCAAATTCAATGCTGTTTCACTTCAAAAAATTGCCTGTGAAGATAATCTCGGCAGCAATTACATTTGTCAGCATATAATAGCATACAATTGGAGAAAAAAAAAGAACCATATGATTGCAGTTTCCAGGAGACAACATTAGGCAAAGAAAGACGGACCACAAAAATATCCAGCTCTAATTTTTTTTTTTTTTTTTTTTTTTCTTTTGCACAGCACAAAGGAAACATTCATTTTGTGTTCTGTCCAAATGGAACTTTACAATTTTATGCTGTGCACAACATTTTATAAAAGAAAATAAGCATAGGAGTATATGTTGTTTGGCTGAATACAAATAAAAAATCATTGCATTTTAAGCTATACAGATGACTCCTAACTCTTTGAACGCTGAAATTGTACAGCTTCAATTCATTCAATTCATGCCAATACTGGTTTTTATGTGACATCAAGTTATCACAACATCAAGCTGGTGTTAATTCATCAGTTTTCCCACTGTAGATTCTGGTATCGCTGTGGAAAACTAAGAGAAGGCCAACGCAAAAAAAAAATAAAAATAATCAACAAGAAGAAACAAGTTATATTCTCTTGTACTGATCCAAATTTCTGTGATATTACGTCTCAGCCAACCTCTGAAAATGCCAAACAATGAAAACATGTCCAACAAGGTGAATGTCCAACATACTGGAAAAAATCAGGTTGTTGAACAATCTGTTGTCAAATATACTTTTTGTCTTTGTTCCCTCTAACGTCTAGCAAACCAGAGTCAAACTGAGCTGTGCTGAGTTTGTAAAAGATCAAAATCCAGACTATTTAAGTTTCTCACTTCGATATCCCCTAACTTTGTCCCCTTGCATCAGTTTTGCCGATACCTGGTTGACTGTGTGCAGTAACTTTACCTGAACATTTTCATTCATTCATCTTCTACTGCTTACCTGTTTCTGGGTTGTGGGGGCTGCTTGTTTTGTTTTTTTTTTTCTCCTTCTTCAGGAAATGTCAGGCTTTTTCCTTTCTCAGTGCTTCCTCAGTACTCTCTTGTACAACCAACACATTTCAACCCAACGTTTTTTATGGGTTTGTGGTCACCTCAAGGCTTTGGGTATGTCGGTGAAAAGGGGGTGGCAGCAGTGGTGCTTCAATCGGAGATGTTGCGTAGCATTTGCGCTTATTTTTATATTTTCACTGCCATAGAATTCAGCTTTCCTAGCTATGTAATGGACTGATGGATAGACATTTCAGATGGAACGCATGCAACATTATAGCAAAATTGGTTTCTTTTTTTGTTTCCTTTGTAGTTGCACAACAGATTGTTCTCTCTTGCCTCTCCATGTTGCAGGTGACAAATTTTCAGGCACCTGGTTCCTTTTGTACCATCTCAGGTTTACTGAGAGCGATAACAGCTGCCATCCTTTTTAGCCGAAGCATTTCTGCAAAGCGACTTTACATCCAGAGACGGCAACAGTCCTTGATTGAGAGCAACGAGGAAGGCGCCTCGATGCAATAGTTCAGCGTGTTCAGTCACAGCAAAATGAATGGGCAGCACAAACCTTTGTGCTATATAATCTGAACGGTGTGGAATGAATCAAAGGCCTCTCAAATGAATGGTTATTGTGATATAATCAAGCCTTCATAGTGGTAGCATTTTTACTGCCAACAGTTAAAGGAATGGATCCTCACACCATGCAGGCTTGACCGTCGAAACCCTTTTCACCAAATGTGTTTATCCTGCAATTATTCACCCAGATCCACCAAACAGCCCAGTCTTCTCAGTGTGCCTGCCTTCAGTGGTCTCCATCCTGATAAAGCCCAGAAGACATCTTAATAAAGGCTTGATGACCTTTCCCTCGCATCGTAGAATCGACTGTGTCATGGGAGTGCTGTGCAGCTGACCACGCAGAGCTTTGGTCTTATCTCTGTAGTATTATGGGAATTCTTAATTTGCCGCTGATTGGGTGGGAAGACAAAGGACTGTTGCAGATGCGCTGGCCTGGCAAGCCCAGCTCAGTCCTGGAGGCGTGCTGCACATGATGCAACAGTTGTAATCTAATTTAAGGCTTGTACATAGGATTAAGTGCAAGCTATAAAAATAACATAACAGTCTTTTATAAGCACTTATAGCAGTAAATGTGTTCCTGCTGCTGTTGAGTAGAAACAGTCCACTTAAACCTTTAATATGCAATATCCAGCATGGTGGACCACAGGTAGGGGCTCTAAATACTGATTTTCTTAAGTTCCTAATATCGTTTAGATTAATGAGTAGTAACAGTTCTATGCTTATTAAATCTTTGAGGTGTTTAAAAACAGGACACCACACATTATTGAATTTGCACATGACAATAATATTATGCCATATCACGCTATAAAGATATTCTGTTGAACATAACATATAACACGTTGTTCATAATTTGTCAATATTCAAGATTAAATCAACAAATTCTGCTGCTTGGAGGAGGATATTCTTCATAGATAATCACGTCACATCACTTAACAGTCTAGCTATTACTCGCTCTCTCTCTCTCTCTCTCATCTTCATCCGCTTCATCCGTATCCGGGTCTCAGGGGCTGGTGGAGCCGCGAGGGGCGGGGTACACCCTGGACGGGTCGCCAGTCCATCGCAGGGCCTAGCTATTACTGTGTGTAAAAAATATAGGCACATTTAAAGTGGGCAGATGTTTAGATTTTTTCGCTTTTCCCATCCTGGGCATCCTAAATATTCAGTTACCGAGTCTATTCAAGACGCTCAGTTCGTGAAAACTTAACTTTTAACTCTGTCCTGAACTTGAAAATTCAATCCTTAAAAGGAAAAATTTTGAAATTTAAACATCTACAACTCACAGCCAGCAGCACATAATCCATCTGCTGATGAGGTTCCTGTTGTTTGATGAAAAACTAATAAATGAAACTTGACCTTGTGTTCCAAACAGGTGTTTTAGAGGCCAAGTGTGTCTGTGCATGAGTTAACCACTATTTTCTATGTGAAAAAACAGTGTAGTAATTGTGTTCAGAGCATGGAACAAATCCTCCCAACATTATGTGTATCCTGTTTTTGGTTTTGCTAATTACTCTGAAAAAGTGAAATGCTCCCTATGAAGCTGCCCATTCAGACACTGACCTTCCAAATGGTAAAACACAGAGGCACCGGCCACATGCGAGCTGACACAGTACAATATGTACTATGCAGGTGAAAGGCATTTTCAAGAATTCCATCCACTGTAGGAACCACTGTTTTTTTTATTTTTATTTAAAAATGGACTCAGACAAAGACAGATGAGCCCAGAGCACTGGTACTGGCTCAAAACGCGGTTGGCCGGTGTGACTTTGTGCGACCGCACATAAATCCAACACTGAATTCTTTCTCCCAGTTGGACGGTGGTTGGATCCCATTTGGCTGGTAGATTGTCATAACATTCAGAAAGTTTTTGAGGTTTTCGTTATTTTGTCATAAAGCCAAGGCTGAATTTCCAATCCAATCTAATCCAATCCAACAATTGTTGCCAATACTAGTTTATCTTGAGATGAGAGCCTTACCAGCTGCTAAAGAGCTTTGGCTTAACTCAGAACTGGTTTTCTTCTCTTGCATGCTCTGATAATTTGATGCAATATAATGTTGTCACTACCATTATTATTTTTGTGATGGTTACAGCAGTATGATAGCATCCCGTGATTTGATACCAATGTTATAGCATATCACGACAGGTTGTGGTTGTTTTGTTTTTGGGGTTGTGTTTTTTTTCTTGGCAGCTCTGGTGTGTACGGGGTGTTTTTAGTGACAGTTCTGACTCGGCTGGTAATAATTTGGTGGTCTGCTGCAACAACTAATGCCCACAATGATCATTTTCACGCATGAGCTCTGACTATCTTCAATTCCAAATTAGCCATCATCTGTTGTTTGGTTTGGGCTTTTGATCCTGAAATTCCTCAATTGTGATCATTTAAGGCTATACAATTTGCGAAATGACGACACAGCAATTTGTCAAATGTAACATGTTTATAGTTCCTGAAGGAACATCGACAGCGAAACCAGGAAAGTCTTCTGGCTGTTATCTGACAAAAATCCATATGGAGTAGATAAAAGTAGCGTGTAAAGAGAAACAGGTTGTAGATATCGTGTTGCCAAGATACATTTTCATCTTCCTAGCTGATGCATTTTTGAAGGGGGGATTTTAAAGCATCCAACAGCCTCAGGAAAAATATAGTAATGTAACAGAAAATAACTAGAGAATGGGCACAGATGTGAAGTTAATATCTCCTTTTCAATGAAGAAATCTTCCCTGATTGAATCCATAATGGTGCTTTGGTTGTTGTTTACACATTACCCACCTTAGTCAGAAGGACAAGATGTATCCTTGCTTTTATGATAGTAATTATTCTTGTCATGAAAATTGCCTGCACTCAGAGTCACATTGACAGATGAAGCACAATCATGCAAAATATTGCACAATATAGTTAAGTGTACTTCCTCAAGTGTAATCGGGGGTGTGTGTATCTATGTGTCTGTGTGTGGATGCGTTGTTTCGAAGGCTGGCAACAAGCCTTGTCTGCCAAAATGGTTTATTTTGAAATTCTCTCTGCTGTTTAGGAGCTGCATGTAAATTTTGCTATTGCTACATCGCCAACATTGGCATTGACAGTTGTTTATTTATCAGTGTGCATTGCCAGTTCAGTGTCAGACTTCATTCCTTTAAGAGACCTGGCTCCAGCAGGGGAAAGCAATGCTAGTTAGAACTCCTGTCTCTATTACTGTATGCAAGACTCTGCACTGATGTTGCATTTTACTTTACCTACATTACCACTTACTTGTAGATACTGCACTTACTTTGTTTTCATTGCTATACGTCTAGTTAATCTAATCTTACTTACTCATTGGCCAAGTCACTTTAACCATCGCTTAATTGTACTGTAGTACAAACTTGTACTAGTATAATTATTTATTTTTATATTCTATCAATGGCCCTCTGATGGACTGATGACCTGTTCAGGGTGACCCCCTACGACCCGAAAACAGAAAAGCGGTAGAAGATGGATTGATGGATGTATGGATATTCTGTCAGTGCCATTACTCATGTGTGGACATGTTCTAGAAATACTGTTTCTGTGTCTATTTATATTGTGGAGCACCTGTAACAAACTGAATTTTCCCTGGTTATTAAATAAAGCCTTTCTGATTCTGATGTTAGAGAAGTTAGCTTGCTAACCAGCTATTACCAATCATTTTCATAACCTTCTGAGTTGCTTCAGTCTTTAATCTGAACTAAAGATGTAGCACTGCGCAGAGGGCGTATTTGTAACCTCCTGTCATGTAAGTAAGACCTTGGCTTAAGCTCGGGCTCCACCATCTATCCCTGACAAGACAGCATTTCATTATGTTTAGGTGAGCCTTAACTGCTCTGACACTTTCAGTTTGACTCAAAAGGCAATAAAGGCATTGTTATAGTTGTGTCAGTATGAACTATGTGTGTCCAACAGTGGAAAGAACATTTTGTATTCAATTATTAACTTATTCCAATTATTGTTGCAGTTGGGTGACAAATCCGCAGTCCAACCTGAACGCCGTTATTCATCATGATGCATAAAGGGCCACATTGCTTCACGGGCACTAATTGTACTAATTGTATACAAATGAAATTTCTAAATATGACACTACTTCCTTGGGAGGCTTGGCAGCCATCACTGCCGAGCCCTTTGCTCATCTTGAAAGCACTGCATCTCAACATGTTCCCACCATTGTTTTCTGCCAGTTGCTCCCCAACTTTCATATTTACAGTACTATGCGTCTTCTCTTCTTTATATGCCATCACCAATTAGAAATAGGTAACAATAATCCGGAATTGTAATAAAAGTCTAATTAAAGACTTAATGCTTGCTCAAAGTGTATTGGCTCTTAACCACTTTGTGTTACTATGCATATGGACATATACAGCAGCAGTCAAAAGTTTGGACACACTTTTCTTCATTCTAATGGGAATGACTGCTACTGTGTATTGGCTTCTTGTGTTTTTTCGTCGTGTATGTCCATAGCTCTACAAAGAGCTATGGACATACAGCTGCTCACATCCTGAAGCGGTGGCTGAGTCTCTTCACCAGGGTATCTGGATGTTCGAGACAAAAACTTGTGACTCGTTCCCTGAAATCCACCCGCTTAAGGCCAGGCAGACACTGACTGAGTACCAATTCAGGGGCAAAATCAGTCTCCACAGTGATGGACAGACTGAAAGGAGACACTCCGGACCACATAGGAATTCTGCTTTGTGTCACCAGCTGCCCTGACTGAGGCACCGCCCCCCTCGCCGGGGAAGCTTTACAACATGCAATCCTCAGGCTCTCTGTCGGCGGTGTTTGCTGCCGTATTATTTTCATTACCGTTGCAATAAATCTTGGTTAAGGTCAAGCTGAGAAGGATGTGACCATTGGAACCTCCATTGTCCAGGAAAAGATGTCCACATTTAAAAGGGCCTTCAAAATGAATCCAACTCAACCCGAAGGATGTGGCTGGGTCATTTGAATTGGGAAGCAGGCACAGTATAGCCTGAACCAGCTTTTTCACCTCAGTTGGTTACTACAGGGATTTAAAACTGAATGTGAACGAATGGCAAAAAACAGATATTGCCTGCATCTTTGAACCATCTGTGGCTCTGTTTTTTTTTTCTCTCCTTTTTCCTTCATTGCTTTCTATTCATAGTAAAATGGCATGGAGCAATGCTAGCCTTTCTCTCTTTTGATCATCATTGTTGAGGATGCAGTCAGCTTGTTTGAATTTACTTTTTTGAGACTGCCACTGAATAGCCAGGCTGCAGCATGGGTGAGCAGCCGTGCTGAGGCAGTGAAGGGTCTATCAAACAGGAGCACTAGTGTGCGTGGTGTTCGTGTGAGTGTTTTGCACTGTGAATATGTATTTCAGGAAAAATTGCACAAACAATGGGAGACCTGTCAAAATCACCTGTCATACAAAATATATTGTCCGTTTTACTAATAAAACTATGAAAATCCAGTGAAGGCACAAGGGAGCTCGCTGTGGGAAGGCAGTGTGTGTCATATTCCACAGAAATCTACATGACAAAACGAAATGACCCAGTGAGTGGATCTGAATTAGTTCAGTGATAATAAATACATGAATATAAATATAGACCACGATTTAATCCTTGACAGAAGAAGAGACAAAAATTATAACGAAGCTTTGTGGTAATTTCACTCCAAACAGAAGGCAGGGAATCACACATTGTATTGCAATTCCCTGCTGACTGGAACCGCATTGCTCATTTTGATAAACAAGACATTCACTTATAATCTATCTGACTGCATGTATCTCTGTAGTGTAGTGATACAATGTCTTGTGATTTTGTAACTCTCTACAAACATTTTGGAAAAGAAATTGATGACGCTAGTAAAACAGTCCTTAACTTAATGCCCAGTGAAGATGAAATTTGATCTGTATCAGCTTCAAATGAATAACACCATTTGTGTCTGAGGTAACGTGACTGGGCCCTGGATCTTGATCATAAATGATTAATTTAATGCAATATATTCACTCCCACAGCCTAATTTACATCATGTTTGTCTTATGATGAACATGAAATGGGGAACTCTTTGTCTTTAATCACAATCTAATGCGATCTCATCGAATGGAAATGTCTAAAATAAAACAAGGTCCTCACTACTCAGGCTAGTCAGTATTGACATAAAGTACAGGGATTAAGCGAATGGAGTACATTAGTCGTTGGCTGTGGCTTTTACGATGGCCTTGACTCAGAGGCGTAAACACATTGTGTGTGTGTGTGATATAGAACAGCAATAGGGCACAGGCAATGTATCAGACCATCAGACAATGTACATAGACTAATGCTGTGCTGTAACGATTAGAATTTAATTGCATTCTTATGCTCAAACACTTTTGTTTATCTAGCCCTAACCTTTCTCCAACGTGGTCTGTTGAAGTCTCCTTCCACTGTTCCGCTCACTGGGTGGAGTGATTTCCAGGCATCAATGTGTGTATTGCATTTTAAGTGATACAGACTCGTACGTCGATGATAAGGAAATTCAGCCTTGCAGTGATTACAAAATAGCTTTGGTATTTTCAACTCAACTGTCTTGGAGAGATTTAAAATGCAAATGTCCATTTAGCCGCTCTCCGTTTTTCTGTCCCTACTGGTTCTTTCATGTTCTGGTCCAACCCAAACGGGCACATGTGCATTTATGCCAATCCCAAGCCAGTAGTCCTCAACTGCCCAAATTGTTTGGCCTATGTTTTGTGTCTGTATGCTTATTCAGAGCCAATGAGCAACACACCCTTCAAAAGAAAAGCAAAAACAAACTGTGTTAGATAAAATAACTGTCAGCATGAATTAATAAACGTGTCAATGAAACTATAACGCAACCCATTAACTTTCCCAGCCCCATATAGATAGATAAAGAAGATGTATACACACTGCTTCTGATGCACTCTATCTAATATGGAACAGTGACAGTTCGCGCTGTAATGAGCTACATCACCAGAAAACATGACTACATTTTAAGAACTTTTTTTCTGTACCTCCTTGATATTCAGTACGTTCCTTTTTGAGCTGCTTGAAACTGGGGTATGTGAAGTCTGGGCAGGGCTTTAATCAGGATACCAAAAACCCTGATGAATTGCTGATGATGTAAAGGACGCCAGGCAGCCGGCGTCTCTGGCTAAGTGGAGCAGGAGGAGCAACAGCTGCAGCCTGCAGACTGGGGTCAAACTGACGGAGTCTGACATGTCTGTAGAGTCAGGCTGTTGCGGTTCTGGTTGCACAGTCCTGAGTCCTGACCTTGAGCCAAAGATTTTAGCCTGTAGCAGGTGGCTGCAGATGTGTATGAGAGTGTGTATATTTATATAGAATACAAATACGTTTTGGACCCCCCCCGTTTATATAAAGCAATAATACTTCCTGCTTTTAATGCTCTGGCTGATAAGACAGCTATGGTGTGGTATATTGGTCTGCCTAGGTCACTCTGAAACCGATCCCAAAAATTAAAAGAAGTGCCTATGCGGCACAAACACTACTGGCAAGCTGATGGATGAATTGAGGGGGCTATTTTCAGCTGCGATCCCAGCAGTGCAGCTGGCTCTGAGCCACTGAGGGGTCGGCCTGACAACTTAAGATGAGACCCTGGGGCAGGAGGGACGAGCAGGGCAGGGCGCTGGGCTTTCACTGGGCCTCGGCCAGCTCTCTGAAGTGGTTCCTCCAGGATGGCAGATGGAGGACTCTGTGAGCTGGAGCTGTCTTCCCACAGCTCAGTCAGCCGCTCCAAAGGAATCAACCAGCTGGGCTTTGAATCATCCCGAATCATCTGGCTTCTGTCGCTGCAGGTCCCACCAGTGAATTCAAAACTTGCTCTTCCAGATGGAAAGACAGACAATACACAATATGTCCTGATGCACTCCGTGTGACAGATTCGTGCCCATCACAAACGAAGAACCAGGGGTAGATGACAGATCCATAACAGCAGCGCATGTGGTGATCTTTTAACTTTCTTAGCACCTTATGCACTGCAATCGCTTTCCTATTATCAGCATGCACGGCATAATTCCTGTTCAAGTGTTTCCTCAAATATCTCACTACAGCCACACCGGGATCAAACAGGCCTCTTAAAGAGTGCAGTTAGAGAACAGCAATAATTAATGTCCCATAAATGAAACCTCAGCTTCAGTGTTTTAGTTGTGAGAGTGCAGAGACTTGATGTTATGAATTCCACTGAGTCCTCTCCCGGCCTCTCGGTCTGTACCTGTCACCAGCAAGGCAAGGGCAGCCCGCACCTCACACCATACACACTCTGCAGTGGATGCACGCGCGTGTGTGTGTGTGTGTGTGTGTGCGTTTTTGTGATAGAGGGCCCGGATTTAATGAGGCACACCTGGCCCTCATTCATAATAGAAGGCAGATTTCATATTAATTTGGTGGCCGTCTCAGCGTCCAGGGTGATGTTGAACAGCTGTAGAGATCCAGTTACGGCTGCATAATGTATGATATCTCACATTTATTCAAAACATAAGGGGTTGAGTCATTGTTCGAGAAGTAAATAACACAAAGGCAGCTGATCTACTAAATGTATACCTAAAGCCTTTATGAAACAAGAAAAGCTGTTTTGAAAAAACGGAGAGAGCATGAGAGAAAATGTCGCTTCATCTTCCTGCAAAGCATTTTTCTTTCCACTGGAACATGCTGTGGGAGGCTGGGTGAGAGTCAGTGTAGGTGTAAGTGCACACTGCAGGTGTCATATCATGTGGCCTCTGTGCGTATATGCTGTTCAGAAGTAATACACAAAAACCGCAGTGTGGTGCTTTTATACAGTGTGAATGGCTTAAAAGAACTAGATGTGATGTGTTAATTAGCCAGATTTAGAAGTTTGGTGGGAGGAGCTTGTTACCATAGGACACAGCAAGGACAGATGTTTCCTCCTGTTTCCAGCCGCTGTGCTTAGCTAAGCTAAACAGCTGCTGGCTGCAGCTTCTTATTAATCATACACACACAGCAAGAATGTGAGTGTGTTTCCTAGAATATCAACTGATTGCTTGAATATACCTGATGAAGACAGCAAATCAAATGTTTGTTAAAATCTGAGCTGGAAGTTTACATTGATTAAAAGAGATGCTATCATTTCATCCTATTAGATCTTTGAATATTTGCATTTGGTTAATTCTTGTGTTATTGGCAGAGGTGACAAGTAATGAAGCACAAATACATAATACTTACTGTACTTAAGTATATTTTTCAGGTATCTGTACTTTACTTGAGTATTTATTTTTCTGACGACTTTTTACATTTGCTCCCTACATTTATACACAAAAATATGTAATATGTATTTTTTAAGTAAAGTAAAAGTAAGTAAGTAAAGGAGTTGAATCAGTGCTTCTAGTACTTACCAGAGTATTTATTTATACATCTATCTGTACTTCTACTTAAGTACCGAATGTGAGTACTTTTGCCACCTTTGGTTATTGGCGAAAGGGTGTTTTTGACAAACTTTTCACTACCACAGTCTAATGAGGTCATCTTTGTGCCGGACGTAATGAAACTGGCTCCAGGTCTTCCTGGTATAATGCATCCACAAGAGTGGAATGGCCGTAAAGTCATCTGCCCCGTTGACCTTTGACTACCAAACGCCAATGAGTCCAAGTTAATGTGCGTTTAAAGTCCGAAGAGATACTTAACAAATTCCTGTGATATCACAGCGCCACCTGAAGTCGTCGCAGTTCTGGCCACAGCTGCCACCAGAGAAGAAGCATGAAGAAATGCACTTTTTTCAAATCTTTTTTTTTTTTTTCATGACTTCTATAAGTACCCACAGGCTGTAATTACACCATTATATTTTACACTAGATAGAAGATGAAACTTCCCCTGTTCAATACGCAAAATGTGTTGTGTAACATACATACACACACGTGCAATAATTGTTAAGTTTTACAGAAATACAAATCTAATATTTTCTGTATATTGCATTCCGTGCTAAATACAGCTGAGAGCTGCATTAAAATATAATGGAAGCTATTTTTGTGACAGACATCCACACATGACAGGACTGCAATTCGACTCTGCAGGGAGCCAGCTGGGTGTGAACATGTCTGGTCCCACTGTCACCCTGGCACAAGTGTGTGAACTTCACAACTTGTATCAGCTTGGAGAGGCTGCACTGTGATTTGAGAGGGTGTGATTGTTGAGGTTTTTTGTATAAACAATTCTATATGCTGGCAGCTCCAACAGCCATGTTCTCTGTAGCACCAAGCTTAATTATCATCACTTAAAATGGCATTATAAATGCATGCAAATGCTTTCTTTGAACACATGCTCAGATAGATAGAGAGATAGATTGATAGATTGATTCATATTATTAACCCCAGCTGGGAGGTTCCTACAAACAGACACAGGTACTCTGCCATCTTACTACAATTATCTGTGTATGTCCCTTTCACTGTTCCATGTACTCTGAGTGCAGGTGACTCATCAGGAACAAACACTCTCACTGCACCGTAAAAGCAGTTATTCTTATGTTGAACAGTACCAGCAGTGTGCCAGGTTATCTGCCAGTTATCTGCAGCACCACCTGTGTTTAGAGGCTAAATCTGGATTTAGCGACGCTGTGATTCAGAATATGATGGAGCAGATCACCACAATACACAGATGCAATTAACATGTCTCAAAATCCTGGGTAACGGGGGGGTGCTGGAGCCAATCCCAGCTCACTCTGGGTGAGGGCGGGGTAAAACTTAGACAGGTCACCAGTCCATCACAGGACGAACTCACAGAGACAGACAGAGACCAACAAGCACTCACACTCAGACCTACAGACAATTTAGAGTCACCAGTTAACCCAAACATGATGTCTTTGGACGGTGGGAGGAAACCGGGGTACCCGGAGGAAACCCACACAGGCACAGGGAGAACATTTAAACTCTGAAGAGAAAGGCCCCAGGCCGGGAACCGAACCCGTGACCTTCTTGTTGTAGGGTAACAGCACTGATGTGGTGCCCGGCAGTACTGAGCAAAACCCAGCATTAGTATGTAACACTGTCCCTTGGAGAGAGCACAAAACCCTGGAGTAGGTTAAAATAAAAGATTTGGAAGTGACACTTCCCCTTTTTTTCGCATTTATTAATTAGTATTGGTACTTTATTAGAGTAATCGATTCTCAAATGAGTTGCGTGTGAGTATCGATATAGTATCGATCATTCAGGAGCCCATGAAAAGCTGACACTGCGGGCTCGCCAACATCTCAGAGTAACATTGTACATAAGTGGTCAGCTCTCCTCTCTGATAAGCAAGTAAACAAATGATTCTGTTTTAGAAGCTGGTTAAAAGATGAATAGGAGGGCCACATTAATGAGGAGAGATGTTTGTTTCTAAATACGATGTGGTTGGTATTTTTATTTTATTTTTTTGTTATTTTATTTATATATTGCAATCTGGACACCACATCTGCTCATTAGTTTAAATAAACATGTTAAGTCTTCTCCCCCAAACACAATTAATATAGAATTAATATGAATCATGATTAATATAAATTAATCCACAGCGATCATGGGATTAATCTGATTAAACATTTGAATTGTTTGACAGCCCTAATTAGAACAAGTAACATTAAAAAAGCAAGTCAATTGTCATGCTTTTTTTTTTAAATATCGAAACGTTTTAAACATCAATTTAAAGCCACAAAAATGCACACTAGACATGAGAGAATTAGATCTCTGCCTGGAATTGCAATATGTCTCTAACATCCAAGTCCTAATAAAGGATGACAGGAAGATGTACATGCTCACTTATGACTGGCTGCACTGGCTGGAGGGGATGTGTGTTGCACATCAACTTCCCGACTCTCTTCACATGCTTTCTTTGTGTGTTTCTTTTTTGGTTTATTTTCGAAACCCCCAAAAATATAGAGCTCAATGCAGCATGAATAAAGCGACACAAATAGAGAAACCACAAACAAAGAGAAATACAGAGAAGGGGAGATGTCACTGAAGTCAGGTGTGTTCATGTTCTTGCAGAGATCTGACCAGGATGCCTGTGGCTTTGGTGTTAAAGAGCACATTACTACTGAAAGCACCAGTAGTAAAATGACACATCTAATGCTGACTATAGACAGAAAACATGTCTGCACATGGACTGCATAGTGAACAGCACGCTACAAATACAGCAGCAGCTTTGGTGCTCTGTCTGTGTCTACAACGGATGAGCTGTCGGTCACTCATCCTGTCAGAGGTAAGAGCCCACTACACCAACAGTGTGGTTTCATGCACATAACACGAGGAAATAGACTCGGGGTTTAAAAATAAACTTCAATCTGTGATCACAAGCAAAATCTGTGTAGACAGCTGGATTGATTAAAATAGACATGTATCAGTCCTGTAAAGCTGTGGCTGAAACACCGTCACAGAAAAGCAGAAGAGCAACCTATTGTTCCAAAGAATCGAACACACAACCTTGCCAGTGAGACTGATTATTAACCCCCCCCGCCCCCAAATAATAATAATAATAATAATAATAAAGGTCATAAGGCCATACGAGAATATTAGCTGGTCAGGTAATAATTATTGTTTCATAATTTGTTATTCAGCAACAATTACTTGACCTTTTTTGAAAACAGACTGCCATCGCAGGTAAGCTAATTAACTTCCGCCCCAAGCAGAGATTATCCAATCACAGCTCAGCGACCTTAGCCAGGCACGTCTGACCTATTGGCTTTCTCTGCATGTTAAAATGGCAATAACGGGGCTTCAGAAAGATTGATACTTGGCATTTACTTGAATGGCGGTATATTTTTTAGCATTGCTACTCATGAAGGTGTAAAGACTTTAATGACTTAAAGGACTGAACTGTATTTATCTTATTGCTCTTACTTATGCTGCAGTCGCTAAGAGCTCCAGCTCCCCAGTGTACTACCTACAGCCTGTGGATCAGGGCCCGGTGTGTTATTTCAGCGTGATAGCATGCGTTAAGATTACATATATGGCAAAGGCTGGACAGTCGAAATGGAGGGCTGCTTAGCAACAGGAATTAAAAAGAACAGGAAAAAGAAGAGAGTCAAAACACAGGCAGTGAAAGAACAGGTGACCCGAATTTCCCCTGCTTTTCAGTTCAACCTTGAATGATCCATTGTTCCAATAAAAAAAAAAAAAGGTGCTTTGAGAACATAATACTTACCTTGTGTATTGCTTTGATATCAGGGGTGCTATAGTGTGAGATCCTTTTTGGTGGAACGAAGAGTTCATTGTAACCAAAATCAGCGACTAGGAATGATCAAAATGGTGAGTGCAGTTATTTGTGAACGTTGTTTGTAAACTTGTAACTGGTAGTGACTGACACAGAGTTAGTGGCTGTGCTAATGAACACTCCTTCACTCTGTCCTGCTGTTGTTGACCAGTGGAAGAGAAGAGTGTATCAAGATAATTAAATCCCTAACCCTCACCCAGAGAAAATCATTTCAGTCTCATCCAGATCCAGACTGATATGAGGAGTTGGAGAATGGCGGGCACAGTAAGCCTCTTCTTATTTTCCTTTTTTTTTTTTTTGTATGCATTTGTCCTCATAGTTTAACGCCACAGGGTGCCAACATTATATGAGACTGATGCAGTTATAGTCTTGCAGCTAAATATTGTATTATTTCAGAGACCATCAGCAGCCCTCCCTGGAAACTAGTTTGTTGATCTTTATTGAGTGGAATGACCTTTGTGTGGCAGGGAGGGCAGTGCTACACCTCAGTGAATACAGGGGGGAATAAACGACAGAGAAGATGCAGAAGGATGGACAGGGGAAGGGAAGCAGGTGGTGCTGGTAGGAACTGGTGGAGTGAAGGATGCTGTGCTTTTCCTGCTACCTCACTCAGGATTAAGAGAGTCCAGAGGGTTTCTGTGTCGATCTCTGGAGAGATGGGAGTCCAGCGCCACACAGCGCCAGGAGGCAAAGCCCAGTCGGACCCCGGGTACCCGACCGAACCGTCTGGCATAGGGCCCCCTGGCTCCCGGCCCCATGCACCACCCAACCGTGGAGGGCCAGCCCCCCGAGCCATGCCATGACCAATGACAAGTGAAAGTGTTCCTTTCCCTGCGCTGCTTCTTCAATCCAATCCAAGCACAGTAAGCATCTTATCTGTTGGTGTCATTAGCTGGTGGCTGACAGAGTGTTAGTGTTTGTGCAAATGCAAAGTTGTATGTTTATCCTGCCGGTTCATCACCCCCGTAAAGTGACAGCTTTAAAATACACAGTCCTGGTGCTGACTGGTTATTTCACTCAGTGTTAATATTATACACTCTAACATGTTAACAAGGTTTACATTTTTTAACAAACTGAAAGCAACACACTATTGCGTTTACTTACAATTTCCCATCATTTGAAAGTATTTAAGTTACTTCCTCTGCAGACAGTAGTTTGTGTTTGGCAATAGATCTATTCATCTGACAGCTGTGACATATTCCATCTAATAACACTGTGCATGTCTCACCATTGGCTGGACACAATTGAAAGAGTTCTGCTCATATATGATACAGGCTGCTAACTTAATTTTCCTAATATTGAAGGCGTAATATTGGTTGATTGTCTTTGTCGATTTCACATTAAAGCAGATGAGGAGTGGTGATGCTAATGTAGCTAATAGTTCTTCTCACCGCAGCCAAAGGCTCACAGATGTGTCTTGCTCGCATGTAAAAAAAAACGCATACATTTGTAATTTCGAATTACTATCATTTGTCTAAAACAGATTTCTTCCTTATGCTGTTTTGAAAAAATAGTGGTGGGAGACTGGCAATATCATCTTCTACCTGGTGTTTGGACAGGTAATTTGGTGAGGTACCTCTTGACCTTTTAATTTTTATTGCACTTGCAGTAACAGGCATTGTTGTTGTCAACTCGAGTAATCTTCACTTCACCTACTTCATTGTTTCCAGACACTGCAGCCTTTGTGCTGTGTGTGTGTGTGTGTGTGTGTGTGTGTGTGTGTCTGTGGACTGTGCACTGTTTATGTAGCTTCTGCCCTGGGTGGATTGAGGGTTGGGAAGAGGACAGAGAAGGAGCAGGACCACAAATGATGTACTAGAAAATCAATATGATTCTGTCAATATTGATATTGAAGGGAGCTGCCACAAATAAATCCACATCCTTTTCCTCTTTGAACTCAGACTAAGTGAATTCCAGACAGTCGTTGATGTCAGAGTTTATGCATAAAAAAACGATCTGGATTAATAATGTAGTAAGCAAAGCTGGAGGAAGACTGGTGACATTTGAACTCAACATCCAAATAAAAACACTGCTTCTCAATTCAAAATTCATTCACAAATTAGTTGCCATGTGAAAACGCGGTCGATCAAGCCCAGTTTCCTCCATCTTCTCTCTTACCGCAGCCTGTCAGACCACAAACATCTCCTGTTGCTGACCGTCATTCTGAAGCGCTTTATTTCTATTTTTATTTCAAGGCTGGACAGAGCTACCCCGATTGCCATCTAAATTAAAAAAAGTGTTTTCCACTAGGATGTGGGGGTTTTGTAAGGTATTTTCTGTAGTCAGTGTACTCAGATTGGCACAGTCCTACAGAACAGACTGGGGCCAACTGCAATGACGTTTCACCAATGGAGAAAAGTTAATGCCTGCACCATATGCCATGTTTAAAATAAAATATTTTCACAGCTTATTTCTCTTTTTTCCTTTGGTACTACCCTTTTTTCAATTACTGCATTCCTACGCACAAGCAACGCCACATCGTTCACTGCACTATGTTTGCAAGTAGACTCGCGAAGTTTTGCTCAAGGTGGCTGAATAACCTTAATTTTCTCCAATAATGGAATTTTCTCTTTACCCCATCCCATTGAGATAAAGCAAAAGAGCCAATCAATTTTTAATTGTAAATTTATTCGGAGAAAACCTTGCTTCAATTCTTTTGAAATAACTTGGAGGAGATATGGTAATTAAACATGCCGGGGACTTGTAGTCATTCACTATTTCAATGAAAACAGTAATACACTGGGAGCACCTTACAAAAGTAAACCGGTAACTTCTGCAAATAACATAGAAAATAAGTTTTCTTAGTCTTCATCACTTTCAAAAGGGGGGGGGGGGTTTCAAAACCCTTGGTTTCCTTGTTCCCCCTCTTTAGGTCTGAGGTATTGCCATATGACTTCTGGAAGAACATGATTTTGTAGTTGTTGTAGCCCACCGAGGGGAACCTGACCAGAGTGGTGAAAAGATTGGAGAAGGCAGACTCTACAATCTATGTCAATTTTAAATTAACTCAATATTTCTTTGTGTCTTACTTTAACCAGAAATGCTGAGAGTATGTGAATTCTAAGCAGCAATAATGAAAACACAAACAAATCCAGGCATGAAGGCAGGAATGTATTTTCACCAGGGAGGCTGCCCTGTATATGTACACACCTGCGCATATTAACCGCAACTGACAGATGCGATGCAGACCCAATAGACACAAACAATTCAACTGAAACCTGCCTGGAAATAATCTTGCAGCAGTGTAACGTAGCATCTCACTGCAACAACTGACCACAAATCTTGCAGTGATAGACAGGGAATGCTGTACTGTGAATTTCTATATCGCTTCAAATTGTCGATATTTTGGGGTGTGGCTACTTTGACTGGCAGGTGGATACTTTCACAACTAGCTAAGCTCTCTGCTTGCTGTCCCCTGACCCAGTTAGAGTCATTTAATGTAACCTATTGGCTGTGTCTATGATGTTAGAACCTAGTGGAGATTTTTTCATCACAAATTCACTGTGAAATGGTGTTCTTTCTATATCTTTCTATATCAGTGTAGTAAAAGGTATCTATGTCTGTGTGAGCTACAGCATGTTAGTTTAGTATTTATCAAGTGAATGAATTAAATTTGGGTGGAGCGAGATGCACCTGTTGTGTTGACGGCGCTAACTTGAGCAGCTGCTTACAACAGTTATTACATCAGCATGTATTGAAGTCATGGCTTCCGTCCAGGCTCTTGGCCCATTTTTGGATTAGTCAGGAGTCAAACACTGTCAACTGGAACATGAAATATGTTTATAAGACAACATGTAATGGTAGACTACTGACATCATACACACATACACAAACTGGTTTCAATATCCCCGTCACACACCGGCAATATAGGCCCTGACTGTGTCTTTGTGTGAAGAAACAATGGGACATGCACTTTTTAGACAAAGGACTTCTGAATGTTACTCTTGATTAAAAAAGATGTAAAAGATCCAAACTGTGATAAACTCTCGAGCGTGCTATAATCCCATAACTTTGCAGGACATGGTATGTTTTCCAAAATACCTTGGCTGCAAAGATTTTGGAGAGCACGCGTTTGTCGAGTACCAACTCAAACTTGAGCTGAAAATAGACTGTTGCTGACATTTAGAATCCAATTTCGAAACAACCTTAAATAGTATGAGCTATGGTTTACTCCGAGTGAACTCACAGCTGAAATAATTTTGGAAAAATAAATAAAATATTATAAATGAGAATGAAAAAAATCTTAATTATACCTTAAATTGTACTCCGGGAGGGAACTTTTTTTCAAGAGATTCAATTCCTGTGATTAGCTCAGGTATTTTATTGATTTAATGAGGAAATGTTCTCAATTAACCTTTTTGACTAGTCACAAATGTCTGATAAAGAGCCAGAGGGTGTGCAACAGCCCACGTGTGTCTTTTTGCTAGTGGAAGAGATTGAAAATAATTATTTTATCAACCAGTTCACCTGAAAAACATGTCTTAAAAAATCAACTTAACCTAAAACAAGCTATACGCACAAATAAGAGCAACCACATATGAAGTTTGAAAGCCTCGTCTTGCTGACCGTCAAACACCAGCAGTGAAACACACAGCTCTGCATTTCAATATGAAAGCACTGTAAACATGCACCACTGTAATGTCCACAAAATGGAAATTATGAAACAAAAATCAAAAAGGCTGTCCTTGTGGGTTAGGTAGGACATTTTTGCTTTTGATTGATGCCCATTGCTACAACTCGTTAATTGTCGTTGTCATCTTTAATAGCTGAGAGTTGTCTTCGAGGGAAAGATATTACATTCAGCCAGCTATTGGAATTCACACCATCTTTACTTAAACAGAGACAAAGGATGTTGCACAGAGCAAAGGTTGTCCTATAGATAGATGTAGATAGAATAGAACGTGTTTAGCACCATTGAGCTTCTCTTCTCTCTCATCTCGATCTGACTGTACTGACGAGTCGAACCGTCAGACGCATGAAATAGTTGGCCTTCGGGGAGTAGGTCTCAAAAGATAACTGGGCTGGTGCACATGAGGAATTGGCTTAATTCTGTGGCTTTCCAACTACCCAATTCAGTCAAAGAGCTGGGCTGCCAGGCAAATTCTGTCACTGCACTTTTTAGTGACTGTAGACGCTTTAAAAGTTCCTGTCTCAAAGCAGCACTACTATTCACTGTCAAGTCCATAAATGCAAAATATGAGCAGTATCTTTGTGTCACACGGACAAACTACATGAATTTAGCCACACAGACGCACAAATAACACCACGACTGTCATCAGTAGTGATTCTATCTTTGGTGCACTATGTGGTATTTCTGTTTGGATTCCTCAGCCTCTATCATTAACAACCAGGATCTGGATATCATACCACCATCCTTTGTTTGAAACTCACAATTGCGGTTTCTTGTCAGGAACAGGGTGTGCTGATTGTCGTGTGATTGCGTCTCCTTCAGACGCAGGAGTGGGTTTCTGCTGATATTGCTGGAGCCACAGTGGATAAGAAAAGACCTTGGATGGTCTGGAACAAGTGGCTCATGTGCCACTCAATTTCATCTAGGTCAGTACAAATCATGCTTGCTTGTTTATGTTTATGTTCACTTTGATGCTGAAATTGTAAAGATTAAAGACAAGGACATCAGGACACAGAACTCAGGAGTCCTCCTTTATCTTTGATGAATCAGGCTTCAATAAACAAATTCAGCAAAAGACATGCAGGGCTCCAGCATTCGCTCTCCAATAGAGAAACCTCGACATCAGTACTAAAGATTTTGAGTTTGATTTTCAGTTATGTCTCTAAATTCACAGTCACAAACTTAAAATAAAAACTGACCTTTGGCATATATTAAAAATGGATTAAATGCAATATTGCATAGTAGGATTTGATAGACCGTATGAAAGAAAACAGTTTAGCTATACAGCCAGAGGGTGGGCAGTGCTTATGTAAAACACTGGCAGATTTTTGGGTAATTTGAAGCGCTAATGTTTTCAAAACATGATATAAACCCAAGCTGTAAGTAGCCAAAAGAAAATGTTGGTAAGTATCCCAGCAAAAGCGTGGAGGTGATTGAAATTACGTGTCGTGCTTATTGGGGTGCTTTTCCCATGACAAGCTTAAATGCGCGCTGTGGGAAACCTCTTTTATCCTCATCAATTACGTTTTACACATTCAGCGAGCTTAATGTTCCAGACAAGCCCAAGTTGTTGTGCTTAGAGATTTGGCGAGTGCCCCAACTCATGTGGCCACTGACTGAGATGCCAGATGAGAAATACCACCCAGCAGTCCTATGTCCCTCCTATTTCTCCCAACTCATGGCCACTCACTAATAATTCTTCCCAGTATTATTATCCTTTGGGCACACAGGAGAATTTGATGCATCGCACGCTGTCACATTGCAAGTAAAATATTTATTTTGTTGGTCTTTCTCTCAGTTTCTGTTGCCCGGAAAGGTTGATGTATTATACAAAGGGCTCCACAGAGGCAATGCATGACAGTGTACAACAAAATGCCTTATGTCTCAAAGTGAAATATGATATTGATTGATACTGTGGTGCGTTCACCTGACAGTGTGCCATGGGCTGAATAGGAGCCAGAGCTTCTTCTGTCAAAAGAATGGTAACTCTGAGAGACTCACAGTAAAAAAAAAAAATAAAATACGGCAATAACAACAACAACGATAACAAAAACAAATAGGCAGTAAGTTTTGCAAAATTATCCAATAAATCTCTTAAAAGGAATCTGACCAGCAACATGAATGCATCAAATGCAGTTATTGATGTGTCATCTGATGCCTCTCGTGTGATACAGCTAGGCAGCAGGGTGTTTCTTCTTTCATCAACATGAGTCGTATTACTGTGTCATATTTTCTTGTCAATTGGCTCTTCAGCACATTGATTCCCAGGTTTGGAGAAAAGCTGGCAGGGCCGGTTTCTGAAGTGTGAGGTGTTACTTTTCACGATCCGTGAATCACCATCTTTATTCCCAATATACACAGATATCATCCTCCATTCTTTTCTTTTTTTTTTTTTTTTAGCAAAAATATTTTTATTTAGGGTCATATAAAGTTGCAGTCTGCACTGGGTGAAATCAGAAGGAAACTTGAATAAAACCCACAGAAAGGGCCACTGGACTGGGAGTTGAGCTACGCCGGGAGGTGACAGTACACTCCACTGAGCCACGCTGTGCCACCTCTGGACATTTCCTGATTTTCCAAATAGTTTTTTTTTTCATCCATGTCTTGCCATGTCTTGGCCTACTTACCATAATTATAAAGATGCACAGTGCCATGAAATACATGAGGTCACGCGTGTATTTCAGTCTTCCCCAGTCTTCCCCAAAAACAAGCTGTTTTGGTGCCATATTAAAGCACTAAAATCAAATTAAACTCATTGGAGGCCACAGTCATTTAGTCAGTTTTCATTTAAAACAATTGCATTTGTAATGCTTTTTCCCTGAAGCTGTGATAAAACATTTCTGCTGCTCCGCTGAACAAAATGACCAGAATAAGCAGCATTTGTTTCAAAGATGACTCTGCAGGACTGACGATCAATCCCAGTGACTAAATGATGAGTTTGTCAGGTGCTGAGACTTTCTTTTACTTTCTGCTCTCTCTAGTTTCAAATATTCCTATCTACTTTTGCCAAACATCCTGACATATGCTCGGTGATGAGGCATTAACCAGCCTCGAAACGAACAGCAATTTTTATTTTTTATTTCTTTTTTTGCTTAAGATATAGCTCTGTGCTCCTCAGATGTAGCACCTAGCTTTTTAGCTGGTATATTCGGCACATTACTCACCAAACAGTCTCTAAATTTCGCTGTCTGCTGTGTAGTGCTGAGCAGGTGGTGTACAGTAGGATTTAGGGCCGTTTCATGGAAAACATCTGCTAAGTGTGGCTGGAAAACGACGCTGCTGAGAGCACTGAGAATGACGTGAAATGTTGAAAATGCAGGTCATTAAATCAAAAAATCTAGTTAAGATGGACGCTAAAATGTTCAAGGGAATGGAAAGTTGAATGGTAATTATCAGGGGGTCTCTTTACTACCACCTACTTTCACATGTGCATTAGATATTTCTTACATTATTAAGGTGAGAGTGAACACAGACACTTGAACTATCCTGTAGCTGCAATGCGCAGATGTTGTAGGAATTCTTTTAAAACGCTGGAAATGAACAAATTAATTATTATTCAAAGGAATTTGTGTTGCACATCATCTTTTACGGGTTTGTCTGATGCTGGGATTGATTTCCGTGGCTCCAGACAGAAACACTCACAGGCTCCATGGCAGGAGGGAATGGCTGCAATATGTGTCCACTAAATCACTGAAGCTCTAACTTTTAGCAAGAGTCTAAACTGTCGAAAAGGCTGTCCCTCTGTGATGGGCGACTCAGAGCTGGAGCCAGGACATCCTGGTGTTATCTGTTGATAGTGCTTATTCAGCACCGAGGGACCCGTGAATCGATGGTCCTTTAACTGTTAATCAATCACAACTCACTGTTATTCTCATAAGACCACTGTAGCTTCATTACTGTTCAGCAATTAACACTGCCAGGAGAGTGATTGGTACACTGACTGCCATGATTAATGGGATTATAAAATGGGAGGGGGTCCAATAAATTCAAATTCAGATGTTAATTAATTACAGGATCGTAATTAATTAATTATGGGATATGGAGATCGTGTTTAGTTGCTTCTTCACTGCACATATCAACATTGATATGTTGAACAGCAGGTCAAAGTAAAGACATTGATTCAGGATAATGCA
Source organism: Echeneis naucrates (assembly GCF_900963305.1). Lineage (NCBI taxonomy): Eukaryota > Metazoa > Chordata > Actinopteri > Carangiformes > Echeneidae > Echeneis > Echeneis naucrates. The sequence goes on along the minus strand of NC_042515.1, from coordinate 21,739,055 downwards.
GGATTTTTTATTTTTTTTTTGAGAATACTAATGTAGCTGTGTACTGACAGGAGAGATGGTTTGTCTTTTTCTCTTTTTGATACAGCCTGACCTTTCAATGACTTGAAAATCGCAATCGTGCTGCACCTGTCCTTCTCAATTCCTAAATCTTGCTAAAGTCTGTCACAAATCAGTGAGCTTGGTAATTACTATTTGTACTCTCCTGTGCCCAGTATCAAACTGTTTTCCAGCCATACACTTTTGGACGCCTTGGACTGTTGCGATTGATTTTTTTAGTAATCAGTTATTTATAAATCCACAAAATGCATGGCTCCCAAATTGAGCCTGAATTGAATGTCTAAATTTAAATGGTTTCGAGAATTCCAGGCAAAAGGCAGACGCTGAATTGCGTGCTAAAGATGAGATGATTCGAGATCAGCCACCTTCTTTGTGCTCTCTGCTGGCAGATGTACAGTAGGCAGTTACAAGTGTTAACGTTCTGATGTGGTCGGTGCGTCTTTCAATTATTATATCGAGATGCAAATGTGCTGCAGGCATTGATTTCAGGGCAGGAACTCCCACAGAGGTGGTTTTAAGGGCTTTGGCAGGTATTTATATCTCTGATTTGATAAAAACAAAGACTGAGTTTGAGCCTTTTGTTTGGTCTGACCTATGAATATGGAGTGCTTGTGTAATTACTTAGAAGTGAGTAGTCAAGAGTGTGGAAGTCAATATGGTGCCAGTCATTGTAGCTGATTCAATAAATAAATACATGAATTTCATTTATGTATTTTTTGCAGGCTGTCTCTTGTCACTGATATTAGCATTATTGCACCTCCAGACTTGAAAGTGATCTGATAAAACAACCAATAAGTATCTTATCAGCTGCCATGTCTTATTGTAATGAGCAAGACTTTATCAGATTTTTATTTTTTTATTTATATATATATATTTTTTTTTTTTTTTTTTTTTGGAGAGACGGCTGTGGAACACATCACTGTGAGGTCAGTAAACCTGGGCCTGTTTTCATATCCTTTTGCATCCAGTCTCACTTCAGCGGCACAATGAGAATTCATTTCTCATCAATTCTCTGCTAGTCACACAGGAACCTGCAGCCAAACTTCCCCAAAGAGAAAGTGAAAATTCATTAAATTTCAACAAAAGCCGCAACAACACTGAAAATTCATGCAAAGGTGAAAGCCATGAATCAAACAACAGTCAAGAGGGGACCTTCTATAATCTGGAGATGGGTTGAGCTTTTCTATCCACTCAGTTGGTGAAATCAAAAACACAACGTTGTGGTGAGGAGAAAGTGGATGTACCACAAATAAATTTCAAATTAAACCTTGGAGCCAATTTGGATGGATGCTTTGATGGCTCACCAAACACCCCTCAGGCAGGTAGTCCCAGAGTTTGGTCTGACTGTGGTGCAGTCCTCTGAGGAGTTGACAGGCATAAATATGGATGCACAGGTTGCTTCTACCACACATAGCACAAGACTCGCTGTGAGGAAAAGAACTAATATATGAGTAGTTGATTTATTGATGTTTCTTTTAATTCCAAAGTCAGATAGAAAGCGGGTTCGACTCGGACACTGATTTCTGGTATTCTGGTAGCATGTCACTACATGGCTGTGGGTTTTCATCTACAGTATGAAATGTTAGGGCTGTGATGTAGCAGGAACAGGAAATGGTTAGCCAGAAGTTTCTTGTGTGGTTAAGATAGACACTTCAAGGAAGGATAAGATCCTTGTGCACACGGCCAAACCCTCATCATCATGTTTACAATCAGCAGGGTGTCACTTTTATGTCCTTTGGTGGAACAATCATTTCAAAATCACCTACAATACAGCCATTAAGGGGGATTCATTTTTAAAGGAGGACATCTTTAAGAGGGTCATTATGGGGATATTAAGCTTGTTTGCATATTCATAGTGTTATTTCAGGGGCTAGTAAAACGTGTTTACATGTTTGATGTTCATAAAACTCAACATCATCTACACCTCATACTGCCTTATTCAGCAGCCCCCTTTCTGAAACGGTCTCTGGTAACTCCTGTTTGTTTGTGCCCCTTCAGAATAAAGCCCTGTCTGTTCTGAAAGGTCTGCTTGGTATATTGGGGTCTCCTCTACCTACTGCCAGGGCATCTCTGTTACAAGGAACATCACAACAACCGGCTCTAAACCAAGAATTTGAAAAAAAGTGCACACAAATGAGTCATGAGGGGTCAGATGTTGAACACCAAGATCAGAAGCCTCCCTGATGTTCTCTCAGATAACTACTGTTACTCATATCTATGCAGATTTTACTTCTGTTACTTTGTTCACATGACCGGTGGGTCAGTGTATAAATTCTGTTTAAGAGAAAATAACTGACACTTACTTGCAAATACTTTTAAAAGAACAACTCTTACAAATAATGCGATTTATTTGGCATTATTTTTTGGAAATATTAATATACACTGGGGATGAAAACTACGTTTAGTACTAAACCCAGTTCTATATTGAGAGCTTTTTCTTCCTGTTCAACACACACAGCTGTTACAGCTGTAGAGCCATGCAGTATGAATGCGTTTGATTGAGGTGATCCTCCCCAGTGTCTCTCTATTCCCTCCAGGTAGGTGTGTGTGTGTGTGCCCCCCCTCCTCGCCTGCAGTGGTGCACACCTGGAAGCAATTTCAATCCAGCCTGGTATAAAGGCTGAGAAGGACACTCACCAGACGACACCTGGGTTGTCTTGGTACTCTCGCAACAGAGCTGGTGGCCATGTGACCTGATTTTAGTTTTCAATGAACGATTTTCAGAGGCTTGCTTTAATTTCTCTCCCATTTGATTGATTTGGCTAATAAACCCTGTTCTGTACTTTGGCCTTACTTTGTTGGTCCCCTTCTCCCTGGACTGCTTTGGGGATATAACAAGAGCAAATACACTGAGCACCCATGGGCATGTTGGGTTTAAAGTCAGATGTTGTTGACATTGTTTTCTTGAATTGCAACTGTGCAATTTGCCAAGAGAAGCCTGATCTGAAGTCATTCAATGTTAATTTAAGTGCATATTACCAAGAGAGTAATTTGAGCCTAATAAGAGGACTTACGTTCTATCTGTTGCACACAAGTACGTTGCCACGTGTTTCATAACCTCAGTATCATAATGAACCACAATTTATTTGCATTTATTAAACTTGCATTTGATGTCCAATGTTGAGATTTGTGCAGACAGTTGCTGTTAAGGTTGAAGAATGGAGATGCATTTGCATCACATTTGCGCCACATGCACACTTTTGCTGGTTATGGACAGCTCAAATGGGTCTTCCTCATCTGTCTCCCCGATTGGGATTCCTTCAGACTGTCTTGTTGCTGCTGGTAGTGTTGTTTTCTTTTTCCTGCATTTATCAGCGACTTCATTGAAGCCCAACCTCCCACCCAGTTTCTTCCTCCTCTCCTGGTTTCTCACACTGCGAGGAACAGCTCATCCAACACAATTATCTGCTCACTCAGATAAACTGTAACACAACAGACTCCATATAATGTGAAGATAATACTTTTCTGTACATATGATGGCCGTTCTGGCATAGTCACTAATCTGTATGACTGTGTCAGTGTATTTATTTCTTTCTTTTTTTTTTTTTGAGTTGCTCTCACTACTCTAAATTTGTCTTGATAGTTTAAGAAACTTCATGGTGAGAGCACGCGGAGATCTGCTTGGGTCATGTCAGCTGGACAGCTGGTGGGCACGTTCAGTAACAATGGGGCCCGGAAATTTGTCTGGAATGCGACCATGTCTTCTCCTTAAATATTCTCGGGCAAAGCAATCAGCCGTAGGTTCGATCTTTGGTGTCTGTTTGCGAGGTCATCAAGCAGAACTTTCTTATGAAGGGACTTTTCCTTGCCAGTTGGCGCTGAGATGTCACTTTCAACTTTGTCAATGCGGGTCTCTGCTGCATTAAAAAGCACCAGTTGCGTCTTTTGTCTCTTGGTTAGACGAAACTTTACACAGCTCTCATTAAATGAATGGCGGCTATAATTTTAGCACCATTGGCTTGGTGGCCTGCATTAGCATCCTCTGGATCCACTTCGCCATCCACCGAGGTGTGATCCTTTCTTGGCATTTTTGTTGAATTAATAGGTTTAGGGTCGGTTTGGCAAAATGGAAGTGCAAAATAGAGCACACTGGATCGGAGCTCAGTAACCTGCCGATACTCAGGTAGATGCCACAGGTAGACAAAGTCTGCCATGTTTATTTCATTTTAATATCTACATTCTGTCTTGATGTGAATCACTTTGAACATTGAGAATAAAGTGGTTACGTGAGCAACAGCCCCCTTTTCACTCATGTACAACCAGTCAGGTAATGTTTGAATTCAGTGATATAAGCAGCATGTCTGTGTTTTGAAAGAGAGCAATGAGCTTTAAAGAAGCAAGGAAAAAAAATGGAATTGGAAAAAAACAAAAAAAAAAAACAAAAACAAAACAAATGCCACAAATGATGGAGCTATATCTGAGTCATTCCAGCAGTGGCTTTGTGTTATGCATCAGCGCTGACATTAGAAGCCGAAACCTACAGTTAAACAGGCAGCACAGCAGGAGAGATGTGCCACACGATTTAAATAGAACGAGCAATCGGACTTCAATCAATTGCGAACTGACAATGCCCATGTTTGCTTTAAAGACGCAGGGTTATATTAGTAGCTGTGCACCCAATGCATACCTACAGGGTGCACAGTGTTCCCATTTGCCCAATTACAGACAGTTACAAAGTGTTTTTTCCTCTGGTGCGACAAACCAGTCACTAACACACTCTTTAACAGCAGGATGGCGAGGGATACTTACTGGAAAGGGGTGAGTGAAAATCCCTCTGTAATTCATGACAAACAAACAAATGTTACAACCCTGCTCGCTTTGAGGAAAAGGGAAGCATTACCGAACCAGATGTAATTGGTGAAGCAAAGCTGTTTGTTGGTAAAGATACACACAAACAATAAATGAACTTCACTAAAAGAGGAAGCAAACAAATGCTGCTATCAAACTTGACTACTTTGTCTTATAATCAAAAAAATGTAAGAACTGAAAACAGATTAACACCTGTAGTACGAAGTGGGCTCTGCAGTCAGTGAGGTAATTTCAGGTCAAAACCTGGGTCTTAATGGGATATATCACCCTGGAAACCTATCCTGAATGGCTAAACTGGAGTCAAAGCAAGTTTTGTTGGAGATTAACATCACTGGGTATAAAAGCCCCTCCTTCTAACTAATCTATTCTCTCAGAAAATGACATCAGGGTATGAGAATAACTCCAAGGAGCTTGAAGGAAATTTGAAGAGGATCCCTCAGAAAAGCAAGAGTTTTCTGAAATGGTAAAATCTGTTCAGGCACATTGATTCATCAGATGGACTGAGATCCATTTGTCAGCTTTTAGAGCCGTTTGGTCCAGAGATACTCAAAGGAGCCATGAACTGACAGTCCGAAGGACTGTTTTGTCGCTACTTTAGCTCAGGAGAGGACGTGTTTTCGCGGGTGATGCAGAGACCTAAACAAGAACAAAGAACTGCCATCAACACAGTGACAAAGACAATTGTGGAGTTTGTTGTAGAAACTTGCCATCACAGGCCATAACAGTGCTTTTATCAAATCAGCAGGTAAATTAAACATTAACCCGTGTGATTAGTTCATCTAAACATAATGTGGACCCCAAATTAAGGGAATACACATATTTCATTATTGTCAGATACATGTTTACATCACGAGCCAGTCATATATTTGAAGCTTCGACTTTGCTTTGATTATGTCCTTGAAATCTACAAAATTGCTTACTGAGTTGATCACCAGTGTGATTTAGGATGTTAGGCTAAGTGAAATCAGTTGACTGGAACATTTTCTGGGTATGTTGATCTCACTTTTTAGCACAGGCCCTGGTTCAAAATGGACCAGCATAAGAGAGATCTCTGTGTTTGTGTATTTGTCTCCTTCAGGAACAATCAAACATGTTTAAACCTGCTGTTCCTCAGAAAAAAAATAAAATAAAATGTTGAATTGTTGCTCAGAAGATGCTGCTTGGGCTTTTGTCCTGAATGGCTTTCACTTGATCAACATTGGAATGTTGCTGAGATGAGTCTGACCTCACCCAATCCCATGCAGATGAAAATGATCCTAAAATTCTAACGTTGTGAGGGGAACAAGAAGGAAAGGTTTGTTTGTTTTTGTTTATTTTTTTTTTTTTTGTCCCTCATAGGTTGGGTTGGTTTGTTACTCTGTAGAAACAAAGATTCAGAAGGGGTTTTCATGAAAAAAAAAAAAAAAGTACTTCTAATAAAGGAAGAATCATTGTCACTGGAAAAGGGATTTGGAGCCTCTCCCACTGATGTCCCTATGGTCAAACTCTTTTTTTGATCCAGCATGGAGCAGCCATTAGCCTTTTGTACCAAATTACTGGTCATACTGACAGTGTTTATCCATTATATTCTGCAGCAAATATGACTGCTTTGCGGTGTCCGTGGCCTGTGTGGTGGGGAGCTTGCTCCAGATATTGCTTTACAACAGGCCCCTGTGGAGATTGAACACCTTTTTATCCCTTAGCCTCAAGTCGCAATCAGATAATTGTTTCTCAGAGCAACCATCTGAAACTGCAAAACCATGTAATCCCCAGTGCTGCTCTGATGGCGCCACAATAGCAGAAGACGACTAGAAACTCTGAGGGGCTCATTGTGAGCTTGTTGCTGAAAAGAAATGCTTTTCAAAATTGCTTTGGTTAGTATAGGAACCACTAAGACTTAAAGTCATAGTGACCTATCACAAAGATGAGATGCGTTTGTGCGATCCCAAAGGATATTTCTCTGCGAAGAAGTTGCACCTGTCAGCTTTTGTTGCTTGAAATTGATGCAAGTTCCAAGCAAGTTTTTCCTCAATTAGGACCTGGGCTGCCCAGAACTCAGCCGTGGTGCATAATTGCAACCCAGCTCTCCTTTTCCCTGATTTCTTTGAAAGCAACATAGTATGCAAGCTGCTGCTGCCATAAAGAAGTCCCTATACTCCTAAAAAGCTTAAATAGTGTCGCAGTTTCTATGGCAGTTAGTTCGCAGCAGGTTGCCTCCAGTTTTTGGTCACTATCTGCTACGTTGAACAAGCTGTCAAGCGCTAGTCAGATTTAAGCTAAAGGTTAGAGAACCACTCAAATTGCACCGTGATTAGCACTTTGTTGATTATTTTCTGAACTTGTTATAGTGTGTAATTTTATCAATCATATCTAGTGATCTATACACCCCTGCACCTGTGGCAAACCTGAGACCAATTCCAATGTAACCGCTGATTAGGACCCTCAAATACTAATGTAAAACCCTGTTTATGCATCGTGCACGTTTGCAACCTTACACTGCAACCCCAGCCGTTTATCGCTGCTGTATTACCTGTCAGCTCCCGCACTGTGTCACGTCCCTATTCTACGCCATATGTGTCAAGATCCTGTGTTGTCCTCCCTTTGTTTCCCCTTGTTCCCTTCCCTTATGTTGGTGTGCCTGTCTTCTGTCCTGTCTGTCTGGAGCTGGTGGGGGGAGTCTTTCAGATCCGCTCTGATCATACTGTATGGACACCTGCTGTAATCACGCGACTGGTCCTGATCTCCCATTCGAGCCACCAACACCACTAATGGATAAAAGACGGGTTCATTCCACCACTCGTCACCAGATCGCCCGCTATTCTCCTGTATGTCACTGAGAACTCCTGCTTCCACTCCTGGGCTGCATCTGCCTGCTCCATCTTGCTGTCCCTCTGGAGACCTGTCAGCTCTCTGGCTCCCCGCTGGCTCTTCGCTTCCCACCTGACTTAACCCCCGAAAGACGGAACTAGTTAACTGCATCACAATAAACACTGATTTCATCTAAAGCTTCCCATTCTGTGTCTGCACCCGTGCATCCATCTGTGTCCAGCCTTTAGAGTAGCAATTAACAATGTGGGAATTTCTGCATGCATGCAGGCAAGACAATTTGTTTGTAGTGTGGGTTGTTTCATGCAACCTTAAGTCTGCAGAATATCCAAATACCTGAATGCCCCAGCAATACAGTGGTGTGTTATATTATGAAAGACTGGGAGAAGTGAAAAACCTTTAGATTGACCTTTGGAGACAAACACTATGAAATCACAGCCATGGCATTTCAACTAAGCCAAATTATATTTAGAAATGAAATGACTAATTGCAATGGAGAGCTCCAATTCCCACCTCTCATTATTTATTTCAGCTAAATCATTACTCAGAGTAAAGCATTGATTGAAATATATTAAGGATTTTTCCCCCCTTCTCTAAGAAACAACCAACACGTACTATATTTAAGAGCAGTTTATCAGGGTTTTCTAAATGACAAAAGAACAGTTTGCATTCTGGTACTTATTTTCCGGTGTGGTGAATGGTGTGTTCATAAATCTAGCAAACATACTGGGTACTTTTCAGCCTTTTTCCTGTATAAAATGTTGTTGTTCCCCATGGGCAATCAATTTTTCATGAGAGCTTTTGGTTGCAGGCCTTAATGCTTTTAAAAGCATACAGGGACAAAAAGCTTTCCTGCTGATTGCTTTTGTTTTTCTAATTCAAAATGTAATTTAAACAAGGAAAACTTGCTGACTGCTTGCAGGATAAATATATGTTTAAAATGGAGAAAAGTGTGAATAGTGGAAATTATAAAATGAAGTATTTAATTCCATCTAAGAATCTATTTCATTTAAATTTACAAAGCTCTGTTGTGTGTTCAAAACAACGCAGTGCCCCAGTAATTTGTGTTAGTCTTTTTTTTTTTTTTTTTTTTAGTAATCCTTCTACAGAGCCTCAAGTGGAACTGAAGTAGAGTGATTTCAGTCGCTGCTTTCTGTAGAAATCAGCCAAGGCCACCGCCTGCAGCCTGCAGGTGTTGGTCTGTCTAACAGCACTGATGAGACGTGTAGTGCTGTGCGCTTGTCTCTGAGGTGTCAGTATTGTTATAAAAAAGCACTGTCTGGGTGAGTCCCATTCCCATCCTAGAAGCCTTGAGCCCTATGCCTGCAAGGTTGACAGAAATGTGCTCAGCAGTTGAAGCCAACTTGGAAAAATGAATTCAGCCAAAGAAGGTAAAATGGCCTCTCAACATCCTGTCAGTGCTTCTGGGCCAATGGAATCTGTGTAAAATAAAATATTCATTAATAGGAATAAAGCTCTAACCTGAGGTAGAAAAAGGGTCAGGCTCATAAACAGGAATCGCAGCCATTTGACTCCAGCCCGAGGCCAGAGTCAGTCTACTCCATCCAACGTATAGACACCACCAGGTTGGATCGCACATGCCACCTACATTCAGAACTGTGATAGCCTGATCAGTACAACATTGCTTGTCTTCTCTAATTTTGAATGAGTGAGTGAGTGGCCATACTTCCTCCACTGGACATCGCCATACGTTGACTTTTCCCAAATCACTTTGTATGAATTGGAACAAGCGGTTACAAAGGTAACGTTTACACCTTTGTGTATTTGTCACTACACCTGGAGTGGCTCTCCCTCTGTTCAGAGAGAGGCCAAGCAGTAGTTTGTTACCCAGATGGAGGCCGTGCACTGTGTGGGACCAAATAAGAAAAATTTCCTAGCTTTCTCAGCGAGTGACTGTTTTACAAAAGAACTTGGCTTATCTTTAACAAATGAATTAAGTGATTTTGCAGGGTTTCAGCAGCAGCCTGGAAGTTAACTTGTAGCTATAATAAGCCAGACTTCAATCAGTGAAAAAATAAACGGAATTTATATTGCAATATGATGTTTTAAAGGAAAATAGATACTTAAATATTCTATTAACATTCTGCATTACATTATGTTGATTCATTCATTATATTCATTATGCTTCCAGAAATGCAGCCTAGGTAGGTTCACATTTTTCCCTGGTTTACTAGGGCAGATCAATTGCTTATAAATAGAAATATAACTGAGATGGTATTGAACTTTGAAGGGAGAATTAAACACTCACATTCACAACAGGAGCTAATATGAGAGAATATGCTTGCTAGGTCAGTCCCATCTTGAATGGCCAGGCAAAACTCCACACTGTGATTACAATGTTAGACGACAGGAACAAGAACGGCAGAGACAGAGAGCAGAGGCACAAAGGAGAAACTAACTGAGAGCGTGAGAAAAATGAGAGGGAGGGAGTTTCTTTCTCCTCTCCTTTGACTCCATGTCCTCACAGGCTGCAATTCATGGTGGGCTTGAAGCAAGACGCCAGACTGACAACAACATACCTCACAGTGAGCTGTGGTGGAACTGATTCCCTGATGGGATCCGTTATGACCGTATTTTATTTTTTCTTCCAACTGCAGCAAAACCCTATCTTAAATTTTTCAAAAGCACAATTTGGATGTAAAATGTACAAAGCAGTTTTCTGATTTGCTCTTTAACAAGCTGTTTCTCTAACTTGTTACTTGATGCAAGAACTCTCTAATTTATACTTTGGTTCTGAATGCCATTTTGAGTGGGTTTCAATTTGTATAACTTCAAAATGGCAGCAGCCTGTGATTTATATCACAGAAATGGTGCGATGAAAGAGGCCAAAGAACCGACAGCACTGCATTGTTGAAATTCCAACATTTGATCAGAAGTGTGGAGGCTCTGAAATGTTTGTTTGGAGTTTTGTGTGGGTGTGTTATTTGAAAATCCCGAAGCAAAAATGAGTTTTGTGTTATGCTTGTGAATCATTCCAGGCAGGCATTTTTATTCAAATGCCTTACGAGGCAGTCATCTTCAAATGCTAAAATAAATCTTCTCCAATAACATAACATGGCATGCAACCATCATGAACATGTCGGTGAGAGGTTTAGTGCCGACAAAAAAAACAAAAAAAAGGTTCACAGGTGTTTCATTTTTCAGGTCTGGAGTATGTATGTCGAATGGGCAGTGCGTGATGATGAAATATACACTCAAAGAACAATGACAAAGGATTAATACAAGACTTAGTGGTGACTTGTGTGTGTTGTGAAAGGAAGCACAGAATGTCTTTGAAAAAGGACATTATTTTGCCAATGAGGTGTAAGTAAGCATGATACCGTGTATGGTTTCTTTTAGAAGCGCTTATATAAAACAAAAATTCTTTCTCTACTTTGTGTTTGCCCTCCATCTGCTAACTTTTACAGTTAAACCGGCAGTATGGTGCCTGCTACTCCTTTATTGTTGTTAGTTTTATTTATTTATTTTTTTATTTTTCTCAAAATGCACAGCTTTTTCTGTGTTCACCGCTTTCACTGGCAACGAATGTGCATAGATCAGAGGAACTCAGCTCTGCGGGCTGAAATTGTTGTCCAGGCCGACCAATCTAATCCGGGCCACGTCACTTGTTGTATGGGAAGAATAATGAGCAGATTCTTGGCTGATGCAGTGAGCACGCCAGGGGCAAAGCTACCCTCCATGTGTCTCTCCAAGAATGAACACTTTGAACAGAGAGATCCCAGAAGTTTACTAAGTGCACCCTGGGATTGTGGACATAAGGGAATATGGTTAAATACAGTCTGAGAAATGTTTGAGTAAGAGGCTACAACTGGCATATTGCAGCAGTACTGTATGAGATTTTCCTGGGTGGCAATGAAAATACATATCAGTAGTATCAATATGCCTTTGAGTGCTGAAGCAAATTCAAGTATATTTTTAGTGTGAAGGACATTTTATGGTATAATGTAAAATATGAATATAAAAATATTTTAATAGCAACAGTCATAGTCCATTGATTATTCCAATATTTCATTGGAACCTAAATCAAAATTTATGTGAGCGCCGTATTGATTGAGGTGCTTCAGCTGCTCTTTTAAACAAATTCCAAGATGTCTGTATGACATAGTGATGAAAAAACAATGCCGTTTTTCATTTCTGCCTTCTTTATACTAACCAAGATCAATTTTGCCTTTATTCTGATGAGCAAATTTTATGTTTTTGGATACATGCATGTGCTAATTTCATATCAAAGATTGAAGCTAAATATCTTGCAAACTTCAAATTTCTGGATTTTTTTTTTGTGGTTAATATGTTAATATGTGGTTTGTACATGTTTGGTGATATAAAAAAATGGACATGTAGAAAACTCACAGTTTTCTCTGGATAGTTTCAAGCTGAAGGATTGCAGGAAAGCCAGCGATGCAACTTCAGCAACTTTACAATGGCATCAAATCATGAGGAAAACAAATCGGCTTTGTGAATCTAAAGGGGAAAAACAAGTATTTTCTGATCAATAGGTAAAAAAATTGTACTTGGGTGCATTTAGCCTTCTCTCATCAAGACAGGTGGAATGTTGGTATTGAGTTGTGTTTCATGTCAAGGGTTTTTTGCTGTGTTCCAGTCTTTTACGACTGGAAAGAATATATTCGATTCTTAAGCTACTAAATCTTCAACTATTTTCACCAGCTAGCTGCTAAGTCTTTCATTTCGTGCTGGGCTGGAATTGGAAACTGGCTCGAAACTTTGTCACTGAGAAGAGCTGATATTATGTTAAGAAGAGCCACAAGTGTGATTCAAAAATCACCAAAACAAGAGGCTAAAAGGTGTAAAAAGGCTCTATGGGCGGGAGGGGAAGCTCTCTTGTGCTCACGCAGGCAGGAATCCTCTCTCATGATGATTTTTAATCTGCACTTGCACACAAAGAGGTTTTCTACAGGGCCGTCACTCCGTTTTTGGCCAAGTAAACTACATAGGCCACTCAGACTTCAACCATGTG